>NC_046379.1:18511098-19203403 GCF_011125445.2 Fundulus heteroclitus
CCCATTGCTATTTACTCTCATGCTACACACAATTTGAATCGTGTTTCACTGAAAATGCTATAACAATACACTTTCCTTGCTATAGTGCCACAATACTGGTTCACCCCTCATAGTTATTAATTCAGGTTTACAGTTAGATGGGTGTCCAGTTGTGTATGAATTTAGCACCTGGGCATTCAGATTCCTTCTACAAACATTTGTTTACAGGAGCGCATTGAATTCCAGTGTGGTGCCATGAGAGGTGCTATCTCTTAGTGATATTCTTTGCCACTAAATATTCCACAGTCACTGTTAGCAGTATTGCAAAAAAGCAGGAGCGATTGAAAAAAAATAAGTATAACTCAGCAGCAAGTGGTATGGCCATGTAAATCAGAGGTAGGTCAGCTGCTGTGGTGGAAGTGTGGAGGTCAGAAACTTTCTGCAGTTGACAGCTAAATGCTTCCAAAATCGATGTAGTCTTCAGATTAGCCGAAGAACAGTCTGAAGAGAGTTTCATGAAATGCGGTACCGCGCACGTGACGTCACCGTCTCAAGAGCAACGCCCCTTTTGCCGCTTAGGTAGGGCATACAGGAGAGAACGCATACAGGAGAGAACGCACGGATAACGGATATGACCGACTTTACAGCCGTTAAACTTTCCAAGACGATGTTCCAGGCGCACGGTTACTGGTCGCACTGTCGAAGAACACACCAACCTTCAGCTCAAACGATGGCTTGAGGTTCGATGGCTTAAAAAGACTGGAAAACTGGCCGAGTTGATGAACGGTAAGCTTTGTTTTTTTTTTCCTGCGCGGCGATCATGGCAGCGTCGGCCGTTTTTTTTTGTTGTTGTTGTTGTTTGCAATCACCGTCCAGGAATGGGTATATGTTTAATGTTTGTCTCATTTGAAATGTTTTTGAGTAAGCTATCCTGGTAGCAGGCTATCATGTTAGCGCCTGCTACCATGACAGCCTATATGCGATCATGGTAGCAGGCGCTACTTTATTAACATGTCGGCCACCAAAATACTCTTACCTTGACTTGATGTCGCTGGAATTGGGGTCAGTGTTCTTCGGTTGTGCCTTTCCTCCGACAAAATGCTTGCTACATATGTACTTGAATTTGGTAACTTTTTCCCGGGTTGAACTGTTGTGTAGCCCGACCGCCCCAGTGTACCAAGCGTACACATTTCTCCTTGGCAGTCTTGAAGAAACATCCTTCATATACGGCCGATCAGCGTAACTCGAGTCGCTGTTGCACGTTCCATAGCAACAATGTTTAAAAACCATGGTCTTAGATTTGGAAAAGCAGTCGTTTACCGAGTAAACCCTAGGCTAACGCACGTACAGCGAAACAACGGCGGCTTTTCCGGAGTTTGCCCCACTGCGTACCACGTGATGTGACGTCATCGTGACGTTGTGTTTCTAAAAATAGCTCGCGCGCGGTACCGCCGCATTGGTTTCCATAGCCAACCAGCTGTGTCCCGGCCTTATAAATGCAAAGTTTTGAAAGCATCCTGCCACTTGACTATAGAGCAATGGAGATGTTTTTTTTCGGGAGTAACAGATCTTGGATTTCTGTCAATCCACTGAACATGAGTTTCTGGTGCCTGTAAGGAGGACACAACTTCCCTGACATCAGTGAATGGAGTCTAAAATTTGGTGGAGAGGATTTGGCTAATATGGTGTTGGGTTGTTTCGCGTGAATGGCTCGTTGTTTTTTTTTAGTTAAAGGAGCAATAAGCGATATTCCGCCACTAGGTGGAGGAGCTTGGCACACTGTCTGAAGACCAAAACAAGATGTGTATCAAGCCACGCCTCTCTCAACCTCCCAGCACTCATTTCCCCTTCTCAGCCATTGGCTCATGAGCATATTTGCAAAGGATAAAAACACAGCAAAACCGCATCACCTTTCGGAGGAACAGTCTAGTGAGAAGTAAGTAACTCATAACTCTTTGATCCGAGGGGTGCGTTAACCGCCATTTTGTGCCTGACGGAGGCATTTAATGGGCAGGGAGTGGGTAAGCCCTGAGTGGCAGCTGTTCCTGTGCACACATGTGCACACGCGGCCGGCCCGGCTATGTGAACAAGAGACTGGAGATCAACACAGAGAGATAGTGTGATGTTCAATCATAGTCCATCTAAAAAGATACCTTCAGTTCTTCACAAAAGGCTTGTTCTTTGTATCTAATATAATGACATTTCACCTATGGCTCCTTTAAGGACAGGATGCCAGTCAAGTTTATGTTCGCATAAAAGCAAGTGACCCAATACTTCTGGTAATATTGTGCACATTCCAACACTGACTGCATTGTTAAACTGAGTATTAGAGATAAATCACTATGTTGTTATCGCTAAACAGTTGTTTGTCACATTGGTTGTGATGCAGGGGTCTTTATTACATGTAATTTTACCAAAGGGAAAAACAACTTTTTAAGATATTTGTAAAATTTATATTGCTTTTTTGTCGCCACCTAAAGGGGTCTGAAATTTCCATCTGTCTGATCTTGGTTTTCCTGCTCAGAGTGTTTCAACATTTTTCAACATGGGGGAGGGTTTGGTCAACTTACCTCTATGAATTTAGGAAAAGCCAAACAAATTTTCCATGCAATATCATTACTTTGTTATTAGAAATAGTCTGATCTTAGTTTGAGGTAATAACACTGGTCTAAGTATTATTATTTTTACAGGGTTATGGGCATTTCCGCATTGCACACACTGCACATTTTAAATTTACCGGTAGGCGATAGGAGCTTTGTATATAGAGCCTATCCTGTTAGAGTCGCTCTGGCTCAGGCTGGACTGGGAACTCTCTGATGGCCTTAGGAGGCACAACTGGAGACAAGCTGGTCTCTCTCCAAACAGAACTCTGGGTTCACATGACCTGAGCGAGCAGCTGTCCCCGTCAGTCCTCCGCCGGCAGCAAAACACACACACTGCACGGTGGGACTGTCCTCTATGCAAAGGCCAGTCAGTTCATTGTAATTTAGTTACATTTTATTTACATAGATACACATCAAAACACAGGTGATCTCTATGTAACTCCTACGACTGTTTTCTGCGTGCAAGGTTATTTGCAGAGTTGAACAACATCCAGCCTATTCTAACCTTTAATTTCACATGTTAACACACCAACCAACAGAATCTTCTCATGAATACTAAAGAATTTTTGGTTTGGAGTTCTCAAAGTCAAAAGAGGGATTGCAGACGAGGCTTTCTGGACGGCATGCAAACTAAAACCACCCACGCTGAATAATCTTCTTGCTAAAAATTAAACATTATCACAAATGAATGAAAAAGGAAGGACCTTGTAACTTAGAACATGCAAACATTGGGGGAACTCATGCCTTATGTCCGTCTGCAAAAAACTGCAAACATACCGACTGTCTCTGAGCACAACATGTGTAGCAGACAAATCATTTTCCACTCCAGCTCCCTCTTGCTGAACGGCTGATTCCTGCGGCAGTCCAAACATCAGCTGCTGTCCCACCTCATGGCCGCTTTATTTACCACCCGCAAAAAAAAAAAAAAAAAATGACACTGTCTGGATCTGAGAGACGGTGGCCTTCAATTACGCTCTCAGTGCTTACTCTCTGTACATCGTGTCATCTGAGGCTGTTGTGTGCGTTTGTGTGTGTGTGTGTGTGTGTGTGTGTGTGGCGTGAAGGTGGGGAGGGTGGAGGGGGGCCTGGGACTGGTTATCAATCAAAGCCGTCCCTCCATCCTCTGCCTCGTTCTTTATCTCTTTGATTGCCTGGACATGAGGGAACGTTTTAATTATGTTTTCCTTTATTCAAACGATTAATCCTGAAGCACAGCGCACAAGGGTTCCCTCTTGGGAGGCCTCGCACATCTGGGCAAACCGTGCTACTGTCATCACTCATTCTGGGTTGCTGGAGCTCTGTTTTGTGGATTTGTTTTTGTCCTTCTACAGGTCTAAACTATTCATACCACTGACACATTTCGTTCTCACTTGTTCATCTGACATCTGAGCTAGGACTGCCAAAACCCGAGTTTCAACTTGAAACTTGAAACCATAATGGTTCTTCCTGGTCGGTTATTTATTTTATTTTTTTTGCACTTTGGGTTTCTGTTGCCATTCATTTAGCAGTTTATAAATGGTAGCTTTCTTTTATATATATGCCAGGATCTTCGCAGTTTGATCTTAGGTAGCCTCAGGGTGCTGGACTTCTGGAGGAACCCTCTGTGATATAGGTTGCTTTGACCTCCTCCTTTGGCCAGACTATAATACCAGCAGGGTGTCTGATGCCTGGCAAGGCGTACGTGTTAATGGCTTGGACTTTGTCCTCCCCGTTTAGCTGGCTCTCACAGCACGGACACATGGCTGAAACAGTGTGACGTTTCCACTAAATCTTTTATGATTTCAGACCAGGATTACGTCACCTCTGTGTCTGATAATGGCCACCATTAATCCAAACGAGGCCAGAACAAAGTAGACCAACTGCAAGATAGGTAAGTGGAAAGAAAAAGGTATCTCTGAGAGAGTGCAAGACTGGGGGAAAAAATGAGAACGAAAGAAACAAGAGGAATGATGATTGAGGCTTTCTTTTTCTTTTTTTTTTTGCTGATTTGATCACACTCATGCAAACACAGCATGCAACATCAAACACTAGAAAGAGGCACCCAAATTGCTTTCATGCTGTCCCACTCTACACTACTGGAATCTGCCACAGTCATTCAAGCCGTTTCATAGCCTCTGCTAAATCATGTAGTGTTTACTACCATACTGGATACAAAGAACAAACCCAAAAACCCCAAAATGCATGTGGGACATTCTTTTAGCTGTATAATTCATCAGAGCAGTGGATGCTACTGCTTCAGTTATGAAGATGTCTTGTTGATTATGTCTGTACACTCTTGGAGCTGAGATACAGATTCATTTACAAAAGACCGAGGTTGACCCATGTTCTTTTGTCAATTCTGTAGAATTTATTAAACAATTACCATTTTTTGAATGTTTACATTCACTCAGCCTGAACACAAAACATTTTACATTTGAGCTCTTAAATATACATTTGAACCATTCTTTTTCAGTATGGAATTATCACAACAGAGGCAACTTCTTTGAAAATATTAGGAATTTATCCGTGTCCATACAGGATAAAATGTATATTACACATATGAGCTGTAACAAGCATGGCTTATAAGTGTAATTAAAGAATTGGCAATAGGCTTGAGTTCGGGACCATTAAAAGGATAATTTCCCTTTTTGGAAGACCCAACTGTGTCCATGTTGCAACCATATGACCCAAACTGTAACCCTCAGAGGAAATAAAATGTATTAGAATAATCAGGAACTGTGTTGCTCTTAGATGGACTGTCGTCCTGTGCAAGGTGCACCCTGCCTCTCACCCAATGACTGCTTGAGATAGGCACCAGCCCCCAACCCCATCCTGCAAGGACAAGCGGGTATAGATGATGGAGGGATGCATGAAAACACATGCAGGTCACACGGTCACTATTCTACATCTGAATTGTAGCATGTTCCACAAAGTGGTCAAACTCCCAAATGCAGGTGTCACTATTTCACAGAATAATTGAAGTGAACTGAGTGCTGCTGAGAAAACATCCCTGATAAACTCCTGTAATGACCATGATACCCATAATGTCGTCTTTTGATGAGCAAACTGCACAAAAGCCTTTTATATGAAGGGAATGCAGTCCTACATATGTACTATTATACTATGGACTTTATACTATTGATTTTATAATATAATAATATAATATAATTATTATCACATTTATTAGGGGGTTCAATGTAAAACCATATTACATACTCAACAAAATGATGTGTCAGAGACTCAAAAACTCTATTGCATTTTATTTTTAGTGGCTTTTGTTACATTATTGGTTGCTACAAACAACAAGAATACCTTCATAGCCGTTGACCTCACTGGAAATCAAAAGCTAGATTGTTGAAATGCCGCACAAGCATCAAACTCGGTTTGGGAATGCATGGAGCAGGCCAACATTAAGCATCTGGGATAGCCCTCGTCTCAACCTTAGTGAAAATGTATGGACTATGATTAAAAGATGAAACCGTGTCAGGAAACTATCCAGATTAAATTAGTTCAATATAAAACCATTGAGCTTAAGCAAAAGTTACCAAATCTGATTTCCTAATTACTTAATCCGTTCAAACATCCTATAAAAGATGAGTTAGAGTGCTCATAAGTGCAGGCATCACCTTAAACATCCCTTTGCCCTTCACAGTTTGGATGACAGTGACACAGTTTGCATGACCTTGTTTGTTGTCCCTATTCTGGCATGTCATTCTGGCTCTTCCCACTCAGCCACCTCTGGGTGCCTATGTCTGCCAGCAAAGCAAACACTAACTGTCAGTCATTTTCTCCGTCAAAAGGCTACGAGTGTTCCCTCAGGACTGACATCTCCAATCAGGCAACCAGCTTCTATCCTCTCCCCAGCCTTATGTCCCAATGCTTGTGTCCCACTTTGGCCGTTCAAGGGGGCAGGGCACAATTGAAGGGAAGTTTGCGATAAAAAGCTGAGGAAGTTTGCTGATGCGGACAGACAACTGATGACGCAGGATGTCCCCAGGTTCATCTCCAGACAGATGGCTTTGGGTAGGAATGCCAGGGAACCAATCACCTGGGTCTGCACGTACAACTCAATTTGCTTTCCCATTCTGTTGATTTGGCTTTTGTTCTATGTCTGAGAGAAATAATGTGATTTTATGTGTATGATCGAAAGGCCATAGGCTAAAATGTATGGAAAATGTATGGAAAAGTATCAAATCCCACTCTTATCCATAGTTTTTTAGTGTGCACATGAGCCCTGAGTAATAAATCTAAATTCTATTTTCTATAAAACTGCTTGTCTTATTATTTTGTGTAACAATCTAATAAGCACGTTTTATCACAAAGTGTTTAAGCAGAACAATACAGTTGTGAATTGGAGCATTCGGTTTTTCATTAAAATGCATCCTATTAATAATTAATACTATCTGTGTCTAATAAAGATTAAACACCTATGTGTATCTATCTCTGGAAAAAATGCACTTTAACTACACTTTAATCAAAAACCCTTTAATTAAAAACGAAATATAGATATTTTTGTCATAAAAATCTGTAAAAAAAATATTTTTAATTGAGCAAAGGGTTAAGACGACCTACCATCTCAGGAGCACTTTGCGGTTCTTAGTTTTTAGAAAGTCTTGGGTGAGTTTGCTGGTAAGTTTCGCATCTCTCATATTCTTCGACAACTTTCTGACATGCAGAAGAATTCATGGCAGCTTCTATGCTGGTGAACTAGCCAGGTTCTGCTACACCTAAGCATCCTCATACCATGGCATGTTCACATCCATACTTTTACAGTTGTTGTGAGGTTCTTTTCCTAGAAGGCTGTACTTGTACATGTACATGTCCTCTGTTCTGTTTTCCCCCCCAAAATAATTCAATCGCAGACTCATCTGTCAAAATATTTTTTTTACATCAGTTCTGGTTTTTGTCTCCATTTTCTGTAGCAAACAACAGTCTGACCTTCACATTTTTCCTTCCACATCTGTCACAAAAGTTAAACCTGCACAGTCTCCTTCTAACTACACAGACATGCACTTTCACAACAGTAGCAAGACCCTGCTGTACATCACATGATGACATTTCAGGGTTTTTGAAGGCTTTGTTTAGCATCTTCCGGGCTTCTTTTAGGGGGAAGCTGCCTGGGCATGTTGTCTGTTTGGCATTTTGAATATTCTACACATTTAGACTAGTTTCTGTACAGAAAAAGTGCAGATTTGAAATTCTTTTGTGACCTCTTTAGATTATTAGTTTTTTTTTTTATCAGACTGCGATAATCACCTTTCTTTGGGCCTCAGACAGTTTTTTCAGTCTTACCATAGTGTTGACTGTCACTTCAACGGAAATGTAATTTTATTACATGTAACAGAAACATTTAAAGCCTTTTTTACATTATTTAAAGCCCCCAGTGCTGTAGAATTTTAGATTAAATCTCCAAATCTCCAAATATGTTATAAAAACACGCAGGCTGTTGTAGCTTGTCCCATTTTTTCACATGACTGAATGAACATCTGTTAAACCACAGAAGCATAGGACGTCTCTTAGCTACTTAATAAATTGGCTTTTAACACCTTCTGCATAGTGCTCCGTGCAGAAGCAAGTAACATGCTTGGTGATTGCCTGACGGGCTCCGAGCTGTACCGGCGCAGTATGTTGTTGCTTGTGTCAGGAAGCGGAGGTGCCAGGCTGCCGGTTAGAGGAGGAATATGAGGACTGCCTGAAGCTGTTCTCACACCCCATTAGATGACTCAGGATAAGAAATCTGGGATCTTCCTCGCTCTGTTTGTAAACCCGTAAAACACATTAATACTCGCAGCAAAACATCTTGCCAGTCATATACCGTTGTCCTAATTATGATAAAAACGGTTCAGTTTCTTTTTTTAATTGGTTGCCGTCTCAAAATGATGTGCATCTCCTCCTCTGTATGTCTCTTTGATAGCATGTTTGGTCCATCAGTGCCAGATCGCAGCTGTGACTGGAGAGCTTCCTTCATCTCTCGCCCTCCTGCTGTGGATCACCTCAAGCTATCATGGCAGCAAACAAACTACAATTCCCAACACACACAGGTTGCCAGTCAGCAATCGAGACTCATAGAAATTCATAGATTACATGTAGTAGACCCGGACATGAACACTTACCATTGTGGTTTAAAATCTTTATAGGCAAATTTGAGATAAAAATTGGAAATCCATTCTACTCAGTTTTGTTGATTTATGTAGCATCCATTAAACTGCTATTGTCATTAATTAGTCAAATTCCTAACCTAATTTAATTAATATAATTCTGTCCAACTTCTGTACAGTGCTGTCCAGTGTCACAGCCAGATTCAGGTCCATACCAGCTCAGTCCAAACTATAACATAATGCAATTAAAGTGTGTTGATTGGGTCAATGATAAATAATAAAAAAGTATACAAGCTTTGAATAACTGATGTTGAAGCAGTCCCTTTGAGTAAGCATGCGGTGCCTGCACTTTTCAGCACAAATAAACCTCTAGCAGAATCAGGCTTAGTGTGTGTAGCCGTCATCTAAAAAAAAAAAAAAAAGAAACAGCTAAATACAATTTTCAATTACATTTTATTTATATAATGGTGATTCACAACACGTCACCTCAAGCCACTTTCCAAAGTAAAATTTAAATTAAATCATCCATAAAGATTGGTCAAAAAGTTTATTATCTAAAGAAACCCAGTAGATTGCATCAAGTCTTGACAGGCAGCGTTCACTCCTCCTGAAAGAGCGTAGAGCCACAGTGGATTGTCGTCTGCATTGTACATGGCTTTTGCAGCAATCCCTCATACTGAGCATGCATGAAGCGACAGTGGAAAGAAAACTCCCCATTAACAGGGAGGAAAACCTCCAGCAGAACCAGGCTCAGTGTGAACGGTCATCTGCTTCGACCGACTGGGGGTTAGGAACTTAATATCAGATTTAAGGAAGCTGCACACACTCCATTCTATATTTAAAACCTAAATTATAGCATTAATTATGCTATAATTTGCTTTGATGTTCCATTTGATATCCGGCAATATAACAATTAACCCCAAAATGACTTATATCCTGCAGATTTAAGTTTAAAGTTTTTTTCCTTTTAATTCTAGCAACATGTTTCTTGTGAGTGGGAGTAAGATACACATTTTGAAATGGGCCAACCAGTGTTGCAGTCACAAAGACAAATCTTTCTTCATTTTATTTACAATAAGCCCAACTCTGGATTCTCATTAAAAGTGTGATGCGTCCATTCCTAATGTTTAAGGAGCTCTCATTGTCATTGTCGTCTTTCTCTTCACCACTGTTTCCAAAACAAATAATCAAATTTTTTCTTGAAACTGTAATCCTCCCTAAGTTTTAGTCCAAATAAAATGTTACATACATAGTGTATATGTCCAAAATATTGAATCCAATCTAATCCATCTTTATTTATAAAGACCTTTAAATTACCAAAGGAAACAAAGTGCTGTACAAAATACATAAAAAAACGTGCAAAACATTAAAAATACCATTTTAAGGAAACAAACAGAAAATAAAGATATGGAATATAATTGAAATACATCAGCGGCCATGCAATAAAAGACTAAAATAATAAATAAGAAGAAGCTAATATCTACTTCTCACATGATGTCAAAGGCCAAGGCAAAGAAATTGGCCTGTCTGATGTTCACTGCATCTATAACACCGGATGCCCCGCATCTCTCCTCAGATTGGGAGCTACTATTTTTTTACAATGATTATAATCTTGTCTTGGTTCCAATAATGATGATTCAAATTCAGTCTAATTTGATCTTTTCATGTAATAGCCTACTTGTTAAATGCCGAGGTGAAACATTCAGTTAGGGAACAATAATTGACTGGATGATGTTTGCACCATTGCCTTGAGTGAAGGCTGGGTATTACTTCCTGAATGAGGCGTGTCGCAGTTTGTCACTTGCCAGAAACAAAGAAAAGCCAGAAAGATGACAGAATAAAAATCAATCACTCACTTGAGCGATGATGACCAAGCTAAATACGCAGCTTGTTAACTGCGTGTTACAGAGAGCGGGGCCAATTTAGCTGTATTATGTAATAAGACGGTCACTTTATTATACCTGCGGTAGTTGCTATGGTTTCCATTTTTGCAAAGCGTTCTTAACACTTAACCTTTGTTTCCCCCCTGCCTTGTGTCTTTTCCTATAAAGCCTGTGTTTGTGCACCTGCTGAAGATTAAAGCGCGGCTGATGGGCTGGAGCTTTTTTCAAAGTGGCAGGGTCGAGACACAGCCCCTTTCCATTAGCAAATCTGGACATGTGTGCTCAGGACTCTGTCCGTTTCTCTCTCTTTGTCTCTTGCTCACTTTCTCTTTTAGTTTATCTTCCCTTTAAGCCTCCACTGTGTCTCAAGCACAACAGCACTAGCACCGAGTAATGCTTGCGCAATATCGTACCACTATCCGACTGCTTTGAATGCTTTGTTTGTTGAGGCAATTTATCTAATTCAATTAACCTTGTTTTCTCTTCATTCATTAAAACATGCTGCAGCATCCAGGAGTGCCGCTTTCTGCCTTTACATCCTAATACAGTTGTTGGTATTCCGCACAGCAAAGTTTAGGCTTGTTGGTGTAATGCAGAAATGTCATTCGGGTCCACGCTTTCTTTTCAGACATTATCATATAAATAAAGGGCGAAAAAAAGGGATTACAACAGACGCTCCCGAGGAATCTAGATCAGCTTAAAAGATCATCATATCTCACAGCCAACAACAAAACTCAGAAAAGTAATAAAACACAGGACATTACTAACATACAGGGTATTGATTGAGGTAAAGCGACCCCATGAATGATTCTTTTATTGGTGGTAATGAAATTAAATATAAACAACTGTTCAGCTGCAGGATTCTTGTTTTTTTTTTTTTTTTTATGATTCAGGTTCAAGGTGTCACTGTAAACCCATAGCACAAACAATAATTTATGTAAAGACATTCAATGTTTACACTTTGACTTTTTCTGTATAAATGCATGCAGAGTTGGCCTCAAGTGCTGAATCCCCTGGTAAATGTGTTGTTGTTTTTTTGTTTTGTTTTTTTTTATAAAAAGCCTTAAGATAAATGTTAAGTTTCTCTGCAGTAGCACAACCTCCCACTGAAAAATCCAGACTTTAATGTCGATACATGTATTCAGCGGGGAAAACATTTAGAAATAATTGTTTTCAACACAATCTTTGTTGAAACAAAAATGACTTAGAAATAAAAGCAACTGAATAGTTTTCTTTGTGAAAACACAAGTTGAATTTAAGATGAGGACGTTCTAATTAACAATGAGCAACTTCTTGTTTTCTTGAGGTATAGATATATCATATATCAAAAATATCATTGAGAAGGGGGGGGGGGGGGGGGGGTAAATCTCCAAAATTCAATGCAAAGGAAATGCATGAAAGAAGGACATCTCAGGGTCAACAACTCTCCATAAGAACCTTTGAATGGTTTCCAAGACCTAAATGGTCATTTGGGAGTGATACTAGAAATACGTTTTTACATCCTACCATCACAAACACAAACTCTAACGGGGGTCAGGTACTTTTTTAGACAAGATTACACCTGAGCATCTCAGCAATGTACCCTCCAAGTGGATTTGGTGTGAAACAATTCAATAATTTGTGGAAAAGGACCACATGCTCACTGTTAAGTATGGTGGAGGATGTATGATGGTGTGGGATTATTTGTCTTCCAAGGGCCTCGTGAGTGTTATCAGAGTGAATTGCAATCCTTAGAATTCCATGATTTTGTCAATCCACAGACCTAAACAGCTATAGATAATCTTCTTAACATTCCCATCTCCATTTCTGGCTGACATGGAGAAATAAATTAAAATAAAATATAATCGATCCAATCATGTAGACAGACTCAAATTCAGCTGCAGACATTTCAGTTTGATCCTAGTTATAAAACAGATTCTTTGGTCCTGTAAAAGGCAACATGATTGAACTGTTTTGGGTTATGAACACATGCATGGTGATGACAATGTCATTGTCCGATTTACTGGCTCCCACTCATTCAGTGGCTGCGAAACCGCTTTGTGTTTTTCTACCTTGAATTTTTTTCTGAGTCTGTACTTTTGGGTCTTCCTCCCAGATGCAACCAATGTGACGGTTAAATCTCAATACCATGCAGTACTATGGCTGTTTAAAATGGAATACTTTTTCCATTGATGTTTCAGATTAGAGCCTCGAGAGGATTATCTTTGTCCAATATGACCAAATCCACCGTCTCCAAAAAGAAGCCAGCACAATAGACGTTAAATTTGCAGCTACTGAGACTTTAAAGAGCTGTAAAAATTTGGGATTCGACACAAAAATGTTTGATCCGCAATATCTCTCCCTCTCCTTATTTGGCATCTAGCTTAACCAAGCCAAATGAAAAGCAACAGTATCTCATTGTTCCAAAAAGGAGATTATCTGTGACTTCAAAACCCCCACTTTAGGCAATGCAACACATTGCTGCTCTGTATCCGAGCCATACGCTGTTTCACATCATGAAAGATTCTGAAAGACGGAGAGTGTTAATCTCTTTCAGGAAGCGAACCCGCTGGAGGAAGGTGGTTTTGTCTTGCAGAAAATCTGCAGTGACACAGTGCGCATCTCTGTCTCTCCTTTCATGCCCTGCATGTGTGTACTGTTATCACATGTTTGTGTGTCTGAGGGTAAGCTCACTGTCGCATATTCGTATCTCGCCTTCAAAATGTGCAAAATGCGGCAGCCAGGCTTTTAACTGGGACCACATCACCGCTGTTCCTGCCTCACTGCTCTGGCTCTGCTAATTTTAGAATCCAGTTTAAGATTTTGGTTTCAACATTTAGGGCACTCCATGGTTGAGCCCCTAAATAAATTGTTGACCTAGTGGAGCTCCTGTCTTCTTAGATCACCTAACCAGATGCTGCTGGTGGTTCCTTGGACTCATTAAGCTTTTTAGGCTGTGGTTCCGAGGTTCTGGAACTCCCTTTGAGCTCCATAGTGTCTACTGACAATAAAAAAAAAACAACACCTCAAGACATACTTATGTAGACAGGCTTTTTCTTAATTATTAGTTCTTATCAATTATTTATTTCTTGGGAAGCACTTTATGATTTTTATCTGTGTAAGGTGCTAGATAAATAAAAATGTCTTACTTTCTTACATGAAGGGGTTAGCTGTTCTATAAGGCACCCATCTCAGGTGCCTTATAGAACAATTCAACATTGGAATTGTTTTAACGTCTTATATTTCTACATTTTACAGCTTCTCTAAAGCTTAATGTAGATCATTATGATTTTAAAACACATGGTAGGGCATAATTGTGATATAATGGATAGCACAAGCGACTGTCCACTATGGCTACATGCTCTTTCAGGAGGAGTGAATTCTGCTAGTCAGTGACTCGATGCTGAGTTTGGTTTACATCTGTGTACGATTTGATTGAATTGACTCTGTAAAGTGCCTTGAGATAACATGTGATGTGAATTGGTGTTATATAAATAAATTGAATTGTTATTCTGGTCCACATTATAAGAACATTAATAAGAAAACTGGGCAAGAGGCCCATGATAAACCTGGAAGAGCTGCAGAGATCTTCAGCTCAGGTGATAGAATATGTTGACTGGACAACTGTGAGCTGTGCAGTCTACTGATTTAGGCTTCGCAGACGAATGGCAAGAACAGAACCACTGTTATGAGAAAGCCATTAGAAAACCCATTTGTCGTTTGCCTCAAACCATAAAGGAGACACGAGAAATTAATGGAAAAAAGCATTCTGGTCAGATGAGAGCAAAATCTAACTTTCTGCCATACTGAAAAAAATGTTGCGCTTGGAAGCAAACTAAAACTACACATCGGGGCAGATAAACCATCCCCATGGTGAAATATGACAGTGGCAGCACCGTGCTGTAGGATTAATGCAGCAAAAGGAGAGTCCACAAAGCATTCTGACGCAGTTACAGTTTTTATTTGCAATCAATTTCCTTCATTGCCAGAGCTAAGCACACCTAATGCTTTCTCGGATGAAAACCAGTAAAGTACGGCGATGCCGGTGGTTGCAAAAGAGGCAAAATGTGAGAAAGTTCAATGGGTGCAACTGGTTTTAAATCCTTCTCCTTTTCCCTCATTCTGTTGGAGGAGTTCTGGGCAGATGTTTTCCCACAATATTTGTAATTTAGCCGAACAACTGATCAAACAGATCCAACAGATGAGCACTGTGAGATAAACTGAGGGTACGTGTTTTGTATTTTTTACAAATGAAAGGTGCTCAAACAGAAAATGACACAAAATGCAGCTTTTTTAATAAAGCGTCTTGAATTTGATCTCCGTCTAAATCTAGCAGGCTTTTCCTTCGCCTAAGTCTTTTTAAATTTAGCCTTAACTATGGTGTTTTCCAGATTAAAATGAAAGGGGCATAGTAAAACAGTGAAAACATGGTGTATATTTCAGATCTCCACTGATTAGAAACTGTTAAAACAACTGCAAAGTTGTGCTGAGTCACTCCGTCTCCCCTCCTCAGGGCCATAGCTTCCTCCCTGCCTTAGTAACAGACACATCTTTATTCAGAACCGTCCCCGTCCAGGGCCAGAGCATCAATCCGCTTTGTGTTCGCAGCCTCTGTCTCCCTGCGCTGCCCTGCTCTGCTTCTTGCCTCTCCAGGCGCGGCTTTATTATTGAACCGTCTCTGCGCCTTTTCTTTTTTTTCTCTCCCCCTCTCTCTCTCTCTCTCGCACTCTGTGTTCCAAAATCATGGCCCATTTATTTTAACACAATTATTATTGAAGCCTGGCTGAGCACAGTGATAGATGGTACTTTGTTAGAGTGCAGTTATGGCTGACACACATACGGCTCCTACCGGTCAAGTGTAGTGCCACTGATTATGCGCCACCGTGTCCGGAATTATCCAAATTTATGACGGGTGACAGCGTCAGTAATTAACGTAACAGCGTGTGACAGTGGAGACGATGCGAACACGAACAGTGCGACTAATTGAGGAGCGAGTGTGAGGGAGGGATTGCGGTTTATTGCGTGTGTTTCATTTCCCCTCGGCTCATAAGTCACGGCGCTAATGGGGCAAAAAGGTACGGATGAAAAAAATCGCAGCTGCTTGGACAAGTATCCGTAACCCTTGAACCTTTCTGGATTTTACAACCACAAAATGCAGCGCAAGTTATCGGTGACAGATCAACACAGACCATTGCATTGTTGTGTATTAGAAGAAAAATGGAGCAGACATCATTTTTGTCTTAAATTTTAAATCCCCCACCCAAGGGTATTTCTGGGACATGTCTCTTGTCTGAAGCTCAGTCAGATTGGATGGAGAGCGTCTTGGAACAGCAAACCTTAAATCTTGCTGATATAACACTAGTACGCTTTGATCTAAACCGTTACACTGCAGCTCTGTCTATACATTTAAGGTAGTTGTCCTGCTGGAAGGTTAAACTCCACACCCGCTTCAAGTCTTTTGCAACCTGAACAGGTTTGCTTCCAGGATTGCATTGTGTCTCGTGTCACCACAAAATGATGCTGCCACCACCATGCTCCAGAGCGGGGATGCTGAGTTCACTGGTGTGTCCGGCTGTGTACATGGTGTTAGCATCCAGACCAAAACGATCAAATTAGGTCTCAGCTGAAGAGAGCACCTTCTTTTACATATTTTCTGCAGTGACTTGCGGCAAACTGCAAGCAGCACTTATGCTGGTTTTAAGTCACCAGAGGCAACCTTTTTTTGCCATTCATACGTATATAATGGCCTCATTCTCCCACATGAGCTGTGGGTCTCTGCATCTCTTCCAGAGTTAGCATAAGTTTCTGTCTGCTTCCTTCATTTGGAAAATCTCTGCTTGTCACTTTAGGTGGACTGGCATGACTCGGTGGGTCATGGCAATCCTGCTTCTATTTTTTTTTATTTTTTTTGGATGATCAAATGATTAGTGCTCAGTGCCAAAAGTGATAGTTTTATTACCACAACCTGCTTTAAAATTTTCCACACCCTTATTAGTTGAACTGTGTGTTATGATGTTGTTAGTTTACTAATTTTCTCTGAAATCCATTTCCTTCACGGAACAGCTGTATTCATACTGATATTAGGTCACACACAGATGGACACTGTTTATTGTTTAGGTGAACTCTGAAAGCATTTGTTTACAACGGGTTTTATTTAGGGGTATCAAAGTAATTAGGCAGAATACATGTTTCAGATTTGTATTTGCAAAAATCTCAAAACCATGTATCATTTTAATTCCTCTTCAAAATTATGCCGTACCTATTGTTGGCCTTTTATATAAAAACTATGCTAAAAAACAACATAATAAAATAAAACAAAATAAACTCAGTGGTTGTGATATGTCAAATTCGAAAGACTTCAAGGGGTGGGAAAAGTATTGCACAACACTGTAGGTGCAAATGAAACAAAACCATCCAACTTGAGAGAGCAGTGTGATATTTAAATGCAGGAAAACATCCTTTTTATCTAGTTCAACCTTTGAAAGGTACCTTTAATCAGCTGATTCCACCGGAGCACAGTCACGCTGCACATGCTGAAGAGATTGCTCGCCTGCGCTAATCCTGCTGGATGATCCTGCCCGCTTGTTAAACTCAAACTGACTGGAATCATCATCAAAATGACCTTCTCATTACCTGCCACAGCAACTGGCTCACGGTTACCCTTTCTCCCAAAAATGAGAACGTGACCTACTGGTATGTTTGCAGCTGTCACTGATACGACACATCAAGTCCTGTACATACTGAATCGCAAAGAGAAGGGTGGCGACACTGTGCCAACATTTGCTGTTATTTCAATAACATCCCGAAGCTGCGCTCTGTTGTATATTAGTTTGCGGTCTTTATCCGCATGAACTGTTTCCTGCTCTGTACACACTGCATACCTGATATTAACCTGTTCAAGGGCAGGGAGGGGTGAAAGAGGAAGTTGAGGTGAAATGCACATATGGCCGTTATAGCTTTTGAGCCCCATGGCCTCACAGCTCGATTCGCAGTGATGCATAGTCTCCAGGACGGGAGAAAAAGCACTGCCTGCATGTCAATGAGCTTCATTCCCCGTTAAGCAAGTGAGTGCGCAGGGTCTCTTGTATCGCACACACTAGCTGCCATCTGCACCCTGAATGGACCGCTCCAAGGGTGTGTGTGTGTGTGTGTGTACTTACTATTGGAGTGGGTGGATAGGGGGAGCTGGTATGAAAGCAATCACTCTCAAGAGTAAGGGCTGTGTTTAACTCGGTGCACATGCTTGTCTTACAGCCTCCTGCTTTGGGAAGCAGATAGATCATTGAGAAAAATAGATCTATTTTTAGACATGAAATAGGGAGGGGGATAAGCATGAGCGATGTGGACTTGGGTACGTGTGCGTATGTTCATGGTTTCGAATCTATGGGTGAGAATGATGCACAGTGATGCTTTATTTTCTTTTTTTGAGACAACATTGCAGGCAAGACTCAAGCTTATTTACACTTCACACACAATCATATAAGCCACACATGAGTACTGGAGAAAACCACACACGGGCAGACTCACACCAGCAAATCTGGATATTGTCCTGTTGTGCCTGGAGCTGGGCCTGACAGTAGTGTTGGACGCAAATCACATCCACATCCACAGCAAAAAAAAAACACACACATACACAACATCCCTGGCAACGGGACACGTGATGGTAGTATTGTATGGCCAACCTTTTTCTCTCTCTCCGTCTCTAATCCTTGTCTTTCATCCTGACAGGTGCCAGCGGCTGGTGAACCAAGCTGCGGATTGATGATTAAAGTAGGCAGAACGGACAGAGGGACTGATATCATTCTGAGGTCATATGCAAGTTGTTGTTTTTTTACGTCTGGCGTGTGGGATTTTTGTAACTACTGTAGATGGAAAGCTAAAAGCTCTTTTAGCCTAACATATTCAAGAGGTTTTGCAATATAAGCTGATCTGTTTAAGGTTCTCTACATGTTACTAAAATAAAAAATATGGCTTACTTACAGGTAGGTGTCAGTAGCTTCCAGTTGCAAGGACTGGAGAATTCCTTCCAATTTTATCTGAAGTTCCAAGAGCAGTCTTTCATAATAAGGTGTTTTCTGCTTGTCTTTAAGTCATACAAAACCCTGAGAATTTATTTTTTCCCATTTGTTATATAATAGAGGACCCTGCATCATTATCACTAGTAATTTTGTACTAATGCATGCCTAAATAGAGTAAAAAACATTATTTTTTTATCCTTTCTGTGCTTTTCACGGGTGCCACCATCTTGGCATCCAAATAACACGCTGTCACTCAAATCACGCAAGAATATTCATAATTGTGATGTACCAACTGCACCAGGCCCGGATATACAAACATGGCAATAAATCTAAACAACCAAACTGCTAGGTGTACAGTTGCAAAAATAAACCACATGAATGCATAAGGAAGTCATTTTTCAAAGTTCCTGACCCATCAAAATATGGGGGCGAGATGTGCGAGAGCGAGCAGCAGCGTGACTGACAGTTTGCAGTATGATGGGAACTGTTTGGTGCAGTTCGTACAGCACTTCTGGGCTCCTGGTTCAGTTAATAATGGCCACACTCGAGATTTACTTACAGTCTGCTATTGCAAATGTTTTGGAGAGCGTTCATGTAGCATTTGTCAATTATGATTGTGCCAATGTTAACATAGTCTAATGCCTTTCATTGAACTGTAAGCTGTACCCTGAGCTAAGAAGTCACATACTTGTAAGTAAACTATATCTTCTTTTATTTTTTTTATTAAAAGGAAATGAATGTAAAACCTGATCTTTCCTAACTTTCTAGCAGGAATGATTTTTTTTTATTATCCTTGGTTCACATCTGCAATGTAATTAATTTACAGGGTCCACAGTTTGAATAATAGGGTTACTAATTATTATCAGGGTTGATAGTCTATCTTCTAGTAATCATTTGCTTGGTATCCATTTTTTGTCCCTTCCAGCAAACTCTCAATCATACAAGCCATCTGTTTGTCTTAAAGTTTTCCTTCATTTCGATTTGATGTAGTACATTATATTTAAAAATGCATCAACCAACATTTTGTGACTAATTTCCAATCTCCATATTTCGTAAAACATATACTTGACAATTCAGATTTCTTTTAAAAACTATAACATAAGAAGAAATAAGAACAACATGTAGCATTGTCATGTATATTGTTGATTGTATCAATTGTTTGATAAATTACCCATATAAGTAAATTGTGTATGTTTGCATATCATTACTAAAAACACATCAGGTTGTT
Source organism: Fundulus heteroclitus (assembly GCF_011125445.2). NCBI lineage: Eukaryota > Metazoa > Chordata > Actinopteri > Cyprinodontiformes > Fundulidae > Fundulus > Fundulus heteroclitus. The sequence goes on from NC_046379.1 coordinate 18,530,866, forward strand.
ATCTTATAACTTTATACATTCTTGCTAAGGCAACCCATGCAGTTGGGAGTGTTCAGTTTCTGTGCCTGTGCCCAGATAGCATTAGTTCATGGCTTTTCCTGGGGTTTTTTTCACCATCTTGAGGCATTTTGCCAACCTGTGGTTTTCTCAGCTGCCACTGATACTTTTCCATTTCTGAGCCTAATTGGTGCCCAGGAAGCTTTAGGTTTTGCTAATATATCTTTCTGCAAAGCCTCTACCTCCCACTTAAATGAACAAGCGCCATGCTCGCCACCCACTTCCTTGGCATTCCTCCACTAACTCTGCACATTCCCCCCTATTTCCTTTCACTTAAATCTTCCAACTAACTAATGTAAGGTGCTTTCAACTTGACCATCTGTCTTAGTATTTATGTGTCTTGTATTCTGATGATGTTATGGTAGTGTCCAGGGCATTTTGAGGGAATTTCAGCTTTTTTTGGGGTTGACAGAAGATGTATAGTAATCTGAAAGTCATGTACTGTTCTGAGAACGTGTTCTTCTCTGACATGTGATGTTGAACAGTGAAAGTCCTAGGAGTTTGGTTCAGTCTGCTTCAAATGCTCTTAGCTACTAACCTCAGCCACCTCACTGAGTCAGCAACAAAATCAGAACCCTGAAAGCGTTTGAAAATAACGAGTCAGGATGGGTTTCAGCCTTGTGCTAGGAGAAGAGGTCGGTGGACCTGGGTAGAACGTCAGGACACAGACACACAGACAGGATTAGGACTGTAATGTAAAAGTATCAGCATCCCACAGCTCCTGAATTCAGGTCCTCTGTTCCTTTGGGACCGGATCATGTTTCTTCTTTCCTTTGGGTTTGTTCTATAAGAGTAATTGAATGCTGTTCTGCCCTTTTTGCCCAACAATCATATAGATCCTACCGCCACGGCTGGAACACTATTCGGACTTCTGCCTCCCAGTTCCTTGTATTCCTCCCGGTCATTCCCTTCATGCCTGATTGCCAGACTTTCAAACTATTTTATTTTTTGTGCTGCAGCACATGAAGCTTGAGACATCTCAGTAGTCCAGTATCCACCTGATCCAGTGGATGCTGGACCACCTGACCGACCGCCCACATCGTGTGAGGACACAGGGCTGTGCTTTTGACAGGCTTGTCTGGGGCCCCAGAGAGAACTGTGTTGGTCCAGTTTCTGTTCACCCCCTACACAGGAGACTTCTTCATCAACTCCTCAAGTTTCCATCAGACATTCTTAGATGACGCTGCATAGCTGTCCTCATCACAGGTGACTATGTCTTAAAGTACAGACAGGGTACACAGGAATTTGCAGAACCATCTCCCGATCAACACAAGGAAAGCCAAGAAGCTTCTGGTGGATTTCTGCAGACACAGACCCACCACATGTCATCAACCAGGGAACTGACATTGAGATCGTGGATTCTTCTAAGTACCTTGGTGTTCAACTGAAAAATAAACTGGACTGGAGGCACAACACTAATTATCTTTACATGAAGGTTAAGAGCAGGCTCTACTTGCTAAGGAGACTGGGAGACAGAAGCACTCTGGCAAAAATAACATCATCGCTGGACAGTGTCTCCCAGCCCATGCATAAAGCTGTTGCAGAGCTGGAGAGCTCTTTCAGAGATAGACTGCTGCCATCACTGCTCCCAACAAACTCAATAAGTGTTCACACCCCGGCTGTTTTTGTGCAGTTTGGTCATTCCTGTAAATAGTCTGTTTATACATAAATATGCACACAAGTTTTTTTTTTTTATTTTTCTTTTAAATCACCCAAATTACAATTTGTAAAGCCATATTTAATAAAACAAAAATCTTATATTGTAACATTGCCCTTACAGCATGGTGTCCTGTTCTTATTTTTTGTTTTTATATTTATCACCCACTTGTCTATTTGCATACATCAGAGTTTTACTATTCTGCTGGTATACCTGCATTTTCCCACTGTGGGACAATAAAGGATGTTTCTATTCTGTTCTATTAAAAATTAAGATGGCATTAACATTCACAGAGATCTAAATATAACTCAAGATGTGAGTAAAAAATATGCAAAATAAATGTGCATTTATAAAACTCCATTTTCTAGCAGAAGCACTCTAATTTTACAACGGTTACACATAGTTTTATCATTGTAAAGTCTATGCATCTATTGTGAAACATTGGCATCTTTTTGTAAATTAAAGACAACCATATAAACAGAAAAAAATTAATAGGATAGCTTTGGGGACAAAAATGGGTAACACATGTGCTTGTACATATGTATGTGTGTTAAGATACATTATTCTATGGTTGAGGATAAGGCACAGTGATGTTATTACTTTCCTAGACAACATTGCACAAGCTATCTCAGTGTCCACGTACCCAAACTCACTCATAATTAATTGCAAAAGCATTTATATCCCTCGAACTTTTCCAAATTTTGTAATGTGACAACCAAATTCAATGCATTCTGGAAAGTGTAACATGTTATCCTACTCATCCCTTTATGTCATGATCCACAGCTGTTTATGTTTTGGTTATCAATTGTGTTTGTAGTGTCTCTCTATACTAGCTCATTACATTGTATTGAGCATCTTAGTTCTTGTGTCCGGTTTCGTGCATTGTACCTGAGATTCATGCTGGTATTAGTTTGTTAGATCCTGTGTGTTTTCACTCAGTATCTCAAGTGCTAAACATTTTAATTTTCATTTGATTCCTGCTTGGAGTCCTTCAGCTGTTCTTTATTATTTTGACTGCATGCTACTCATCCCATCTCTACAGTATTTAAGTCTCTCAGTCCCGGTCCTTCTCCGCCCAGTTCTTCTATTGGTGACCCCTGGTTCTTGTGTGTTCTTCTCGTGTTCTGCAAATCCTTCAGTTTTCATTAAAACACCATTTCCATTATGTGTCTGCATCTGTCTTGTTGCTGTCTGTGTCCTCAACAAAACCACGGACATGACACTGTCCACCTGTGCTTAATTTACATCTCAATGTAAATGCAGCTGGTCTTTGAAGGCTGAAATGTCATGGTTTAGGATGAGACCTTGGTGTGGCTTACAACCACTGACACAATGGGGAAAGTAAAAAAAAAAAAAGGATTAATTGTACAATATGTACATGAATGATGTTCCGCAAGTTCCAGGGCCAACAGGACTGAACTAGGAGGAAAGGGAAGCAGTAAAAATAGAGCAAGGCATCTACAAACCCTGTATGACATGGCTGTCCACCTTAACTGGCAGGGCGGAGAAAAATAAACATTAAGCGAAGGAAAATAAACAAGAGGCCCAAGGCTCATTGGAGGAGCTGCAGAGATCCACAGCTCAGGTGGGAGAAAACTAAATTCTATGTATAGCAGCATATAGATCAAAGTAGTGATGGGTCCGGCAACACCGATGCGTCGGCGCATGTGTCGGTCTCATAGAGCGAAACCCGTGTCGATGTCTGTATTGCTACGGAAAAGTCACGTGACCGATACAGGAACTGTTTCGGTCACGTGACCAATACAGCACCTGTTTCGAACTGACTGACGCGCCAAACTGTTTCTGTTCCCTCTAAGCTGCACGCGTGTGCATTCGCGCACAGCAGCGCGCACAGCAAAGCTTATGCTGCGCAGTAAAGAAAATCCAAGCTGAACTGTAAACAAAATAACGGTTAATAATGGTTAATTTTTAACCATTTTGCTACTCTGGTGTGATGGTGTTATACCACAGTCTCGCTCTGTGAGCGCCAGGTGCTGATCGGAGCGGACCACTGATGAATGGGTTGGGCAGACGCCTTTTTGGTTGGGCGGGTTGTGCTGTGCGTCTTTGTTCTGAGCGTCATTTCAGAAAAAATGGCTGATCTACACTGAGTAGTTTTTCCTCTCTCTGTCATACTCAGCATGTCCGATTTCAGAACAGATGATATCAGTCAGGTAACTAAACACAGCGCCCGATCAACCATTTGTAAAAAATAAAAAAGCCAGTCCACAAGCATCCTCCTTCACATTATTTATTGACTGTATCTAAAAAAAATCAAATATATGTTTAATTCAGATGAAAATATAAAATAATACAATGCAACATACAATGATTTAAATTGTATTGTGTATACTTAGTCATCAAATCAGTGTCAGTTAACTCTGTCAACCAGGTTGCCTGTAGGGATTTTTAAGGTCCAGCAGGTGTCAGTATTCAGTGACACAGTATCGGCACAGTATCAATACAGTTTGCCAATGTGTCGAAACGTTTCATGACGCCTCATCGACCCATCACTAGATCAAAGCATATTCTTTAGCTCCAGTGGTCTACTTAAAGTCAACTAAAGCTTCAAGCAATACACAGAATGAAAATAATAAATATATGTGTTATGTTTTTAATTATTGAATTCATGGAAAATTTGTTCTAAATGTATTTATTTTCTTCTTTTTGTGAACCCACTCGGGATAGGATCATGTAAATCAATGTATAACTTAAATGGGAATGTATTCTAAAGTGCTTGAGTGTTTGTTATGAATAAGCACCATGGTGTTTTTCTTCTGCTAAAAGAAACCTCCTTTGATGCATGAGAGGATAAAAGCCGCATGGCGCATTATCTGAAACACAATTGTTGTGGCTCAGCAGCTCGTGACAACAGCTGAATCACAGGCAAATGTTTACATGTTTGCACAGACTGCTAGTGACATCAGTGCTTTTTTTTTAACTTGAATCATTAAATACACTGAAATATATAATGTTATAAACAGATCAGAATGGCAAAACTAAACTCAAAATCCTACAGATCATGACACGTATACATATTTCAGTGTTTAATTATTTCTTTGTTCCCATGCCTGTCAAATTGATATTATCTTTTGATTGGTTGGCCATTGAGCTATCTTTTGATCAATTACATTTAGCTGACTGACAGATCATATAAAGTGACGCGTTGCCGCATGCAGCAATGAAATTATTAAACAACCAAAAACAATAGATATTTATCATAATATAATTATTTTTGTATATTTCATAAATTATATAATTATTTGTTTTCAGTTATAATCAATTTAAGCCGTAATTTAATGATTTGTTTAGCGTTTTAATAGTGCCACATTTATACTGTTTCATTTTCTGAGCCTGAAATGTGAAACTTTAAACGTGTTATCCAAAACAGACACAGGCAGATCATAAAGCTATAGCCAAAACACGCAAACATGTCAGCCACCTTCACAGCGTGATCGATTTCTCGGTTCAGTAACCCAAACCAGGATCCTTTATGTAATAACCTCGAAAGACCTATCCACCCTCTCTAAACCTATTTCATCTCATTTTAAACCCTCGTCTGATATCCCCCGCCCCCTCGTCGTCCAGTCTCAGCACCATACCTCTCTTTCATCTGTACACTGCAGCACCAGCTTGTTTTCTTTCCCTGCTCCCTTCGAAAAACCGTGCACTCTTTTAAACCCTTCACAGTGATTGTGCGTTAACTCTACAAACACAAACAAAACACAACAACAAAAACAAAGCAAAAAGGCAAAAACTACTATAACAAAAAACTAAGTTTGAATTATCCATGGATTATTAGAAAGTAACATTTACTAACAAGTAAGCTTGTTTTCATTTAAATAATTAATAACACTTAATAATGAGCCTATCCTTATAAAGGGCATATAAGCAACCAATAATAGTGTGATTAATTAAAATGCTAACACTTAATTAATCAGTTATAAGCTGGCGTAAAGGCATAAAAGTGTAAGATTTAATGCTGGCAACATAAAAAAGGAAACAATGAATATTTATAGGTTGGTAAGTCCGTCACACAAGACTTTCCTTAATGGCAACTTTAAAATACTTCATAGTTAGTCTGTTATAAACCCGTAAACCCGTAGTAAAAGGGCAACTAAATGACACTTTTAGATAATAGTTTGTATTGGGAAAAAGAAATTAAAATATGGAGGAGCATACCACTTTAAAAGAAAGCTACCCGCTATAAAAGGTGTATAAATGATTAATAGTGTAGACCAATTAAAAGAAACCCATAAGGCACCAAGTAGGCTTTTTAGACACTGATGCAGAATCACTGTTTAGCAAGGCTCTGGTCACTTTCTGGTCAACTTCTCCTTCATGCTTTAAATAATTCACCCCTCTATTAATGGTTTACAAAGTGTTTCCAGCATATTAATAACTGGTCTATAAATTAGCTGTTTAAAAGGGGAGTATTGTTATTGCAAATAAGTACCCAGTGATTGTGTTACTGTAAAGGTGAAACAAGCTCAAAAATTTTAATCCTGACCTATATAGGAAGAAATATTGCAGATCTCAGAGAGTACAAATAAAAATATTGGGAATAATTTAATCATGAGTCTGGGATTTCTTTATCTCGGTGCATTTGACTTATATGAACTGTATCATTAATAATGAAACATGGCCAGCGCTTCCTCGCTGAATGCCAGACCTCTGCGAAGACATTCGAACTTGTCTAAGTTTAAAGAGATTACTTTTTACACTGAGCAGCAACCCACTCCTTTCCCACTGACAACTGCACATGACACCTCCAGCAGCACAACGAATTTAAACTCCTTACAAATTCCACCATTAGGCTGACAAATGAAATGCAGGCTTTAAGTCGGCAAAGCAAGAACTCAAAAGCGGCTATGGAGTGGATGGAAAGAGATTATGGCCTCATCTCACTGATACAGGGCTGAAATTGCTGACAGTCAAGGCAATGCAAAGCGTCACGCTTCTGATGCATAAAGTTTGGAAGTTCGTTACCCTGCATATCATCACTGTGCACACTGAGGACCCTGAAGGTCTCTGCATGCCTCTTGCTTCTGTACCCTTTCCTTTTTTGCTTCAGCACCATCTTATTTCTCTCTCTCTCTCTCTCTGTCTCTCTCTGGTGCTGAAGATGAAAGACCAGGGAGCAGAAAGTCATCATTCTACACCTAAAATCCCTAAAATTTTGAATGCGCAATTTATTTTAAGATAACAATGACTACTGCCTACAGTAAGCGCTTTAAATATGTATTTGTTTGCATGGGGATAAAGGCAAACATGTACAAATCAGAAAACTAACTCAAGCCCCCCCCCCCCTCCCTTTCCTAAAACACCTGCATGACCCCCATGACTCAGAGCCTTCGCCTTCACATCGCCATGGCGACACCACTCCTCTCACCAGGCACCACGGTCACCCACTCAGGCTAGCTCATTAGGGCTGTTGTCACGTTGGCCAAGTTGCCTCTGGGTGTCTTTGAAGATGACACTGTGTGTGCGTTGTAGCGAATATGTGTGTGCCTGTGTGGCCTCATTATGTGTATATGCACGAGAGTGTGTGTGTGTGTGTGTAAAGATAATTACAGACAAGCAGATGCACTGGGCCGGTGCTGTAGTTTTATTGCATCTTGATACGCAGCCTCGCTACTCTCACGAACAAGAAGCTTCACTCTTAAGCACAACCCATCCTATCCCAGATCCTCGCCAAGGGAAGGTTATGAATGATCATATGGTTAGAAAATATTTCCAGACATCCAAACTTGTATGAGGCTTTTTAAAAAAAAAAAAAAAAAAAGCCATTTAGTGGTCATGATTTGCCTCATTCAGATAAATACACTGTGAGCGCAACACACTCATTCAGTGCATTGCAAAAATATTTCTACCCCTTGAACTTTAGCACATTTTTGTCATATAACAAGCATGATCTGTACCATGTTTTTATGGTATGGTATGCTCCAAGTCATCACTAAGCCATGCATAATTGTAAATGAAGGAAAAATACTTGGTTTTTAAACGTTCTTTACGACCCTGCACAGATAAGCAGGTATAGAATATGGATGGCTGGATGGACTGAAATAAAACTTTGCTTACATTCATAATCTGCACCCTTTATTCTGATGCTGTTCAAATAAAACCAAGTGAAACAATTGCCTTCAAATTTCGCACAGTTAATAGAGTCCAACTGCTTGAAGTTTAATCTCAATACAAATGCAGTTGTTATGTGAAGGGCCTCAGAGATTTGGGAAAAAGAGTGGAAAAAAACATCGTCATGAATATTGAGGGAAAAAAGCAGACTTGTCAGGCAAAAGGTTTAAAGCAGAGCTAAGACTTTGTGAGATTTGACATCTCACAAAGCACTCCTTCAATCGTTCACCCAAAAGTGGGAATCGTATTACATAACTTAACATAAGCTTCCAAGAAATACAAGATACAACGCTGTCCACTTAAACTGACAGGCCAGGCAAGGGAAAGCATTATTTATAAGAGACAACCGAATGGCCTGTGGTAACTTGGGAGGAGCTCCAGAAATCCACAACTCAGGTGGACAGCTTCAGTTTGTGTGCTCCTCAAATATTGCCTTTACTGTAGTGGCAAGAAAATAAAAGCTTGTTGAATAGAAGCCAAGAGGGGTTTAATTTCTAAGTTTAGAAAAAAAAACATATAGAGAAACTATCAAAAGGTTTTGGAAGATGCGCTGATCATATAATACCAACATCTATCTCTATGGCTCTCATTCAAAAAGCTAGAAGTTGGGGAAACCTGATACTGCACATTAACTTGAATACATCACCTCGTCGTGAAGCATGACAGTGGCATTATCATGCGGTGGGGATTTTGTTCAGCAAGGACCGGAGAAGCTGGTCAGAGTTGACGGGAAGAAGGATAGAGTTGAATACTGGACAAATCCTGGAAGGAAACCTTTTAAAGGCGTTAAAAGATCAGTGATAGAGCAGAAGTCCACTGTTCAGCAGAACTAAGACCATAAACAGTGGTGCAGGTGCAATGGTTTAGTTTAAAGCATTTTAATATCTTAGAATGGGAAACAACTACATCTGAATTAGAATAGGTGACAAGAACTGGAATTTGATATTCTCTGATTCTGCCTGTGGCTATATTTGCTACTAGGTAGCTGAATACATGTGTACCACATTTCTGAGTTTGACATTGTTAAATAACATTGATACCATGTTTCATTTTCCTTCTACTTCATGAGCATTACTGTTTGTTGTCCTCTCATACAAAAATCTCAATAAAATACTTACTATCTGTGACTCTAACATGGCAAATGTTTAAAAAAGCATATTTTCATTGTCACAAAGAGAGAAAATAAACTAATGTGGTAGAATTCAACATAACCCTTTTTAAAGAACTGGTAGACCACTTGCCTTTTTATTGTCCAATCTTACTACTTACACCCTTATCAAGATAACAGAGAAAGTTTTGGAGTGAGCAGTTTTCTTTGATCTTCGGCTCTTGCTCATCCCTTACCTGTTTCGGTGCGCAATCAGTGTCTCCTACTCCGTCTCTTTTAAACAAGAGAAATTCCAGCCAGGGAAACTAAAGAAGTGCAACACATCACTGTTACCAAGGAAATGCTTTTTTTTTTAAATCAGTGTGGCATGCATAGAGACGAGAGTGGTAAGTGTTTTCAGCATCTAACTGCTGGTGACCTAATGGAGCCATAATTTGCACGTAAAGGCGTTATGAACACAATGATTCCTTTAACCATTTGTGTTGGCGAAAACTCTGATGGCTAAGTGAAATAAAAAGAACATGCTTAGGTATAGATGTATAGGGGTAGCTGGTTTCAAAGACTTGTTTGGAGTACTGCAGCATGGATTATTGAGCTTCCGACAGTACTCTACAGCAGCGGTTCCCAACCCTGGTACCTTAGGGACCCCTCTTATCCATGTTTTAGATGTGTCTTTGTTCCAGCTCGCCCGATTGAGATGACTGCCTGACCTCCTCTGCATACCACCAGGTTCTGCAGAAGCCTCTTAATCGCCCACTCATTTAGGTCAGGTGTTTGGCAGCAAGAAGACACATAAAACATACAAGACAGGGGTCTCCGAAGACCAGGGTCGGGAACCACTGCTTTACAACCACCACAGAACAAGTTGTCTTGAAAGAATGATCCAGTTAACAATAAGGTACTTTTGAATTTTTAAGGTGTTCTTTCAGTTGCTGCTCCTCTATTGTTATAAGCTTTGATTTTAAGCCCTTAAAGATGCAAGACGTTGAACTCCTTAGTGTTTATTTCTCGTGCATTCTCTGAAAAAGTCTGCTGTGGCTCTGGAGTGGATTTGCTGTGACACTGTCTCTTTGAGGTTCCAGTGAAAGGATGCTCTGCTACCCTCAGAATGGCCTGGGAGCTTGTCAGTGGGCTACCTGTCAGCACACGGCCACGCTGGGGACATTTGATGTACCGTATACACACGGCAGGACAGATGGGAGGAGGAAAGAAAACCGGTGAGAGTGGATGGAAAAGAAAGCAAGAGAAAAGGTGAAGATGCCAAAAGCACTAAGGGAAGAAAACTATGGTCACAGCTCTTGGATTGTTTATTTAGGACATTTATGCGTAGATTTGAGTATAGAAATCAAAAGAAAGAGGGAGTACTCACTTCAGCACCAAATTGTTAACTAGACAGGATGTATATACATTGTACTTAACTTTTGTGATCACATTGTTTTTAAATGGCTGCCAGAAAATTACATAGCATGTTACATTTCATCTCAGTAGCGTGAATTATTGTATTTCCCCTGAAAAAAACAATTACATGAAGTAAAATCGAAGCAGCCAGATACTACCAATTTTAAAAGTGTTTTGCAATACAGAGCAATAAAAATGGTGTGCTCGTTTCTCTTCTCTCGACCCTGCTCTTTCTCTTTCTAGACTGCACCAAAGGAGGAAAAATAATGTCCCTTAGCACTTTAAAAAATGCCTGCATTCATGGTGTCCTCGTTAAATGCACATAAATTGTTGCATCCCACAGATGTATAACCCTATTTTCCGTAGATGCATTTGCGCCATGCTGGGAGCGTCGTTGTAATGGTTCCCCTGCTTGGCTCTTTTTATAGCAAAACAATCAAAACAAGCAATGGAACAAGACACGTTTAAATAATAAACTTGAAATCTGCTCAAAGTGAATTGGCTGGGAACAACAGAACTACAAATGCTCTTGCATTCTGTGTGTTGCATGCAGCAGAAACATTTCTCTTAGATAGATTTCTAAGGTTCGCCACAGCCCCACACATAATCAGCTAAAACAAGAGAGTTTGGGTGACAAGCTTCTGATTTCTGGTGCTCTGGGAGGGCTCCAGCCACTCTAGGAGCACTGCACCATTTGTTGCCCTAATTAAGAATTCATTGGCCACTAATGATGGATTCTGACCTCCATTTCCTCCACCTTTTTCCTCGCTTACGGCGAAATAAATCAGCCCGAAGTGATAAGCTTCACACACACACATATATACACTGGGAGTAAAACTGGTATACCACTGCATGCGAATGAGAGAGGAGGAGCTAGGTGAGAACGAAAAAATGCGAGGAGGTAGGAGTAAGAAGAAACCACAGAGATGGAACATGTACTGTAGAGGAGGGGGGGGGGGAAGAAAGAGATTCAACAGAAAAGGAGGGAAAAGGAGAAATAAGCTAGCCTTTCACTAAAACCTGCAATGTGAGGAGCCGTGGTGCAAGGCTGCCATTAATGTGGCACCTGGGGGGGGTTGCCTCTAACTGATAAGATATCGTACTGTCTGAGCTCTGCTATCAGCTGCAATGCACCATTCTCATCTCAGTTGGAGACAGGGAGACCACTAATCTGTCTCCGAGGTGCCACTTAAATCTCTGCTTTCCCCAGACATTGGAAAGCCGAAACTGGCCGTATCTATTTTTAGAAGCGCACGGACAATTATTCAATGCCACTGTTTGTCGAAACATGTCTCTACAGTTGGGTCAATCCAGAACTAGTTTTGCAGACGTTTGTGAGAACTTGACCAAATAATTTGTTTAGCTTTGAGCAGCTAGTAAAGGTATTTTTTTTATTTCATTGGCTTCAAAAGTATTTGTACCATTTAAATGTTAAATTATTACATTAAAACCTTGTATTCACCTCAACCGCCACACCTTTTTTCACCTTTACTCTGACACCTCTAATTATATGCAGAAAAGTCTTACTGCAAAACTGTGGTAAACTCATTTCTTGACACTAATAGGTCAAATATGCTTTGACCTGAACTGTTTCATTGTAGCTCTGGGTGTGTCGTTGATGAACCGCTGCCCGAGTTTAAGTCTCTTTTTGGTGTCTGACAGGTTTTCTTTCAGAACTGACCTATACTTAGCTCCATCAATCTTCCTCATTAACTCTTAGCAGCATCCTTGTACCTGCTAAAGAAAAGCTTCCCCACAGAAAAAAGTTATCGCCATTATGTTTCATGGTGAATTGGGAGTGTTCATTGTGATCTGCAGTCATAGTTTTCTACAAAACAAAACTAGTTTTGCATGTACGCCTCCAAAAGTTTAATTTTGGCCTCATCTAAACCAAACAGCTTCTTCCACGTTTTTTGTGTCTCATGAGTCGTGTTTCCATCAACGCTTTCTATATGCACATCTTGAAGTATCGCATTAGGAAAGATTGATGAAACTGCAAATTTTGTGCCAACTTTCTAAAGTTTGCTAAATTGTTTTTACACTCGCTTGAAGTGGTTTTTGACTTTCTCGAAAAAAAAGTTAATGTGCTAAAAGTGGAGCTGGAAACATATTAACCAAATTAGTTCCGATGTAGGCTGTGGCTGTTGGGGGGTTTCTTGGGGAGGCAGCTTTCCCTGTGTTGGCCCCTCTTTGGGCACCTTTACTCGGGAGGTCCCTTCTGGCATTTGGAGTTTTGGTTCCCTTGGTGTCTGCCTTGGTGCTCTGGGGGGTGGGGGGCGTATCTTTGGGTCCTCACAACCACTATTGAGCATTTTATATCCCTTGTGGGGTCACGAGGGGTGCTGGTGCCTATCTCCAGCTGTCAACGGGCGTCACCGGTCTATCGCAGTAAGGCTCCACTTGTGAAAGAAAAATCTGTTGGGCTCTTTTTTGGCATTAAGACAACAATTCTTAACGGTACATTGCCAGACAGGACACAGAAAAAGAAAAAAGAAAAAAAATCAGCTTCTGCTGCCTGTGTTTTCCTGGATGTTCCCATAACGCTCAAAAACAGGGCCGGAGGCAACAACAGGTACATGTGGGCCGACAAAGAGACTTGAGCATTTCTTAGTGTCACAGTGAAAAAAAACAGCAACACAATTATTAAAACCTCGCTCCATTACTGATCTGTGGTTTGTGCTATTTAGCAACCTCTACCTCCTGTTTATTACAATGTCAATGAGGACATTATGCTTTGCGTCGCATGGTTAATTTGCTACGAACCAATAGATAGAAACATGTCTAATTCACATTTCGCCTGATTCTTTGTTGTGGCATTTTAAAAGTTTAATCAAAATTTTTATGAGAATTAGATGGAAACGCGTCTAGTGATCGTAGCAAACTACAAACAGGACTTTTTAAGACTTTCTTTCATAAGGATTTCTTTTTGCCTCAGGTTACGTGTTGAGGGCTTGAATGAAAAGTTTGCTATCATCAGATTCTTCTGCAGCTCTCTGCAGGTCATCCAGTGTCACCACAGCACTCACTTAGACTCTGCTTTAAAAATTATTATGCAATTTTATCCTCAACCTGCATGTCTTGTTTATTGGTCTGCACAATTAGTTTGCATGTACTGAACTCTCACTGTGTTTAATAGTTTCCTAGTCTGCCTCTTTGCACTTTGCTTGAATCTACAATAGTTTGCTGTTTATCAGGATACCGCTATTCTTATTTCTGCAGGTGGCAGAAGACTAACAGATATATTCCTCAGCAGAAGCCCTTCCTGCTGCCCAGACAATGTCAGCTAATTTAAACTGCCAAAGCTTTCCTCTCTGCTTGGACGTGCTTGGGTAAATATGAGCAGGACAGATTGCTCATTCGCGCAACTCGGTGACAGAGACAGATCTTTCAAAGTCTCTCGCTTGCACATCCACATCCAAACGCAGCAACCAGCAGGCAAACAAGTGCTCTTCACCACCGACACACATACACGTTTTGCGCAGCATGATAGATGGGAAAAGACACAAAGGTCAGCAGTCAGCAGGGCTTCACTGAGACAGGACTCGGATTCTTTTACATCACCTTGACTTAGACGATGGAGCTGACCCAAACAGATATTTTCAACAGTCACTGCGCTGCAAAATGCAATACAGGTCAGCAACTGGTTTAAAGAGGTAGTGCTCTTAATGACCTCCTGTATCCCCAGTTCTGTTCAGTATGATTTGTGCACTCTATTGTTGCAACCAAAATGTTGTTCATTCCCTCAAGTGAACAACTCACATGTAGCTGAACATGACAGATGCATTTTCTCATACCTCTTTTCTGATCAGCACACTTGACAATGTGCTGGAATATTTTCCCCTCAGGGGAAGTGCAATACTGCATGCTCCATTCCAAGCCATCAGTCATTTAACGGGTTGGCATACCGGTTCACTAGAGATGCACTGATCAGAATTTTGTGGACAATCTCCAATCTCCCTTTTCTATGGTGAATCTTTGACCTGCACATAATAGACGATTCCATTTTCTTTCCAAGATAATTTTATCTTTTTTTTTTTAATATTTTTTTAATGAACAGTGATTAATCATATTAAAATCACAGGTGATATCACATCATGGGTGAAAGAGCCATCTTGAAGGGGACATGTTATGCTTTTTAATGCCTTCCTTTTCACATTAAACTCATTTAGTTGTGCTCTGTATCAAGTGGAACTGCAATGCCTTGGTCTGCATTCCTAGCTCCAGATAAACAGCCCCTCTTTTGCCCCCATTCTGAGATGCTTCTGAGAGCAACTTGATTTGGTGCTGTCTCTTTAAATCAAAAGGAGACATTTGTAAACAGGCTTAAATTGGAGACAACCAGACATTCGGTCAGTATTTTTCTGAAAACTTTTTTAAACGTTTCGACAAAAAGGAAGCACATCACAAATTGCCCCCCTCTATGTTGCAGAGCATTCCCCTCCTACCCAACAGGCCATTTTTTTAGTATGTAATACGTTTTAATAAATTGTGTGGGTCAATACACCCACTAACCAAACAATTTCTCTGATCCACTTGTAGCTTTGACATCCTTGAGCTTAGACAGCAAAATCGCAGCAAAAAGAAAAGAAAAAGAAAAGGCAGATTTGCAAAACTGACTAAAAGTCTACAACCTTATTTAGCAGTTCCAGAGCAAAGGCTGTGATTTTATTTTTCACAAAACATAATAGAGAATAGAGAAAACTGAACGGCTGGAAGAATATGACCCAAACATATCTTTGCAATTACCATATAACATAGAAAGGATTCTAGGATCAATGTGTGCTTCTGTGCTTTTTTGTGTCTCTGCTGTTTCTTCTGTCTTCACTAACCCTCAGTCAGTCATGCAGATGGCCGTTCACACTGAGCCTGGTTCTGCTGGAGGTTTTCCTTCCTGTTAAAGGGGAGTTTTCCTCTCCACTGTCGCTTCATGCATGCTCAGTATGAGGGATTGCTGTAAAGCCATCGACAAAGCAGACGACTTTCCCTGTGGCTCCACGCTCTTTCAGGAGGATTGAATGCTGCTTGTCAAGACTCGATGCAATCTACTTTTGACCAATCTGTATGATTTGATTGAATTTGACTTTGTACAGTGCCTTGAGATGGCATGTTTTGTGAATTGGCGCTATATAAATGAAATCAAATTGAATTGAATTTCCTCTTTAAGAAAACTGACTAATATTTTATAACAAAAACTAATTGACTACACAGTCAACAGTATAATTTGAGTATCTTATATTAAAGATTAGTGCACTTAGCATGGCTAGCAGTACAAAACCATAAGTCAAATCAAATTCTGTAGCATGTAAATTCCTACCTTAACTCTGAGATCCTAAATATCTCCTAATCAAGCATGTAACATGAGCTCCAAAAATGATAAAGCAACTTTGAAGTGTTCAATCATCTTGATGTGTTATCTTTGTGTACCTTGCATAAGTCTTGGTCTTGCAGCCGGAATGAGCAGCAGACATGTCTTAATGTGTTGTAGAAAATAAAACTTGCATTTAAATAGCTTTTGATGCGTCTGTGTTTTTTTTTTCCAGTTTACTTTGATACTCCACACAGTAAGTTGAAAATAAGTTAAAGTAATATGATTGTGGGTGTTTATCATTTGAGCAAAGGATCACCGATTGTATAATAATCTAAACGTTTCAATGTCTTTTACTTTTACCAACAGTACTACTACATCATGTCTTTGGATCAATCGAAAACCTAACTTATGTTTTGATGTTACGCAACATGAAAACTGGGTCTGCGTGCCAACAAACTGTGAGCCCACTGCTAACCAGGATTTTGCATTCATAATATACATACAAGACAAGACAGTAGATCAAATCAAATCAAGTCACTCACTGGACCTACAATACATACAGATGACAATATGTGTGTCACAAATCCACTGAATGCTCGCCACTCAGGGGAATGGTGCCAAGAGATGTAGCAGTCGCCTGGCTTGTGTGTTTTCATCTGCTGCTTTCTGTGGCTAATAGGCCAATGCTGGCAACGGCCACTGACTTATGTGTTGCTGCTGCAGCTATAGATTAGCAAAGCAGGGAGCAGAGTTCATCTTGACCGTGCATGTCACTGGGGCAGAGATAGACGGGGTAATTAGCGCTTAGTGCCCGGCTCGGCTGGTAGGAACCCACTGGGAGCGAGAAGGATGCTCGATTGCTAAAGGGCCAGAGGCTGACTGACAAAGCAAAGGATTGGAGAGGCAGTGAAAATAGAGATGGGAACAATAAGTAGCAGCCGCAACAGCTCTGTGCCACTGAGTTTTTTTTTCTTTCTTGTTTTTCTTCTCCTCGCCTCCTTCCAGGGGCCTCCAGTGTTGCGGTGTCACTTTTAGAATCTTTAAGTGTCCATTTTGACTGAATGGTTAGGCAAAAGGAACTGTCACACAGAACGGCGCATTGCAATAGCCCCCTGTTTCTCATTCATTATGCATGCCCTGTCAGCATATTTATTCCTGATAATGGGAATGCAGCAAAAGCCTGCTCTGACCGTCGACCGAGGCCCATGCGCAGTCAAGACAACTTAAAGAGACTCTGATCAGAATACAGAGAGACCATGTACAAGTGATTCTAATTCAACCAACAGAAACTCTTAAAACACTTTTTGATGGTGATACGGCATGTCAGGGTCCAATTATTTACATGAACAACGCGTAAACAGAAGCCTGTTTTTAGGAAAACATTTTAAAAGACACAAAACAGAAGAAAGGTTTGTCTGGTAATTATAAAAATCCTGATAGCTGTGCTTACACTTATTTAATTTTACTTGAAGTTACTGAAATGCATCAACAATTGTTTGGTAACTGCAACACGATACGTTTGTGTTTGGTGACAACACGTTTGTTTTACTATTACAAATCACTGCATAATTACAATTTTTGTCAAATTGTTGCGTACTCCATTCATATGTGGTTTCTCTCTCTCTCTCTCTCTCTCTCTCTCTCTCTCTCTCTCTCTCTCTCATCCCTGCTAAATACAGAATACAAATTTAGGTTGTACTTCTTACAAATAAAGCCCTTGATAATCAAGCTCCATGAGACATTAAAAATTTGATTGCTTCATATGTTCCTAACAAAGCACTTCACTCTCAGACTTCAAGTCAACTGGAGGTTCCTACAGTTTCTGAAAGTAGAATGGGAGGCAGATCTTTTCATTATCAGGCTCCTCTCCTGTGGAACCAACTCTCAGTTTTAGTCTGTAAGGCAGACACCCTGTCTATTTTTAAGATTAGGCTCAAAACTTTCCATTTTAACCCTTTATAGGGCACTCAATGAAATACTTTAAAATTCAAAAATTCAAACTTAGAGTGTTATTGGACAACATAATAAGACTTCATTACATTTGTTACATTTTAAAAAAATAATTATTTTCATGTCGAAAATCGAGGTCAATGAAGTTACCATATTTGGTAACTTGCCCTTAAGTGGTAAAAAAATCAAGGCCAATGAAGTGATCAAATTTGGTTTATTGCCTCTAAATGGGAAATCAAATTACAATACGTATACATTGATAAAATACAGGAAAAACACATATAATGTATTTGAACATTTTAACATCACTTTCAGAATATAAAAGTGCTAACAGAAAAACGTGCTGATAACAGAATTGCTCAACAAACCCTCTGAGGAATACAAGTGTCTGTGTTTGTCTCTGTAGCTCCCTTCCACCTGACAGCCAGTATCCCATCATCACTGGTGACGTAGTCACAGGTACCACGAGTGACAGCCTTTTTCTCCATATCCTTGATTGTCCTTAGTGGAGGTTTTCCAATTCTGATGTCCGTGGGGGTCCCTTTGTACCTACAGTTGTGGTCTCGGACTAGCTCCAGGCTGGTGAAAAAGTTATCAGCATAGATGGCTGTGGTGGTGGGAAAGGTCGTGGTACTGGCAAGGACAGATACAATCTGGCTGGTTGCACCTAAGCCTTCTTGTTCAGGTTTTAGGGGAACATCATGGGCCTCCAGGGTAGTCTTGCCCTGGTATAGCACAATGTCATGTATGAAGCCATCCTCAGATGCCCTGGCAAACAACTTGAAACCCCACTTGTCTGGCTTGCTTTTAATATATTGCCTCAGGTTGCCAGCTTTCTTCCCTTTGTAGGCAACCATCACTTCATCTAGAGACTCTTTTGGGGTCTGTGACTTACGTCTAAAGGCAGTATTTATAAATCTGAACAGTGGTCGGATTTTGAAGAAGCGGTCACTGGTACCACAGATCATGGAGTTGTCATTGAAGTGGATAACCCTTTTCAGCAGCCTGAACCTCTTTGAGGACATTAGTTGGGTAACTTGAGGGACCCTGGTCTCTATGGCCCAGTAGTCATCAACAGACGGGAGCTCCACAATACCCATATAGATGAGGATGGCGACAAAAGTAAGTATTTCATTCTCATTGGTCTTGAAAGTGGTGTTGATGTCCTTCTGAGCAGCATATAAGTTGGTTTGGTACGTGATATGCCTGATGATTTGGTCATCAAAGTACCTTGTAAAGTACTGAAAAGGGACATCAATGTAGTCAGGGGTGGAGTGCTGGTATTCAGGCAGGGCTGTGTTGTTCAGGTCAACTTTGTGCCAGGTTGTTGGCCTGGCTGCTGACTTACTGGGTTTGCTGGGCCTCTTGGCTTGTGGTGCTGGCTGCTCATTTTCATCATCATCATTGTCCTCACTGTAACTGTCGCTGCCACTTTCCTGGATCACCTCCACTGCAGGCTGCAAGCGTTTCCTTTTGGTGGTGGGGCCCATGTTGCTTGGGCCTGGAATGTCCTGGTTGAGGGTGGGTGGGACGAAGTCAGGGTCTGACACATCATCATCTTCATCCTCGTCATCATCATCATCACTAATGTCAGGGTGGACTGGCACAACCGCAGTCTCCCTCCTCTTGCCATAAAAGGTTGATGGAAGCTAAAAATTAAACATATGCAATAAAACAACTGTCATAACATCATAAACTGACAAAAATCATTCATAATTACTATTCATAAACTAAAAACAGTGTTGAATTTTCCCAGAATCACTGCATAGTGTTATAAAAAACTTTTGCAACCCTAAACATAATATGCTAAGTTGTATTGCTTAATTTGTAAAGAAAATGCACTGAGTATGGTTTGTTAGATGCATTGGGCATATGTCCAAAAACGGACATACCAAGTAAAATCTAGTTTTTAGTGAAAAGGGCATATGATCAAATATGGTGCCTGCATTTTTCATGCTGTATTTTCAATCATTTCAATAAGTCCTCAGCAAACAACTTGTATGTCAACACTAAACACAACTATTCAACAATAAAATGTATGAGTTTCATCAACTTACCATGGTTATTTTTGATGTTTCCTTTGAAAATGTCCAGTGAACCGAGCTGCAAAAGTGAATTTTTCTGACTTTGGAGACAAAGAGAAATTTGACGTGACCGCAGTCTCTACTTATTAGTCCAACTGCACAACAAAATAACTTATAATGTAGGGTGATCTTTGCTGATTGGCTGGATAAAGATTCCATGATTCTTGAACTCACTGAGACGGGGGATGGGCACGATAACCAACATGTGTGGAAATTACCAAAAACAGTCACTTGCCCCATAAAGGGTTAATAAAGCTTATAGTTAGAGTGTTCTTTCACCTCTGGAATATCGCCAAAATTAGAAATATTTTGTCCAGGAATGACGCTGAAAAACTAGTCCATGCATTTGTTACTCCAAGGCTGGACTATTGTAGTTCTTTACTATCAGGAAGTTGAGAAAATGCAGCTCAAAGTCTTCAGCTGATCCAAAATTCTGCAGCAAGAGTTCTGATGAAAATCAACAAGAGGGATCATATTTCTCCTATTTTAGCTTCCCTTCATTGGCTTCCTGTTAAATCAAGAATAGAATTTAAAATTATCCTTCTCGTGTATAAAGCCCTTAATAATCAAGCTCCATCATATATCGGAGCTCTGATTACCCCGTATGTTCCTATCAGAGCACTTCGCTCTCAGACTGCAGGTCTGCTGGTGGTTCCTAGAGTCTCTAAAAGTATAATGGGAGGCAGATCCTTTAGCTATCAGGCTCTCTCCTGTGGAACCAACTACTCAGTGGTAGAAAGAACTCCTGGCTCAATGTGTCTGTGTTTTGTTCAGTTTTGTCTAATTCTAAGACTAGGCTTAAAACTTCCCTTTTTGAAAAAGCTTATAGTTCGAGTAGCTTAGCTTGTCCTGACCTATCCCTGTGGTTATGCTGCTATAGGCCCAGGCTGATGGAGGACATTATAGCCCGTTTTCCTCACTCTGCAACATTCTCCTACTACTTTCCAATTTTGCATTAATTGCTGTAATTACAACTATTAATTTGATGGTATATATCCGGGGGTGCGGGGGATTCTCCAAATTGCATAAATTGCAACATAGATAGTTTTAAGCCCATGTACGGAGGACTCAGTCTTCCAGTCCTGGCTGTAGACATTTGCCACCTTTCTTCCAATTCTCTCTCAACCCCATTTCCTGTCAGTTAACCGTCAAATAAAGGCCACTAGTGCCAAAAAAAAAAAAGATATGTGATAGGTGCTGCTCTTCTCCCAAGTCCTGTTTCATCTCCTTCATCTGAAGATAGCATTAAATCATCAAAATTCTCTTGGCCAGAGAAATTCAGTTTTTTTGTCATATGTTTTTACAAGTTTTAACAATATGAAATGAGAAAAGAATTAGTTATTGCTGTTTTATTTTCATTATATCTATGTAACTGGCAGCCATGAACACTTTTTAATAGGTAACCAGGTCATTTTTAGGGTTTTACTTTAAGACGTGATTTGAAATACTGCTTTTTTTTCCATCAACACCTTAACAACTTGTGCATTAATGTAGGATAAATACTTCATCAGTCAATTAAGGCTTTAAAATGGTACAGAAATGCTCTTTATTATAAATTTACAATCAATACTTTAGGTTGGACTTGCACTCACTCCACTAAAGGATCCATAGTAATACCTGGAGGTATAGATATTTCCCCAGAGAGAGTACACTCTCCCTGACATGCTAATTCAGCATATTGAAAGGTCAGTGTAATAGAGACTCTTTCTTTCTCCAGGGTAAATCAAGACAGCCAGTAAGAGCTAATCTTGTGTGTGCTCTTTGTGGTGTGACAAATTCATGCACATAAATGCAATGGCAATGAAGAAAAAGGGATCTTTTATGTGGACGACTTCATGTATGTGTGCATGTGCGCAAGGCAAAGGCAGTGTGTATCAGAGGTGAGTAGGTGTTTTAAGGCGAGTTGTTGTTGATACCAGACTGCCTAAGCAGCATTTTGTGATTAACCTGTAGGTCAATCTGGTGGTAGTGAAGCCATCACTTCACTCTCCACTTATCCATCGCGGGCTTGGGGGTCTGGATTTACAACATTAGACCCAGTCTGACACCGGACCCAGTGTGATTGGACAAGGCTGGGGTCCTACTGGGAAAGGAGCCCCTGTTTGTGACTATAACTTATAACCAGCAGTGCTATTTGGCATAAGAATCATGACCCTCCTCTCAGCTATACTTCAGTACTCAAGACTGATGAAAATCCAGGATCAATAAGCAAATAGAAACTAAAAGGGCAGCCCCGATCTTAATTCATTGGACTGGGAGACTTGGGCAGGGCATGGTGTGACAGGACACTGGTGTTCCATCAATCCTGAAACAGGCCTGTTGCCATTTACTGAAAAGCTGGGTGTGGAAAGACTTTAAATCCTAATCACTGTTTATCAATTCTCACTTTGATCCTATTTGCTCCAGCATAATTAACTGCTAAGTCAAGATGCCTTGAAATCTAAGAAAATAATAGGACGAATAGTAAATGTGACAACAAAGTAATCTAGAACTACTGAACTTTAAAATAAATATGATTTAATCTATCCAGTGACAATAATAACTTTATTAAAACTGAAAAGATCACCAGTGCCAGCCTAGAAAATCAGCCACTTTATTATGTAGACCTTGTTAGTACTTTGTTGGACCCCGTCTGCCTTCAGTACTGCTTTAATTCTCAGCGGCAAAGATTCAACAAGTTGTCAGAACTATTCCTCAGAAATGTTGGTCCACATTGACATGACAGCAACACACACTTGCTGCAGATTTGTCAGATTTACATTCATGATGTGAATCCGCTGTTCCACCACACTGCAAAGGTTCTCTGGTGGATTGAAATATGTTGACTTTGGAGGCCAAATTCAATCTCATGTTGATGGAAGCCACCTGAACTGACATTATGATATTATACATTATCTTTCTAGAAGTGAACATCAGATGGTTTGTATCGATACTGAGGTCAGCTGTGGAGTTTAAATAAATGCTCAGTTGGTATTAAGGGCCAAAAAGTGTGCCAAGAAAATATCGAAATGGATCATGTTGTTTATGCTAAATCCAGACCAGCCATCTGGATGCTTCAGCTGAAATTGAGACTCATCGAACCAGCCGACATTTTGGCAAATGGTGTGTGAGCCTGAACGAACTGGTGTCTCAGTTTACTGCTCTTAGCTGACATTTTTCTCCGCTGACATTTTTTTAATTTGGCCTTATGCTGCTGTACCCATTGTCTTCAAGGTTTGGCAAGTTGGGTATTCTTCATATCTACGTTAGAACGGTGGTGATATTAGCAGCTGTTACCTTTCTTACCATCTTGAACAAGTTAGCCATTCTCCTCTGACCTCTGAGAGCAATAAATCTTTTTTGTCCACTGCCGCTCACTGTATATTTTCTCTCTTTTCAGTTCTGATGCTAAGTTATAGCTTCAGCATTTTTACCACCTCCAGGTCCTGAGTTGCCATATCATTGGTCGATCCATTATTTGTGTTACCAACCAGTTAAACAGCTGTATGTATCTATGTGTTCAGTAAGTGTATTCAAAAGTCCGGCAATTAAATTTAAATGAATTACAGTAGATACATTTTATGTCACCTATAGAAAGATCTGCTGCCCAAATCTTAAGCCCAAATGTTTCATTTTCCTGACAGATTTTGGCTAAGGTAATCTTTTCATTTTACCAACATGATTCCTCTGACTGGAAGTAATATCAATATAATAAAGTGGTTTAGCCAGAGTGCGGAATTGAATCTGATACCAAATCAGTGAAACTAAAAAACATGGGGAATGGATAGGAGGCGGTCCAATCTCAATGACTTGAAGAGCATCACCAAAGAACTGCTAACGGAAACATGAAAAGCTGCTCAGCAATTATGAAAAGGCTTTGATCGCTCTTATTTCAATAAAGGTTTTTCTACTGATTATTGAAAAAGTTATAAATAATCTAACATATCGTTTTCAATAAAATAATAATAACCCTTTTATATTGTTACATCATTTGAGAAGGGGCTGCCTGTTTCCTGTCAGAAACTCATGTCTTTGTCTATTAAAAGTAAAACATATAAACCTGCCAGGGTTAGGACATTTTTTTTGGCTTAACTCTACATATGAAAAAAAGTATAGCAACAGACTTTTAATGCTACAGAAAAGTCAAGGATAAAAACTGGATAGTGCTTTTTTTATATAATTCCACCAAAGTGACAATATTCTCAGATTTTAAGCCTGAAACACACTGAGAAGGGACTGGGACTGTATGAAGATGCTGAACATCAATCAGTCCAAAAGGTGTCTATTTGTGTCCAACAAGAAGATTGATTAAATCAACAAATCACATTTCTCAGAGCACTGCAGGAGTCACAGGTACTAAATCAACTCGGCTGAAGATTCCTACCCCGGGGATGTTTTAATCTCTTACACTGCACCACACCAAGATAACTGCGTCACATGTCATGAACAAAATCACAGATCATGGGTTTGATGCAAAAATTAAATAATAATAATAAATAAATAAAATTGTTATATTAGTTTTGGACTCCGTTTTGATGTATTTGGTTAAAATATGAGCTCCTGCTTTGTCATCTATTTGTTGCATTGAGATTACACTTGAAAATTGTAAAGTATTTGAAAATGAGAATTTCAAAGGTAATTTTTATCACAGTGGAATCATTTCATGACTAAAGAGGGCCAGGATTAGAGAAAACTAAATTGACAATTTGTGTGTTCTCCTCAGACGAAAAGGTATAAAAATATCTATAGCACTTTACAAAAGTAATAATATATATCAGGATTTCTGTGTTAGACAACAACAAATAATCGGGAATTATAAAGAAACTAAAATCTTGTTTTTAAAAAATGTTATTGAAATTAAAATCTGAAAAGTAATGTGTCCATATCTAAATAAAATCCAGGGTCACAAATTGCTTCAATCTTCATGATGATGATGAAGACAATTGGTGATGAAGATGAAGTAATCAAACTCATAAACAGTGTCTTCCTTTGTGTAATTGAATCTTTATTTATAAACATTATTGAAAAGTCATCGTCATGAAGGCCAATAAAAACATAGAGGTAAATAAGAAGTTGTGGAGAAGTTTAAAGCAGGATGAGGTGGTTCACCTATATTCCAAGCTTTGAGCGTCTCTTGGAGCATGGCTCAAGCCATCATCTGAACATGAAACAGTATGGCACATCTGCAAACCTAACATAATTGGCGTCAGCTTTAACAGACAGACAAGGCTGGCAGAGCAACAATCATAGAAGCAGCCACGAGGCCCTTGGTAACTCTGGGGGAGCTGCAGAGATCAGTACCTCATATGGCACAATCTGTCACAAGAAATCAAGCCTTAATGGAGGAAGGACAAGATAGTGGAATTATTGAAAGAAGACAGAATATTTATATGTGCAGTTTGCCTTGAGCCATACAGGGTACACAGCAAACATGAAAGAAGGTACTGTGATGAGAACAAAATGTAAATTTTAGGCCTACATACAATATGGCTTAGTGAGAGGAAAACTAAAGCCTTAAACACATACCCCCACTGTGAATGATGGTGGTGTCAGCATCATGGCGTGGTCATGCTTTTCTTTAGCGGGGAAAGAGAAGCTGGTCTAACTTGATTGGAAGTTGGATGGGGCTAAATACTGGGCAATTCAAGGACGATACCTGCTAGAAGCTTGAAAGACATGAAACTAGGGTGACCATAAGCCTACAGCCAAAGGAACAGTAGAATGGATTGAAATATTCTCATGGGTTGGATTAGCATCAACCTAATTTTAATACGCAATTTTTCACAAATCTTAGAAATTGGCATTCAGATTGTCTGCATAAAATATCTCACAAATTGACGCATTTTAAAAAGAAGAATGGGTCAAATATAAAGTCACTATATATACAGACCTGCTCCTTTGTTGATTCCTCCCCCTCTTTGTCATGGTGATCTGGGATGTAGTACATCGTGCAGGTCTACTGTCGTCGTATGCTGCAGGTCACACTCACCGACAGTTTTGCACTAGAATACTTTGAAAGTGACATCTGATTACAATGGCTAATGTGTTGTCCAACCCCTTGAACCGCTGAACTTTATATGTTTCATTGTGATCTATTCACTGTAGATGGCAGAAGTTATTGGCAAAACAAGAACAGATCTCAGAGAGTATAAGATGTTACATCACTACATTGCAAAGGTCAGCTTTCACCGCCCCAACCTTGAAAAATATTTTTAATAATTCAAACTTGCTCATGAGTAAAATTTAAACATGAGGTGGTTCAAACAACCTGAGGTTTCATTTGGTCTCATTTAAATAAGGTAGTGAATTAATTACAGCTTAAACAATTGGTTATAAGATCAAATCCCCCAACACATGACCGATGGCTGCTACGGGGAATTGTGCTCTCTCTTCCTTGGCACGCAGTGGCCATGACTAATTAACCATCTTCCAAGGATTGTCAAAAAATACAGTCAGGGAAATTAATTTTTCTTTCTTTGCTTCCTTTCTCAAGGATAAAGCACATCTCTCTCAGGTAATTCCCCCTCACTTGACCCTTTGTTTCGACACTATAGAGAAAGTTAATAAGACGACGCTCACATCCTTTTTAGAAGCCTCAGGACAATTTCAACAAAGCTCTCAGAAACAATTCAGTTGCTTTTATTGTTGAATATTCTTTAGAGTTTATTATAATATCAGCCACCTTCGTGATTATTAGCACTCCCTGTAAGGAAAGTTTTGAAATACTTTGTTGTTATGGAAACTAAGTGACTCTTGCGGAGCGACTACTTGCTGTACCTCTCAGTCAAGGGATTGTGAGATTTTTTTTCACCTCCATTATTTTTTCTCTCAAGGTGTGGATATTGAATATTGGTCAGACTAAACCACTCAGAACCCTGAATGGATAAAGATGGTATAGAACATGGATGGATGGATGGATGGATGGATGGATGGATGGATGGATGGATGGATGGATGGATGGATGGATGGATGGATGGATGGATGGATGGATGGATGGATGGATGGATGGATGGATGGATGGATGGATGGATGGATGGATGGATGGATGGATTATTAAGGGCCTGTTCACAGGAAGACTGTTACAACATTATTAGTAAACATTTTTAATTTTTCCCCCAAACCCTACCCTTACATTGCAATGCAACCATAACCCAGCCAGCTAAAATGAATAGACCATAACATAATAATTATATTAAAATAAAATACACAAAAAATTAAAAGATTAAGCATAGCATAGGTGCATTATCTGCACATATGCTACAGTGGTGCAAACCTGGTGAAGACTTACAGGAGACTTTGACCTCTGTCATTGCCAACATGGGGTTCTGCTACAAAGTATTGAGTAGAACTTTGGTTATTGACCAAATACTTATTTTCCACCATGATTTAAAATATAAATTCTTTAAAAATCCTACAATGTGATTTCCTGGATTTCTTTTTCTCTTTCTTACCAAAAAGATGGATAGTACAGAAAACAATCAGTGTTAGAGTCAATAAAGTTTCTGACTTGTAGATACCCGAAGAAATGGGACGAAGGAATCTTGAACTTAGCCGCCAACTGTTCAAATGAACCAAAAACATTTTCAAAGGAAAGATGTTAGACCAATGTTATTCCAAGTTTCAGCCACACAAGGAAGGTCTCATACATTAACGGTGGAGAAAACAGACAATGTCTAGGAGGTGGTGCAATGGAGAACAGTTCAGACAATTTAAAGTGTCTTCTAAACTGGTACCACACTTTGAGTGAGTGAACAACAATTTGATTTGTCGTAAAGCTGGAGATTGGTCTTGCCAGTGGCAATTTGGCACCTAAGAAAGACGACAACGAAGATCGTTTCACAGATACCTTTTCCAGTGTTACCAATGGTAGGAGACTGTCAGCGTATTATTTTCTTGTAACCCTGTCTTACTTGGGCATGCTTTGTCATCTTTCCCATTTTGAAGAGTGGCTAGGAGAACAGGTCTTCTGTGTCATCATATTTACATCTGGGTTAGACAGGAAGTCATGGGAAAATTAAAAATAAAAATCTAGTGATCAACTTGAACAATACAAATTTAGCATTAAATGAGCCTATTAGTAATTTGCAATGTCAGTAGTTGTAATGTTAAATTTGTTCACACTGAGTAAATGTAAAGGTGGGAATTTTTTTTTACATTTCACTGAAATGTAAGATTATGTGATTGCAATGAACGATTTATACATCTTTACCAAAGTGCCTCTTAATGTGCAAGTAATGTGTTTTGAAAATATATATATATATATAATACATAAAATGGGGTTTGCTTTGGAAAAGGGGGAGAAGCTTAAAAAAGCATGACAGGACTGCATTGCAGACACTGAGATTGAGATTTAAATCTAATAAACTACAAAGGCTCCTCCTCCTATAGACTTCGCTCTCTCATTTTCTCCTTTCCTTTTCTTGTCTCTGTGTTATACCTCCTGCCTCCCCTCCTTTTTTACCACTCCCCCTGCTTTCCCTCTTAGGAGACTGGAGAAACTTCTACACATGCTTTCATTTTATCCCAATGTGTGGCTTTCCACTTGAGCTCATCCTTTAAGAAGTGACAGCCTTTTGCAGTCTAATCAAGCAAAGGAGGAAGAAAGACAGCTACGGAAATGAAAGAACAGGAAACAGATAAGTTCAAAGTGAGACCAGGGGAAGGACTGGTATGATTAATGGAAAAGGTTGTCGTTGCTTCGCACCAGAAAGCTTTTATTTGCTATTCCACTCATTTCTGCAGAGCTTCACAAAAAGTGAAAACAATGGACTGAAAATTTACATAAACGTTAAACTTGTTTAAAGAATAGCGTACCATTCTACTGAGCATTCATTTAAATAAAAGAATATGATTTTGCTCTTACAGTAAATCAATAGAGAGACCCCAGAATGATTTATATTTACATATTTATATAGCAAAGCTGCTTACATCAGCTAAATAATAAGTGTTATACTATTTAATTATTTAAATTAAAGGGAAAGAGACTTTATATGCCCTTTTTTAACAATATATTCTTAGAATTTAAAAGTTTACATAACAATTCTTGATATTTGGTAGAATTATCTTTTAAACTGGATGTCTTGGTTGAAACATTGTGTGTATCCTTTCAAAAACTTCTCATGATAGTTTCCAAGAATTGTGACCTATTCTTCCTGGCAGAGGTGGTGGAACTGAGTGTGGCTTGTAGTTTGTCCTGCTCACACACCCCTAAGTAACCTTATTCAACCACTTTGTGTCCAAATGATAACTTCCTGACTCAAGCATTGAGATGATGCTTCAATATATCCACACAAGGTTGAGTCCTGCTGATGCCATCTATGTTGAGAAGTGCACCAGCTCCTGCTGCAACAACACACTCCTATAACATGATGCAGCCGCCATCATCATACTTCACAGTTGGGATGGCGTTTGCAGACGTTTCCCTTTTACCCTCCAATCAATGATCCATGCTTTCCTTTTTATGCCAAAATTTTAACCCCACCATCTTAATCTGACAGCTGAACAGGCAAGATTTATTTTTTCCTATCAGTTAGTGTTCATTGTTGGTGAACTGATGTGAACTGTAAGCCTCAATTTTCTGCTCTGACAGCTGATGGCGCTGGCTTCTGCTGTCCATCTGCTTGAGGGTCTAAAGCCTTGGTAGGTGTGACGAGTCGTTATTTGAACTGCTGTTACCTTTCTGTCATCTCTAACAAGTCTGCCGAGTCACCTTTGACATCGACAAGGCAATCTGTGCGTACAGCTGCCTCTCACTGGAAGGTTGCATTTTGGTACTATTCTGTGTCAACCCGAGGAATGAGCGTGTGTGTGTGTGAAAAGCCTTTTAGATCAACAGTTATTGAAATACTCAGGCCGACATCCGTGGATGTGCAAATGTTCAAAGACCCGTAAATTATATTTTCCCCATTCCGATGCTTAGTTTAAATTCCAGCAAGCTGTATTCGTAAAAAAGAGACCAGTGAGTGCAGATAAGCACAAAAAAAAAGAAATCATTAAAATGGCTCTTCAGAATTGTTCACAATATAAAAGCGTGATTCAAATTTGGATATGTTGCAGCTTCACAAGGCTAGTCTATTGTTTTCACTTTTTACACAGTGAATAGGTAGATAAATATTTTTCATGCATTTTAAAGTAATGACTTATTCTTATAGCCTAATTGGCAAATTACCATGTGGTTCCACAAATAACTTTAATGAGGGAGCAGCAGGGTTTTGGATTCAGTGTGAGTTGTTGGTGGTGGGGGTGTGGTGAGGCAATGTTTTCATTGTGTAATTACCAGCTAGAATTGGAGCACTATAAGGGCATAAATCAACCCCTTCTCCAATTAGCATTAAAGGTCGCGTCTTCGGAATTTGGAAACATTTACAGATGGAGATTTCCTTCAGCTGAAAGCCTCTCAGACTATCTTTCCTCTCCAATTGTGAACAATGTCTTTGGATTTTAATTAATTATGCTTTGAGGACCAAACACATGTTTGGCATTTACACTGCGTTGAAGATGGTTAAAATACATACTTTTATACATGGTGCAACCCACATTATTAGCAATTATAGGCTTTAAACACTACTTTCTATAATTAACATTTTAAAAAGAAATCTTTTTGAGTACAACCTGCAATGCCCACTAAATTTATCTAGAAAAAAGCTAGTCGACGAAAAAAAAAGGCCACACAAAAAGGGAAATGTAGGTAGAGACCATACTTCTCAAAGTGAGTCAGAGATTTAGAAAATGTAGCAATAAAGTCATTGTGGAAGTGCACTCTATGCTTTAATGCTAAGATTAATAGCAGGGAATGATTCATTATACTGTCTATGAAATTGTGGAAATTTCACAAATTGACAATATCTTTTTAAAGGAGCTATGAGTTTCGAGTAGAATAAAGTTGTTCACAAGGGTTGAACTGCAAAAATAGAATGATAAATACAATTTGTTATATAAAACTTTGCAAAACATTGCAAAAGTGTTGAATGGAAGTTTTAACAAAACTTTTCTTATTCTTTTCTTTCAATTGTAACACAAAGTTCACTCATTTATGCTATGTAGTCATCACTTCGATCTACTGTCAAAGCCTACATAAAGAAATTGCATCACTGAGATTGTAAAATAACTTTTAGGAGAGTTTGAACTGTGACCAAAATTATTTTATTGATCCTGGAGTTCTCCACTGGTTCTGCCATTTATGTTGCAAAGCTCGCCAGTGCGGGGATTTTTCCTTAAAATGGGATGAACTGTTGATACCCATTTGTTTAAACTGATATGAAGTATATATATATATATATATATATATATATATATATATATATATATATATATATATATGTGTGTGTGTGTGTATATGTATGTATTATATATTATATATTAAGCTTTTTTCCTGAAAAGCAGATCCCAGGTCATCCTGTTTATAGCTGTTTTATTTAGAGGTTAGAGCCATGGCAGGGCAGGACTGGAGAGTGCTTGTGCCTCGTGGTGACGCTGCTCAGAGAGGAGACATTCAATAAAAATATCTGCTGATACATGCAGATGTCAACTTCCATTATGCTGCAGGTATTCAGCTATTTTCACCGGATAGACTTTTTACTGGGTTTTCTTCCCCCGTCTGCAATAATTTGGTCTTAAGCTCTCTTTCTGACATTCATTTGAGTTTGTTTTTTGTCCCATACAAATGTGTTTAAAATAACTCAAGAACAAAGCTGAACATTTGAATGACAGCTGCAGTTTCCACAGACAGATATTCTGTCACTAACTTAATTCTTCACAAGGGCAGAGATGCTTCACCAGTATCTTTGGATTGATTTCTAGACAGCATCTCTAATGAGTTGTAATCACAGGACTTAGTACCATGTTAGCCATGCCTATGAACTGATGGGTTACAGTTAGATCTATGCCCCCACTCCTACAGTCTTAAAAATGTTTAACTTATACCTTCTCCTTATCTATAGAA
Organism: Fundulus heteroclitus; assembly: GCF_011125445.2. Lineage (NCBI taxonomy): Eukaryota > Metazoa > Chordata > Actinopteri > Cyprinodontiformes > Fundulidae > Fundulus > Fundulus heteroclitus. The sequence goes on from NC_046379.1 coordinate 18,562,483, forward strand.
GGTTTAAGGATAGTAATGGTCCTGTTAAACTGATTACTGTAGGTGAAGAAGTTGCCATCCATGTATAATGTCGTGTTTATGAATTTGCAATCCCTTGTACTTGTATTCATACCCCTTGAACTTTAGTAGATGTTGTTCTGTTGCAGTCCCGTGATGGATTGGCGACGTGTCCAGGATGTGCCCTGCCTCACGCCCAATGACCAAAATAGGCACCAGCCCCCCTGGGACCCTACATGGACAAGCAGGTATAGACAACAGATGGATGGATGGACGGATGTTCCGTTGCAACGGCAAAGTCATTGCATTCCTTTTATTCAGGTTTTATCACAAAATAGTGGTAAACTGGGAAGTGAAATGAAAAAGATGATTTTTCAACTGTTTTTAAGAATATAAATCTGCAAGGTGTGTTGTGCATATGAATGTATTGCCTTTTACTTTGAGACCCTGTAAGTGTACTCAGTCTATGATATTAGTAATCAAACGATGACATAAAGATATACAAGGCGTTGAAAACAAGTTTTAGAGCAGAGTTCAACCCATTCTCCAAAAAAAGGAAAGTGTACAGCAGGCCTGAAAACCCACCAAGACATGGTTTTCCACCCAAACTGACGGGCCAGGAAGGGAGAGTATTAATGACAGAAACAGTCAAGAGGCCTGTGGTTACTGTACAGGAGCTTCAGAGATCCACAGCTCATGCAGGGGAATCTGTGAACAGGACAATGATTTATACGGCACAGCACTCCACCATTCTGGCCTTTATGGAGATGTGACAAGAAGAAAGCTATGGAAGGGTTTCTGGTCAGATGAGACTAAAGGGAAGACCTTTGGCCTATTTACAAAACACTGTGTGTTGTAAAAATAATGTTGTGCATCACCCTGAACACATCATATTCGCAGTAAAATTACTCTTACAAGAAAGCTAGTAAGAGTTGATGAAAAGATCAATGGGGAAACATCCAGGGGAAATCTGGAAGAGGAAGACAACTGAAGTGGAGGTTTGCTTTTTAGGAGGACACTAGCCATGTTTCCATCAACGTGTTTCTATGCAAACTTTGAAGTATCACATTAGTAAAGCTTGGTGGAAATGACAAAATCTTCTAAAAGTTTTTATGCTTACTTTAAGGGTTTTTGGCTTTTCCAAAAAAGAGTTCATGTGGTTAACAGGACATTGAAACACATTTACCAAATAAGTTTTATCTCACGATTTATCAGCAGTTCCCAGTATCGGCGTCTTCCTAGATATTCCCATAACGCTCATAGAATTGCATTTCTTTCTCTATGTCTCTGGACAGCAAGTAACATCGCCAATACTAGTTGACATGAACGGCTTCAACTTGCCGATTAGCAACACATTTCTGAAAACCTTCCATTTTTTTCTCAAATGTGCGGTCCATGTTAATTTGCAACCTCCACTTCCTGTTTATTACAGCCATGCGGAACATAAGCTTCTGACAAAATTACGCTTTGCGTAGCCTAAGTTAATTCGCTCCAAATCAGTAGGTGGAAAAACACCTAATTCACATTTTATTTTATTTTTTGTGACATTTTAAAAGTTTGCATGACAATTGGATGGAAACATAATGATCCATACAGCCAGAGGGGGAGTGGAAGGGTTTAGACCAAAGTGTATCCATGTGTTGAAATTATGAATCGACTCAAGCGCGTAAGAATTTTCAGAACTTTAATCTGTATGCAAAGTAAAGTAAAAACTATTAAATTCTTTCATTTCAGCTCACAGTTTTGGACTACTTTGTGATGGTCTGTTGTTGAAGGTCATGGTCGCAACACAACAAAATGTGAAAAAATTCAATGCCTGATAAATGGCCATACTATTGTAATATTTCTTTAGTTCTACTGAAGCATTTCCATCTCACAGTTCATTTAGGTTTTTTATGCTCCCACAAGAATATTTTTTTCATACAGTAGGATAAATATGGGGATTATGAGATTAATCACAAGAGTTAGAATAAAACCCAGCTGTAAGTTGGAAAGCTGTACAGTTTTCCTGGGTTTTAAATACAAGGTACAGGCCTCTTTGGGAATTGAAAGGGTAGATCCCTGCAGCTCCATACGGGTACGGCCAGCTCAGCTCTCCTTGCTCACATCATTAATAACCTCAAAAAAGAGGAGAGAAGAACAACAGTTACATTACATTTGATTTATGGCAGAGGCTCCGTTTCCCAGAGTGGATCCCGACTAGCAGTGAAGAAGCCACGGTCCCTGATGTGCAAGGTCAAGGTTTGTTTTCAGAGAGGGCGTCTTTTTCAGGAGCAGGATGCAGGCAAAGACGCCAATTCATAGCAAGCAGAGCAAAGGGAGCTGCGTTCAGAATGACAAACAGTAGCATCCTGCTGTTTTCCAGTCGGCTAAAGATATTTGTCCGTCCAACGACTCGCTTTGTTTCTTTTTGGTGCTATTTCAGGAGCGGCATGCCTATGGCTGGATCAATGCATACCCTAAGCAAGCAATCCGTACTGAGAATATATCTGGTGCAGTGCAGAGGGGCTCTGAAGCCACAGTGTTCTGGGACATTCTGCTTTAAGCTGTTCTCCCTGGCGAAGAGGGCGCAAAAGAGAGTTTATTTTCTGTCCTGGTTTAAACTTTTTCTGGTCTCTGAATGAAGGTGTGGAGACATGGGTTTTATGATGAGGGAAAAAAAAGAAACAGAGGTGAGGGAATAGATTATTATGACAGTCGGGGCAGTCAGAACAAGTTTTCAACAATAGCATCAGCTCAGTCAGCCTCAATATACATATGGAGGCGAGAATAGAGGATGTCTGTCAGGCTCTCGCTGAAAACTATGCTGTCGCATCAGCCATCTTCCCGATGGCAGCGTTTGAGGCTTACAGGGAGTGGAAAAAGCAGAGAACATATGAGACGGACAGAGAAGCCAAGATAGAAACTGAGATATAAAGACAAAAGATACACAGGGACTTCAGGGTATGAGCAGAGTAAAAAAAGGGAATAAAATAAGCCCTGAGTCATGGAAGAGTGGGAAGATAAAGCTGGTAAATGTACAAGCATCAGCATAAAATACAGTTGCAGCAGCAGTTAATAAGCACTATCTTTATGAGCTAGGATGGAAAAAAAGATAACTACTGAACGAGCCAAATTTGGTGGTTACAGTGGATGTAAAAGTTCAGGAACAAATCAGATTCAGCCCCATATCACCAAAAACTATCAAGGACTTGCTTTTTTTTTTTTTTTAAGTTTTCATTCAAAACTTTGTGGCTTTGAGAGGATTTTGACATCTCTATCGCTGTTTTAGACTTTCTACCAGCTTTTGGCTCAGAGAACAAGCTGTTCTGGTTTATTTAAGCCGATCGCATGGAGTAGATTCCTGTTAATTGTTGGAATTAAAAGACATGCATGCATAACTAGTTTAGCAATTAGCAGCTACATGGTTATGCTTTCTGAAAACAGCAGACACCTTTATGCTTCCCTTGTAATTTTAAAACATGCAGCAAAGCATAAATAATCTGGATTTGAGAATATCCCACAACATAATAACGCAAATATACATATCATTTTTGTACAAAGTATTCCCTTAAGCTTCCTGGCAGTATGGTTTAAACTTGTCAATCTTTTGTGATGAAATGTTAGTTCATCAATGTTGAAAAGTGTAATGAATTTTTAAATAACACGTACAGCTAAAACCTAAATCATCCAGATCTCTGATAGATTTAGGTTTTAAGTGATATTTTCATTATCTGACTGGTAAGAATATCAATATTTTCAAGCCACCAAGCCAGAGTACCAATTTGAATCTGATAAACAACCTGTTGAGCGGGCTAAATATTAGGGTGATGGTAAGAAACCTTCCAACCCCAAAGGCGTAATACATCAAAATACCAGTGGAGTAGTGCAAAAACTGGTCAGCAGTTATTTGATGGGTTTGATTGCTGCAATACCAATAAAGGTTGTTCTGGTGATTATGAACAAATTTATCATTTTAAACATGCTATTTTTATTACAATGCAAAAATTAACAATTAAACTTTTTTACATTGTTTTATTTTCTGTTGAGAGATATATTTTACAGTTTCATTTAAACTTGAATGAAAATAATTTAAGTCTGCCAGGGACTTAAGTAATTTGGGGCTTGACTGTACGCCAAAGTTCCAGCGGCAAAACTACAACGTCCCCTCTATTTGCCAAAAAAAATAAATAAATAAAAAAAAACTTGATGACCCACAACACTTTTGGGGAAATATTAAGATCATTGATGAGACAAAATTGGAGCGTTTTGGACGGTGTGTATCCTATTATATCACCTCATACATTATATCAGCAGTTAAATATGGTGGTGGTAGCGTGATGGTATGGGACAGCTTAGCTGCTTTTGGACCTTGTGAACTTGGCTAGTAACTGATGAAACCATGGATTCTGCTCTCTACCGTGAGATCCTGAAGGGGATTGTCCAGCCATTGGTTTGGGACCTTAAACCCAGGCTCCAACAACTTCCTCTCTGCATAGTACAAAACAAGAAAATTAAGTTGACATAATTCTAATTGAGATGCTGTGGCATGATCTTAAACAGTCCAGAAATATTTTTGTCAAATATTGTTATATATTTGTTAAGTAATCTGAAAGATGCAGAGTGACAAAATAGGAAAGAAAATGCTGTAATTTGTAATTGTGCCATGATTAAGGTTTTTGTTTGGACTTTCTGGCCTTCACTGATGCAAGTCTCCAGTATCTACGTGCTGCTGAAGTTTGCCCTGTTCTCTGAGGTCCAGCTGCTTGCTCTGCCTATTCTGGTGGTTCTTCGGCCAGCATCATTGGTTCTGGTCAGCTCATGTCATCGGTTCTGATCTGTCACTGCCTGCAACTCCTGTCCTCGCTCAGCTCACTTCACTACCTGCATCTTCTGGTCCTCTGCCCATTCCTGCCTGCCTGCCTCATCAACAAGTATTCAACTTTCCATCAATAAACCTTTTTTAAAATGTAACTCGGTGTTCGGCTGAATATCGGGTTTCCCAGTTCCACTCATTACAAATTGGGGAAATACCATTAGCGTTTTAATTTTTAAGCTCTGGTCTAAAAATCTAGGTAATTTTCTTGAGCTAGAAACGGTCTATCTCCTGAGTCAGCAAAATAGTATTTTGATACCATGATCATGTCACACATGTCCTACTGAGTAAAAAGTTGAGCCTTAGCCTGTACGACAACACTATAGCCAATTGAAATAGTTTATAAACAAGCTTTGAAAGTATTGGATAAAAAAACAAATACGTACCATCACTGTCAGATATTAAAAAAAACATGAGCGTTTAAACTAGGAAAACACTGTTAAACATACAGATGCTATCTTAATTTTCAAAATCTTCAATCTAAATAACAAGAAAAAAAGAAAAAAAAACATTATATATTATATTATATTATATAAAACTCAAACAGATCAACTAGACCTGGTTCTAGAGGCGACTGTGTGGTTCCTGCTGAAGGGACTACAGATGGAAATTGGTCATAGGCTATAATCTGGCATATTTACATATGCATTTCTATTAATATGCATTGACCCTTTTTTAAATAAATAAACTCAAACACAGAATGGATACATTGTAATATTCAATAGCTATGATACATATCTATTGGGAATATTATCCAGGAAGTATGTTTTAAGGTAAGACCTCTAAACTATGTTTCCATCCTCCTCAGAGACAGAGAAGCCTAGAGGGGATTTAATTTAGAACAACAGCGACCTTTCACCAGGTCATTTGAAAGGTCAAACTAAATGCTTCTTCATTCAAGGAGTTTGTCTCGAACAGAACACACAATTCTCATATTACTCTGCTGTAACCAAAATGATCACTACCTTGTCAGCACTTTCAATGCATTATACTTTTTTTTTTTACAAGGTTAGCGGAAATGTCAGCTGTTCTTGCTTTCATGGCATTCTAATGGCTGTGTTCTGGTTTATCCAGATGTTGCATCCTCTCTGTAGCTGCACAGGAATGAAGTGAGATTAGGACAATGAAAAAAAATAATCTGCTTGTTGCCAATTAAGTAACATCTAGTCAATTTTTGTCTTTAGAAATCATAATTTATTTTTTTTTTTTTTGCAATTACACCGGCATGGACAGCTAACACCAATTATTGGATGAAGTGCAAATCATTACCAGGTTTTGTTGTAAAACATGCTATAGCAGTGAATGCGCTCTATGAGTGTATGAAAATAAATATACAGAAGAACAATAAATAAATAAATTCCAACATAATTTGTGGCTGATATTACAATTTACAGTGAGGCAAGTCTTTAAGCCCCTATATAGATCGAGAGATTGTTTTGTGACTAGTTTTGCCAGAGGGGAGTTTTTCAAACGCTCCATGGATGTGTGTAGTGGCAGCCTAAACTCTGAAGACATTGAGGTGAGTTATGAGTGCAGCTCTGTCATTATGCAGGGAAAGCCAATCCAAAAAAATCAGTCAAGCGCCCGCTCGTGCCCTGCATCTGATTACAGATGAGGGCTGAGTTTGTGTTGATGACAAGGGTAGGAATTCTTGGCCCTAAGGCATCATGTGAGTTCTATAAATACTATAATCTGTAGCCTGCTACCTTTTTTTTTTTATAAAGATCTGTAAATGGTTAGATTGAGCCCTCTGTTTCCTTGACCTGGCCTGCAGTGGATGGATGGATGGCATGGTGGGACAAAGGAGGAGGAGAGTGTACAGGATTGAAGGGGTCAAGGATTCCCAGAGGGAGGGTGAGATGGTAATGTGGAAACAGGCATAATTAATCTCTGGATGAGAGAAGAGGTGCTGGGAAACGTAACTACTGGCCCTCTGGTACTGTGGTGTTTCATGATTGCCCCAACATCCTCCCCACACCCAGCCCCCGGGGCCATTCTTCATTCTTATGTATGAGTTTCCACACGGACACTCTCAGCTTCGCTGTACCGTCTCTGCATCGATCCTTCAAGGTCGACAAGGAGCTGAGACTCTGCCAGCCAGTGAGCCACGTGAAAGGAGTAACTTGCCATATAAAGGGAGACATTATTTCCACGTGTCCCTTCAATAAGGGGGTATACCGCTGAGTTTCTAAGTAGCAAAATGTCAGAGGAACAAAGATGCTGTTGCAAAGCCAAAAATTGACAAGATTTCCTTTCTAAATACAATTTTAAACCTTGCAACATAGTGTGCAACAAAGCGCTAATGTCTGAAAATCACTTGAAAATTAGGTCAAGTTTTAACAGATGATTGCATTACATTCAAATATGTTGGCTCAACCACCTTTAGAAATGGTAAATAAATAACTTTCTTGTTTTAAACATACAGTCCACTAAAAAAAATAAGATACCTCACGAAGGCTTGTGTTTTTATGAGCAAGTTGGACAAACAGATATGCATTGTTAATTTGGTCCATCCAGAGAAATTGAAGCACTATAACCCAATAATTAGAACCCAAGAAAACACATTTTAAACTTTTCTAAGTTAGAAATTACCCATGCTTTTCTCACTTAAATGACTAAAATCACACACCAGCATGTCACATCAGATGCATATGATTAGAACATGGTTACAGCAGGTCATTCTGAGGGAGGTTTCCATTTTTACAGCTCAGACGTTCAGCTTGGTGTGGTCCTGACTGTCGATGTGAGAGTGAGCACCATGGTGAGATTTCAAAAGCTGTCTGAGGGCTTCATAAAGAAGATTGCAGCATCTTATGGGGCTGGTAAGGGATTTAAAGAGGTCTCGAGACAGTCTGAAATGAGCAATTCCATTGTGCGGAAAAGTGTAGATCAGACAAGTAAACAGCAAGAGAAGGACTTCTGGATTAATGTTGTTATTTGGACACCAGAACAGAAGACATGGTTGGCATAAATAAAATACAATATTCAAAAAAAAAATATATAACTCATACGGGTCATTTTTCTGGACACTTTGGTACAGTGGGATTTGGCCGGCTAAGTTTCATCAAAGAACCCGCCATAGAAACCACAGTATATCAGAGATTGAGGCTGAAGTAGAACTGGACCCTGCAATGGAACAATGACCCAAAACATATCAGGGAGTCCAAAAAGGACTGGCTGAATTGAAAGAAAAGGAAAGTCCTGTGCCGAGTCACAGCTCAGATCTTCACCCTTTTGAGATGCCGTGGAGTGATTAGAAACTGTACAGCTGAAAGTGAGGAGTGGGACAAACTTTCCTCAGACTGACGTTTGAGATCAGTAGATGGCTACAGGAAGCGTCTCACTGAAGTTGTTTCAGCCATAGGGGTCAACACTAGCTATAATGAGGTTGAGGTTATTATTTTCCCAAGTTAGAGTAAAAACCTTTTAGCTGTTTTTCATTTAATGATATAGTCAAGGTTAATTCTTGGTGCTTACCTATAATTAAGACATATGAGGCAACAAGATGAAAACATATCTTAATTAAGAACTGTATATTTATTATACTGAATGTACTTTATGAAGTATTTCACATGTCACCTAGAAATATGTATATGACGAGTAAATCAATACTGCTACATAATATCCTGATGCACCTCAATATACAGGCAGAAAATAAATTAGTAGGTCCTCTGGACAATCTGGTCCAGATAACCTACTATTTTTTGAATACTATATAATGAGTAAAGGCTAGAAAATAATGATTAACAAATTGACCACATATTTTACCATTTTTAATGCTGTCCATGAGTCTTCAGCCTCTGCTCTCCTGTGTCTGTGTCACTGATTTGCTGCTGATTCTTCCGACCCTGCTTCCTTTCCTTTATGAACAGCACCTTTAATTAAAAAATGTTCTATAAAAACAACTGAAATATTTGTCATTCCCTAAATCATAACTTTGCATCATCAATATTTTCAGAAATGCACAAAAGTAATAGTAACTTAGCAACTAAGGAACAAAAAAGGCTCCTTTACTGAAATAGGCTTTTTCTTTTTAAATGACTTACCAGTTATTTTATATTTAGCTTTCTTTGTTTTGGAGCTCTGTCAGGTGACAAATCTTTGAGTTCTTAAGGGTCTTTAGCTACCGGAACATCCTCACTCCCCGTAAAATATCCCTATACTTTGTATATTGTAATGTAAAAGGTTGTACTAAAGTATGGCTTTACGAAATAAAATGACACCATCTAATACAACTGAACTAATTTACAAAGAATTACTGTTTGGTTAAAAAGTTGCAAGTGACAGATTACCAGATTATTGATTTAGTTTCATCATAAAATCTGTTATATTACACATATATTTATGACTAGTCCTTAGTTGTTGATTGATGTCATTAACAGCATTTTTGGTTTACCTGTTAGGGCATCATACTATAGAAGTACTGGTATAGAAGTAGATAGTACATAGTGTATAGTACGTACTATAGTACATACTATAGAATATTTACAACATTATCTTCATTTCTGTGTGACTGTCGTCCATGTAGGTTTGAAGACATTTCTTCTGTTTTAAAAGATGACTTGCGTCTCCTTCACTGTGCTTAAATGATGCCGGCACTCTCTTATCTATCATATTTCTTTAAAATAAATGTTAATCACATTGCAGTATGTTAATGTGATGTGTGTTTTTATTAGTCCTTTTATTCATTATTATTATTATTATTATTATTATTATTATTATTATTATTATTATTATTATTATTATTATTTTAAGCCGGGCCTTCTTCTGTGTCCTAGAATAGAATATAATTCAATATTTATTGTCCTGCTATATTTTGACTCGTGGAGCCTCAAGCACTTTGAGTAAGCCTTGATGCAAAGGGTTTTGGGTATGTTTTTGCATAATGTACGTGGGTATGTATGGGTCTGAAACCCCTGGAAAAAAACAGATCTACCTACGGGTATAAATAAAGTAACCTTGAACGTTGAACCTTGAACCATATGTCCACTGTAGTGACCACAATGCACATAAGGGCTTAATCATACAGCATGAGGTATGTGCCAGAGTTGATTTGGGCCACAGACTGGTGCAGTTGTTATGTTGGAGAAATTATCAGATTAATTACATCTACCCTTCAGATTAAGAACCACCTTTAGGCTTTCTAAGTCTTGCAAATCTGTTTTCTCTGTGTCAAAACATCCTTGAGCATAATTTGTCCTTATCTACCAAAACTTTATGCTTGTCAGTGACTGCGAAGCCAGCCAAGTTTCCAGCGAGACTCAAGTATGCAGCATCATCCCTCTCCCAGCAGAACCTTGTGGCCTTTTGCATTTCTAAGGTCAGAGGTCAGCAGTAGGAGCACCAAGATTTGAGTTGGGGGACATTGTCACCATCTATCATGACAGGCAGGTTCCAACTTTGGGAAATGGACTTTTTGCTGACTGCTGGAGGCGGGGTGGAAAGGTTCTTGGTGGGTAAATGATGCAGAGCTCATAAACACCCCCTGGACTGCGGCGATTCATTTTTTGATCTTACTCATATTGCTCTGGAGCATCTTCAGTGACTTTCAACCTGTGAGTCATACCTGCCGTTTCTAATTTGTCTCCAGCTTTGACTTTCATGAAGACTGACAATGATGTGGGCTTTCTTTTTAGGTCTTTACTTAAATTGTTTAGACTTTTACGTGTCTTGCAGTAATTAGTTCAGGGTAAATGTGTATTGAGCTAAAACAAATCTGTAAAAAAACGAATAAAGAAATCATCAACAGAAGGCAAAAATAAAATCTGATCTTTTTTTGTAAAAAAGTGCACATAGCTTACTTCTTAATTTTGAAATATTCTGCTGAGCTTTTGCTCCTTCACTGTACATAAGTAGTTGCATTGAAGATGTTTTTGTTATTTTCACTTCGTTGACCCCTTCTTTGGATTTATGGTGCATCTCAACGTGTATTGATACTTCCATAGTGAACCATAAATTTGGCCATTACTCTTTCCAGCTTACATAAACATGCCTGGAAGGAGCTGAATCATATTGAGTGCTTTACAGAAACTGCAATGCAACTCTTATTTTATTACCTTCCAGTCCCACCTGCTTGCTGGTTTGAGTTGCTGTTAAAAAAAAAAAAAAACAACCTTGATATTTATGATAGACACAGAAAGGCTACAGATTAAATGAACACAACAATAAAGTGTTGGGAAAACTTTTGTCCAACAATGTAAATCCTGAACAGCTTTAGCAGGATGTAGCAACCTCCTCTTATAATGGTGATGGAGAATGTTGTTTAACAACCTTCCATGTTTTCAGCTCATATTATCTATGACATGACCATTTGGTGTATATCATAAAGGACTAAATGCTTAAGCAGTCACCATTAACCAATATTTCTGGCTATATATTAGATAAGAGTGCCCTAACAAGGCCAGATGTTAGATGTTTTTGCAATCCCACAATGCAAAAAGATGTTCATACTATGTTTTAGTTTAGTTTTAGAGCGAGGTTACACATGTTAGTGTGTAACCTTGCTTAATGTACCATATTGTGTTCAAATCTAGAGGTTGACATTCTATATTTAAAGGTTTTTGTTTCCCCTCCTCACCAAACAACAATATTTTTGACATAGATAAGCCAGTTTTAATACATTCATTTAGTTTTTTATGTCATTGTCACTACCATTTGTAAGAACTCACTGAAATGCAATGAAAACTGTATAGTGACTTAAACAGGTGCTGATCGCTGTAGTTATAGGGCTGTTTAGAAATGGAGCTGTCGTCCCTGCGTTCCTGTGCCTACTTTGACTACAGCTGATTTAAATTCAATTTCTCAAATCTACTCATTGTCTGCTGCACGGAAATATGGCTTTATGACTTAATAAACATGATCTACTTGCAGGAAGTCTCTCAAAGCCATTTTGGTTTGATCAGGGGTCACAATCTGTTCTGTTCATTAGCATCAACTAGTTAAAATGATGATCATTCCCAAATTAGATGAATATAAGGTGTAATATTTTTTTGAAAAAAAATATATATATATATTATTTTAACCATAGTTACAACATGTGAGATTTTTAAACTTACCTTTTTATTTCATTAGCTAAAATAAGTTTTATATTAACTGATGCTCTCACCTTTACCCTTTGTGGACTGAAGGCATCCCATGACTCATCCGTTTTCTGCATTTACAGAGCTTTTTTATTGCGTCATTCAAGCACTTTGGTCAGTTGTGCTGTTTTCAAAGTGCTTTATAAATAAGGAAAGGAAGCTCAATTCTGATGCCTGTGTCTGGGATGTTGTCCCTTTGCTGCCAACAACCACAGGTGTGGGTTCTAACCTGAAGGAGCCGGTGCATGGAAAGCTTTGTCAGCTTTACACAAGGGCCTAATCCTTCTTTTTGTCCCATCCTGACATCGCTCGGGAACAAGACACCAAGAAACTTTATTTGTGCAAAAATACTGAACCTCATTCTACAAGAAGTAGTGAAGCTTTTTCCCTGTTCAGAAAAGGTAAGTCGTGACGCGAAGACTTTTAAAAACATTTGTTTCTCTGACATGGTTGTCATGGGGATCCTGATTGAGCTAAGCTAATTTATGACATTGCACAACATTGTATTGCTGTCCTGATGTGCTAAATATCAGCCGCGTGAACTATAATTCACACAAGCATGTGAGGAAAGTCATCAACTCTGACTCGCCTGCATTATTTCTCTAGATGCCAAGGAGCAAATGGGCCATAGCTGATGATGTTCAACTGCAGTGGCAAAACTATCTGGCAGCCACAGAAGCATGAATTTCATTACAGTGTAACTACGTCATGAAACCGAAACATGAAGGGGAAGGTTCAGCAAGCGTATGAGAAGTATCATTATATTTTTATAAAGACTTTTTTAAAGACTTTTGTTTGAAATAATGTATTTTCAGGCTAGAAAGCATTTATTTCTTTTCTCCAATAATTTCACAGTTCAATACATTCCTGACTGTTTATGTATTTTGCATTTAATTTGTGCATTTACAATTGCAATTTATTTCATTCGTGTTCAGACAGAGCGTGAACGAATGGCGGCTGGGTATCCTGTCTGAGAACAACAATAGCTCGTCCTTTGTAGCTAAATTAAGACCTTCAGTGGTTGCACTGTGAAACACGGACCTCCATCCTGTTCATTCATACATAATACCCTCGGTGCAGGCCTGTATCCAGTTACACCCATCTCTCCCCTCAGCAGTATTTGATCGGACCACAACAGGCCCCTCACCCAAACGGGCTTATGGAACCAATATGGCCGGAACATTGCGTAGTGAAAAGGCTGTGCTTGGAGGTTGAAAAGAGCTTTGTGAGGGAAATTGAAGAATGCTGAGAATAAATGTTTTCTCTATAGGATGTGCTCGCCAAAGTGTGCTGTGTTGGTGAATAAATGATGAAGAGGAAGAAGGGGCTGTCCTGCTGAGCTTGTCAGCTTTGGACAGCTTCGAGTGTGTGTATGTGTGTGTGTGTGTGTGTGTGTGTGTGTGTGTGTGTGTGTGTGTGTGTGAGCTGACAGCATAGCGAGCTCTGGCCCAGTTATCCTTGTCTACAGGCACATTTCAGTGTCAACACTTTGTGGGGACTGAAAACAATTTCTCTGGATATCAGCAGATATAAGTGGACTTCAACGCAGCTCAGCAACAATAAGCCATTTTTGGATCTTTTGTCCCATATTATTTCACCAAAGAGGAAGTTGGGTTATGAAAAAAAAAGAACAATATTGGGGTGATGCAGGAAGCTATTTGTGAGTGCTAAATGTTTCCAATCTTGAGCTTGTGTGGACTTTTATTTCTGATATTAGACACTATAGTAGTCATTGTAGTAATAATATTTTTCCCAAACTGCTTCACCAATCAAATAATGGGTGTCATTACATGTTTACTAACACCCATAAATTAAGCAGTATGTATAGAAAAGCTCACATATACTTATGTATCTTAAGTAAATCACTGCCACAGAAAAAGAAACTAAAAACTTTGTTCTTGTTTGCATGATGCTGATTGCACCAAAACAATAAGGTATATTTTTCTTGTTTGTTTTATTTTGTCGAGCATGAATTTCAATCCTATTGAAAATTTGCGGGCAGAGCTGAAAAGATGTGTGCGAGTAAGGAAGTAAGTGGTAAATCATTTGTCTGGAGAGGAAAGGGTAAACACTATGAGTTCTTTAGGATGCCAACAGCGAAGCATCCTGATGCAATCAATATTTGGAGCACCTTCTCCTGCTTCATTAAAAATCTGCTGAAGGCACATGAATGAAAAGTGGAGTCAAAATATCCAGAGAACATTTGATAGAAGAAATCTTAATTTGTCATTACAATTCTACATTCCAACGAAATTTGCCTTCTGAATTTAACCCATCCCTTAGGGAGCAGTGGGCAGCTATCACAGCGCCTGGGGAGCAATCTGGAGCTAAGGGTCTTGCTCCAGGACCCATAGTGGCAGTCTATGGGGATTGAACCAGGTACTTGCAAACTTCTCAGAGTGCAAGTGTGCTGTTCTAACCACTAGGGCACCACCACCCCTCAGATTTGATAAAGATCTGTAACTAGAGTTTATTTTTACCAGCTGTTAAATTCATACAAAAGAGACTGATAAAGTGAGACATTCAGACTTTTGAAATAGACAGATTAACGTAAAAGGGATGACTTTAGCTAACAATATATAATGTAGAAAATACACAGTTATTCATACGAATACCTAAACATGTGTATAAGATGAATATTATGTTATTTCACCAGTTATCTTCCATGTAACCGCAAATAACAAAGGGGGTTTACAAGCCTGGGGGTGGGGTACGGTAGTGACGACCCCCACATTGAAGACCTCTGGTCTAGATTGTTCATTATATCTCATCTCACTTGTTTCTTTAATGCAGAATGCTAACAGCACAGTTGTAGAACGTTCCATTATGTTTAAGTTTGTAAAGGTAGGACAGAAACCAGTTTGTGTCCAGATAGTGTGCAATGGTGCTAATCAAAACGTTTGAAAACCATTTGCTTTGGTTCTCTAGTGAACCTGAGAAGTTTCAGCTGCCTTTCCAATCAGCTCTTTGTGGGTGGTGGCATGATGTCATATTTGTACCCCAGGAAACAGAAAGTCATGGATCCCTAATAAGAACTTCACAGAAACTCTAAACTGCTTTAAAAAGTGAAGCCACAATTAAAAAAAATGCTTTAGTTACATTTATTTAAAAGGAATTGCGAGGGGTGCCAGGGTTGCAGCTTGCAGTGGAAAACCAGCATCTTTAATTCACTGTAGCATGGACGAACATGAAGGCCACTTAAGGCAATCAATTTCTGTGCTGAGTCTCTGGAAGTGCTTGTCTTTAAAGTACAAGTCATACACGTGACCGTGCTGATGGGCGCTGTTGAGCAACGATGTGTCAGAAACAAGGTGGTCACCAAAGCCCTGAGAGGTTTGTTTTTCCCCTCTGCAGCACATGAAGCAAAGACACTGGGAGGTCAAGGGCAATGTTTTGGTTGTAAAGAGGTTAGGAATGACACCAATGTCATATTCAGGGTCAACAGTAAAATGATGTCACGGATGTAAAGGTGGCATCCAACAAAGACGTTTTATCTCTTGATTACCAGAAGCCAGCAAATCTTTTAGGAGTTTGTCAGTGTATCTTGTCATGATTACACGGTGGGTGATTATAGTTCCAGCGAAAACATTGGTATACACACACCATGTGTGCGTTTGCATATGTGCATTGGTGTGATGAGCTGTGGAGGTGTCACCTGCCATTGTGCTGCGTCAGGCAACGTTCCTCTGGTGTTGACAGGTAAAGGGGGGTTTCGGGATATGAGTGCTGACAGCGGTCTTTCAGTCTGAAGCAGGTGCTTTCAGACCATTGTGTTCCCTCTGTCTACCTCTTCATCTTTCCATCTTTTCGCCTCCATGATTCAGATTTCTCTGCAGCTCGTAGCTTTTCTCATGCACAGACAGACGGATAAGAAGATCAGTGGGAATCCTAAAACCATGTGCGGTCTTCGCCCAGCCCACACAGAAACAGTTCTCATAGAGAAACCAAGTAGCAGTTTCACCCTGTGTGTTTTAGTCATTAGACATGAAGCAATATTAACCAGAACAATTAAAGCTGGCAGCTTTCAGTAAATATTTTATGCACCACAAAGGCTATGCTTGTGCTTTAATAAACATCACATTACCTTTAACTAGTTTCCATCCAGATTCTATGAATGTTTAATGCCACACATAATGATAATGCAGAGATTTAAATGAGGCCGCACATGAGTTGATTCAAACTGAAGAAACAAAATTATGCATGCCATGACTGTGTGAAACTATAATTATGCCAGGGTAATTAAAACTAGGATAAATATTTGAGTGTACTAACAATATAGTAAGAGACATAAACAGCTGAGGGATTTAAAACATGGGTTGTATCCAGCTCTTATAAATCAGCCATAATTACACATATAAGCCATGTTAAACTCTCAAACAAACACCAAACCAATACAGAAAAAAATTAGCCAAAACATAATGAATGGTATAAGCTCTTAATGGCCACAGTATGCTAACAATATAGGCTGTCAAAAGAAAACAGAGTATCCAGTCAGAGAGTACTCTAACTGTCAGAAACCAATTAGTCTCTTTTTGTTCAATAAAAGAGAAAGAAGAGATCAAAGGACTGGTTCGCTAATATTCAGCTGTGTGCTCTGATACAATCCAGGATGTGTATTGATTTGTTTAGAAATGACGATGAAAAAAAAAACAAATCAATAGCTTTTACATGAATGCACAGCAAGCAGTTTTGGTGAGTAAATATAAGATGATGCAATAAACACATTGTGAAAGCACTTGCACTCAAGCACATAATAGCAAACCAGGTTAAAATCGGAGGCAACCCGACTTTCATTCAGTTCTTTCTGAAAACATTTCAACACCTACCCAGGGGTCTTTGGTAATGGGGTACCGCGCGCGAGCTATTTTTATTTTAGTACGCAGTGGGCCAAACTCCGGAAACCCGCCGCTGTTTTGCTGTAAAAGAGACGTGCGTTAGCCTAGGTTTTACTCGGTAAACAACTGCTTTTTCCAAATCTAAAACCATGGTTTTTAAACATTGTTGCTATGGAACGTGCAACAGCGACTCGAGTTACGCTGATCGGCCGCATATGAAGGATGTTTTCTTCAAGACTGCCAAGGAGAAATGTGTGACACCGCGGCGGTCGGCCTACACAACAGTTCAACCCGGAAAAAGTTACCAAATTCAAGTACATATGTAGCAAGCATTTTGTCGGAGGAAAGGGCACAACCGAAGAACATCCTGACCCAATTCCAGCGACATCAAGTCAAGGTAAGAGTATTTTGGTGGCCGACATGTTAATAATGAAGCGCCTGCTACCATGACAGCATATAGGCTATCATGGTAGCAGGCGCTAACATGATAGCCTGCTACCAGGCTTACTCAAAAACATTTCAAATGAGACAAACATTAAACATATACCCATTCCTGGACGGTGATTGCAAACAACAACAAAAAAAAACGGCCGACGCTGCCATGATCGCCGCGCAGGAAAAAAAAACAAAGCTTACCGTTCATCAACTCGGCCAGTTTTCCAGTCTTTTTAAGCCCTCGAACCTCAAGCCATCGTTTGAGCTGAAAGTTGGTGTGTTCTTCGACAGTGCGACCAGTAATCCGTGTGCCTGGGACATCGTCTTGGGAAAGTTTAACGGCTGTAAAGTCGGTCATATCTGGTTCTGTTGCGCTTGTAATAGCTGGGTTATCCGTGCGTTCTCTCCTGTATGCCCTACCTAAGCGGCAAAAGGGGCGTTGCTCTTGAGACGGTGACGTCACGTGCGCGGTACCCCATTCTGGTGGCTCGCATTTGAGCAACCGACAGTTGGTGCGGCTCATCCTACTAGGCGCATTCTCCGTTAGATGCAAATCAATGACACACCGCCACTGTCCTGGGTCGTTAGAAGCTATTGGTTGGTGTGAGTGGAGTACTTGGTCACTTGAATCCTGATGAGATGCTGATGTGATCTCTTTGGAACGTGTTGGAGGACTGAGCTGTTAACACTGGGGAGCTGAAAACGCAATCCTCCCCCTCTGTTTAGTGATGGCTCTTCTTTTTTGACCAAGATGACTTCCCCTCTTTTAAACTATCTGTTCTCCCTGTCCAAATCTGGATGTCATTGTTGTCAAAAGAGTGCCCTTTGTTCTTGAGGTGCAAGTGGACTGCTGAATCTTGCCAGTTGCCTCTGATTTAAGCCTGTTTGCTGTTGAGACAACCTGAATAACTGAGAATTTGCACAGTCATGATGCGTTACAATTTGTCAAATCAGCCAACAAAGCTGGCAGAAAAACCAACACAGATGTCAACTCTCTTTTTACTTGCATTCCCACATCAGAGGCAGTGAACACTGTCAGGACTCAGCTGGAACATGATGAACCACTAAAAGACAGAACCAATTTAACACCAAACCAGATTTGTGACTTGTTGGACCTCTGTCTCCTAACCACATACAAGGGAACACCACCAACTCACTGGTTTAGATACATGGATGACACTTGCCTGACAACCAAAGAAGTTGAGGCATTCACCAACCACATCAACTCAGTGGACAGCAACATAAGGTTTACCAGAGAGGATGCCAAGAACAACATTGCTTTTTCTGGACTGTGCTGTACACATTGGGAGATGGGAGTCTCAAAACTGAGGTTTACCAGAAGCCCCCACACATAGACCAATATATGTTGTGTTTTGGTTTTTCATTCACATCACCCACTGGAACACATCAGGCTGACAACATTACCTCTGCCACAGAGGAGAAACAAAAAGAACACAAGCACGTCAGAAAATCACTGTGAGCCTGTGGTTACCCAAAATGGGCATTTGTCACATTAGCCAACAAAGCTGGCAGAAAAAATAACACAATGTCAACACAGAGGAGGAAACAGAGACACACAAAAACACTTTCATTCCATGTATGTCAGGGGTTTCTGAGAAACATAGCGCACAAGCAAGCTCTCCTGGTGAAAATAAACACATCTTTATGATTCAGCCCAAAGGGATCACTGTGATCAACAAGTTGTTAGCAATTCCTGGACAGAAATCACCGTCACTCTCAGAAGAAAGTAAGAGGCTTAAATGTTGGAAACAACTGTGTTTCACAATTCTACATCTAGTGAGGTGTAGTACGCTTGGTGTGGGAGCCTAGCTTTGCATTCTAGAGTCTGGGAGAATAGTGCTACATCGGAGGAAAAGCTGCACAGAGCATAAATGCTACAGACGTTGTGTTCACACGTCTCATATGCGCGTGAACCGTACGTTTGTCAAGCATAAAGTAACCTTTAAGCCTTTTCTTTTTAATTGAGCACAATTTATTTTGCTATCCATGTTGGCGTATCTAAAATGATGTGTTTAAATGTTTAGAAATTATTCCGATTTAGGGTAACTCAATTCATGTTAAGTTTCTAAAGTATGTGTTGCTCTTTGTCGAACTGCCAACTTCTCGCTGCAGGGCAGGCCTGGAGATAGGCAAAGATTGAATGGTTAGAAAATGGATGGATAAATCAATTATGAGAAAATTGGTCTGACTGCCAGACTCCTGAAGTCAAATTAAGCATTCGGCATACTGAGAAGAGTGAATCTATATGAGTGCAGAAAGTCTGTGTCAGATATTATGAAGTTGGGTAACTTCCTGTGCTTTTTGAGTAGGGGTTGCTTAATATCCGCAAAATTGTGAATATGTGAGGTATTTGGGTCTCAACATTATAATGCTTGTTCTGCGGTGTTGTGTGACATCTTAAAAACAAGTATAGCAACATAATAAAAGTGTAGATTGAATTGCATATGAAACAGCAAGAAGCCAATGCTGGATCATTATTCACCTACTTACTTTCTTACACCAATAAAACGCAAGAACCAGGTATCAGAGCTCTATCATGGCACAAAACTAAACTAATGCATTGCTTTTATTATTTTTTATTGTGTATCATGGTAAGGCAGGGAAAAGATTAATCTTTTTGCAAAGGTCAACATGTCCACTTTTTTCAGAGAGTCTTGAGGAATCATTTCAGATGAGCAGCCGGAGAAGCGAGGTCTGCATCTGGATTCTTTTCAAAATGGGAGGCATGCAAAACAGTCATAGTTGATGACAGATTATATCTAATTGACTGGTCATTACATTTGAACAGTGGCCAGTAGAGTTCCAGGCAGACAGGCGGACGCCTGACTAGATTTGAATCTACAAGTTGCAGTGATCAAAATGGACAGTTTTAGACACCTCATTCGGCTTATGGTCTGATATGCAACAGCAACATGTAACATAGATAGGTTTAAAATTTAGATGGGGCTTTTATGCTGGTATAATTTACCACAAGAACTATCATTCCGGTGCCTTTTAAAGGTTTATCAAAACTTCTTGCGTTTGCATTCATTTTGGTCTTTTGGTTCATTTAGCATATCCATGTCTAAGTAAATTTGTCTTTCAGTTTTTCTACTTGTCAGACGTTTGCCTGAGGTCAACTTAATACAAAAATGTAAAGAAACAGAACAAAAATTAACAACACCATCATATTCCCTAGAAAATAAATCCTTTTTTTTTTTTTTTTTTACTAATCAGCAACTAACACTGTGAGACTGATATTCATGATGTGGAGGGCTGCAAACCTGTAAGACTTTTATTATAACTATAAAATTTGCATTTTATTTACATCATTGTCAATCTTTATTAAAATACTAAATAATTGGCAAACTTCTGTAACTGTTTTTCTTTAACAATCAACATGTGCATGTTAAATTGCCTTGAGGTTGACAGCATGGATTTGTGGTAAAGGCGTGGGCACAGCAAACAAAGTGGCACAGTAGAAGCTCCTCTGAGTTACAGTAATAGGGGGAGAGCCTCTGCTCTGACTGTGAGTAATGAAGCCTTTCTGGCTTCAAACAAATGGGAGGATAAATATTTGGTTTGACTAATTCATTCATTTTTCAAATCACTAAACTTGTCAGAGAAAATCTGCATGTTCACAACTCCTCTGCTTAGTTACTTTTCCGCACATTCAAAGTGCATTTTGAATGAAATCTCATTTTCAGCCAAATTATTTCAAACAAGCTTATGCACAGAGCATCTGCTGACATGCGGGTGACATCTGAGTTAAATTTTTAGTTGTTTTGTCTGTATTTTGAACTTGACTGCGCAACTGTCTCAACAATCTTCATTCATTCATACACCACTCCCTTCATAAGATTTGCTCTGACAAAACTGCAGGATGATCCTCCACATCAGAGCAGAAACAGGGTAGGTGGTCGTAGCGCTACCTGAACCCTCCAACTGTTACTGAATAAGTTTTTAAATAGAAAGACAAAGGTTAGGCAGTCAATGAAAATGTCCAATCTAGATCCAAGCAAACATTTAATAAGAAGCACCTTAATTCATTCCACAGAGACAGATTCTTCCCACAGGGTCTCTCTCTCTAATGAACACAATGAACATCTTACAGCCTGGGTAGTCAGCTACTCTGCTGTGAAATAAAACAAGCATGTTGCACCCTTTTTCTGTCATATATGCATACAAAAATGTCTGTACAGTCACCTGAAGTCAAAATTCTTGATTGTGCACAATCAAAGAGGATTCTGATTTGAAACATGCTTAACACAAGATTTTAGTTTTTAACCAAACTTGTTCAAGGATAGCTTACACAAAGAAATCTGTGGGAAGGTTTCCATTAACGCAATCATAGTTGTGCCATTGTAAAAAGAATGTAAACTGAACAGTTAGAGGGTCCTCTTGTATATTTTTCAATCTACACTTAATCTATTCCCAATTCCTTCTTCTCAGTCTTTGAATCATTTATAGATATTTTCTTTCCTTCATGAGTTCTTTGTTGTCCTCTAACCCCTACTCCGTCCAATATGTGAACCTATCTGTTTCAGAGGCAGGACCGCAGATAAATTGAGCAAGTAAACTGAACTAGGACACCACCAATCCCCTCGCCCGCCCTCATTTCTACACTCCCCCTCACAGGAATCTATGCATGTTTCAGGTGGATGTGACTGAAGGTCACCTGGTCGCTGACATAGAGCCAAACAGACTTCTCATCAGAAATTCAAATACTGACGGTGTTATCCCTGCTCAGGGTTTTTATGCAGCTGTGAGGACAGACTGTACATATTTCCCAAAGTGCAGAGATACTCCTATATCTGCGCAGACCTTAAATGCACATGATTCTACTTGCAATAAAGGGTTAAAAAAAAAAGCAATTCTGTTATTGATCTTCTGCAGAAACACGGTGAGGTAGGCTAGGCTCTGGAGATAGAGCTGGGGTAGGACATTCATGAAGGTTAAAGAAAAATTATTACAAAAATGAATACATGAGTTAATACTTTCCTTTTTTCCATTTATGAATCAATACATTTGGAAACCGTTGCCTTGCTTTAAAGGAGCTATAACTAATGGGTAAAATGAGTCTTAATGAGGAGAGATCCACCAAAAAAGAATAAGCTCTCTATCATATTCCAAAAAAGGTAAAAAACAAAGCAACTGGACTTGTTTTCCGTAGTTGAAGACGTTTCGCTTCCTCTCCCGGAAGCTTTCTCAATTCAAAAAGTCTGGAGTAATGATGAGTAACAAGCTTTATACCATACCAAACAAAGGCCTGTAATGGCTTAGATAACATGCAAATTCAACCGAAACAGGACCACCCCTTAGTAATGGGCGGTCGTAAAAACCATTAAGCCAGCGGAATGGACCGAAACTGGTCCACTCCTCTGTAACGAGGAGTCGTTAGAGTGTTATTGGCTTGGCTTAAAGGGACAATGTTTTAATCACCTGAATGAGGGTGAGAGTTAAGTTGACGATTGGCTGGAATTAATCCTATAGCTGTGTTATAGGTTTTTGAGAGTTGGAACCTAAGGCCTCCTCCTCTGTTTAAGGTTGGTCTTTCTCTCTTGACGTAGATGGCTTCCTTCACACCCCTTTCAAACCATCTGTCTTCTTTGTCCAAAATGTGAACATTTTGGTCCTCAAAAGAGTGTCCTTTGTCCTTTAGGTGTAAGTGGACCGCAGAGTCTTGACCTGAGGAGGTAGCTCTCCTGTGTTGAGCCATGCGTCTGTGGAGAGGTTGTTTGGTTTCTCCAATATAAAGATCAGAACATTCCTCACTGCACTGAACTGCATACACCACTCCGCTCATCTTAGGTTTGTAACCTTAGTAACCTTAGGTTAGTAACCGCCCATTACTAAGGGGTGGTCCTGTTTCGGTTGAATTTGCATGTTATCTAAGCCATTACAGGCCTTTGTTTGGTATGGTATAAACAAAAGCCATTACAGGCCTTTGTTTGGTATGGTATAAAGCTTGTTACTCATCATTACTCCAGACTTTTTGAATTGAGAAAGCTTCCGGGAGAGGAAGCGAAACGTCTTCAACTACGGAAAACAAGTCCAGTTGCTTTGTTTTTTACCTTTTTTGGAATGACCATGACCTGGATGACTGAGAATCTTCACCAGCATACTCTCTATCATATAACCCTGCAGTTTAAATTTTACCCTTCTCCTCCTCAAAGTGCTGTGAGATTGAGCCTCAGGGAAAACTTAGCTGATCCAGAGCTTTCAGCATGGGCTCATTCATTTTCCATAATCCCTCTCACATTTCACATATTTCCAAAGAATATTAAATTGTACATGTGCTCTCCGCAGGATGTGGTGCAACTCCGATTTTCTGAATGCTCCCCGTCTTCTCCCAGATGGCCGCACGAGCACAGGCTTGCAGTCCGACTTAACTCATCACAGCGTGAAAATTAGAAACCACTGTTTCATGGATTCTTTTTTTATTTTTTGCTTACAGCGGTCCGCAAGTCATCATATGGGCATCGTCTGACACACCACATAGAGAAACCAACCACAGGAATACCATATTTGATTCAACATTAGGAATAAAATCAATAATTCCCTATATAAAGGTAGTGAATATCTTAGCATTTCAGCAACAAGACCATGTACTAAATAGAGTTTCATCATGGATATAGGTTATTTATTGAATATTCACATCCAAGATCGATTTGTGCCCTAATGTAGACTGTATAAAAAAACATGTTCCTTTCTAGCTTATGGTAAAAAAAAAAACAATCAAGCAACAAAACAAAAAGGGCCTGAGCCAATTAAGTGAGTTAATATTTGTCACAGGTAAAATTTAAAGTTACAGATTCACATGTTGCTAATACACACACACACACACACATACATATATACATACATATATACATATGTGTTCCCTCTGTGCTCATATATATATATATATATATATATATATATAACAGATATACATATGTGTTCCCTCTGTCTATATATATATATATATATATATATATAGATATATATACAGAGCTAATATATAACTTATCGAATTATATATATAATATTATATATATATATATATATATTCATATTAACTACCATATAGAATAGATATATACCATATACATACATATATATATATATCAATAATAATATATATCTATATATACGATACATATTACATACATAATATTACAGATATATATATATATAATATATAATACATACATATATAAATATATATTATATAATATATATATATATATATATATATATATACATATACTATAGAATATAATATATATATATATATATATATTATTCTGATGACTTTTTATGCAATTTGATTTTATTATGTTACAGCTGTAGTTAGTATAAGTACAGAAAATAGATAGTATATATCCTTATTCTTTATTGTGTAACTGTTCATTTCTCCCTCATGCTTCCCTTTTCCTTGTTTCTTCCTCATGCCCTTCCTTCTTTGCTTCCTTTTGCCTTTACTTTTCCCCTTTTGTGTCTTTCTATCATTTCTTCCTCCTATCTTTCCATCCTTTCATCATAACTCCATTCTTTCTGTCTGTCCTTTGTTGGATGCTTCTTTCTTCTGTTCTCCCTTCTTTGTGTCATTTTCTTTCTTATTCCCCATTTTCTTTCTTATTCCCCTATCCATCTTCTCTTTTCTGTGTCCTACCTCCCTTCTTTGTGCCATTACTCACACACACAGATCAGTGATATTGAAAAACACCACTGGTAGGCTTTACAGTTCACCAAGTCGTGTTGGATTCTGTCGATTGATAGTTGTAAAAGTTTCCGCGTCTCCATACATTATGGGACTGATTAATATGTTTAACTTAATCCAAATATATGTATTAACCTAAATGAATTCTACGGGTACATCAGACATATGTTCATCATTAACTGTTGCTCATTACAAAGTGAATATGAAATGCCTGCAACTAAAAGTGATTCTTACAGGGAAAGAAGACGCATTATCTAATGAAATTAGCCCCTCCTCCACCCTGGTGGGAGATATCTCAAGGCCTGAGGAACATTATCAGAAGTAATTAACTAGGTCCTCTTTTTAGCTTGCTGGTGACTGGAAGCATAATAATAATCACTAAGCAAGAGATCTATTTTTTTTGTCCTGCAGCTCAGCATATGAATATAGAAACCCTTTTCAAAACAATTATATACATTTCATTTTTCTTATCAACCCTTAAACGATTGTTTGCATTTATCCTTATTCTCCTTTACCTAAAAACCTCATTTAATGTAGTTGATTGGCAGAATAAAGATGCATAGTGCACTCTGTATCAAACATATAGGGATGTGCCCTTTGACATTTAAAACATTTCCCACAGAAGCTGTAATTAATTTTGAAGAATTAATTACTGCCCAAACTCTGAACAAAACTACTCATATTTAAATCATAAGACTCACATTTTAGAGAGGCAACATAAACTTCAAAAGGTACATGCAAAGGACACATCACTCTTCTAAAAATTACTTGGCATGTGATCAGTGCTGCCCGGCTAAAATAAGCTTTAGCAGCACCTGGGATTGAGTTAAATATGACAGAAATGTTCTCCTTTAAAAGTTGTGACAATAGTTTCGCTGAAAACCAGCAAGTACAGTGTCTGCAAAGTTCAATGCTACCTCTGGTAAAGATGCATAAAACGCCTTATAGCATATTTAAAAACAATAGCTTTCAACAAAATCACCAGAGGCACAATTATTTGCATGCTGCTAATACAAGGTGTAACCCTCTTTTGTGAATAGGGCAGCCCCTTGTAACATTTATGCCGTGTTGCTCACTGGTTCCGAAAAATCCTGCGTATATTCAGGCAAACAATGGGAAATGCTGAAAAAATTGGAAAGTCTTCTTAGTTTGGAATAAAAAAAATAAAAAAAAGTCGGCCTTTGTGTTCTGGCTCCTGTAACATTAAACTAATTGGTATTTTGGAGCTGGAACAGATAACAGCACATTCATAATAGAATGAATGTGCTGTGACTTGGAGTAGGACAGGTCAAACAATATAACAAATATCTGTATTTGTCTACTTACATCAGATTTTTCCTTCATTTTATTTAATCACATCTTTAGTGTGTGGGTGTGCATGCGTGCGTGCGTGCGTGCGCGTGTTTGTGTGTGTGTGTGTGTGTGTGATCACATCCATTCTATGCATTAAAGACCCTTCTCTCTCTTGACTGGAAACGAATGGAAGAAAATGCAAGGTCCTCAGGAAGTCTGTAAAACACAGGTGTGTGTGTGTGTGTGTGTGTGTGTGTGTGTGTGTGTGTGTGTGTGTGTGTGTGTGTGTGTGTGTGTGTGTGTGTGTGTGTGTGTGTGTCTGAACCAATTGTACAGGTGCATATCGTTTCTCTTGTGTATGCACATCCTGCTGCTCCTCCTATCACACATCTTCACAACTCTTCTTCAAGGTCACAAATCAGGCCAGGTGGCCATTTGGAAAGATTAAGGACACATTCCAGAAGAAGAGGTGTGTCTGATTTATCACGCACTATCCCTGCCTTACAGGAAGGGGGTGGGGTGGGAGGTATCGGCAGACACCCAGGAGGTTTCAATCCCCCTAAAACCCTTCTAAATGTTACCCACCTAAATGTCTGCAATGAAACAGAAGGAGGGCAGACATGAGGGGGTAGAGTGGGATAAGGAAAGAGTAAGAGGAGGGAGAAGGGAAGCAAAATGGCATAGTGTAAATGAGACAGCGATATTAAACCCTCACTAGACCCTTTGACAGATGCTTGCCGGGGCGGCATGCGAGGGAGGCGAGGTCTTAAGGTGACAGGCGCCGCCATAGTAAACAAAACTGATAATGCCATATGGCCATAGGATGGCAGCTGTGGATTCCCGTCAAACAGGCGCGATCAAGGAATAATCCGCCCACTGCTGGTGCAGGTTTTTACCCTCCGTGTGGACGGAGGAAAGCGGGGAAAAAAGAGAGAAGGTTGGCAGAAAAGGAGACAGCAGGAGGAGGGGCTTGCTGCAGGGAAAAGGCCACCCTGATGACCCCCGCCTCTTCTTGTCGAACGAATCATATACCTTTCTCCTAACTGTGTCAGCTTTCAAGTTACACAAGAGCTGACATAACTATTGCTTGTGCTTCTAAAATCTGGTGGAACATGCTAGGATTTCAGCGGGAAAAGCACAGCCACGAGAATCTCTTGTGCCTACAGACTGCAGAGCAAGGATTATGCATTGTCACAGCTGACACAGAGGCTTTACGGAGCTGGCAACTGTGCAAAATGTCAACGCAAAGCCACCTTTTCCCAGGGTGCAAAAAGGGCCAGGGCGCACAGAGGAAGGAGAGGGGGCTCCTTGTGGCGAGAGCAGCATTTAATTTGGGATGAACAGGGACCGGGAGCTTTGGGGTTAGGCTTAAATGGAGCACGGCCAACGAAAGAGGCCGGGCCTAATTGTTTGATTGATTGGCCGCGACTGCAAGGCATATTTCTGAGGCCCCTCTGTGCCGATCAATGAGTCGATGAGCGCCTCGCCAAACCCAGCAGCTTTCAAGCCTCGCAATTCAATTATGCGGAGGCCTTGGTGGTCCCTACCTGCAATCATGTTACAGACGCAGAATACAAGCTCCCCTCGTCCCCCCCTCCCTTGCCTGTTTCCATCTTTAAACTCGGCACTTATTGCTGCAGATACAGGATGGGGGAGCTGAAGCCGTGTATGTGGAGGAGGAAAAGGGTTGAGAGGAAGATGCAAAGGGGGGGCGGGGAGATCTGCTTTATTAGATTGGTAACAGACACTACATACAGTATTGGACACAAATCAAGTTACCCTCCTAATCTGTCATTTAAACAAATTATCTTAGGTGGTGATGCATCAGCAGTATCGCTCCCCTCCAGGGGGTGGAGGTGAGGGGGAGGGATGGAGGAATGGTGAAAGGGCGGGGCAGTGATGGAGGTCTGTGTGAAATAGAGAGATAGGAGAAGAGGACACTTTATCAGGGAAGCAATGAAGGGGGAAAGAGAGAGGAGTTGATGGTGGCTGAAAAGCTATGCTTTTTGACATTCTTTACAACAAATAGGGTTTTTGTGAGTATTGTTGGTACAGCCGCTACATATAAATAATATATAAAAGCTGTTTGGTACTGGCAGTACTGGCACAGGCTAGTATTTTATGTGCACAGCCCACATATCCAACATTGCTGCAAAACCCAAAAGTGCATTTTCTTCATAAATGTGATACAAATTAAAGGGAAACAAGCAGGCTCTCAAACAGTAAAAGATGTATTGCCACGCATAGTTCTGAAAAAGAAATCTGCAACACATAAATTTCCTCACTTTCTGTGCTAAGGTTAGTACCACCGGCAAAACCTCAACTGACTGTTAAAAGGCAGAATCAACCCTTTAAGTTGTTTGTGGTTAATGAATGTCATCTACGAGTTTGATATCAATCTGGTTCCCTTTTAATGAACGGTGCTGTACTAGAAGAAGAAACATGGGCTGACTTTTAATGCGGCTGTCAGCTTCTACGTGTTTGGTTGAGGCCGGGTTCAAGGCTGAAGACACCCTCACCGAGAGCTGACAGGTTCAGACATAAACATATAACCATCCATCTTTAACGCAGTGCAGTGATCTTTGTATAGTGGTAGCGCGCTGTGTTAAATAAACTGCGACACAATGATCTATGGAAGCTGAAATTAAACTAGAAAGTACCTTGTGTTGATTCTCTGGCTGGTGGTATTTCTGATGACTTAACACTATAATTTACAAGTGAGGGTATGAAAAGTGAGGGTATGAAAAATTCACAGGGTTTTTATTTATTAGCTAACGGCTAGCTAGGCCATCAGCTAACAAGTTGTTCATATTGTTAGCCTCATATAGCACCGTTGTCAGTTTAAAACTGGGTAAACACTACTCGTTGTACTCAGATACAGCCCAAACTCCACAACGAAACCACAGGGTTTAAAAGTTCCCTGCTCATGATATCTGTTCTTACACTATGCGGCCCAATGCTCTGATGCGACCTGGCTGCTCACTCTGTACGTCCAATAACCACACATCGGACTCAGCCCAGTAGAGAGATGGCGCTTGTCGGACTCATCTAGCCAGAAGCCAAATGTAAACAGTAGAAGAAGAAAAAGATGGTGTCAATGCGTACTGTGCACATACTGTGAGCATGGTGGACTCAGTGTTAAAGCTCACTGTTAAATATGAGGCTCACTAGAACGAAACACGCTGCCTTGGCAATTCTACGAGTTGCTCCTCCATAGTTTGACTCCTTGTCACACGTACCGCCGCCATGCTTCTCTCCACTCTCACGTTTTCGTCTGAGAAGAAGAAGAAGAATCCCCTTGTTGGCACATGCGCAGTGCACAAAGTTGTGGGAAATCGGTTCGCAGACGCTTGTAGCTCTGCTTCAACAGCAGGACGCGCTCACGATCATCTCACGAAGGCCGACTGAATTTCAAACGTTTGATTTTCATCCGACCGTACGATTCCTGATGGGGAGGTGGTCGTGAGAGGCTAATCGCCCCTCGTTACTCCCTGTATACTGCACGACGCAGGACTCACGATGCAGCTGAAACTCGGCCCGATCCAAAGGATTCTCGCACGATGGAATAATCAGCCCAAAAAGCGCAAGCAATCGTACAGTGTATGCCCAGCTTAACCAATTGGAATATTTTGGAAACTTTATATGTTGAGTATAAATTATCATTTCATGTTGGCAGTTTTGCTAAAATCTGTGTGTAGATTAAAGAGATGTTCCTGTGTTACTTAAGAAAGGTTCCAATGATGAGTAAAACCTTACGAAATTCATGTTTTAAGACTAAGTATTTTAATGGGGAGATTATCTGTTTATAAGTTATGAAAAATTTTACTTGATGTAACAGTTCAACACGTTAATTCACCTATGATTTAATATGTATTGAATTGATTAGGCAAGATTTATTTATTTACTCTGTACAAAGTGTGCAGACTGTTTTTGGAGACCCTTTGATCGAGTGAGTGGAGACTTTGGAAGTGATGGTGAGCCAGACCCTCGGACGACGCTTGAAGAGTCCTGCTAGTAGACTGGACAGATGCTGCAGGGATTCACAGTGAAGTCATTTGGAATCAGGACTTCCCAGCTAAGGAAATACACATACATATACCTACACCGAGTAGGGTGCATGAGAGACATAGAACTGTACAAGAAACCATGGAAAACCCTCACTATTACAAAAAGGACTTAACAAAACAACTGGGGTTTGGAAACAATTTACTCCCTGTTCTTGTATTCCATTAAAATAATTTTATTTTGAAGGAAATAGCTCTATTTTGTTTTGTGTGGTGCGCACATGTTGCTGCAATAAATAAGCCAGTTGTTTCCTACCAATCATTTTCTTCCTTACTCCTCAGACCCTAGTTCTCAGTGGCATAAATCTTTTGTGAACTACAGAACAACTGCTACATATTACTGACTGAAAATAACTAAATCAATGTGTACGCTTGCATTTTAAAGAAGGTTTGTTGCTCTGCAGCAAAATTACAGTTGAGCTCGTTTTTTTAATAAAAAGACCCTCAACAATGTTGGTGTTTTTTGTTTTGTTTTGGTTTACTGACAAAATAATGCATTGAACTAAAATGACGCTTATACAACATTGCAATTGCTTGAAGAGATGCAAAAAATACAACAGGCCTCCGAGGCTTAAGGACCCCCTTTCAACCTCTGGATCTCCACCTAAAGAGTCCAAGGTCCACCTAAATCCCACTTGTTTTGCCCCCACGCCATCCTGTGTATCATGTCATGTGATGCTGAGTGCACTCTTTCCTATACTGCTGACACAGAGATGCAAAGGGTCAAGGAGCAAAGTGCTGCTTTCAGTTTGTGGCCACTGTTATTTGCACGACCCCAGCTATCTCAGCAGAATTAGTTTCCTACTGCGTGCATTGGTTTTTCATTATGTTTAAATATACAGTGTGTGTGTTACGTGTAGTTTCCAGACTGGTAAATGCCACTTTACATTTACCGGTGCTGGAAAACACATTGAAAGGTGAGAAAAGTCAATTGTTAACCAGGTGAAGACGCCAACACTGAGAAAATCTTGTATAGTCATCTCTCCACACACAATGTCTCTTGTACTCGAGTAAGAGTAGCACTACTTCAACATATTTTTACTCAAGTAAAAGTAAAAAGTTGTCAGTCAAGAAATTACTCAAGTAAGAGTAAAAAAATATTCAGCAAGAAGGCAACTCAAGTACTGAGTAACTAATCATAACAATTAATGATTTAATATTTAAAAATTATGTAATCAAACAGACAACTATATAAGGTTATGTGCAAATTCTGGTATTTTAAAGACAAAAATGAAAAAATATAAAAATAATAACATAACTCTCTAATAGCAAATTCAGGCAGAAGAAACACACTTCAAAATATTTTTGACCTCATTTGACTCAAAAGCAATACTTACAGAAGTTAATGTATATACACAGTATGTTAGAACAGTGCAAAGTACTTCCAATGACAATATCTACTGTTTATTGTACATTCATTCGACCTCAAAATGGCTCAATGAGCTCAGCAGATAAAATATAACATTAAAATGACAAACGCTTGTGTTCAAATAGGAAGTCTCACTTTGACATAAACTCTAGGTTTTTGTCTCTGGTGCATTTTTGGTTTAAACACTATGTTCTTTATTCATGAAGTTACTCACAGTAGAGTAGCTGGAAATTTTCCTCAAGAGTAGCAATACCTGAATAATAATATGACTCAAGTAAAGAAGTACAGTGCAGTAAAACTACTCCTAAAAGCACAATTTGTTAAAAAAGTTACTCAAGTAAATGTTACTGGTTACTACCCACCTCTGGTCTCCGTGTGCCTTTCTATCTCTCTCAATATCTGGTCTGGACATTTTATATTACACAAAGAACCAAAGTCTTCACAGGTTTCCCCACAGCAGCACACCCAATTCATATTTCTCAGACAACACACACATAAAAAGTTCTGCCCAGAATAAGCTTCAAGAGCATGCTGCAAGAACTCCTAAACCAGGGCTGCAAGAAAAGAATGATGTAATTTTGTTTTTGCACCCATGGGAAAGAAAACACATCTCTCTGTTCTCGCGGAGTATATATTGCACTTTAAGGCCTGTACATAATCTATGAGACCAGAGAATTGTATCTTTTGGTTGTATTTTGGGAGACATATGAAGGCAGAACTTTTTTTCTTGTGCTTGTCTGACAACTATTGAGTGATTGGCCAGAACTTTGAAGTAGGGGTGGTTATAAAACCAATGGACAATACAGTGAGAGTGCCTTATGAGGACTTCCCAGAAGTTTTACTCTGTTGTTTACTCTAAATTCTGAAATGTACTGACCTGAAAATCTTTGTACCTTATTTTTCGGATCATAAGGTGCACCGAAATATAAGGCGCACTATAACAATCTTTCAAGTTATGAGATGTAATTTTCTCTCAGTTGCTTCTAGGTGCTAAAGACGTTTGACATTGGACTTTAAGGAGTTAAAAGAAACACATTTTTAATTACATAAGAACACAGACTCTGGAGTGACAATGTCAATCACTCTGCTGCAGCAGAACATGTTTTCTAAGTCCACTGCGTATTTATTTATATGTGTGTGTGTGTGTGTGTGTGTGTGTGTGTGTGTGTGTGTGTGTGTGTGTGCTCCCCTCAAACAGAATCTCAGCCCAAGTGGCTGCTGAAATATGAATATGCGATGTAAATGCTCTGCTATCCACTGCCTCTGCAGTCGCCGCCTTATCGCAATGAGCTGTGACAAGGGAATTCAGGGAGAATGGGTTTGCATGAAAAGCCATTTCTGCTGCCACTAATTGTCTGTCACAGCACACCGATAGGCAGCAGGGCACTGACAGCGCTGAACATGGAGGGACACACTCAGATTCTGTGAACCCAGAGCAGAAAGTGAAGCATTTAAATTCCCTGATTATGACGATGGTCTACAGTTACAAGAAAAAGAAAAAAAAAATCCCTGAAAATGATAACATGCATAGAACTGGTAGATGAGACTTTATAACATTATGCAAGTTTAGTTATGCCTGCATCTCATCAAATGTAGTTTTAACAACTCAATTTAAAATGCATTTGCTTAGACTTCAAAAGCCTCATCAGGGGATTACAATAAAAATCTAAGCAGTAATGAGTTAATTTAAAATGGGGGTATAAACTATAAATCATGTTTGAGTTAATTACCAAAACAAAAATAAAACATTTAAGTTTGTCCTGTTTTAGCTTTGAAAAGTTAAGTTAATGGACGAAACTGACAGTTTCTTTGATGATTTAAAAGCCGCTTATTGTAAACGAGACTAGGCAAGTAGTAGCAAACAAAAAGTCAACTTGGTTTTCCAATGGTTTGTTTTCAATCACACTAAAGCTTTACTATAAAGTAAGTTATCAAATCAATACTTTTACACTGTATTTTCTAGCCAGTTGTTCTCAGACTCAATAATAAAATAATCTATTGACTTATCTAAAGGGCATCTTTGTTTGGGTGTTGAACTATGAGGGAAGTTAAGAGCGAAAACCTAATTGGAGAACAACAAAAACCTGAAAGAGAAAAAAAATCCATGGAAAGGCCAAGCATCTGCCTGTCATGACAAGAGTTCATGAAGCCATGCATTCTAACACGGTTGCTAGGTCCTTTTGAAAGAGAAGCAGGCCCACAGCATCACAGACCCTCTATCACTGTGTGCGGTGCAAAGATAATTAACGGTTCCTGTCAAGCCTACTGGCTAAGAGAAGTTGCCGTTCTGTCATGTCAAATTACTTACTAAATTAATTAATAACTAGAAGTTCCTAGAAATTCTGATCAGCTTAAAAAAAAGATGTGTTTGTCTTATGTTGTCTCTTTGGCTAACTGAATCATTGGAAATTATGCTTTCAAACATAACAGAAAAGTGGTATCAAGAGTAGTATTAACCTTGGTATAATATTTGATGCTGAAATGTGATTGGAGTCTTATTCTCATGGATTAATCATAAACGGTTGTTGCTTTTGGCAAAGAAACATTTCTAAGGTTTGAAATCTGGTGTCTAACGCTCAATTACAAATGATAATTCATCCTTTCATTCCATCTCATCTGGATTAATGTAGCAACCTTTCTATATGTTTACATAAAAAAGACGGTGGTCTCATTTATAAAACATTGACTAGGATCAATACTAAAAGACTGCATACGCCTATAAGCTGAAAATGGTGTATGTAGAAAAAAAAAAAAATCCTGATTTAAAAAACCATGTGCACGCACAACATCACACAATTTCTCTTTATAAATCACAACAGCACCTGAACGTTTGCGTTCCAGGTTCTGCCTCATGTGCTGCTCTTTATACGCCCACATTCAACAAGAAATGGTCAGTGCAAAGCATCTCATGAATGTTAATGTGTATTTAAATGAGCCTTTAGAAAATCCTTTTTTAAAAGTGTAAAAAAGGTAAAAGCATATGTTGTCCACATTAAAAGAACTAATTTTCCTGTCCCAATCAATAAGACTCTGTGCTCGGTGTAAAAGTTCCTGTGTATATTTAAATTGACTTGCAGGAGTCTGTGCATCTGGACCGTTAAAAATTTTAAAATGTCCTTAAGTGTGGCACTTGGAAGTCCTTTCGATGTGGAAAGAGTAGCAGCTCTGCTCCAATCTTCCTTGAATGATAAAGCTCAAAACCCTATCTCTAAGGATGACTCAGTCAACCTAGAGTGGAAGTCTGTTCTAGCCATTGTTGATGTCCCTAGAACATATAAATGTTCTGAATTTAAAGCTGCTTTGCATGAAGGAAATATAAGTCCATGTCACAATGACGCATTTTAATAAGTTGGATTTTTGTTTAGATAACAATTTTTCTTTCATTTTAACTTTGTTCTCGATCATTTAGTAGTTCAAACATTGTGACACCGTATTTTAGTAATTCATGTCTTATAAATGAAAACCCAAGTCTTGATGAAACTACCTACATACATAAAGGCTTAATAATAATAATTATGAATACGCAATTGTGAAAAAGATGATATCACCACCTCACCCCCTGCAGCGGAGCCGGCGGAGAGGCAGAAGGTGTGGCTGCCCTGGGCCCACGGTTATGAAGGGGCCCACGCTGCCCACCGCCAGACTGATGGGGAATAAAACAATAAAGTAAAGTCAGTCTCTTAAGGCTGGTTCACACTGCTGGATAATTGGCCCCAATTTTGCCCCAAACTTCCCCTTCCGACAGGCCCTGACTATCTTAAGATGTGTTAAGAGTGATCCAGTCCGCTCGGTAGAACGTTGATCTCAAATCGTGGATATTCAACATGCTGGATTTGTCTAGGCCCGGTGTTCCCTGAGGACAAACGAGCACGCAGCCTGATGAATGTGACTTGCAACCAACCAAAAAGCGAGGTGATGGAAACCGCGTCAGAGAAATAAAACAGGTCACCACTAATAAAGAGGGACCCCTGTTCACACGGTCTCCTCTCCTTTAACCAGCGGCTTTTCTTTTTTTTTGTTATGTTTTTTTTTTTGTAAATCAGCCCATAAACTATCGCCATTGTTCTTCCTCGTCGTCCATGTTTATTTTCTCTGAACTCACGTTTGATCTTGAGAGGTTTCACAAGATTTCCCGTCTGACATCTGATGGATTCTGAGTGAAATCTGTTCGTGTGGGATGTGTTGTGCTTGCTGTTGACACTGTACAAATAAAACTGTCCTATCTACGATTTCCCCCCACCACCCCCACAAAAAAAAAAAAAAAAACAATGCGAAAAGCATCTTAGGAAGTCGATGGTTGCTGAGAGCTGCATGGGTGTGAGCGTAGGTGCACCTGTGCTCTGGGGGTTGGAGAGCGGTGTTTCAGCACCTGGGTGGGAGGCGTAAGCCAGTCTCCCCTGCAGGTTATTGCACAAATCAGTGCTCGGTGTCTAAAGCAGCACATTAGCCATCATTGGCCAGGAAATATTTAACTCCTGAAACCACGTGTTCCTGCTAATTCTCCCATCTGCAAGGTCTTCAAACTGTGCCAATGCATCCACCACCGAGCAACATTACACACGAGTGTATTTGAGTGTTTACAGCAGTTAAAGTAGGCTAACTGCCTCACACCTTGACACAATAATCTGTTGATCTGTGGAACACATCATCTTGGTGATCATCGGGAGATGTGATAGTTGAAAACGCCAATGAAATGTTGTGCAGACTTTTATTTATTTGAATGGTCCTTTTGAATAGTTGTGCGTCACCAGCGGCAGCATGAACAACACTGATGATGAAGTCAATCTATGGAGTGAAATTGAAGTTTGAAAAGAATCATGATGCAGTTTGGCTGTGATTCACCACTTTACCATCTGCGTCGCCAATTTCCTGCGTCTCCAATTTTAATTTTAATTTTTTATAGATCCCAACGTTTGCGTGGAAAGTGGCATACTCCCGTTTCAGGCCCCATTTTGTGAGTACACAAGCTTTATCACCCAGAACCGTAATGTGAATAGTTAAAGGAAATAGCCAAAAAGATATAAGGGCCCCCACTGTATGTCCCCGTCTCTCTGTAAAGTGACACTGGCTCCGTGCCTGCTACCCCTCCCCATGCTTACCCTCGACCTAAAGCAAGTAAGGCATAAACACGTACGCCATGAGCCTTCTTTATTTCAGCTGTATTTCTGTGATTGCTTACAACACCAATTGCAGGCCTGGCATAGCTACCACAATTATTTGGCTGTTTTTGGTTATTATCCAATATGTTACCAATGGCTTAGAGCTCATCACCAAAGAAACTGCCAAACACCATTGGAAACATGCAAAAAGCTGGTCGGTGATTATAAGAAGCGTTTAATTGCTGCAGTATCATTCTTTACTGGGATGTATGCAAATAATTTAAAATGCCACCTCTGGCTCATAAAAGTTCTATATATTTCTGTAACCACCTTCATTATAGTATATCTGTTTGGCATAAAGAGCTGATTAGATGTCATTGCCTCAGATTTATGGGAAAAATACTTTATGTCTTGTAAAACCAAACAATAATCCAAGTAAACTAAAGCGTAAGTTACCTATTGTATAACATAATTAATATGTGCTTTTTTAACCACCTCTGAAACACATTCACAAAATTCAGCTATCAAGCTTCTTACTCTTTGCAGTTACCGGGATGTGACACAGGATGTTCCATATGGCATATATAAATTAAAGCTAAACTCCCAAAGTCAGGGTTATATTTACACTCGCTGGTGTGAGGTGGGAAAGGAGGAGCATTGCTTCACCTGCTGTGTTGGTGCTGGGTCTGACTGAGGTGTGAGAGCAACAGCAAACAAAAGGACAATGCAGGATGGAAAACACCTGTCTGGATTGCTTACACAGACTGTTAGGAGGCTGATTCAACACTGAGAGGTCTGAAAATATCCCTGAAGTGTCTGATGTTAGCAGTTTGGTGTGATTATCTCTATGGAAAATATGTTCCGTCTGGCATAAGAACCAGGACTATTTAGCTTCTTGGAATTGTGAAAACTGTTAGTTAAGAATGACTTGCTTTTTTATTTATGAAATATTTGGACAGTGAAACAAGTTTTGTTATTTTAGCTGTTTATGAAAACATTTTCTGGATACAATTATATAATCAGTATGGGTTTAAAGTGCAGACTATCAGCTGTAATTTGATCCAAGTTGGAGCAAGGGTTTAGGAATTACATCTCTTTAATACCTAGCCTGGACGTCCACGGAAGACAACATGGTGGATGATCGCAGAATCCTTTCCATGGTGAAGAAAAACCCTTCCAAACATCCACTTAAGTGAAAAACACTCTCCAGGAAGTAGGTGTATCAGTATCTAAGTCTACCATAAAAAGAAGAGAGTAAATACAAAGGATTCACCACAAGGTGCAAACCATTAATAGAAAGGCCAGAATTGACTTGACAAAAAAAACACCTGAAGAAGCCGGCCCAGCTCTTGAACAGCATTCTTTGTACAGATGAGACTAAGATCAACCTGTACCAGAATGATGGGAAGAAGAAAGTTTGAAGAATTGGAACAGCTCATGATCCAAAGCACAGCACATCTTCTGTGAAACATGGTGGAGGCAGTGTGATGGCATGGGCATGCATGGCTTCCAATGGCACTGGATGACCTGTATTTATTGATGATGTGAGAAAAGACAGAAGCAGCTGGCTGATTTCTGAAGTGTACAGGGATATACTTTCTCCTCAGATTCAGCCAAATGCAGCAGTTGATTGGACGGCACTTCACAGTACAGATGGACAATGATCCAAAACATACTGCAAAAGCAACCCAAGAGTTATTTTTTAAAGCAAAGAAGTGAAATATTCTGCAATGGTCGAGTCAATCACCAGATCTCAACCAATGGAGAATGCATTTTATTTGCTCATTACAAAACTTTAGCCAGAAAAACCCACAAACAAGCACCGACTGAAGACAGCTGCAGTAAAGGCCTGGCAAAGCATCACTGAGGAGGGACCCCAGCATTTGGTGATGTCCATAGGTGCCAGACTTCAAGCAGTCATTGCCTGCAAATGATTCTCAACAAAATATTGAAAAGTAAACTTTTACTCAGGGTTATGTTTTTGTCCAATTCCTTTTGAGCCCCTGAAATAAGGAGCGTCTGTATAAAAATGGCTACAATTGCTACATGTTTAATCATATATTTTTGTTCAACCCCTTGAATTAAACTTTAAAGTCTGCACTTCAGTTACATTGTAGTTGCTTCATTTCAAATCCAACATGGTGGCACGCAGAGCCCAAATCATGAAGATTGTGCCACTGTCCAAATATTTCTGGGCCTAACTGTATATCACATTTCCCTCCTTTTGTCTTCACATGTTTGAGTTTCTCCTTCCTCAGCCTCCAACTGAGTCAAAATTCTTTTTTATCTTTTCAGATAGCTGTGCCTCTGTGTAGTGGTACAGCCGTGCTGAGACACAAGCCCTGTGTATCTTTTTCTTCTCCTCTTTGAGGATCTGCGAGATGGGCAGCTGACCCAATCCAATTCAGATCCTGAAACCAAAGGAGATCTTACAACCAGCAGGCCTGGATGGATGTCCTTTGTTTTTTGCTTTTTTTTTATCTGAGAATTTTTTTTTTTTTTAAATTCAGACCGTTGTTGGTGTTTTCGCTGCATTGCGGTCATTCTGAACCCATCCGTTTTTCCACTGGGGAAAAGAAGCTGGAACAAAGAACAAAAGGGAGATTAGGATAGTGTGCAGGCTGTGAAAAAAGTGGGGAAATGCTAATAAAGGGGTTTTGTTATGCGTCATCCATCCCTTTATTCTTCAGAGACGGGTCTGCCACTGTGCTGAAAGCCACTGACAGGACCCATCCAAATGTTGCAGTCCAGGGCTCAGTTATGCGTAAAAAATGCCCTGATGTTCAGTTATTCCAATTTACCCTGTCTACCTTAGATTTATTGATCAATTCAATTTTATTTACATAGCGCCAATTCATGAAGCATGTCATCTCAAGGCACTTTACAAAGTCAAATTCAATCATGTTATACAGATTGGGTCAGATTATACAGATTGGTAAAAAAAAAAAATCCCATACAAGGGAACCAGTTGATTGCATCATAATCCCGACAAGCAGCATTCACTCCTGGAGAAAACAAAATTCTGAGGCCCATGCCGAAGACAGCAGGCCACTTTACAAAGCACAACTATTCAACTGCTTGTTAACCCAAACACAGAATCAGCAAATCACATGGCAGCAACTCAGTGCATTTAGGGCCCTCAGACAAGGTGATGCTTAAACTGAGCATCTGCATGGGGATTTACAAGACTTTGAAAATGGCATGGTTTGTCACAACAGATAACAATAATTCTCATGTATATGATAACTTAGAACTAGGCTGACCCACTTGCTCTCTGCTTCTCCATGTCTGCTCTCACACTTGTCTCCTCCCTCTCATCTTAGTATCTTTCTACTTGCCATGTGTAAAAATGAGTCAAAACAAAAATTCTTGTAACAACGTGAATTCATCTTTTGCTCTGTGGTTGAGTGACAAACAACCCACCAGTCTGCGGCCTAGTGTTTGGGGTCCCATGGTGTAGAAAATTTTTTTTGGCACTACCTGGGCCACTTAGTGCTAACCGATCATCAGGTAAATAGTAAATACCGCAGCCTATCTTAGTATTGTTGCTGACCTTGTCCGTCCTTTTAGGACCACAGTGTACCCATCTTCTGATGCCTTTTTTTTAGCAGGACGATTGGTGCAATGTTCTCCAGTGAACTGATCTCAATCCAAAACAGCAACCTGAGATGTTATCATGTAAGACCAGAATCTCCGAACAATGTCGTTGACACCTTATTGTTACAATGCAATGAAGAATTGAGGAACTTCTGAAGCCAAACACAGTACCAGCAACGTGTACCTAATAAAGTGGCCTTTGTGCCTACCAGGTATCCTAGTCTCCTGACACCCCTTTGGGAGAAAATTAAACAAGGCAGACCTATAATCGCCAGACTGTTGCCCTATAAACCCCTTAACTGGGCCACAGGTGGCAAGGGGAAAAGGACAGACAGGAACAGCTGAAGCAGGAGTGAGATAGTGAGGAATAATCAAAACAGAGGGCAGATGGGAGAGGAGAAAACAGAAAAACAAGAGACACGTATAGGAACATTGCTTTTTTTTCCCCTTTTCTTTTTTTTTACTTCCGCTGTCAAGCGGGCCAAACGCACCCACACGGTGAGATGTGACACATGGGTGTGTTGCGTTCGGCCCACTTTCAGATCCTGTGAGTGTCTGGTTTTCCTGGCCCTAATCCTCTCACTGAGACTGACACGATTCCTCTCCACCTACACAAACTGGACCACCAGCCCCCCCCCCCCCCTCCCCACCCCTCTTTCTTCTGTACTTTTACATGATAACAGCTTAATAGAGGGCAGACAAAAGATGTAAATGGTCCAGTTTCTCAAGCAATTGAAACACCTTCATTCTTTTTGACATGTTGCTGCAACAGGCCGACTCGGATAGAGGAAGGAAGCCAAGCAAAAAGGGCGCCGTGGAGAAGCATAACGAAAGAAGTGCCGTTTTTAATGCTGAGAGCAAAGACCGAAACGGACCGCACGATACAAATAACACCGAGCTTATCTGTGAATGTGATTAAAAAGTGCGGAGACACATGATGTTTAACCTAAATACCTGATCTCCTGTGATTACCACCTAGAAAGTCCCCTCTTATCTGCTAATAGACCTTTGTAATCCTTCAGACATACACGCACTGCATGCTGGCAGGTTTTTAATGAATGAGAATGATGAGTTAAATGAGAAAAATGAGAAAAATGCTCTACTAGAAAACAAAGGACAGTTAATTCTACAGCACCTTGTGCCTTGCAGATGGGTTGGAGGGCATGTGTGAACCTCAATTTTCAAGCATTTTCACAGATTTCCAACCGTATTTACATCTGGGTCGTTCTAACAGATCACTTTGCTGTGATTTAAAGCTCTGGACGTATGTTTATGGTTGTCAGCCTTTTGTGTGGCGACTATTACCTCTTTATCAAATCTCCTGCAGCATCCAACAGGTTTTCTTTAAAGATACATTTAGCGCCCTCGAGCTTCCCATTAACTCTGCTTTACCCATCATGATTGAAGAAAAGCATCTCCGCAGCTGTCACGAACATGTTTCTGTGGGGATGATGGGTACAGAGTGATTTGGTTTTACATTTAGTGTTTCGTATGCAGGCTGAATGTCAAATGCTGCTCTTGTGTGAGCTGCGACTCTTCTTCCCTAAGCAGCTTCCAGGTACCAGCAAATCAGACATCTTATGACTTTCTTCTATTCAATTCAATTCAATTTTATTTATAAAGCGCCAAATCATGAAACATGTCATCTCAAGGCACTTTACAAAGTCAAGTTCAATCATATTATACAGATTGGGTCAGATTATACAGATTGGTCAAAAATGTCCTATATAAGGAATGTCCTATATTCTGTCTCCTCTTTCAGGAAGGCCAGAAGGCCAGATTTGTGGCATGTACCAATAATAGTTGTAATGTTGGCTGATTCTCTGTTTTGCTCTCCTTGCCTGACCTGCCAGTTCAGGTAGAAGGCCATGCCTTGTTAGGTTTATGTATCACAAAGGGAACAATGTGAGGCCTTGACAGAACAGATGTATTTATCCGTGCAGGTCAGCTGTTTTTACTAATTAGTTGACTTCTAATGATTGGACTAGATTTTATATAGGGGTTTCAGAATAAAAGAGGCTCAACACAAATGTATGCCACACCTACCAGATTTTTATTTGGGGAAAAAATACTTGAAAGTAATTTTCTTATTTTCTTTCCACTTGGTCTTTCACATCCAGGTCTAATTAAAAAGAAAAAAAAAAACACAACACTCAGGGTTATAGTGAAACAAAAAGTGAAGTGCCACGGGTACGACTACTTTTGCAAGTCAGTGTATGTGCTATAAAAGCAATAACGGCGATAATCCGCATGACAAACTTAATAAATCACATTGGTGGAAAGATGGCACCCAAATTTCAGGCCACTCAAACACATTGTATACAGTAAGATTAGACTGTATGGTGTTCAAATAACCAGCTACAGATTTTTGTTCTCCTTTGGATGATCGTGAAAGACTGAAATCCCGTCAATCAATTGCTCGTGGCGAGTAAAGTGGACGAACAAGAGAGAGCGAGCGTGCTCCATTGGATTTGGGGGGGTGGAGAGAAAAAGAAAGTGCAGAGAAAAGGAGCCTGCAGAGAATGAGCTGTGGAGATCAGCAGTGTGACCATAACCACAAAATTAGATTAAATGAATTAGAGGGATTAGACTGAATGCATCTGGGTTGGAGCTGGTGCCTGTAATAATAATAATAAAAAAAGGAGCATATATGCGAGCAAATGAGAGGGAGAAGGAACAAGGGAAGGGGGAAGGGGAAACTTTCTTAAGGAGTCGAGCATAAAAGTCATATTGCAGCAGAGAGAGGGGCAGAGGGAGGAGACAGCTCAGCAGATTTAGCTATCTAGGGTAACTTTTAAGGGCTGGCACTAAAGTAAAGCAGTTGACGCTATCTCAGTTAGTGCACACTGCTGAAGGTTCACTTGGGATCCTCAGCTCCACATGACTGAGCTGAAGCTGCAGCGCCCCTTAGTGGTGAACTCAATGAACTTCTGAACATGGCTAGTTAAGGGAAAATAAACATTGTAAATGTATGATCAAATATGCTGAAAATCCTTGAAACTGCAACATGAACAGGAGGCCATCATCATCTTCTTGATCTAAAGCAATTTGTGAAGTCAGGGCCGTGTGTGCTTCAGACCGCATGGGAACGTGAGGATCCACAGGAAGGGAGAGCCAGAGCTTTAAGCAGTGGCGATGGCACCTTAATCAATCTGATTAATTCATGTTAATTGTTGCCCTCTGGTGTTAGTGCCATGCTCGTCGTTACTTTGCTGAGACACGTTTTTCCTCACCGCCCCCCCTTTTCCGGAAGATAAATCTCTCAGGTCGATAAAGAAACAGATCCAAACTCCTAATGCTTGCAGCTCTAGACTGCAGCAGCCTCTGTCTGAGACGAAGCATAAAAAGTGAAAATAACTAATCTCATTTTACTGATCCCCCACAACTCCAACCACGCTCAGTCCTCTATCGGAACATGGACGATATTAAGCTTGGTGCGCTGATGGATCATAGACAAACAGGAAGTGACAGGTTTTGTTATGAACTCTCCCTCCTGCATATTCCAGTGTAATTTAGAGGCTTTGCACAGCATGCGCTGCAAACCTAAAGGGCGTCGTCTGCATACTGATATCCTGCTCACAGGATTGGAGGAAACAGGGATATTAAAGGCTTTTCTGAAGGAATGCCTTCAAAGGACAAACGCACTCAGTGGCACAAGGACTTTTACACTGAGTCAAACCAGCTGATTTTAAAACAGTATCTGAGAAGAAACTTTCATTTCCCATCCCTTAGCCCTGGTTACAGTTTAGAAAATGAAGCTACATGAAGCACGAATTTGGCTTGTTAATAAAAATTGGATTAAATGTTTTTACACTTTAACTTAATTTATGTTTTTCTGTGTATGACTACATTATCCCAAATGGTGAGAAACCAGCAGTGTGTGTGTGTGTGTGTGTGTGTTCTTGTACTTGCAGCTGAGCAAGAGCATTTTTTTTTTTTTTTTTGCACATTTAACTAGTTTAATGTCTCAGCGGGCTTGACTTTTATGTAAAGTGAGGAGCTTTATTTTTGATCCTCACTTTTTTTTTGGGCTAGGGGTTACATTTAGGACTGAGGTGTCAATTAGGTTAGGGTTATATACTGGTAAAGGTTAGGTGTAGGATTAGGGGTAGGGATAGTGGTTAGGGTGAGTCCATTGAAAGGGTTGAAAGTGAAGGCAAGGTCCTTACTTTGTATTTAAAACAATGACGTGTGTGTAATGATTCGTAGCCACAAGAGACAAGTCTTCAACAAGCGTTACAAGCCTAAATCACATCATCCATCTGATGGTGCAGCATCACCCGGTGCTTCCACACGAGTTAAAGATTGCATGCCAAGGCTCGTCTGAAGCTAGTTTGTTACTCAAGTCAAGTCAATATCTACTAGATTATTTTCGAGAGAGTGCGCTCTGGGTTTAATGATACGGCCACATTGTAGCTGTCCTGTATGTGTACGTAAAGGTGCGTCTCAATATATTATAAAGTCCTTTTTCTAAGTCAGTTCAGCTCTAAATGAGAAGTTTTTGTATTATTCAGATTCTATAAACA
The DNA here is from genome assembly GCF_011125445.2 of Fundulus heteroclitus. Taxonomy (NCBI): domain Eukaryota; kingdom Metazoa; phylum Chordata; class Actinopteri; order Cyprinodontiformes; family Fundulidae; genus Fundulus; species Fundulus heteroclitus. The sequence goes on from NC_046379.1 coordinate 18,607,337, forward strand.
ATGATGCATTTTAAGCATTTCTTTTTAATTTTGATAATTATGGCTCACGTCTAAAGAAAACCCAAAATCAGTTGCTCAGAAAATCTAAATAAAGCTCTGCTTAAGATCAATAAAAAAAAGTATTCATCATACAGAAATGTCTACTGAATACTGACACTTGTATGCTGTGCAGTAGTTACACTTAATACTTGGTTGGGGTTCCTTTTGTATTGCTGCATCTGGGTGGCATGGCATGGATGCGATCCGCCTTTGACACAGCCAAGGTGTTAATGGAGCCCTTGTTGCTGGGCCTTAAAAATTAAAGGTGCATAGTGCAAGTTTTGAAGTTAAATATATTTTTCTTTCCCTCCTGAACATGCCCTTACAATTGACCGACATATAAAGTGAGTTATCCTCTGTTTACCACAGTTGCCTCTATAGGCTGAGTATTCAGTTCATGAGAGAGTTATTCAGGCCTCTGGGCATGCGTGTGATGCACTAAGCGCTCTCGTTCACCTGGCTTTGTTGTTGAGTCTCAGCCATAATTGATGCATTAGTGAGAGAACACAGGCTAACTTCAATATTTATGTCTTCCTTACCTCAGAAGACATCACGCCTCTAAACAAAAGATTTGTGTGGTCGCAGGTGCTTTTCCTCTTCTCTCATGCACAACACTGGTGTCACTGCAACTTGTCGCCAGAGGGGGGCAGACGTCTGACAAAATCCTGGAAATTACTCTATGCTCCTTTAAGTAACTGAATAATTTTGTGCTTCTTCGTTTTTTTGATTCAGACTGTAATACCTTGGCTTACAAATAAAATGTAAGATTCACTTTCGTGTGAAAAGAGGACTCAGGTAAGATGCTTGAAATGTGCTTCTAGTTCAGGAGAGGTACCTAATACAGTGACAGTCGTAGCTCAGGTCATATTCATGTTATATTCTTTATTTATTTCTCTCTTTCTGTTTTAACCTGTCTGGTTTTGCTGCACGGTGTTTGAATGTGTGTTGTTTTTTTAGTTTTTTTTTTGTGGCTGTCCTCCTGCAGACTACAATTAAAAAGTACCTTTTTCTAATTTGACATATTTACATTGATATTTTCATGAATATACAATGTTCCTGTTAAATAAAATAAATGGCCTGGAAACATTTCTGCATGGTCGTTCCAAACTCAAGCCTCAGTCCCAATTTTTTCTTTCACTCAACTTTCCATTAATATGCTTGGACACAAAACAGCGAGCTAGTTAGCAATGACTTTCTTTGGTCTACAGTTTTCTTAGATCGTGTCAATGACTCGTGTCAATGATTGTCTGCATGGACAACTGTCAGGTCAATAGTCTTTTCCATGGTTGTGTGTACCATAACATTTCTGTTCAGCAAAACATTTTGTTCTTCTGAGTTCTTTGGATTCAGAAGAACTGCAATATAATGTTTAGAGAGGCGACATGCTGGGTTTTCACTACATGAAAGCCATAATCATCACAGTTAGAATAAAAATACCTCATCTACACCGCTATTTGTGTCATTAATACAAATACGTTATGTGTTTACAGTTGTTGAACTTAATTACTAAAATATACATTTTTCAATGATATTCTTATTTACTGACGTTTCTGTACTTTATCCTTCACCCATGAGCTTGGCTTTTATTTTTATATTTCTTTGGTATGAAAACTGTTAGCATCCTTCATGGTTTGTTCCATAGGAGCTATAAATCAGCATCTGTGAATTTAAATAGCATAAAAACTCGGTGGAGAATTGGGTCACCGCTCATCTTTTGCAACAAACCCCATTTGTCTTATTATGCTAATTTCCAGCAGGTGTTGAGGTGATCTTTGAATTCCCCTTTTTGTTTATTCATAAAGGTCAAAGGGTAGATTTGCAAATCAAAAGCTACAAAAGTACAAATAATGTATATATATTTTGACCAAAAGTATGAAGGCCAGTATTTGACAGAATACAGATTGACACAATAGATAGTGTTAGGTAACGCTTATCAGCATAATAAATGATGATTCCAGCATATCTGACATTGCACTCCACAGGAACTCAAAGGCAGAGGGGAGAATTGGAAGAATGGACTGCTCAATTTAGAGCAAACAGCTGTTGTGCACTTTGCCTCACTACACATCTGCCAAGTCACTGTGGGAAAGAGCTGAGGTGACCTAAACTGCACCGGTCTGGATTTCTCCTTGGATCATATTTAAATTCTGCCTTTTTTCCCTCCCTCAGTGGGCTTGAGCAAGGAGTTACTGGAATCCACACAAGTAGTTGACAGGAAACATATCTAAGGAAGGTCAGAGGCCAATTCCAGCCTTCTTAAAAAGCAAGTTTAAAAAGATAGTTTAGATGTGCTGACTGTGTCTGGAAACTGCAACTCACTATTGGTCATACGGGGAATATTCACAGAATACATTCACTGCAAAAAGGGAACTGAAATTAAGTAAATTTTTCTTGAAATTAGTGCATTTTTTCCTCAATTTGAGCGGGTAAATATGACTATTTGCCAATGGAATAAGATTTTTGCACTTAAAGTAGGAAAAATTCATCTCCATAATCATTTTTCAAGTGCAGAATATCTAATTATCTTATTTCAGGCGTAGAACTACTAATCCCATTGGCAAATAGTCTTATTTACCTGCTCAAATCAATGAAAAATACACTAATTTCTAGAAAATTTTACTTACTTTTAGTTCCCTTTTTACAGTGTTTTAACTTTGGTGCAGTGTAATGTCTTGGCTGTTTACCCCTTGGAGATTAGCTAAACTGGAACCATGAAAGAATTCCTTATTGTCAGTTTATTGTTTTTTTTTAAATCACACATCATATTCGCTCTGATCATCTTTTACCAATAATCAGCATGGATGTTTGAGTAACTATCAAATTGCCTTAAAACGTAAAATCAATGAATAAAATATAAGCTTGTCTTTTTTTGAAACACTTTTTGCCACTAGATTATGAAAGAGTTGGAATCCTAGCTTCAAAAAGCGGGAGAAGAACACAGGAGAATCCATGCTACTGTGATGATGGAAAAACTCTTGGAGTCGACAGTGAGACCGCCCAGGTGATGGTGTCCTCTATTAGTACAAAACGTCTGCTGATCTCTGCCGAGTACATTGAATCGAATAACAAACGCTCTGTAAAGAAATTATAGTTTCGGTTGCCACTATTCACTCATGGGCGCTGTTTGTTTTTTTTACAGTCACTAGTTGGCTCCCTCATATTGTTTTGTATATAAAACTATTCTGAAGACACAGTTGTTAAGATAGGAGGAGCTGCCACACGTTCATCAAAGTAAAAATCTGGGTCATAACCAGGGCAAAAATAACAACATAGTTGAATGCTGCCAGATTGAGATTCTTTGATTTGGAATGTTTGTGACAAACATATGTTCATCACTGTGGTGAATTCTGGCAGAAGACCTTTACAGCCCTGGTGCCGGTTTGTTAGGTTTTCAGACATCTCCTCCCAGGACATAAGTCAATATAAACATTGAGATGAACAACTGCCTGTCCCCTTACATATTTGTTCTATTTTATTTTTTCCCCACTCTTAAATGGTCAGATCATTACAACAAATAATTCATAAAAAAACAAAGATATAATAAGTAAATACAAAGCGCTTCCATTAAGAAAAAACAAACTATCCAAACCAAACTATCCATCTGTGGTTAGCAGTTGATCAACCAAAATTACTCCAAGGGTATTGGAGGGTCGGATAATAATCAGGCTTGAGTTTGGCTTGTAAAATTAAGTTCTTACTTTTTGGATGATTTGGGTAGTTATGTTCCCTTAATGAATGAAATCATCACAACTAAAAAGGGAAAACCGAGATAATTTGAATTAAAATAAGTTACTTAGCTCAAACCTAAAATGTAGTGCTGTTTCTATAAATCAAAGAAATTAAAAGGTTTAAAGCATAATTCCTTTAGTCCAAGCGGTTTGTAGCACATGCTTAGCGCGACATTTCTCTCTATCCCAGTTTCTAGAATAAGTGGGGGGGTTGTTTGTTTTAGTAAAGACTTGATATGAGGTAAACTTGAGCCTTCACAAATAAATCTATTGAATCACAGCATAGTTTTTTTAAGTGATGATGAAAACTAGAAGTATAGTTCAGTTCATTCGTACTTCTAACCTTTGGGTGTAACCTGTAATTACTTCCGCTGAGCCTTTGGGGATGTTGGTAGATTAAAAATGAGGAGCCCTGGGGGCGGCTGGCTGGCTGGCTTCTCAGTGAGGCTGCTGCTAAAAGTCTGCTGAGGCTTACACTTCCTGTCTGAGAGGAATCCCAATGCACCTCTGAAGGTGAAATCTGACTGCACCAGCTTTCCAGTTTCCTGCAAAGATGCTTTAAGAAATAAGTTGGGTACTATGTGCCACTGATGGCAGGAGTCTCTTTGTATGTAAATCTAAATGAGCAATGAGTAAGACAATTACTATAAAAAATAACCAAAAACAATCTCATTTGTCACCCAGGATGGAAGAAACAATCCCTATAAATAATTTGTCCTCTCCTTAGTCAAATTGTTCCTCCTTTTAAAACCTAGACATTGGTACGAAACAACTTCGGTGCAGTGTGTAATCCATGTTTACTTCCTGGTTGCTGAGCCAATCATGAGTGTTCCCAGGGTTCCCAAATCATTTGGTAGTTTATCTTGGCAAACGAGCAGCAGGCTGCTAACTTGGAAGCCAGTAAGAGAAGCAGACCAGAAATAAAACAGAATACAACATCATATACCTATCCTGTATAAGTAAAAATTCAGTGGGATATTTGGCCGCGTTTCACAGCAGCGTCGGACCATTGAGGACACGCCATACGGCATTGTCAGAGGCAGGCTGTTTTGTGGATCTCAAGCTGTTTATTCAACAATAAGAAGTTACTTTGGCTGTATACGTTGGATTCAGGGATGCTAATTTTGCAACACAGAATGATATATTGTCATGATCTTGGCACTAGTGCTGGTCTGATTCACCATTTGACACCTGTGCAGCTCCGCCCCTTTCTCATCAGCCTTCACCAGGTCCACCTGCACCTCTGACTGTATAACCAGCTCTCAGACCAGACACTAGTGCCAGATTTTTATTAGCCACCATCCAGTGTTCTTGAATCCTGTCTGCCTGCCTGTAACCTGACCCGTTTCTGCATCCTGATTCTCTGAGCATGCCTAACCCTCATTGGAGCTGATTATTGTGCCGTCGGGATCTCTGACCTGCTTCTGTGCGCTGACTCTGCCCCTGGATTCTGTTTTGGATTTTCCCTGAATGTCTGATCACTTGGCTCTGACCCTGGATCTGCTCTTGGATTTCGGACTCTGGTTATTCCCCCTGACCATCCTGCCTGATTCTGCGATCATGGTTCTGACCCGGTGCCTGTTTTTTTACCACCAATTTCCTGCCAGTCCCAGGAGTAAGGTCCTTCAAGTTGCCCTGATGGGACTCTGGATCACATTGGGCTTCACCAGCCTTCACTCACCCTCCCAGCTTGTTTCCGGTTTGTGAGAAGTGGTTCCTGTCTCAGACGCTGGTGATTCACCCTCGACCTGCAGCAGTTTGCGTCTCAAACTGTTTCTTAACACCATCTTATCTTGTCTGGCTGAATTATGGGTCCTCTGTTTCCAGCCATTGCATATGCACTGTTTAAAAAAATAAATAATGGGAACACTTGGAGTTACATTGTGTTCCGTTTATTGAATTTTTTTGAGCAGTATATTTTGGTGTGATCTGAACAAATGTATAGAAGTCAATTGGTACTTTAGATTCACTCGTAGGTGTTTGTGAGAGTGTCCGTGTGTATGTCAGGTTTTTCCATAAGAAAAATGCTCAATAGCGGCTATGAGGAGCCAAAGACCCCCCTCCCCCAGAGCACCACGCTAAATGCCCGAGGGACCCCCTGAGTAAGGTACCCAAGAGGGGTTAACACAGGAAAACCTGCCTCCCCCATCCCGGGGAGGAGCAGAGATGAGCACCAACATTTGGGCGTTGTGGCTGTTGGGGATTTTTGTATTGGCCCACTTCCAATACAAAAAGTGAAAGTCACTTTATATAAATTCATAACATACAAAATAATAAATTTCAGCTTACAGAAATGAAAACTTGAAATTCAGCTTCCCAATAATAATAATAATAGCATAAATCGAATGAAATTAAATTTATAACAGAAATTATATGTTTATCAGAAAGACTGACTTTACAGTTGACCTGCAGACACACTCCCGACAGAGTTTACAGAAGATGGCTGTTCATATCAATGTTTTAAAACAACTATGCAAAGTCGTGTAGAAGGAAAACGTGTGGTAGACGAAGCTTCACAGGGATAAGTGCAGCCTTCGTTTACTGATGTAAGGTTATTTTGTGTAAAACTGAACTGTTAACATTACTCTGCATTACTAACAAAATAAATGATTGAAACATGTCCCTCGTGTGGAAATTCTAACTTTTAGAGTTGACTTATTGAAATTAACTTTTCAATTATGTTCTAATTTCCCAAACACACTTTGACATGTGAACGGCAGGCACATTTGACAATATACCTTTTAGGAATTGCACTCTTCCAGGGGCCCCAGTCCTGCAGGGGCCCCAAAGCAATTGCAAATGTCCCTTTATGCTTCATGCCAGCTTTGCCTACGCTGACTGTGGCAAATGGCAAACGGGACTTCTAATAGCTTTCTTTTGACGATGGCCGGGGTTAAAGCTAGTTCAAGAAAAGAAAATAATTTTCAGATTACTATTAATTTTTTAAACTTGCATTTTTAATAAATGATTACGAGGCTCTCAGTCATATAGTTTGCAATCTGACTTCATATGAAAAAAAATAAATGCTTGGCGGTATCATTGGCTTCTGGTTTTGCTCTGTCACTAAATGGAGCAATTAGCAATAGTGAATGCTTCTCAGCTCTTAATTTGCACATTCGATCCAACACGGGTATCACTGAACTAAATCACAGCGAAAATCAATAATCAATCCTGGACAGCAACAGGACATGGTTGGTGGGTTTTCCTAAATACTAGAGCACCCCTTAGTGGTAAAAAAGAGATGGTGTAATTGAAGGGGGAAAAAAAAAGCTTTATGGAAATAAAAACCAAGATGAGAATTTATTAGATTTTTAGCTACAAAATAGTATATGAACATACACTAAACTTGTGAAATTAGGTCAAATTAGACCACACAAGGAGCCTCACTTTTTTTAAATTACTGCGAGAGGAACGGCAAAAAGAGGAACAAATGCAAATGGTTTTCAGAAGGAGAGAAGGATGATTCACACTGGTTTGCAGAGTGAGTAATAGCAATGGAGTCCTGTGCCAGGACTTTAATGATGATTACTTCGCCATCTCAAGCCCTAAAATTTACAGATCATGTTTTTAAGCTGCAACTGGCCCTGCTTGTCACATTGATTTGCATCATTAATAGGAAGATGAAAATAGTGTTAAAATGAGAGAAGGGTGGGGTGGTTGAAGCAAAATGGATGCAGTCTGAATACTCAATAAAAAAAAAAGTTTCCCTCCTTCGGGAAAAACTGACATTTTTGGATGGCGTAATGGCAATTGATAAACTAACAGAATTTCTTAGTCAGCCTAACTAAAAGGTGAAAACAGTTACACTTCAGCTGAAGTGCTACTGACATTGCTTGATTGCCTCAAAATATCGTGCAACATCACCATGAGTTAAGGGTACCATAATCTTTCTCCAGGGGCCTGTCAAACAAAGTAAGAGTGACCAATTGCAGCATAAGGGCAGATAAAGCTGGGCTCAATCAAACCTCATCAGAGCAAAAGAGAGAAGCAGCTAGATGCCGGGTTTAACTAAACCTGCTAAAACATGACAGCTGTTTTATAAATCTACAAGGTTGATCGCAGAACTACTGATGCCGGCGTAGAAAAAATGATCTTGTTAACCTATTTTACATGAACAACACAGTAATGGACCTGAATGAGAATTCAAACTTCATAAGAACAAAAACAAATAAGTATATATTGAAAGAGATTGCCTAAATAGTAACTTCTGTGTTATACTCAACAAGACATTGTTCTGTCATAAATAAAGATGGTCAAGTAAATTTTGCGCCTAAAATAAGAAACATTTATTTTTGTTTCAAATCACACTGAGACACAGTTCTGTAAACACCAGGATCCAAGCACCTGTGGGAGTTTGTGAGAGTTTGTTTGTATATGTAAGGTTTCTCCATGAGAAAAATGCTCAGTAGCGGTTGTGAGGGGCCACAGATAAGGTGCCGGGGCAGACACCGGGGAGACCAGCTCCCCAGACGTCTGAAAGTGGTCCCGGAGTGCGGGAGCACGAGGAGGACCAACAAAAGGATAGCTGCATTCCCCCTCCCAGAGAAGAGCAGAGCTCCAGGAACCCCCCCAGCAAAAAGCTCCTGGAGAACTGCAGTAACGGCCCCGCGTGCTCCACCGACAGCCAGCTATGCAGGAGAAGATCCAGCCATGGGCAAAGAGACCCAAGGGCACACTGCTGCCCAGCAGGTCCCTGACAGAGCCAGGGGTCGAGGCCCCATGAAGCAGACGCCTGGAGTGAGCCAGCACACACCTGAGCACCCAGCCCTGGACACTGACAATAGTGTCATTCTAGTTTACCCCGTTTTATGTTTTTTGATCAAGAAAACAAAATTTTGAGGCCCATGTCGAAGACAGCAGGCCAAGTTACAACGTCCAACGGTCCAAGTGCTTGTTAACTCAAACACCGAATCAGCAAATTACATGGAAGCAACTCTTTTACTCTCTGGCGACCCACGGACCGGTCCACGGCCTAGTGTTTGGGGTCTGTTAGTGGTCTGTTAATGTATAAATATTTTCTTGACACAAACTGGATATAACAAGACATTTTGAGTAAGAGATTTAGTTTAGTGTCTTATGAGCTGTAAACATAGTTAATATTGAACAGCTTTGTAAAGCCATTTTCTCCATTAAATCGCCGCCTTACATTTGGTGGAGGGTATACAGGTTTCCAGAGTTTCCTTTTTTCACCTCAGGAATATCGCCAAAATTAGAAACATTCTGTCCAGGGGTGACGCTGAAAAAGTAGTCCATGCATTTGTTACTTCGAGGCTGGACTATTGTAATTCTTTACTATCAGGAAGGCCACAAAATGAAGTTCAAAATCTTCAGCTGATCCAAAATTCTGCAGCAAGAGTTCTGATGAAAATCAACAAGAGGGATCATAATTCTCCAATTTTAGCTTCCCTTCATTGGCTTCCTGTTAAATCAAGAATAGAATTTAAAATTATTTTTTCTAACATATAAAGCCCTTAATAATCAAGCCCTATCATATATCAGAGCTATGATTACCCCGTATGTTCCTAACAGAGCACTTCGCTCTCAGACTGCAGGTCTGCTGGTGGTTCCTAGAGTCTCTAAAAGTAGAATGGGAGGCAGATCCTTTAGCTATCAGGCTCTTCTCCTGTGGAACCAACTCCCAGTTTTGGTCGTGAGGCAGACACCCTGTCTACTCTTAAGACTAAGCTTAAAACTTTCCTTTTTGATAAACCTTAAAGTTAGAATGGCTAAGGTTACCCTGAGCTATCTTTGTAGTTATGTTGCTATAGGCTTAGGCTACTGGAGGACATCAGGGCCTATTTTTCTCACTCTACTGATTTCTACTTTTCTCCAGTTTTGCATTGCATTGCATTAAAATGACTATTGTCATTTCAGCTTTTAACTTTTTGTTCTCTCTCTCTTTTTTCTTCATAGTAGGTACACCTGGTCTGACGTTCTGTTATCTGTGACATCATCCAGAGAAGACAGATCACCTGTTATTACCATCTAATGTATAACAGATTACTGGATCAATGTGTGCTTCTGTGCTTTCTTGTTGTGTCTCTGCTCTGTCTTCTGTAACCCTCAGTTGGTCGAGGCAGATGACCGTTCATACTGAGCCTGGTTCTGCTGGAGGTTTTCCTTCCCGTTAATGGGGAGTTTTTCTTTCCACTGTCGCTTCATGCTTGCTCAGTATGAGGGATTGCTGCAAAGCCAAGGACAATGCAGACGACTCTCCCTGTGGCTCTACACTTCTCCAGGAGTGAATGCTGCTTGTCGGGACTTTGATGCAATCAACTGGTTCCTTTATAAATTTTTGACCAATCTGTATAATATGATTGATTTGACTTTGTAAAGTGCCTCGAGATGACATGTTTCATGAATTGGCGCTATATAAATAAAATAAAATTGACTTGAATATACCCATGAACCTGAGGGCTATGCTGCCTATTTCCTCTTTTGAATTGCTGTGGTCTCCCCTGCACGGCTCTTCTCGCCCCACCCAGCTCGACTCCACTGTACCCCGTCGGTTTTCAACAGACCCGGTAAGGTGGAGAAAGTCTCCACAACCTGAGGAATTTCCCACTCATTGTTTTAATTTTGTAAATACTAAATCATGCTGTGTAAAAATAATGTAGGAATTTAAAAATTAATATTAAAATAGTTCATAAAACAAGACATTTTTTAAAAACTAAACCATGGTAACTTAATATTTAAAAAATGTGCTGTAATAGTACTGTGTATGTCTCACAGTTTTATTTTGTAAATATTATAAAGAGAGACAGATAATGTCGGGTCTGTTATCATTAAAGACAATCATTAAATGCTGTGAAGCCATTGAAGACAACATAAACAGTTTCTTCCAGAGACCATGGATATAATGCCACTGATATATCCGCTGTACGATAGGACACAGTGTTTACAGACACTGGTGCTAAAACGTCTCCGTCTGTAGATATAGGAGGCACGCCGTTGTTGTCGGTGTTACTCACAGCATTACTACAATGGCACATAGAGCAGAATGCAGTCAATGCTGCACCGTAGAGAAGCGGAAGACAATGGATGGATAAAAGTTTCCCCAAATGTTAGTGTTTTGCTTCACTATCCCTGATTTAGAGTGATTTGTTATTGCATGCACCACAGCAGCGACAATGCTATAACAATAACTGCATGGCTAACAAACCAGTATTTGTTCAAGGTGACGAGAAATTATATTTTATTTTGTTGTACCCTTGAAAATTTCAAATCAGTAAATGTTGCCATTATTCAGCAGGTCCAGTTGCATAGAAGACTAACTCTGGGCATCCATGGTGAGCCAGAGGCATGGCTCAGTTCAGTGTGGTGTTGGATCTGAAAATATCCTAAATCATTTCTTCTAAAAATCTGAAGTTTTATCTTTGAGGTCTTTAATATCAGAAATCTTCCTGGGCAATACTGCTTATTTATTCATTGTTATCTAAAAACAGGTACTGTAAACAACTCTGTAGGGTTCTAAATGTAGGTTCATGCAATTTAAAACTGTACGTGTTAACATAAGCACACCAGAAGGCTTAATGCATTAGCTTCTTTTACAAAAATGCAAAATTCTACTTCCATATATATATATATATATATATATATATATATATATATATATATATATATATATATATATATCACTGTCAAATCCCAAAATTATTAAATTGTGTACCTGGTTTTACAGTAGTACTTTCATGGTAGATAATGAACAGTAAACTGCACATAAAATTAAAATAAAACTGAATTAATTAATGTAAACAGTCATTTGAGACAACAGCCAACTCCTGAGTAAGGATGCAATTTTCAGCTTTAGCTAAATCTGGCCTTAGGTCTGCTCCTGACCAGATCAACGTCCCAGAATACATCAAACTGATTTACTGATATGATTGCTTTTGTAAAACCGATTGAAAGAGTAGGGTAAATCAGATTAGCTAAGAAATCCCGACTAAATCCCTAATCCTGCCTTTGTAACAGACCCCAGACCAGTTCTATTAGTTTGTAATCCAAAAACATTCTGTTGTTTCTCTCCCTTCAAATCTTAGAATCAGCAATGGCTGATTCTCAGGAAAAAATTACTTTTGTCAGTAGCCATACCATTGTTTGTTTATTTTTTCGTCAAGGGCTTCAGCCATTTCAAAAATCCCTGTAGATGAACACAAAACAAAAACTAGATTTTAATTAAAGTCTTCAAAAACAGCTCCAACAGACTTTAGGTAAGGATCCATTATTTATTAAAGGTAACTTTGAGGAAAATGACTCCTGCACAATCACAGGTATCCTGTCCGATCACATAACAATAAAGATGATGAAGCTGGAGAACATGTGGCATCCTTTGTAGAGTTTTCTCTCCCATCTATTTTTAAAAGTCTGGATTACAAAACTGGAATATTCACCTACAATATATAAATTGTGTAAACACGACCTGTGGCAATTTAATGATGTCTACAAGCTGAGAAGGTAACTTTGCATTTTTCTCCCAATAAAACCTAAGAAAACACCTTTTGTTTTGTCACATAAGTGCAACATTTCTGTTTTAAAGATGATGGTAGAATCTAGTAGTCTTCAAACTCCACCACATGAGGGCAGCAGTCATTCCTCAAAAGCCAAGGGTGCAGAATTAATGGACATTGTGCACTGCTTGATGTTGAGCTGTTCTGCAAATAATTTTGCTGCAGTAAAAAGTAAGATTATATTGTCAATGCACAGAAAGAAACAAAAAATGTGCATGTTATAATTTTTTAAGTTATAAACTTTCAATGAGCAAAACACAGATCACACGCTGCAGAAGAAATGCCAATGAAAAATTGTTTTACTGTAATTGTGGACTTTATTTCACATGTTGCAACCATATAGCGTGGAAATCAGAGAGAAAAAAACAAGTGTTACAGCTTAAAGTGAAACTGAGCACATCAAATGGAGAAAGCGTCATAATAAACTATGAAACACAAAGCTGTTGGCACATTGTTTGAAAAGAGAACAATTTTGTGAGTTGATATACCATAGTACCAAAAAGCACACCGGTAGACATTATTTTTTCCTTTTTTTTGAAGCAGAAACACAAACCTTCAACCAGCCAGAAAAAAGGACCCAGAACAATAGAAATTAATCTGCATTTTATCAAAAAGCTAAACATCCAAGTGAGGCAAGTGGAACACTTCAATATGAACTCAACCGTGCTCTGCAGGATTATTACATCAGTGCTTTGTAACATAATTACTTTGAAAATGCAAAATATAAAAAAGAACCAGATACACCCTGACGATGAACTCAGAGGTCAGTGTGGGAATGTACAAATAACAAAAGAGAACAAAAATATCACACGTGGCCGCTGCCGAAGGAATTCATCCCTGATCAGCCCTCACCTCTTGGTGATTTCCAAATTAAATAAAACAAAAGCAAAGAAACTGGCCATTGGATGCTGAAATTGTAACTACAGCCTAGATTAATTGTATTTATCCCATAAAGGGACAAATTATCCCAAACAGGCATCAAGATATTAGTACAAGAGGTTGCTTTTCTTACAGACCAGAGGCTGGTTTAATGTATCGCCCCTTTGTAACATAAATTAATACAACATGTAATCAATATTCTGAAAAAACACCAACGTTAATACTTAATAAAAAAGAAAAAGTCTGCTGTTTTGTTGCTCCCAAAGAGAAATATGTCCATAAGGAGACAAAGTGTGTTTATCATCTACCTTCACCTTTTTGGCATTCTAGAAAAGGAAACATATGAACCGATACTGTACTCTTTAAAGTTAAGGACAAAAGGAAAGACTCAAGAGTCAAGCAGAGAAGGACGATTTACGCTAGAAATTGATATTCAGGGACAGACTCTCAGCTCCTTGAAGAAACTGCACCGCCCTGTTTTGGTTCCAGAATTTTGCAAAGAAGATACAGGCTTTAGAAATATATGTGCAACATATTTGTATTCAAAGCTAACAGAATCACTTATTTCAAAAGGGAAACACTTAAGAAGTTATTGACTTATAAATCAGCCTTTAAAACCCAGAATTACACATAAATAATTCCTAACAATCAGGAATAAGGTATTATTTGACTGGGAGACATTGCTGGCCAACTTTAGCCTCACATTATCTCAAAAACAATGTGTGCTCTGGGGTTATTACAATTGACTGAATTTTAGTAACTTTTTTTGGCAAATGGAAGCATAAAATTTTCTCCTTAAAGTCATCTCCTCTCCCATCTTCAGCACCTTGCAAGAGTTCGTGCCCCTTGCACACTGTCACATCACAAGTACAAAAAAATCAATTTGTTGTGTTATGGCCAACACAGAGTAGTGTATAAATGCGAAGTGGATAGAAAGGGGTAACATTTTCCAAAAATGCTTGATCAGAAATCTTAAAGCTGTGAGCGTTTGTTTTCACCCCACTTTCCTATCACTCCCCTAAATACATTTCAGTGTAATCAACTGCTGTACCTAATTAGCACCTAATTACTTAATGTGTTATTAAATCTTAGCTGCGCTGTCAAGCCCTCATAAAATGGGACATTAATGAACATACAGCAACATGAAGACTAACAAGCACAATAGACAAGACAGGTATACAGTTGTAACGTGGGTTTAAGTTGTTATTATAGATGATTCCAAGCACTGAACATCTCTTGAACCATTGTTCAATCGGAATCTGCTGACAGGACAAGTTTTAGTTGCCTACTCCATAAATCTGGCCTTTATGGGAGACTGACACATAGAAAGCTGTAAGGGGATCAAACATGGGGAGGAAGAGTGCCAAAGAGTGTTTGGCAGAGAACCAATACTGCAAATCAGCATGAACATACCATCTCCATCATTAAATCTGGTGGCATCATCGTGGTATGGGGACGCTTTTCATTTGCAGATAAAGGCAAACAGGGGGGAAGACGGACGGAGCAAAATACAAGGCAACCATGGAGGAAAAGCTGATCAGCTGCAACAGCTGAGACCGAGGTGGAGGTTCAGCTTTCATGAGGGCAACAAGACTAAACCCAAATGGGTTTATTTTAGAATGGTCCAGTCAAAGTCCAGACTAAAATCCAATTACAACCTAGATATGAACTGAATTAAAAATCTGTGTTTAAAGTTGAAAAATGCCATTCAGAGAGGCTTTCCATATGATTTTTGCAGAAGAAAGCGCAAGCATTAAGTTGTCTAGATTTACAAACCTGCTATTCCCAGACCCCAAAACATTTGGCAACTTTATTCGTGTGAAAGGTGAGTCTACAAAGTATCAACTCAGGTGGAGCTGAAAACGAATGCTCGGCTTTTCATTCGTAAAAATATAGAAACCCAGCTCCTACTTCACAGTTATTAAGTACTCTGTGTTCATTCATCATAAATTCCCCATAAATTAGATTAATCTTTGTGATTTCACTGTGACAAAAGAAGATTTTTTTTTTTTTATAAGGACAGGGATACTTTAGCAAGTCACTGTATGTGACGCATCACCAGTTTTAGGAATTTATCTGCTAGTAATAACCCAAAACAGTAAAATGTTAACATTGCTAACAAATATTAATCATATTAAAAAAGAAATGTAAAAAACAGTCAACGCTGGAATCCCTCTCATGTGCACCGACTGGTCTGTGCTCACACCTCCAGCACGGCTGGTTTTGGCAGTGGTCCTAACATTTGTGCTTCATGGCAAGCTGCAGAGAAGTTGGGGTGGAGTGGGGATAAAAGAATATTACGGTTAGAAAATACAAGAAAAGGATGCCAGTGCATCAAATCCTACCAGTAAAATACCACACTACTCAATAAAACACACAATGAGGCATAGGAAGAGAGAGCAGATTGCATCATTTAAGGCATTTCATAAAAATGAAAGCTGCGAGGTAAACCAGCCGGCCTGGAACTTAATCTGTCTTATTAACAGCAGTTCTAATGGGCTTATTAGGGAGGTGATTTGGGTCACCAATCAAATGCAAAGTCACAGGGTGAAAAGATGTAGGGGGAAAAAAAAACCACACACATGCAGCGACAACAGATGGAGTACAGAGCTTTGTGCCGTGAAATGAAAATAACTGAATTCTGCTGATTGATCCAGTGGGGGCAGCAGAGCATCACAGAGAAATTAGCAGTTTTGATTAAAAGTGAGCAGTGCAGGTAAAATTGTCTGCAGCCACGAGGTGAGCTGCAGAAATGAGATTGCAGAAACGGACCAGGAGGGAAAAAAAGTCAAGGTGACCTGCTTCCAGTACTGCAGTTTTCTTGTTGTGGTTTTTGTTTGTTTTTTGTTTTTTGCAGCATTTCCTCAGTGACATTAAAATACTATGGTTTCTTACTAATGAAGTACAATGTCAGAGCTTACATCATTTGTAGAATATATGTTGCTGTGCATGTATTTAATGTATATCAATGCCTAATGTGGTATATTTTCGTACCATCCATGGCAGGAAACATCTAGACTGGTTCTCTTGCTTAAATGTGCATGAATCTCCCATCCGTCAATCAAATTAATGCACTTTACAGAATTAGTGCAAGCAAACTGAATCTGTACCAGCACATATAAATGTGTTGAAAATTAAGGAAAGTCAAAGTGTTCACAATGCTTCCAGTAAAAACAGCATGGGTATTAGTAAAAAGAGCGCAAAGGATATAAGCTTAGTGGCAAATTGGATCAAGTGGGATGAGAAACAGCAGCAAATGAGTCATTCACTGTGGGGTTTATGTAGTAATTTTCTCTGGAAAAGAAACAAAGCAGTAGCCGCTTCTCTCTGCTTGTCACACTTTTTGTATCTCATCACTGCAGGGAATCTCATCTGTGAGCAGCAAGAGGGTCAAGCAAGCTTTTTCAATTTACTTTCAATCATGAAACCATCACTTTTATGGTGCATACGTTAAAACTGTCTGTAGTGGATGACTTTATTATGAAGGTAATTGACATCCTGCTTGGACTTGCACTTTTACAGGTAATCTGCAGACCTTAGTTGAGTAATTTATCCTGGTATTATAGTTTAGATGAAAGGTTTTTGTTTTGTTTTTAGTAATCAACTATTTTTTTTTTCAGTTTAGAAAGCAGCATGCTGTTGATTTTTATGGGACGTGAGAGGTTAGGAAACAACTGTAAATGGTTAAGAGTAAATGAGGGAAGAAGAAAAAACAATCATATTACAAATACAGGGATCATTACTGTTAATGGTGGCAATCACAGGGAAGCATCACTTTCAAATATCCTTCAATGTGAAACTTTTTTTTAAACAAATGTTTGTTTTTTCACAATATCCAACTAGGCAATAAGGAACTGGAACTGTCTTCAACCTGATCCAGAGCTTCTGCATTAATATGCATCTTGCTTGCGTACGCCTCACCTTGTGCGCAGTCACAGCAAACTGTTCAGCACTGTTCATCATCTCTGCTGTCCTCTCCTCAGTCCGACCTAATCGCTCACCGCGCTCATTCAGGGCCTGGCTGGCCTTCTGTACAGCACTTGTCACACTGTCTGCAGCTGAGTGTAGTATACTGTTACCTGCTGATAAGGGTGGGAGCAAAGCCATGAAACGGGGAGAGAAAAAAAAGAGACAAGAAGTGAGGGGAAAACAAAGGGGAGAATAGAGGAAAAGAACTTTGGTTATTTTGGTAGAGAGACACGGTTTTCTGACAAAGTCTTTGCTGTTTCATGTGGCGCCATCAGTGCCCCTGACCAATAGTGTTAATGATGGCGTACAAAGTCAGAAAACAAAACGGTCTCCGGCAGGTGCAATGTGGGCAGGTGGCTAATGAGTTTTCTTCAGAGCTGATCTTCTTCAAAGTAAGATCAGACGACTGAATTAACACTTTCTCTACGTGTAGACAACAGCCATCCACCCATCCATGATTGGGTGATGGGGTTAACAGGTCCAGGAGCGAGACCCAGACACACCTTACCCCGCAGCAATACTCCAGGCCCCAAAATGTTCCCTGGTCAGATGGGAAATAAATTCTCTCCAACAACTTCTGGGTTTGCTGGGGTCTCTCTTTTTTTTTGAAATAGGTATGCTCAGAAAATGTGGAAGAGGGAGGTATCCAGCAAGGATCGTTATCAAATGCCCCAACCACATTAATAAACTCCTTCTGAGTGAGGCACTTCAAGTCGCTACTGCCAGATCATGGAGACCCTAGTCATCTCTAAGGTTGAGTCCAGCGGCCCTACAGATTAGGGCTGGACGGCAAATCGATTTGATCGACTAATTCGAATTTACAAGTTAAGATTTAATTTTTGGAAAATCTGAATTTTATTTTGCCAATGCACTCACTGGGCTAAGACCAGCATTCAATGCTCAACATATGTTTAGAAAAATATATTGTCATATATTGTAAAGAGGAAACTTTTTTTTACCATAGTACGAGACACTTTATTTTACTCATTTACATATATTTTTTTAAGTTAGTTTGAAGTTACAAAAGTGAAGTCTGTTCTTAGCTCATTGTGTAAAACCACTAGCAGCAAACATTTTGTTATATTTTCATTGTTTACAATGGCAGGGCCGCCATCTTGTTTTACGAGCACGTAAACAGCTTGTATTTAGTTGCACTTTGAATTCAGGTCAACTCCCACATGAAATGCTTAAAATAAAAGTTTTTGAAATAATTTCTTAAATTTTTTTGTGAAACGAAAAGGAGGGAGATAATTCGATTAATCAGATTTTGGAAAATATTATTGCGCAGCCCTACTACAGATGAGACTAAGAAGCACAGTTCAGTCTGTTCTGTTACGTCAGAAACCCTAAAAGACACAGGAGGAGTTCTCCGTAATTACCCTGGATCACTGACTACCAGACAAACAGACCACAGTTTGCGTGTCTGACCTGGTGGTCAGCAACAAAGGAGGACCACAGGGAAGGGTACAATCCCCATGCCTTTTCACTCTGTACACCACAGAGCAGAACAAACGGGGCAGTTGGAGATTTCAGGGGAAACAGGAAAACACTTTCAAACTCAAAATCTCAAACACTATTTCCATCAATGGAAAAAAAACGAGGTGGTGGAGTGTACATACTTTGTGGTTCATGCAAGAGTGAGCTGCATACAAGGGAAAGAGCAGACTGTACTTTCCGAGGAAGCTTAGTTTCTTCAGAAATCACGGCGAAATGTTGCATTCCTTTTGTTTTTTACAAGTCAGTTTGTAGATTTGAATATCTGCTGCCTTCATTTCATGTGGTAGAAGTCAGTGAATTAAAAATACTGTACAAGCAGTTAAAAAAAGGCTGGCTCTACTCTGAGGACAGAGAACATAATAATAAGGGAGAACGTAATGGGCAGGCTTGATCATCCTCTTCATGACACAGCAATACAGCAACAATGTGTCTACAGTCAGAGGCCTCACAGATCATCTGGCACAGAGCCAGGTCATCATTCTTGCCCACAGCCGTCACCATCTCCAATGATTCTTCGAAGAAACCTAGCTAGTCCAAGTCATGACAACATTTAATTACATTTTGGGGAACCTTTCATTAACTGAATTGAATCATTTTACTCACTTGTATCTGGGATCCATATCTTGTGATCAGGTGAGGGTCAGAACAAGTAAATTGAGAGTTAAAGTTTCTGGCTCAGCTCCTGTTTTCACAATCCGAGACCAGAGAGACACCCATGTCCACGACACAGCTCCTAATTTGGTTAAAATGGGAGCGGACAGATCTTAAAAGCCTCCCTCCACCCCATTATACCACAGCATCTGCTGCAGCATGTTTTAGGAGACACAGTCAAGCCACTAGATCAATAAAAAAATATGGACTGTACAACCAAACTAACACTACCCCCTGGTTTTTCCACAACTTCTAAGCAGGCGATAGGAAGGAGTTTGCCACTTCCTTCATTTAATTTAGAACGTATTAAACCAAGCCTTTGTTACCCTCTCTCCTAAACTAAAGCATTATAAAGGATCGTCGGCCTCCTGGGAAACCCACTGATAGATATAAAGACAGAGAATATAGATAACTTCAGCAGCCCTGCGGGTGTTTTGACAAGCCATTCATCAGCCACACAATGGGAGTTCTGTTAGAACCGAACCTAAGGGCACCACGCTAGTTAAAAAGAAAAAAAAAACATCTGAGGTGTTTTTAGGTTGTCACCTACACATACATTTGGTGACTCACTAGGGGAAATGCATATAATGACTATGGGGAAACTGAGGGCACTTGGATACTGACAAGCTATTATTTCCCACATGTAACTATAGTAAGTGTGTGTCCCTTGACAGGTAGGCTGAGTGACAGATAATTGGGACAGCTCCACTGCACTGGATTATATGACAGCCCAAAAACAGACGGCGAGGCCAGCTGGCGCGCTTTCAAAATTAGTCAGCTTGATAAAACAAAATCATTTACGCACAGGCATGTACATTACTGCAGACCCATAGCTGGGCGGAGGTATAGACATCCATAATCACGCACTGAACTAAACAACAAGTGGAAACACAGGCACAAAATAACATCCAGTGTTCAACTTTCTCTAGGAGGTTTTAGGTCATTCATAGAAAGTTGGAGACCTTTTCACCTTTTGACAGATTTTTCTTAATCCCCTTCCTCCTCCTCTTCCAGGGAAGCCCAATGAGTCGTGCTCCCTTTATCCGCTGTACAACCCCCGCACTCCTCTCCTCACACTCAAAAGAACATCTCCATTTATTTGTCTGCCTACCATTTCCTTTTCTCTTGAGCCTTCGCTGCTCTATTCACAGAAATCCGTGGCAGGCTGTGGGACAGGCTCCTCTAAGGACTGTACTGCAGAATGTAATTAAAGAAATGCTGGGTGGGGAGGCTGCTGAACGGATTCTGAGGGAAGGGAGGGAGATGGAGCATCGCAACTCAAAATAGATGCACAGGAGCAATGTATGTCATGTTTTGCAGTTCCTGTGATTCAAACCGAATGTTGACATTTCACCTTATGGTGAAAGATGCTTAGCCATCAATATATTGGCATAAAATAGCAACAGCTGTAGTGCTGGAGAGTGCAGCAATAACCTCACAACAGGGAACCAAACGTGCAGGAGAGAATTAGATGGAGGAATGTGGAGTCACACCTGGAGGATAACGACTCACGGCCGGTGTGGCGGGGGATCCAGTATCTGACGAACTATAAAGATAACTCACCAACAATATCTACAGAGGAAACTGCTCCACGGAGGACGCCTTTGCAACCATTTTCCATAATGCTGCACACATAGAGCTACTGGGAAATTATGTTAGGTTGTTGTTTGTGGATTACAGCTCAGCATTCTGCACCATCATCCCTGACACGCTGGCAAAGTAGCTGGGAGATCTGGACATTGCCTCCCCAATCTGCTCCTGGATCGGAGCCTTCCTGACCAACTGAGAGTGAAGGTGGGGCAGCTATGCTCCTCCACTCTGAAGCTCAGCACGCAGCCCCTTCCTGTATGCTCTAGTCTATACCTCCCACCCCTCGAACACTATTGTCAAGTCCGCAGACGGCACCACTGTGCCCCCCGGCTGGTCACGGGGGTGGAGACGAGTCGGACTACAGAGAGGAATGACAGGAGCTGGCAGACCAGGGATCAGAGAGATGGTCATGGATTTCAGAAAGCAGAGGGGGAGAACATGCTACACTGTTGATCAATGGAGCTCAAGAGAAGAGGGTAACCTGCTTCAAGTTCCTGGGGATGTAAATATTGGAGGAGCTCACATTGGAGAGACAACACATCATGACTAGTGAAAAAGGCCCAGCAGAGACTCCACTTCCAGAGAGTGCTCAGGAGGAACCATCTGGAGGAGAGACTGCTGGTGTCCTTCCACCGGGCCACCACAGAACCAGTGCTGATGAGCTGTGGTTCACCGTCTGCTCCGCTGCAGACAGGAGGGCTCTGCAAAGGGTAACAACGACTGCAGAAGAGATGGGCAGCAGCCCTCCGCCCTCACTGGAAGAGGTGGCCAGCTCCCGCTGCCTGAGCAGAACATGAATAATAGTTACGGACGCATTCCAACCTGGACACAGACTGTTCAGCCTGCTCCCCTCGAGGAAGTGGTTCATGTCACTCAAATGTAGGAGCAATAGAATGAAGAACGGGTTTTATCTGTGGGATGTCAGGACCCTTAACTCTGTTTAAATGTATGTAGGTATTTTCTGTGCAATATGTTTGTTTAGTTCTTATAGCGTTTGATTTTCCCATTATCTAACTGTGTGATGTGTGATGACAATAAAAGCATTCTGAAGAAGTTTTTGTATAGGTTTTGTAAACCATTGTTCCTCCATCCATAACCCATCTCTTTCAACAATGACCAGACAGATGTCTAATCAAAATCTAGCATTTACTTGACAATAGAGACTCAGCAAATAGATTTATTTATTTTTTATCTTTTTGTCTAGCGAGAAACTTTCCCAGAAACAAGAAGCTCTGAACAAAGAGAAACAAAGCCAGGATGTTGGACCTCCTCCTCTTTCCAATTCTGCCATGGATTCCAAGAAGTCGACTAGAGGCTGAACTCCTGTGATACTCAGAAAACGATCTGATGGTTATCACTGGGAATATCATCCCAACAGCTGAGGCACATTTCTTGGGGGATTTATGAGATGAAATAGTTAACTCCAAAAACAAACACTGCAATACAAAAGATTCATGGAATTATGCGCAATGTAGTTTAATATGCTTTAATATTTTCCTTCTGGAAGTGAGGCTGATCTTATCTCTGCGCTGGATAATGGTCTAGGGTGTAATGTGTGGGGGCGTCTTAAGGGGAGTGCGTCTTTCAATCATTTTGTTTATGCAAAAACAAGCATGTACTTATCAGCCTTACAACAGGTTCCAACTATAATTTGCTGCATTATCTGATTACTCTTGATTAGGCTGCACTTCGTTATCTAAAGAACATCAGTAATTGATCCTTTCTTGCTTATATATGGTAAGCCTATTCTGGCAGTTCAAAAGAATATATATCTTTAATTTTCCCATTGAGATGTATAAAGTTTTTCTAAATTGAATTTGGACCCAAACCCTACTTTTATGGTACAAAAAAGTTTTTTCTCAGTTAATTCAAGGGATTCACATAGTTTTCATTAATTTATGGTATTAAAGGTACACTTAAATTTTACAAAATATGTTGTCTCATTTTTAACTGCACCATGATATTTTGGAGGCCAGAATGTGGATTGTCTCAGCAAGGCATCTGAAAGAGTAGTGGCCATGCTGGCCTCAACCCAAAGCTATAATGACAAAAATATAGGAACACAAATCACAGTAGCAGACGTTTGTTGTGTTCTGTACAGATTCACTATCCAGAAATTGTCATGTGCTAATAAACAGAAAATTAAAAAAAACAATGGAGGTGATTTCTCCTCTGTATTAAGAACCAAGGTAATAGCAGGGGTGCACAAAATGCCAATATTCAGTGTAAACGGGGCCTAAATAATGACATTTAAAGATCAGTAGTGAGATTTTGTACACTTTCAATTTGAATTATACCAAGTAAAAAAAAAACATATACATTAAAACTTTAGAGTTGATGGTTAGTGTACTTTCTTGTTTTCATCAAAGTAACCCAGCGTTTAGCTTAACATAAAACATGTCTCCACCTAATTTTTAGAAATGCATCATTTTGAAATTGCATGATTAGTTTCTCCTGCTTACCCTGCATTCACAAAAAGCATAAAACCCAAAGACATAGGTGGGGAAAATTAAACAATGAAAGATCAATTGCCAAAACAATGACAGTTTTTACCTACTAAAAAACAGAACTGGCTTCAAAAACATAATAGAATAAGCATAGTATTAAAAATTATAAATATTTGTAACTAAATGTGGGTGATCCAAGTTTTTCAACAGTAAGAATATTGTAGCCTGAACCAAAAAGATTATTTTTCGGGCTATATATGACCGGCAGCAAGGAAAAGAAGCAAGAATAAGGGCAAAGGACACCAACACAGAATCAGCTACATCTCTGTAGTAAATTAAAATTGTGCTACTGCTTCCTATTTGAATGAATCACATATCCACACTTAAGCGTACCAATATTTTATATTTTTAGGTTGTCTTGCATGAAAGTAAATTATTTAATAATTGGTATTAAATTAAACATCCTAAAGTTTGAGGTTAAATATATATGAGATAAAAGAAGAGATTCACTTTTTCAGTGATCCAGGTATGGAGTTATGACAAAGTTTTCAGGTTTACTTTAACTCTATGTTGAATAATTAACAGTAATTTAGTACAGCATTTAAGTAGGAAAACTGCTTTTTCATGGTTCTAAATGTTATAGAGAATGGAGAAAGAGAGACCCTCAAAACAAAACAGGCACCCTTAGGTATAGCTATGCTGCTCCAATAAAAAACCCTCACTGCAGTTTAATTAATGTAAATCTGGACTCCACTAACAGCAGCATAATTAAACTATATTGTGCTTCCGCAATGTTTCTAGATACTTTATTTAAATCCAAACATTTATATCCACTGTTATCCTGTAGTTTTTCTCCAATAAAGTCAATTAAATGTCTTGTAGAAGTCTCTTTTTCTTATCAAGCACAACCTATTTCTCTTACCCCAGACTTTTTTAAGGCAACATCTGTAACACTGATTACATACTTTACATAATTCATACATTAACTGTCTGTGTACAGTATTACATAAATAACATTCAGTTTGTTTACAATCAGGACATTTCTAGGATTTTTACATACTAAATTGTAAAGGCGGTATAGGATCTAGGACTGGTGTTTAAAATAATTCTTAGCATAACGGGAGAGAAAAAATAACTGCATCCTTAGAGACTTCTTCAGTTTGCATTTTGATCACACTTAAAAGTTTAAGATCAAAGAAATGTTAATAAAGAACTACTACTAATAAATGATGTTGTAAGGACAAAAAAGCTATCCAAAAAAGCCTTTCCCCTGTGTAAAAGTAATTTCCCTCTAAACTTAAAAATGGTTTGATTTCTGTAATGCCAACACAGATTGTTTCACCAAGTAATTACTGAGAAGGGCATAACTTTTTTTTTTGCCATACTACTTTTCAATAAAAAGGTAAAAAAAATGAAATCTATCAAAATCAATAGTTTATTTAAAATAGTTGAATCTTTTGAAGGATCCCTGTCTTATTTCCTATAAGAAACAAACTCCAAATTGATGAGGAGTCACCATACGGTGGCTTTGAACAGTAGATTAATGACACCATCACTCAATCTCCTAACAGGAAAATTGTTTTGGTTTCCAAAGACAAAAGAAATAAGTCATAATTTCCATCACTATTGGCAAAAAAAAACATAAAACATAATCTGACACATCCTACCCAACAGTGCTGAAGACTTAAAACAGTATTAGTGAAGATTCAAGCTATAACTGTAGTCTTTTAAAAGCTATTAAAAGTACTAATAAAAAATAAAATGCCAGGAATGCCTGTTAGTTTACTGAACTATGAGCACAAAGCCAACAAGTTTTTATTTCTATTTTTATCTCTTCTTTGTCCCAGCTTTGTTGCATTTTTCACATAGCTGAACAGCCTTTTCCAAACGTATTAGTACTTCCAGTTTCGTATTCTTCATTCGATTGTAGACATTACGAGAGGTATCCTATCCAACTTAAACAATTGTGATTCCTCCTTTCAACCATACATTAAATTATTGATGACATCAGGAAACAAACATACTTTTATTACAAGCTACAATTTTTTGTTCTGCAGAGCTTACCTTGTCTTTGCAGATGACCACGATGAGGCACTAAGTCTTTCCTCATCCTGTTCAAATACACCTTGCAGTGGTAAATGACTGTATCTAAGCCTTCTGCGATGAGAAAACAGCCATAAACAACTTTTTATTGATTTTATTAGAGTTAATGAAGTTTTAAATTAGTCCTCAGTTGTTTATTATTATTATTATTATTATTATTATTATTATTATTATTATTATTATTATTATTATTATTATTATTATTATTATTATTCAATTAGGAGTAAATCACTCAGAAGTTTAGTTCTCTCTTACTGTCAAGTAGCTATGGCAAGGAAAACACCCAAATAACTGATAGGAAAAACTACTTTGTTTAAGATCCAAATCTATTGATTACAAAGCAACAAGAAGCTTTAAAAAAAGTCATTGTGGCTGTTCAATATTAAGTCAAACCTAATTATAATAACCATTGAGCCGAGACCACAATATTTTTAACATAATTTAACTTATAAGATTCTGTCTTCAAAGAATAATCAACACACCAAACAGGAAGTTTTAGCCCAAATATCTGCTCCCATCATTATTTAAGTGGAAAAAAAAAATTCAATATTAACATGGTTGTTTGTTTGGTCATGGGAAATTTCTTTATAGTCTGCAGTGGAAATCTGATACACTCTTGTTTTCTATGTGTGGCACTACTTCAAAGCCATTGAGTATCTTAGGTTAGTAGCTGTTGCTTTGGCCCAATACATCTCTCACTGTCCCCTGCTGGGATACAAAACCTTTTTATGGCATTTCTATTAGTTGGATGATCCAAGTAGAGATGCACAGAGAAATTAGCCAGTGACCCAAAGCAGCTGATATCTAGCTCGATTGTACACACTAAAGGCTCTACTTGGTGTAGATTCTATTACTTTTAGCACAGAGCTGAAATAGTGAACATCATTAGAGGGAAGTTGCTCTATTTCATCCTTTTGTTGTTTATGAAAAACTATGAATTTTAGTAATGTTGACAGCCTTTGGAAATATCAGAGTTAAGATGCTGAACTATCAAGGGAATCCACAAAGAAACTGGTATTTTAGCTATTTGAGCCATGGGAACTGTTCTAATGGCTAATATAAAATAAAATTGTTTGGTTCAGCAACAATAAACTTGTCTCTGTTATAAAACGTTTTACAGTGAATGTGGGGCTAACATATACAAGATGTATAATTCCATATACTTTGAGTCATAGCTTTGATGTCTTCCCTATGAATCTATTTTTATGACTATGAAAGTCATAAAAATAAGGAAAAGCCATTGAATGACAAAGGTGAGTTCAAACTTTTGACTGGTAGTGTATCTTGGATAAATAGTTAATTGAAAGAGACATTGAAAGTAGCATTAATCTGCATCGGCAGGTCAAACCTTTTAAAAAGAACAAAGACTGAACATTTGGCCGAAAAGTTTGCTGGTGAATCATGACGTTTGACAATTTTCTGCTCTCTTGAATAGTCTGTCTTGTATTAATTAACATTATCTTCCTTTCAATTTAGGTACATTTATGTTTATCATTGACGCCATTTCTAAATTCATGAATGCTTGCAATCCCCTGCATGTTTTTTCTGCAGATAGAGTCCATCCACAGTTAGGGTCCCACACCTGAGCAGCGTCATCGTTTTTGTTTTGCACTGGTGTGAGACTTAAACTGGAGTAGACAGAATTGGTAGCAGACTGGGATTCTCCCTATTCTGCGTAAGTTATACAAGTGATTACCTGACATCTTAACCATCAATCATGTTCAATAGATCCAGAGAGAGCAAAGAGTTTATCAACAGATTAGCAGACAGAGATAGGACTTTCTGGTTAATGTCAGAAGAGGCCTTTGCAGGACACTTAGTTTGGTGCACAAAGTCTATTTCTTTTAACAGGAGAAATGCAAATGCTGATTTTTAGATCAGTGGTGGAGCAACTCTGCTTAACATGTTTCATTAAAATGCATAAGCTTCTTTGCTCTTTGGAAAACTGCAACCTCCCCACCTACACATACAGAAACCACACTATACGACGGGGGTCATCTGAAAAATGTTAATTATGGACATGGTCATGAATGTAGGAGGCAGGTCAAAGCAATGTGGCAGAAGGTTGGGAAGATATGGCAGCTTTATCATCAATGAACAGATAGTCTGTTCCCACACACACTGACAAACAGAGAAACGGGAACTGGATAAGTGATGGTAACACCAGCAGCTCATCCTGCTGCAGTGCAATCCATGTTAGATCATTCCTAACAACAGCAGAATCATAAATAAACTCCTCTGGTAAGTGACCCCTGTATCTGGAGATGGTGGGCGGGTTTAGGGTATTTTCCATAATAATACCAGAGCAGGCCGACTGATATTCTGAGATGGAAATTGAGAATAACCATACTATCTAATAACGCCTCACAGGATTATATTAAAGCACCACGATAAATATTAACAAGAGGACATTTAACATGTGTAACATTTGACACCTAGATGTGCTTAAGGCAAGGCACGTTTATTCATACAGCACTTTTTAGTAACGAGACGATTCAAAGTGCTTAAATTGTTTTAGCTGTGCATCTTTACTTAGCAAACAATAAATACATGCAGAGGAGACATTGTTTTTTTTTTTTTTACTTTCCCTCCAGTTTCCTTGATTTAGTATCAGTATGAGAAAGCAAGAAGTAGTAATGTAAAACAGTGTCATTTTATGTTATAGGGAGGGATTCTGCATTTAAACAAGTTAGTTTTATAAATGGGGACTGCCATTAACATTGTAAGGACAATTATGAAAAGTCAGACTAAGATGTTCTGAGGATTTCTTGTGCTGTAAAACCAGTTTATTTTTCCTCGAAAGATAATGTGAGTCTAAGTTGACTTCCTCTTTTGACATCTCTTCAACAGAGCACACAACAGATGCTGTGTACAAGAAATAAGCATTAATTTTCATGCACACCAGGTGCAAGTTGTCATCACACAATAGGATTCATGCTGGGCTTACAGCACATGGTTACATCAGTTGCTCTGTCCCTCTAGAAATTAGTCAAATCTTTTATCTTGGAGAAATCTTACCACCGAGCAGTTTTGACTGACAGTTGATGAACTCGGGTTTGCGGGCTGAGCAGTAGCGTTGGCAGGTGTGATGAAGAATTTGGATGAAGGTGCACTTCTCTCCCGCGGAGCTAGCCACCCACTGGTCCAGACCGTTGTCGAACATCAGGTCAAATTCCGGACAATCCTTTGTGTAAACAATTAAACGGTTATAGGTATGAGGTTAGAATGGGCAGCTGTGTAAAATACAAATAAACAAAACTTACTAAAAACAAGTAAAAACCAGCCATTCAGGCTGTGTAAACTTAGCAAAAGTTGTACATCAAATTAGAATTTATTTATCGATATTGAAAGTACAATATTTGTTGGAGGCCTTGTAACAACGTACTTTGTTGGAGTCAATGCCATTAACCTGTCGTAGCTGGTCAATAGTCCATTGAGACCTTTTGGTAAAGGCAGATGATCCTTGGAACTGCTTCACTTTAGTGAGGGATACATGGGACGGTTTCTTGTTTGTCACTGTGGAGACAAAAAGGAAAAAAAGATAATCCAAAATCAAATAAAAAAAAATACATCACCGCCACACCTCAAACAAAATCCAAGGATTTTATCCTAAAAAAAGTATGTAAATCTACCCTTAAAGTTGATAAAACAACATAGTAGAGATTCCATCATTTTGCCTTGATGGAAAAATCTGGGACAAAAACTAAGTACACCCTTAAAAGCCTAGATATGTAAAAGACCAATAATTCAAAATGGTAAATGGCTTGTACTTGTATAGCGCTTTAATTAGTCTTGACGGCCTCCAAAGCGCTTCACACTACAGTTTTAGTCATTCACCCATTCACACCCTGACGGTGGTGAGGTATGTTAGTAGCCACAGCTGCCCTGGGGCAGACTGACAGAGGCGAGGCTGCCGTACACTGGCAGCCACCGGGTCCCCTGACCACCGCCAGCAGGCAATGCAGGTGAAGTGTCTTGCCCAAGGACACAACGACAGAGACAGTCAGAGCGGGGGATCGAACCGGCAACCTGCCAATTGCAGGACAACTCCCTAACCTCTGCGCCACCGTTGAAAAAGGGTGTAATTTCTTTTTACTATCCAGAACAATTCAAGTCAGTTTATATACAGATTAATAAAGCTTCTTGCATATATACATCAAGCAGAGCACTATGGCAAAAGCAGTAAGGCTCCACTTGTGAAAGTAAAATCTGTTGGGCTCCTTTTGGCATGAAGACAATGATTCTTATTGCCACATTGACAGACAGGGTATACAATAAAGTTAAACTAAATAAAATATCCGTTAGGCAGCTGTCACACCATTCCTCTATCTTGGGCTTAACCTGGGAAAAAAGGAGGAATTCTGTCAAAGATGGAGGCCCTGTTACATCTTTAAAGGTACAGTGTTGCGTCTGATGCACTCCTGCCCCAAATACTGCATGAGTAACTGGGCTCAGTGGTGTAGAGGTCATGCTGTATCACTTTTAGTTTTAAGCACCCAGCATATTCTGAGTCTGACTAGTATAAGACGAGATAAAATGTTGTTATAGTTGGGCCATTTCTCTGATTTTTCTGTTAAGGTTGTGTTGATTCTGTAACACTGAGCTACATTTGCTGTTTTTATGATGTGTCGGGTTTTTTACGTCAAATGACTGGTGGCAGCTTGGCTTCTCTGGTGATCAAATTGTGTGTTTTACAGCTTTAAAAAAAAAAAAAAAAAAAAAAAAGCCATGCAGGGGAGTTATTTATACTCTTGTATCAAATTGTGTCTTATAACTCTGGTAAGAAGAAAATAGATTACACTTTGTTATGATATATTTTTCTGGGATGAACCCGGACACAGCACGCACACACAGAGTCAGTTCTTATGAGTGAGTTTTATTGAATAGTTTGGAAGATGGAGGATGAGACCAGAGTCTTTCAACGGACGGAGGTGAAGGGTGTAGAAGCTGGCTGGCAGGAGGAGTGTGGAGAGACTGACCGGGAGGAACTCTGGAGCCGAGCACTGGAGAGCAGGACATCTGAGCCGAGCAGAGGCGAGCAGAGCATCGGAGCCGAGCCGTGGCGAGCAGAACGTCAGAGCCGAGCAGTGGCGAGCAGATCATCAGAGCCGAGCAGAGGCGAGCAGAGCATCTGAGCCGAGCAGAACATCAGAGCCGAGCAGAGGCGAGCAGAACGTCAGAGCCGAGCAGTGGCGAGCAGATCATCAGAGCCGAGCAGAGGCGAGCAGAGCATCTGAGCCGAGCAGAGCATCAGAGCCGAGCAGAGGCGAGCAGAACGTCAGAGCCGAGCAGATCATCAGAGGCGAGCAGAACGTCAGAGCCGAGCAGTGGCGAGCAGAGCATCAGAGCTGAGCAGAGGCGAGCAGAACCTCAGAGCCGAGTAGTGGAGCACAGGATGTCCGAGCCGAAGTGGAGGGCTGAACGTCCGAGCCGAGCGGTGGAGGTCTGAACGTCTGAGCCGAGCGGTGGAGGTCTGAGCGTCTGAGCCGAACGGTGGAGGTCTGAACGTCTGAGCTGAATACTGGAGGAAACAAAACTGTCGGAAAGTCTATGGGCTGACTGAAACAAGACCAGGTGAACGGAGTCTTCAGGCTGACGGGTACAAACGGAGCTGACAAGAAAAACTGGCAGGGACTGAGCGGGAGTGAACGCTATGGACCGGCGACGGGAACCGAAAGAGGTGAGTCTGATAAAGCAGTGGGAACAGGTGGAAGCAGTTGTGGGTTAATTGCAGCCTGCCAGGTGAAACTGATCAGGCTGCGCAGGAACAAGAGAGAGAGAGAGAGGCTCAGCATGCAGCCAATAAGCTGCATCCTGACAGTACCCCCCCCCCAAGGCCGGACACCGGACGGCCCAGAATCCCCACGCCGGGCGGGTGGAGGGGGCCCAGGAAGGCGGGCAAGAGTCGAAACCGAACACTGAGGGACCAAAGAGCCTGCAAACACAAAAGGGGCCAGAGAATACGGGGAACCAAGGAGCTAGAGAACAGCGGGGAACCAAGGAACTAGAGAACAGCGGGGAATCAAGGAGCCAAAGAACACGGGGGAACCAAGGAGCTAGAGAACACTGATGTGCCAAAGCACAATCAGGGGACGGCACATCAGGGAAAGACACGAACGCTTGACTGCGCCGGGGAAAAAGCGAGAGTACTTGACAGCGCTGGGGAAAGAGCGAGCGCAACACAGCGCCAAAGGGAAGGAACGGGCGCAACACAGCGCCAAAGGGAAGGAACGGGCGCAACACAGCGCCAAAGGGAAGGAACGGGCGCAACACAACGCCAAAAGGGAAGGATCGGGCGTATGGAAACGCCAAAAAGGGAAGGATCGGGCGTATGGAAACGCCAAAAGGGAAGGAACGGGCGTATGGAAACGCCAAGGGGAAGGAACGGGCGTATGGAAACGCCAAGGGCAAGGAACGGGCGTGTGGAAACGCCAAGGAGAAACAACGCCGAAGCGTGAGAGGAGCGCAGGGGCCCAAGGGGCGAGATCGCCGGGGCGTGAGGGAAACGCCGAGGCGAAACGGACGCATGACAGCGTCACGGGGAAAATATAGGCGTACGAAAACGCCAAGAGGGAAGAACGGACGTACTTAACGCCAAAGGAAAAGAACGGGCGTACAAAACGCCAAGGGGAAAGAACGGGCGTACTTAACGCCAAAGGGAAGGAACGGGCGTACTTAACGCCAAAGGGAAGGAACGGGCGTACTTAACGCCAAAGGGAAGGAACGGGCGTACTTAACGCCAAAGGGAAGGAACGGGCGTACTTAACGCCAAAGGGAAGGAACGGGCGTACTTAACGCCAAAGGGAAGGAACGAGCGTACTTAACGCCAAAGGGAAGGAACGGGCGTACTTAACGCCAAGGGAAGGAACGGGCGTACTTAACGCCAAGGGGAAAGAACGGGCGTACTTAACGCCAAGGGGAAGGAACGGGCGTACTTAACGCCAAAGGGAAGGAACGGGCGTACTTAACGCCAAAGGGAAGGAACGGGCGTACTTAACGCCAAAGGGAAGGAACGGGCGTACTTAACGCCAAAGGGAAGGAACGGGCGTACTTAACGCCAAAGGGAAGGAACGGGCGTACTTAACGCCAAAGGGAAGGATAAGCGTACGACAACGCCAGAGGGAAGAACAAGTGTACGACAACGCCAGAGGGAAGAACAGGCGTACGACAACGCCAGAGGGAAGAACAGGCGTACGACAACGCCAGAGGGAAGAACAGGCGTACGACAACGCCAGAGGGAAGAACAGGCGTACGACAACGCCAGAGGGAAGAACAAGCGTACGACAACGCCAGAGGGAAGAATAAGCGTACGACAACGCAAGAGGGAAGAACAAGCGTACGACAACGCCAGAGGGAAGAACAAGCGTACGACAACGCCAGAGGGAAGAACAAGCGTACGACAACGCCAGAGGGAAGAACAAGCGTACGACAATGCCAGAGGGAAGAACAAGCGTACGACAACGCCAGAGGGAAGAACAAGCGTACGACAACGCCAGAGGAAAGAACAAGCGTACGACAACGCCAGAGGGAAGAACAGGCGTACGAAAACACCAAGGCTCAACAACTCCTGCTGGAACACGACTGGTGTACAGAAACGCCAGGGGAAAACCCGCCGGGGCGTGAGGGAAACACCGGGGCTTGGGGAAGAGAACGCCGGGGCGCCAGGAAGAAGAATGCCGGGGCGCAAGGGAAACAGGTATATCTAAAACACCAGGGAACAAGAACGGAGGACGTACTAACACGCCGAGGAACCGAGAAAAGAGGGCGTCCTAACACGCCGGGGAACCACGAATCAGAGGGCGTCCTAACACGCCGGGAAACCGAGAATCAGAGGGCGTCCTAACACGCTGGGGAACCGAGAATCAGAGGGCGTCCTAACACGCCGGGGAACACTAAATCTAAACGCCAGGAAAACAAGACCTAAACACCAGGGAACTAGAGGGTGAGCTAGGCAGCAACAGGCCAAGCGCGCCAGAGGGCACAGACAGCGACTTAAGCACCGGAGGGCTCTGGCGGCGACCTGCGTGCGCTGGGCAGCGACAGGTTGGCGCACCAGAGGGCTCAGCCGGCGACATAGGGGCGCCGGAGGGCTCTGGCAGCGCCTAAACAAGGGAACAACAACAAGAGGGTGAGCTAGGCAGTAACAGGCCAGGCGCGCCAGAGGGCACAGACAGCGACTTAAGCACCGGAGGGCTCTGGCGGCGACCTGCGTGCACTGGGTAGCGACAGGCTGGCGCACCAGAGGGCTCAGCCGACGACATAGGAGCGCCGGAGGGCTCTGGCGGCAACCTGCATGCGCAGGGCAGCGACAGTCTGGCGCACCAGTGGGCTCAGCCGGCGACATGGGTGCGCCGGAGGGCTCTGGCGGCGACCTGCATGCGCCTAAACAAGGGAACAACACAGATACACTAGGACAAGACAGAACAAAACAACTACTGAAGGGAACTAAACTAACCCAAACCGAGCAAAACATACAACGAAAACAGGAGAAGGGTGTAGGGACCTAGAAAGCGCAGGGACTTTTAAGAGCGCTGGACTCCATCCAAC
This sequence comes from Fundulus heteroclitus, assembly GCF_011125445.2. NCBI lineage: Eukaryota > Metazoa > Chordata > Actinopteri > Cyprinodontiformes > Fundulidae > Fundulus > Fundulus heteroclitus. Next base: position 18,641,294 of record NC_046379.1, read on the forward strand.
GCAGGACCCCATACAGCGCAGGAACCCAGACACCTAAATACTAAAGGGGGAAAAATAAAGACAAACAAAACTAAAAGAAAAAACAAATACAGAACAAGACTAGAACTACAGGGCTAGGACAGAAACTACAAAGGCTAGACTGGAATTACAGGGGCTAGACAGGGACTACAGGGTCAAGACAGGGACTACAGGGTCAAGACAGGGACTACAGAGCTAACGAAACTACAGGGCTGAAACCGGATCTACAAACAAGACTGACAACTAGGAAAGGAACCAAACGCTAAAGCAAAACTATGAAACGAAACAGAACAGGGAGATGAGGGCAAGTACGACTAAACTAATGAAAAACTAGATAACTAGAGCTAGAAATCTGTACAGAAAGCAAACAAGAAGTCTAAAGTAAAAAAAAACTGGAACTCAAAAACAAAACTCAGAAGACTAAGGCGAACCTAGAACACTAAATCAGGGCTATGGCTAAAACAAGAAGACAGAGAACAAAAACCCGAACTAGCTGACTAAGAAAACCAAAAACTAGACTACTAAAAAAAAAACCCGAATGACTAGAATAAACCTGGGACACAAAAACCCGGACAAAAACAAAATAAAACACAATACTCAAAAGCAACATAAATCTAAAAAAAAATCCTAAGTAAAGCAAAAACTAAGGTTGAGCCAAAACAAAGAACAGAAGGCGGAAATAATTCTTCTAAAACAATAAAAAATATACAAAAAGACTAGAAACTAAAGCAGATCTAGAACACAACACCAAAAAATAACTCCAAACAAAAACCAGAAGGCGCTGGGCAGCAAAGTCTGAATATGCTGGGCAGAAGCAAAAGTTAGCGCTGGGCAGCGACGGCGAGGAGCGCCGTCCTTAATGCTGAGCAGCGGGGAAGGCGGACCAGGAAAACAGAGTCAGAGGCGGGGCGTCGCAACTCTGCGACCCAGGCGAGACGAGACAGAAACGTGGCGTCGCAACTTGCGACCCAGGCGAGACGAGACAGAAACGTGGCGTCGCAACTTGCGACCCAGGCGAGACGAGACAGAAACGTGGCGTCGCAACCTTGCGACCCAGGCGAGACGAACCGGAGGCGAGGCAGATCCTACCAGCTTCTACACCAGGCTCTGTGCATGCTCGGGTTCATCCCTTGGCCGGTCCATAATGTTATGATATATTTTTCTGGGATGAACCCGGACACAGCACGCACACACAGAGTCAGTTCTTATGAGTGAGTTTTATTGAATAGTTTGGAAGATGGAGGATGAGACCAGAGTCTTTCAACGGACGGAGGTGAAGGGTGTAGAAGCTGGCTGGCAGGAGGAGTGTGGAGAGACTGACCGGGAGGAACTCTGGAGCCGAGCACTGGAGAGCAGGACATCTGAGCCGAGCAGAGGCGAGCAGAGCATCGGAGCCGAGCCGTGGCGAGCAGAACGTCAGAGCCGAGCAGTGGCGAGCAGATCATCAGAGCCGAGCAGAGGCGAGCAGAGCATCTGAGCCGAGCAGAACATCAGAGCCGAGCAGAGGCGAGCAGAACGTCAGAGCCGAGCAGTGGCGAGCAGATCATCAGAGCCGAGCAGAGGCGAGCAGAGCATCTGAGCCGAGCAGAGCATCAGAGCCGAGCAGAGGCGAGCAGAACGTCAGAGCCGAGCAGATCATCAGAGGCGAGCAGAACGTCAGAGCCGAGCAGTGGCGAGCAGAGCATCAGAGCTGAGCAGAGGCGAGCAGAACCTCAGAGCCGAGTAGTGGAGCACAGGATGTCCGAGCCGAAGTGGAGGGCTGAACGTCCGAGCCGAGCGGTGGAGGTCTGAACGTCTGAGCCGAGCGGTGGAGGTCTGAGCGTCTGAGCCGAACGGTGGAGGTCTGAACGTCTGAGCTGAATACTGGAGGAAACAAAACTGTCGGAAAGTCTATGGGCTGACTGAAACAAGACCAGGTGAACGGAGTCTTCAGGCTGACGGGTACAAACGGAGCTGACAAGAAAAACTGGCAGGGACTGAGCGGGAGTGAACGCTATGGACCGGCGACGGGAACCGAAAGAGGTGAGTCTGATAAAGCAGTGGGAACAGGTGGAAGCAGTTGTGGGTTAATTGCAGCCTGCCAGGTGAAACTGATCAGGCTGCGCAGGAACAAGAGAGAGAGAGAGAGGCTCAGCATGCAGCCAATAAGCTGCATCCTGACACACTTCTTCATTCTGTTGTGTAGTTCAAAATTCCAAAACCTAGAAAGTATTTTTCTACAATTCAATAAAAGGAAGACAACTAATCAGGACAAAGACAGCAAGAAATACAGATAGAGAACAAAGGAAACAAAAATAATCAAAAAGAGCAGCATAGGTTGAGTCACCCTGATGATAGAATGGCTGACATAAAAAAAACAACTACACTGCATTAACACACATAAGAAAACCAACATTGCAGTGGGTTTAAGAGGAGCACTAATAGACTAGATTTATTGCCTGATAGAACCACATGTCGGCATTGGATCGTGAGACATTTTGTTTGGTTCAGTATCAATTAATCATGCATTTGAGAATACTCTCACCTTTTCTTAAAGCTGTGGACATTAAAGCTTTTCAACCTTTTTTATAACAGCAACTTGCTTGTTCAAAGTACGCATCTTCAGTAATTTCCCTTCTGGGATTATTAAAGTATATCTGATTCTGATCTTGTTTTTTTTAGCAACAACTAAAAAAAGCTTTCTGACTTTTAGATATAAGTTTAAAAAAGCGTTAGAACCTGAACTTTGTAAATTTATATTAAATAAGTCATGCTGGCTGCAGCAATAACAGAGATCAACGCTGAACATTTCCCTTTGAGCTAGCAACAATAACACAATTTATTAGTCAGATCTTTGTGCTGTATCCTTGAAAGACGCTTTGAGTCAAAGCTGATGAATTTCTTTGATTTCATCCTTTGACTTTGACTATACTTCAACAGAGCACAAATATTTCACAGCTTGCTTTATAATCAGGAGACAGAATATTAACTCTGTTCTCAAGCCACATACAGTGTTTTGACAAATTTTCACACGCCCATAGTTTAATGGATCTCAAGACATGTTTATTTTGACAGCGCTCTACTTAACTGAATAGAAAATAATTTTGTTATGACCAAAGTAATGAACTGGTTGCTTTACTTTGGTATACCGATTGTGAAGATTTAACACCGTCTTTGAACAGCACCACCATCATTAGGTCTTTCAGTCAGATCTTTCTGCAACAAGTCCCGTTTGTCTTTTCTTGGTACAATTGCACCATTATGTTGCACTTCTCTACCCAGACCCGGAACAGAACACGTGCCACTGCTTCATCTCAGACAGAGGATATGGGTTAGTCTGTTTTATCTATTCTTTACTCAATAAGTCGAAGAAACATAACCGACAGCTGTTCAATATCATACATACTTGCTGTAGTTCAGACTCAATTCGCTCAGGGTGCACTGCACCCATTTCTGGGAATGTTTTACAAGGGAGGGTCTGAACATTACTCCTACGGCGCAAAAGATGTTTGGTTATCTTCACAGTATCCATTTTGACAGCTGAGGCTAATGCTTGAGGTGCAGTGGGTGGAAAGAAAGAACCATAGAAATATACAGAGACAGAATTACAGAAGCAAGCACTCATCTTCCTCAATCAAACAGGTGCAATGAGGACAACAATAAGTTAGCCTTGTGAGAGTGACACAAGGTGAGAAGATTTTACAAAGAGGATGACAGCTTGGTCCAATTGACCACCATGTTGAAGAAAAGAAGACTAACCACTGTCTAACAATCTGCCACTGGAATAATAGTAATATGTCTCCAAACAACTAAAATAGTGCTAATAATAATAATAATAATAGACAGGCTATGCAAAAGCTTCCAAAAAATTGATTAAACAGAAATGATGCTTATACAGGTTTTGTTTCATAAGTGCCAGACCTATGGCTGAAGTTTCCCAAGTAAAACTTGTAAACAAGTAATTATTTAAGTATATCATCAGGGGCCTCCCCTTCACATGAAGCAGGGGGTTTTAAGTTATCTGCAAACAGAAAACTCGCTTTAGGGAGAAACAAGCTAACTAGAGGTACAAAATAAATACCTACAATGACTAATATTCTACTTCTCTCCTGATTTTCTTTTCATGATAAGATGTAAAAGAACATTTAGATGCTCCATCAAACACAAATGCTGCTTTAAAAATAACATTTACCTATCGACAAACAATCCATTTCAGCACACCACTTCTGTTAAATAAAGTAGTGCAACAAGACCTCTGAAGCATACACAACAACAACTGATATCATGACTTATTCTCTAATCAATTCGGCTAATAATTATCTGGCCTTGTTGTAAGTGGTGGTGGGGGTGGAGGAGGGGCGTACAGCATTAACATTTAATTTCCAGGAAGTAGAATAAAATGCCATTCTGAAAGGATGGCATCCTGGCAAAAGTAATTCAACCCATCCTAATTGAGTTGAATAATACAATTAACATCTTTGATACCATTGCGCACACTAGGGCTGCACGATAATAGGAAAAGTTGTGATATGCGACGATGTCAGTAAATGTTGCAACAACGATATAGCTTGTTATAAATACAGAAGAACTTCAAGTGTTAATGTCTTTCTGCAGTAGGATCATAGCAAAAAATAGATAGATAATGAGTTCTCTATTAAGCTTCTAAAAACAATAGCATTCATCATTTCCATCTCATATCTTAAACACAAGGTTTTAATGAAAAGGTTGCTTATGTCCGACTTGTGATGTTTTGGCAATGAAACAATTTAGCTGTGGTTTTATCAACCTTACCTCCTCTTTACCTTTTCAAACTTTTTAGGTTGCATTAAACAACACATGCCACCAAACATATTAGGGCCACTAAGAGCCTAAATGGAGGTTGCTAAAATAACTAACACTTATTGAACTCCAGGCAATTTTTTGCGATATAGATATTGTAATCCTTGAATCCTTTCTTCTAGTTCTGGTCTACTCTGCACACCCAGAACCAGAACCAAACACGGAGAGGCAGCCTTTAGCTTCTATGCTCCACAAATCTGGAACAAACTTCCAGAAAACTGCAAAACAGCTCAAACACTAAGTTCCTTTAAATCAAGACTGAAAACCCACCTGTTTAGAGTTGCTTTCGACCCATAATAACAGGAGCATTGACCAACATATTTGATGTGTGTTAATGTTTTTACCTGATACAATTTATTGTTTGTTACTGGTCTCACAACCAGTGTCTGTTTTTATGTGTAACTGATGTTTTCATGATGTAAAACACTGAACCACAGTTCAAAGGCTAGGTAGAAAACAGTCTGACAGCAGCTTATCCACTGGGAAGTGTTTTGCGCTTTACACTCCGATATTTAATGTGAAAAAGGTTTTTTTGTCACTACTGCCTTGTTTCCGAGTAGTGTGTTATTTTACCAAACGCTATAAAACATACTGAGTTTTTAAGCAAATACTTTTCAGGAAATATGAGACTGGCACTCATAATTGCTTCTGACCAAAACACCCTGATCTGGAAATCCTAAGCGGTTACCATTACCATAGATGCTGAAGTTAGCAAAGTGTTTTTTTTCCCCTTATGCACATGAGCTTACACGTTTTTCTTTCATGGAAGACAAACATTACAAACAGAAACCTTTGAGAAAAACCATGTGAAAGAAAAGCTTTCTTTCCAATCACATTTTTTTCCACAGTTCCTTATCACAAAATCTGAAGTGAACCAAACCAAAACAGCCGATCACAGCAGGGCAAAGTTAATGAAAAATGATCACCTAAAGTGATTGGATGTTGAATACACTGTTCATGATTGAGCAGTGATAAATTTCTTCCTTATAGGACATCATTTGATAGAATAATAAAATCATGCATAAAGATCGTTAAAGAACTTTAGTATGTCTGCAGCAGCAGACTTGACTGACTCAGTCTGACACTGTCATCAAACAACACTATTAAAAAGACCAAGAAAAATTGCATAAAAAGGTGAAATACAAAACAAACCAATTCTGTGTGGGTATTTGCACACCTTAAAAAACCAAATCACAGTCAATATGAAACTATTTTGTGGCTTTTACTCTTTTTTTCTTCTTTTTTTAATAGAGCTTTGCATAACATCACTGAACCGCATCAGGAAATGTGTGAAAGACAAAACGTGTCAAGGCCATGGGGCTAAACTGTTGACACATCAACAAAAAAGTCTTAATCAAGCCACCAGACACATTTGATGCTCTCAAATCAATTTCATATTCAGCTGTTCACTCCCTCCTTATTAGGATAACTCCCATGACTATTAGGCATGGCTTTATTGAAATAGCAATCAAGCAAGAAGAAAATGATAAGTCAAGCTCTACTAAAACTAAACTTCCAAGCTGCTCTCATTGCAAATTGAATTAAACTTATGCTGTTGGTGTGAAAATGATATGCAGGACTATTATTCTAGCAATCTTAGATGCAAAATGACTGAATGCGGTAAGATATTTGGTTAAAACCTTTAAGCATGACATAAAAATCAGAGAGTAATCATGATTAATATCTTGTGATACTTTTAAGTTCTCTCTCAGACTGTATCTGATAACTGTTCAGCTTGGAAACCCTCCACACAACACTTGCCAATGTTAATGTTGAGTTTTCCAGTTATTCTGTTGACTTGAGTTTAAATTTCTATGGAGGCAAAGATCAATGAATACACTGCTGAAGAAAAAGAGAGAACACTCTCTTTCAGTTTAAGGGTGTTATGTATCAGGACAAAAAATGGTCTGTTCCTTACCAGGTTTGAAAAACATCTCAAAATCCAACATCAAATGTATAAACACGCTTTATTTCGTGAAATAAGGTGTGTTTACCTTATTTCACACCTGAAATCTAATTGCCTCACACCTTATTCATGAAATGAGGTGTGTTTATTGTGAATATTTGATAAACAAAAACAAAGCAAAGCAAGATTGAAAAGCCGTATGAAAAACTAAGTAAACAACATGATTCAAAAGTTTTCATAATCACTTTTGGCAGCAAAAACCTCCAGTAGCTATTTATTTTTTTTATTTTTTTTACTTTTTTGGTTTCTTGCATTGTTTTGGCCAAGGCTGCTTTGCAACTTGACTTCAGTTCTTTGAGGTTTGCAGAAATTGTCTGGACAGTTCTATCAAGGTCACACCACAGCATTTCAAACTGGAATGAGGTTTGAACTTTGATTACGCCATTTATTATTCATGGATAAGCACTTACAGAATTTATCATCAGGGATTTTTTTAAAAATAAGAATTGTAAGATATCATGATAACAAACTAACCCCACAAAATATCAGGTTGGCATGGGATTGCTACTCATACAGTTTGCAAGCAGCAAACAACAATTTATTTGAAACGGGATTGAATGCAATGATGCTTTTTTTAAATTGTGCAGTTGCACTAATTCATAGGTAGTTTATTTGATAAAGGGATAGATTTGTTTACAGCTTAGGTGGTACATTTTCGTTGGCAGTATCCTGGTGTTAGTTTCCTTTTCAGGTAAGGTGGACGAAGCAAAGATGTGCTTAGTTTCACCCACTATCATTTGAAAACAATGGTTTCATTAGGTCTGCTGGTCGTTTTTTATTCAGTTCAGATAAGATTTTAATAGTTTTGCAATATGTCACTGACTTTTTGTCCCATTATGCACACTCCAGGAACTGAAATAGGTAGTATTTTTCAACATTATTCCATATATTCCTCTCTATAAATAGTAGCTGATGCCACATTTTACTATGAGTATCATAGTAAATCACAGTATGAGTTTTTAAGCATACACTTGGTATTGATATATGATGATGAACTACCAAGAAAATGACTGTCTAATAACACCCTGAATGAGGCTACCAAACATGTTTCCATGTGGACAGGCTGTCCCAGGAAGGCAATGTTGGTGTTCCTTTCCTCCCATTTCTCATGCTTTGATAGTGGCATGCTCTCACTTCCTGCAGTGAATTATCCCTTGTTATCCTTTACTCTGTGTGTGTGCTACAGCTGAAAGGGAAACATGTACAGTACCTTTTACAGACTGCAGACATCACATGGAAAAATTCTCTGGATCAGCTTACCCTCAAGGAAATGCAACCACAGTCATGGTTGTTGAGATAAAAATGTGAGATACAAGATGGAAATGACATCATGAAAGCAAACTCTGCATGAAGGACCACCTACATGGGAAAAGACCCAAAAAAGTCCTTGTGCTTATACAATACTCCCAAACACTTAGTTTAGCTGTGATGGTTTTTAAAACATCAAAATTAATGATAAGTGCTACACATAAATTAAAACAAAGATAAATCACTACAGATAAACCAAGAAATCTGTTTGTAAGAAGAATCAGTCTATTTTATCTTTGACCTGCCCTTATAGTTAATTGCCTATTTCTGATAAGTGACTGCACAAGTGCTATCAGGTTGCTCTGACAACACCCTTGGGTATGGAAGTTGTGAGGGACCAAAGAAGACAGATATTTTCAGTATGAGTGACACATTTAAAATTAAGTTTTAGGAAGACAAGAAGTCATAAGAAGCTTCTGGAAAGGAAACATTATTTTCTGCTATGGTGTGTCAGCTCTTCCTTCAGGTGGCCACAACCTAACGTGGGTTAGACATCAACAAATAATAGAAAGCTTAAACATTGCGCAGAATATTGCTCTTTTCAACATTTTTTTAAATTCTGTTGTGAGGTATGCTACTTGTTTGAAGTGGTCAGGAAATCTCTGGTATGATAAGGACTAATTTACTTTACAAGAGACACAAACATGGACTTTTGTGAGTAAGACACAGCACTGTTGCAAAAGTAAACAGTCTCCTTCCATGTTTTGGAATCTGATAGCAGACCGCTTTGGACCAGCAAGTCATGGAGTTACTTGTAAAGACAAGGCCAACTATACCCCTCTAGATTAAATCCTACCTACATCGGAGAACCAAAAATATGTCTAATCAAGTGTCATATCTGTTTTGTTCTTACTCAGACTACCACAACCTAGAATGGGTCATGTGACCTACAGAGACACTCTAGGTCAAATGACCCATTTAGCGACGGATCCAACCCACTCAAGTTACATAGGCAAGTTTTTGAGAAGGGCAACCTGCACGGAGCATCGATACACACCAAGTGCTGTATATTGACCTGAAAAATAATTGAATGTATCCCAAATTAAGCTAATACATGTGTCAAAACTTAAATGGTGCAGCTTTAATGGAAACAATTTCATGTCTGAATCTGCCAGGGTTATATGCTGTGACTGCTTTTAGCTAGCTTGTTTTTATAAAGATACCATTACCTATAATGTCACATATTTACTCTAGGTTCATCAATATGTATTGTCCTCGTTATGAAAATATATAATAAAATCCCCCGGTCAGCTAAGCCCCTGGGAATCTGAAAACAACTGTGTCCAGAGAAAGGCGTTATCTCTCAACATAGTAAGTGGCAAATCTCCTGGTAAACTGGAAGCCAGCAGGAGTCTAAAAGAAATGTTTACACCCTTCGTTGCCCGCTGTAACACAATCGACCTACAACTACGGCCTTGGAAGAATGCAGACCAGGACACACTTTATAGTAAGCCGTTTATGGAGCAGCCAGGGAAACTAATAATTTTTTAGTGATTTTGCTGAAAAGTGTCATTATGAAATAAATACATAAATAGGCCATTGGAGAGAACACCATTATGAAATAAAAGAGCATTTAAAAAACAACATTTTGAAATAAAAACTGCTGGAATTAAATAAGAATGCTTCAATAATAATTTTATTGTGAAAAATATTAATGTGAAAGAATTTTTTTATAATACAAATTTTTAAAGACGAATGAAAAATATTTCATAATGAGATGAGATAAGCATTCAGTTATTTCACTATTTCATTGTCACTTTGAATATTTATATTTTATTTATTTAAGTAGATACTTATTTCAAAATGTATTTATTCATTTGATTTTGAGCACTTTGGCGTCCCATAATAACCTGGTTGGTTTGACTGTTTTCGTAGTTTCCAGTCAAAACAAGAGAAAGACAACTGTGTAATTTTGAGCCATCTTTCAGAAATCTTCATTACTATAAACAGTTAATAGTTTGGACATTAAAATGTCCTGGTTATTTGAAAAACAACAAAAACAATTGCTGCTATTTATACCTCCGTAAGGTAAGGCAAAAATCGGCCATCGGCTACAAAAACCTCTCATCGGTGCATCTCTACCAATCACTAAAAGTCAATAAAAAGAAAATGAGCTAAGACTCACTCAATAATTAAGGTAAAATAAGACATTAACAAAACAAAACCCCTTTGCTTCTGGACATGTTGGCAACGAACTTCCCTTTTTGTCAGATATGATTAAAAGGTCAAGAATACCTCGTTAAGACACTGGGAAAAGATGAAAGTAGTTCCTGAAGGTTACCTTAATGGCAGTCGGGTGCGTTTATGATCTCTTGAACAATGAAAATCAAGCGATTTCTTTCAGCAGTAAATCTTTACTTTGCTCATTCATTAAATACATGCAGTCGCCATGGTGATTTCATTTGAGTGGGACAAAGACACACACTCAGACAAGCAGACGGTTATACAAGGACAGCAAGTTGTGAGGGCCAAGGCCAAGCTTGATGTGTTGAATCCATTTACATACCGATCTGAAAGCTGAAGAAACTAATGGAAGCTAAGTGCTTCTTCTGGTGTTGGGCCTGACGAGAAGACCAGCTTTCATTAGAAAATATAAAAGTTACCAAGGGACAGACTATATATGCACTATCATCCCTGTGCAACAAATAGTCCTCAAAAAAAATCAATTGAGCGTCTTTTTGAATTTACTCATATCAGTACAATATGCAACAGCAAGAGATCAACTCCTGGTTGTTTCTTTAGTTATTTTGTAATAAGACTGATTTAATAAGTAAAAGCTGTCTCTAATGACATATTCTAACCCCATAACATCTCTTTGCAATACCCTGAAATCACATATTATCATTTATATTCAACAAAGTTTCCTCAACTATGCATAAGCCAGGAAACACTTATCCTCATAGAAAAGGCTGGCAATGCAACCAACTATAACACATGCAAGGCTAGCAATCATGAATCTGAAACAAAGGCCTTTCCAGTCCATTCATGGGATGGAAAACAATGAAACCGTTGTGTTTCTGGGCCTTCGTAGGCAGGATGGTTACCATGCAGTGGCAAGGCACCAATAGAATAATGGAGGACATTTATCATCGTAAACAACAGCCAGAGGACAGAGATCAGCTTTTTATAATGTTCATTGAACGGATACAGATACTATTGACTTAAAACAGTGACGATTACAGTTTAACTAAAAAAATAATAATTCAGCTAGACCAGCCTTGATTGCTAAACAAAAACTAAATCTGATCATTTGTCAAAAGTTACCGCTGAGAGATTTAGGACAATATATTTAAAAATCCTATATTTTCCATGATGAGTTAATACTTGTCAGTAGTTCATTCAGGCTGCAACAAACAAGCCAGAGCGGGGCTTCTACAGATGAGAGGGAGGGAGACATAGAGGACAGTAAGAAGCATTTCAGCAAGTCTCAGTTTTCTAGCATTGGAAGTTAAAACAATGTTCATCAGCCACAAAAAGGACTCATTCCTCCTTTAGGAATTCGTTGTTTTATGGGCTTAAAGCTTCTATACCACCGTCCGTCTCACAGCTAGAGTTTGAGAAGCATCTTACACCCATCATTGGGTCTATAACGGAAAGGAAAGTACCGATGCTAAGGGCATCTTTGTTGTTGATTGTTGTTCAAGTGTAGATGTTACTAGACTATCTGCTGGATGTTTTGGTCTTTTTGATTTGGCTATAGCACAGATATTGTAACTGTTGCACGTTTTTGTTGCTCATTAATGCTTCTCTTTGTGGTGGTCTTTCAAAGTCTTTCTGAGGACTTCAGCAAGGTCAGCTGCTTTGTAATTCTGGCATGTCAGTCAAGATCTTTGTTTCACCAATACTTTTCTGAATTCTCGTACCACATAAAAGCTGTCCAGTAGTTGTCCAGAAGGCATATGAGGAGGTCCACCTAGCATCACTCAGTTATGATCATTCTCACGATGACCCAGTGAATGTTTAAATCACCTCATTGTGAACAATAAGATTAGTGGATTTCTTCAATAATCCTTAATCCACTGATTGTGAACACACAACTCTGACATATTATTATTATTATTATTATTATTATTATTATTATTATTATTATTATTATTATTATTATTAATAATTATTATTATTATTATTATTATACATTTGTTTTACCAGGAAGTTCCCACTGACATGACAAACTTCTTTTCCAAAGATGTACTGACCAAAATGGGCAGAAGCAGTACAGTTAAGCTACATAGTTACAAAAAAAATAAAATAAAAACTAATATATCTTTCCAGCAAAGTGAACCAAAATGCAGCTTCCAGGACATTTTTTGACAGAGTCAACAATAATAATTATACTGTATATTTTTGATGAATTTGGTGAATATACATTTGCTTGACCCCCCCCCCAAGCCCCAGTAGATCCGCCTCTGCTCAGGTTCATCCTTTGAAATGAACATCTATAATTTTATCCAAGGCTCCTCTACACACATGACTTCTAAAGCTAGATGAGCAGTTCACTAAAAATGGTTGTAGCTGCATTTTGCCTCCAGTCACATCTGCTATCCATCCAATTATAACACTCATCCAAGGACAACACATTAAAGGAATATTGGAGGCTTGACAAATTGTGCGTGTCAGCCATTCCAATTGAAAGAATCTGTTCTACAGCACATAGACTTTATTAAAGTTCACTTCAAATTAAAGCCACTTGGAGAGCATGACATTTCAGGATGTGGCTTGAGGAAAATGTTTCTACAAAGTCACTTGAAATCCAAAAGGAAACATCCAGATTATATTATGTGGTGAATATATGAGCAAAGAACATACAACACTTAACTTCGTTGAAAGGGATTTCTCAAAAATCAAAAGGTCATTGATACAACAAAATCTTCATTACACAAGGACACCAGTTTGAGGCTTTCTTACTGTTTTGCTCTGGGATGGATTTAAGATAACTTTGAATTTGACAGTTCATACTAAATGCATATAACCCGGAAGAAAATAATTCATAACTCCTTTTATTCAAAATGTAATAATGGAGACAAAAAAAATCAATTTAACTTAAGTTATTTAGTAATCATTCAGATTATTTATGACTTTGTCTGCCTTTACTTTGATTCACTAACACTAGCTACACAAATAATTCAATGTATTGTGATAAAACAGAATAAAGAAAAAGGAATTTTGATTAGGCACATTGTTAATCAACTTGAGTTTTTCCCCAACTCCTGAGTTTATCATCATTATACTAGAAGTGCTTTGACGATTTAGACCACTTCAGCCTGTGAAACCTTCTGATGGTGAAGCAGATGCCATTTCTGCAATGTTAATTTTGAAACTGTAGCTCAGACAGAGCCAACTAATGGCTTAACAAAACTGAAGTACGCGTCATACACGGACAGGTATGGCTCCAGACAGGGCTTCTATGCAAACGGGGATTAGAAAGAAAACGGGTGTTACTTTTGTTAAAAATGTCGAGAAAAATTAGAATGCTGACGGATCTATATCATCAATGTCATACGATACGGACAGCCTTAATGCAGTGTTTTAATTTGATAATAGAGCCTTTTGTTCAACATGCTGGCTCAGATCTGTGGAGTTTAAGAAGTGGCTGTTTTATATTTTACATTTCTGGTCACTGTACAGTCTCATCACCAGGACCATGCAGGAAAATCAGCCACTAGGAAGACCAAAAGTTATTTTACATATCAGTGTATGGATAAAGGCTGTAAGATAACAGAAGATCTTGCAATGGCGATAATATTGGTAAATGGTATGATTGCTATATCAGTTGCTTTATAAGCCTGCTTTATAAGCCTGCATGCCATTTCCAAGGGGCGGGGCTAGCAGCAGCTACTCTCGGCAGCTTCGCGTTTCAGACAGTGTGCGACATACTCATCTGATGAGGAGATTTTAAATGTCATATAAAGCATTATATGCCCATTGTTTTCTTTCCTCTATTTCTCATCTATGCATCGTACACGCTGTCACATTTTGCAATTTTTAGCAATGTCATTTGCGTCCGATGTGAACATCTTCTGCCATGGGTTTCCCGACAAACTGGGCTAACATTACACTGTAAAAAAAAATCCGTTGTTTTTACGGAAAAAAACTGGCAGCTGTGGTTGCCAGAATAATCCCGTAGAAAATACTACAAAAATGTTAACAACATTACGGAACAACTTGTACATTTTACTGGGATTTAATGTACAATAAATGATGACTAAATGTACATTTTGCAGTTATTCAATGTACAATAAGCAGTTTTAGGATGTGAAATTTACAAGTTGTTTTGTAATGTTGTTTACATTTGTACTGTATTTTTAACGGGATTATTCTGGCAACCACAGCTGCCAGTTTTTTTCCGTAAAAACAACAGATTTCTTTTTTAAAGATGTTTACATTTGTACTGTATTTTTAACGGGATTATTCTGGCAACCACAGCTGCCAGTTTTTTTCCGTAAAAACAACAGATTTCTTTTTTTAAAGATGTTTACATTTGTACTGTATTTTTAATATATATATATATATATATATATATATATATATATATATATATATATATATATATATATATATATATATATATATATATATATATATTACAGTCTATCTACATTGCTTCAAATTACTTCTAAATGAAAAGTCAGGCTGTAACAAACCACTCGTCAGACATTATACAATTCACAATAATGCAAATTTATTGTTGAAAAAAATAATGAGAAAGAGATCATTAAAGTGTGTGTGTGTGTGTGTGTGGTTGCACTTGTGTTTGTGAGAGAGAGGAATTATGAGTGAGGTGTGGTAGTGAGTGAGTGAATAAATGTGAACCTTGTTAATAGCGAGCCACGAAAAAAGGTGATATAGGTGTTCATCGGCTCCATCACTTTGAAGGAACACCTAGGGGAATAGAGAAGAGAAACAAACACAATAATCTCCATTAGTTTCATTAGCAAAGTCAGTCAATAATCAAGGGCAGCAGTAGCACTAGCACACATACCTTTTTAAATAGCTCGCCATTCATGGAGAGCTTGTGAATCATGGTAAAGGCTTGATTAAGATGCAACTGCATTGCTTCTAGAAGAACATCTAGAGAAACATGGGTGTTCACGGTCAACTGAAGGAACAACTAATGGAATAGAGAAGAGACAGAAACACATATTCTCCATTAGTTTCATTAGTAAAGTCAGTCAATAATCAAGGACAACAGTAGCATTAGCACACGTACATTGAACACGTGGGAATTATGTACAGTGCATCCTGAAAGTATTCACACCCCTCTCAATGTTTCAGCATTTGTTGCATTGCATCTCCTTCAGTCAAATAAGTTCATTTTTTTCTCCTTGATCTAGACTCAGTGATACATAATGACAGCAAGAGTGTTATTGAGTGTTATAACATAGGGTGTGAATACTTATGCCCATGTGGATATTTCAGTTTTTTAACGATTTGCAAAAACTTCTACAATTCTGTATTTTGCTGTCATTATGGGGCACGGATCCTAGATCAGGGAGAAAAAAATTACCTTATTTGACTGAAGGAGATGACTGCAATGCAACAAATGCTGAAACATTGAGAGGGGTGTGAATACTCTCTGGATGCACTGAACATAATTCCAACGTGTTCATTCATAGTTTTGATGCCTTCAACGAGAATCTACAATGGAAATAGACATGGTAATAAAGGAAACATTGATTGAGAAGGTGTGTCCAAACTTTTGGCCTGTACTGTACCTTTTCAAACAGCTCGCCATTCATGGTTGAAAAGGTCATGAATCAAGTTACAGAAGCTTAGATTAACATGCAACTGCATTGCTTCCAGAAGAACATCTAGAGAAACATATGGGTGTTCACTGTCGCGGCCACTTGAAGGAACAACTAATGGAATAGAGAAGAGACAGAAACACATATTCTCCATTAGTTTCATTAGTAAAGTCAGTCAATAATCAAGGACAGCAGTAGCATTAGCACACATACCTTTTTAAATAGCTCGCCATTCATGGTCTGAGAGGTCCTGAATCAAAGTAAGGACTCTTGGATTCACATGGAGCCGTTTTGTTTTTGTTTGTTCCACTTTTGTCCCCTTCTCCGGATTAATAGAGAAGAAACATCTAGGTTAACAGAAGAGAGAAGAAACACATACTACTATAAATGATACAACCATCTCAACTAGTCAAATCAGTACAAAGGAAAAGACAAAAAAGGTGAGAATACGGGTTACAGTTTTCCATTAATTAAAGTTTAACTGGTAGGCGGGGAGCTAAGGGGCCAACCGTGAACCCCCCACATAATCCAACTTTAAAAAATATATATATATATTTTTTTAAAGGTCCCATCATGCTTAACATGAATTAAAATGTTTACATTGAAAATTTTGCACTACATGTTTCAGGTAGTCAGTGTATTTCCAAACATTGCAAATTGCATTGCACCTTTCCCTAGCTCATGGAGAGTCATGTTTCTGTAATGTGTTTCCATTGCATTTTCAATGTATGGAAATACATTGACTACCTGAAACATGTAGTGCAACCCAAAATGTTCAGTGTTAACATTCTGATTTATGCTCAGCATGGTCAGACTTTTAAAAGAAAGTTGGTTCCTTTGAATTATGGGAGAGTGAACCTTAAGGCCTATAGACATTAGACACTACACTCTGTCTATTGACATATCAACGTCTTTTTTTTTTCCTCTTGATGACAGACACCTTTGGTATAATGTATAGATTCCTAAGTTAAAGGACAACTTCGGTCAATTTCAACAAGAGCTCTATTGCTCATGCAACTTGAGACTTGCCAGGACTGAAGACGTAAGAAATTTTGGTCTAAATCCTATAGGTTTCCTTGAACAGAGAATTAGCACTGACAGCTAATCCATGGGGGCATAACTTTAAATTGTGAATTTAACACTCCAAATGTCAACGCCAAAGCTATGCAACACCAGCCGACACAATACAACACAACACTGTAATGTGTATGACTAGAAATGCTTAAAAAGTAGTTAAAGACAGTGTGTTTGTGCAAGCAGCCATATACAAAATTTAAACAAATGATATGATAAAACACAGTGTAAAGTTCTACCCCCATGGGTTAGCTATCAGAGCTAATTCTCTGTTCAAATAAACCTATACAAGTTGGACCAAAATGTTTTGTGTCTTCAGTACTGGCAAGTCTCGAGTAGCTTCAAAACTTGATATAATGGCTGTGTTAGCATTAGCAAACGGGGCTGGGACATTGTGCTTTCGATAGAAGTGACACTTAAATGATGCATATGTACAAAATGTCTGCCTGCAGTCAGTACTCTCACACTTGAACACGCAGCGTGGTTCGTTTCTATGAACCCTACAATGCAACACATAACCCTTTAACGTGTGCAATGTTCTCCCGCAAAAATGACAATGAATCATGGCGTGGGGAGCTAGAAACAGGCAAAATAGCTATTAGCTGCTAGCAGCCAGTATCAATGTGAAGTTGTCAGTTGTCCGCCTATGAGCCAGTGAAATCAATAAAAACGCGCCGTTTTGTTTCACAAAATTGTCTTTTGACTTAACCTGATGCTCGAACCAGAGACATTACTTACTCAAACTTGGTGTCTGTTAAGTGCCACTGCCAGAGAGCCGAACACGCACGTGTACCAACCTAGCTAGTAACTGTGTGGTGGGACGTTGACGCTGAAGCAGCGCAACTACAGCCTGTGAATGGGCGGAGCTAACATTTGAACCAAAATAATTTTATATTCTCCTGCAGAGAACAAAGTTTTTGTAAAATAAACTATTCTACATAGCAGGAATAAACAGAAAATAAAATTGTTTACTTACCAATAGTTGGTTCCATGAAAAATTCAAATATATGTAGAGCAGCAGCACCAGATGGCCATGGTTTGATTCTTCTTCTTCCTCTTTATGAATTTTTCTGGCGGTTGGCACGCAACGAAACGGTGCATTACCGCCACCAACTGGTTTGGAGTGTGGATCACAATGGTTTGATTCCGCTGCGTTTTCCATTCAAATATCATCATGGATAGGCATCCCGTGTTAACTAGACCTACATAAAGCTTCCCTTTCCTAATTTATTCTAAAAAAAAGTATTGTCTTTTAAACACATTAACAGTTATATTTGGTTTAGAGTTTTACGAAATGGTAAACGAAATTAGGTTAGGGATCAGACGAAGCGCAGCCCAAAGACCCCTTATGATGAGTACCATTAATGGACTCAGTGCTCCCTGCCTGTGGGATTCCAGAGCCAGCTGATGGGTATCGGCAGTCCAAGCGACATGCGGCTCGGGCGGTTGCCGAGGCAAAAACTCGTTTTATGAAATGTGCCAAAGAGCCTAGGCTACTGACTTTTTTTTAACAGGGCAATGATGTAATTTTAACTGTATGACTTTTTTTTTGGCATTACAGTTTATTTGTGTTTAAATTACATTAATTTGCAAATTATACAAAAAATTCTGATCTATTCAACATATTCTTACTGTAAAATGAACAGTTGTATTTGGTTAGGAGTTTTACAGTTTATCATTGTAAATTACACAATGCTTCATTGTTTTTGCATCTACAGTTTTTTTATGTCATGATTTTACAGGAATTCACTGTTAATTCTACGGATATTATTTACAGTGTACATGTAAAATGCAAGTTTCTAACTATTTGAATAAATCAGGCAACACTTTTTTCATACCAAACAACCTTTTATGATAAGAGTATTGTCAAAATATCTCTAAAATCGGTGGTGTGGTGAGCTCAACCATATTCTCTACCATTCACAAATTAAGAGATAATTTGGAAATTAAAGGTATTACATAAAAAAGATAACAAAGAGCTCTTTAATTGTGTATTTAAATTGATTGTTTTCTTTTTATTAAACTGCATGTTTGACTGATTGTTTTTCTTTCTTACAAAGATCAAGCATTCATGTATTAAATGAGTGAAATGATGATTATTTTAGTGCAGTCCAAGTGTCAGACAGGCTAAGGAGAAAATAGCTTGTGGAAAAAGGAAGTAGCGCTTGGAAGGAGACTGCAGCTGCTGGCTACAGGAAATCTGCCGAGAAGAAAAGAGGAAGTGGAATCAGATGCTTTGGTTCAATGACCTGCTGCCCTAGGGTCGGAGAAAGAGGAGCGAAAACTTTTGACTCGGCCAGAGATCTGCATAGGGTGAAAAGTTTATGAGGTGATAAGGTACTGGGTGCAAGTGTTCGGTGGAGACAGGGGGGGGTTGAGGTTTGCAACCTCCCAACGGCTCTCTCAGCACATAAAAGAAGGGTGATTTGGGTACTCGTTGCTCAGATTCTCATCTCAGAAGACATGCGGCGCGGAGCAGAAGAGAAGACCCAAGACGGAAGGATGATCGTGGAGCCAAAGGAAGAACACGGCGCCCGTGTCTCTGAGAACCGCCGAGACTGAGTCAGATTATCTATTTTTCGTGTTTTTCCACAATTCGGGGCCAACGATCTGCAAATCCTGTCAAGAAGAACTGCTGTGGTTTTGACCTGGTTGATGAGAAGATCCTAGATGTCCAGAAGATGCGAGTTGCTCCCATGAGATGTCAGCTCTGCAGTTAGACCAACCTCTCAAGCCAAGGAGACGCACCTCAGGCACGGACATCAAGGCAAAGGGCTCCAGGCGTGAGTCTTTGTGAGTGGGGCATCAACGGGACATCGGGTTTGCCATCGAGAGAAGGCACGTTGTTCGGCTGAACAACTCCTTATCCAGCAATCAAAGCCACTATAAGTTTCCATCTGAGGTTCGGGTCAGTTTGCTCCTCTAAATTTAAAATCCTCTCCTAAATATATTAGTAAGCAGCCTTAGATAAGAGATAGGATGTTGATTAAATATTCATTTGTAATCTGTTAAATTGCTTAATGCTGTTTCTAATCCCCTGCTAAAGCGTACTAATTAAAGAAGCATATAAAATTTTGTTCAAAGTTGTGGACATTCAATTTGTGAGTCAACATTTTTCCGAGTTCTTCTATGATTGTAAAATAGTCATGGTGCATGATTCTAGAAATATTTTGGAGGTCTTAAAAGGTTGCCTATAGCCCAAACTTTAAAACAACACCCTTAGGGACTTTTGAGTCTTTAAAAAATACTGATCGTGTAACAAGTGCTGATTTATAGGAGTAGGAGCCACCGTTAACTAGGGCGGTGGTCGGGGTACAGGTGGCTTCGGGCTACTAGGTTGCCTGACCTGTCCACTGCAGAAGGGTGTGGCCCTAGGACGAAGGTGGTTAGCTGGTCAGTCGTATCCTACTCATCTAGCTGAAAAGGTCTCACAGGAATTCTAAACAGGGTAATACTCGTTAGATTCAGAGGTCCTTAGAACCCCAGCTAGTTTGAGCTTTAACCCAAAATAGGAAGTATGTGGGGGAAGTGGGGTTTTAGTTCAAAGCCAAAAATCTGACAGTATGGTAAACACACATATTGAGCTGCACAATATATTGTACAGCTCTAGGGTAGTGTATGTATAGATATCTCCATAATTAGGTTTGAGGTACTGTTTTCATTTTTAAAAATGCTTCTTTTGGACCAGAAGTAATCTTACATTTGTTGATAATAGTAGCGACATGAATCTGATAGAGGATCTGTGGGACATGATAAAGATTAGGGTATGGCTGTGAGGCCTTCCAACCTATAAGACTGAAACAAACTTCCTAGTTGAACAGAGTTGCACAAATTATTGACCTCTCAATATCAGTGTTATCAAAATTAAAGCTGTTTTTTATGATGTAAAAACTATACAACTTTAGTTTCTAAAAGTAGAGTCGATTAGGGGAGAAGCAGAAAGCAGCTTATTGGTAAGCTTATAGTCTTCTTCACAGCGGAATACCTTTGCATCAACAACAGCAATAAAACCTGTATTTGTCCAAACTCTGCAGCAGATCCTTACAGAAAGCCCCTCACTGTAACTTAATTTGAACATGGCCACACAAAAGCATAGCCTTATATTTAAAATAACACACCCACACATACACACACGCTACTTATGTCTGGGACCCAAGTTGATGCGTCTGGAAACGGAACCCTGAAGGCAAAAAGAACTTTTATACCTAAGCCACGTTATATATTATTTAACAGAACGTTTCGATTTTGCATAAATTAGTTTGTGAGCTCATAGGTCTGGGGAATTTAAAACATCTAGATCTATACACAGGCAAATTGCCTTCATAGTCAATTAAAACAGAACGTTGATGCAACACTAGTCATTTCACTAATTCTATGCTGCTTACAAAAAGCCATTACTAAAAAAACGTTGATGAAGTTTGACTAAATACTTAGTTCTTATACTACATTTTATTCTTTAGAAAATCCAAAAATTACATTTCAGTCATGTGGCCAAATTTCATTTCCTGTCCCATCTGTCCTTTTCTAGACACTGTTTAGCAAAGCAAAACTTGTGGACAGAACAATAATGAAAAAAGAGGCAAACAATGTTAAAGTAAAAAAAAAAAAAAACAGCTTGTATAGTTTTTAAACAGTTCATACATTTTAACCAAAGTACAACTTTCTTCTGTTGCAACACAGAATGAGTGACTAAGTGGTTTTATTTGAATAGTTTAATTAAAATGATTTAAAGATCAAATCAGTTCATCATGACCAAAAGGTTTAGATGTAGACCTGTTGGCATATTGAAAACTGGACGCATGAGTCAGTTCCTGACACTGCCAAGGACTAGCCTTCGGGTTATTGGAAAAAAGCCATGCTGCAATAGGTTTTTCCTTACTATAAAATAATGTGGGGGAAGAAAAAAAAATCAGGGCACTCTACAAGAGCCCTTTCTTTCTGAAATGTTTCAACATATAAATGTTTAATATGCATTTTTGCAATACTGAAGTTCAAGTAACATTCAACTAAAAAGGCCTTTTAAAACATATTGTGAAATGTGAATTTAATAATATGGTGGGATGTAAATTGTGTCAACCCAACATTAATTTGCACTTAAAATTACTGAAGTTCATCCCATTCATCCGAACGAAGTTAGAGACTACCAGATGGCTACAAGAAGCCTCTCACAGAAGTTGTTTCCACCAAAATAGGTAAGACCAACTATTAGGGGTTGGGTGTCTTGAAATCTTATTCTGCTAGAGAAGACATTTTTGGCTTATATATATGGTTTAATGGGTAAAACTAGATTAATACTTTTTGTTTAAGGGCAGTTAATAGCATTCTTTTTTACCGCTGATGAATAAAAGCAAGAGATGATGCATGAACTGGAACATTTTTTAATAAGCAAATACTTCATAGGCTATTGTAATCTTTTCACATGACTGCACCCTCTCATGAACTTGGCAAGTGATCACAAACAAAATAACCTTCTACTTGAAGAAATGGTCATATTAAAAAGATCAAGGCAATTTTCTGATTACACACCACTAAAAAAATAAATAAGGAATTACTTTTATTCAAAGACATATAGTAAAGAATTCCCTCTGAACCGACTCTACTAAAGAATGTGTTACTCAGAAAATAACCACTTTCTCTTTAGAAGCTGTGTTCACTGAAAGGCGGCGGCTCATGGCAGAAATGTAGCCCAGTCCTCAGTCTAGAGTAGAAGCAGCTCCAGGGACTTTCTCTCCTCAGGATAACAGCTATTCTGAGTCGATCAGGTATACTGATATGCTGAGGGACACTTGGCCCAGCCATCCGTTCTCTTGCCACCTGGAGAACTGCTACTTCAGCCATATTTTGAACACTTCATTTATTTCAGTCTGACAAAAACCGACTCCAGTTGAGGATTTCTAAGGTTGCCAGTGTGATACTAAAACTGATGTGCCCTTCGAGACTGGTGGTATATTTTAGTTTCGCTGCAAATTATTACTTTTGTGCCATTTCTCCTGACAGTTAAGGCTCTTCAACATACAAAAAAAACCTCCAGCTTCTCTAAATCTTAAGTTAAAGTCAAGTTGGTCATTTCAGTCATTAGGAAAACATTGCATAGGCAGAGAATCTAATGTTTTATTTGGTGTCAATTAAAAATATATATTTTTTTTTATTTATTTTATTGCCAACAGCATCTCCTCAGGATGCTGGCCACCTCTTATGAAATTGTCTAAATCTTCATTTGATGAAATCATAAAGATCAAAAAAGTGTGACCTTGTCTGAATTATTTTGTGTGCTTTATAAAAAACATGGGAAAAAATGACATAGACCATTATTTTAGGAATGGTGGCGATGTTGTATAAAAGCAAGAATATAACAGACACATCTGAACGACACTGAATTTGTAAAAGACTTGTGTGTTTAGTGTAAATCTGTAAACATACATTGAACTGAGATATCCTCAAGAACATACTTCATTTGAAGAGTAAATCCAGTAAAGAGGTTGAGGACTTCTCCCTGAGTTTCGGACATCACACATAACTTTCAATATCACCAACATCTTTGAACTCAACATGATTAATTCCTTTTCTCAAAGCTAAAGCAGCAGGGGGAAAGATGAATGAAGCTGCTGTGATAATGCATCGAAAAGGGCAAAGAGGCTGACCTGGCAACAAACATATACAGATGTGGGCTGGGGACACATTTGTGCAATGACACATAATATGGTCACCGCGTCACAGAAGGTTATACCAGTAGTACACTGCAGCAGCAAACTCCTGCAATAAGCTCTCCACATCCACAAGGATAAGGAACAGCAGGCTATAGTACATAAAAAAATAATGTTTCCTGTTAATCCACAAGTAGAAGCCTTGGTCAGACTAGAGTGAACTGATTAGATTTTCTTCCTGGTGGGGTTTGCATATTATTATTATTTTATTTATGGTTTATATAACTGGAAAATATCTATTAAAATTTTTCATTTTGTTCAAAAAGAATGTCCTGGCCAAGGAGGAAGCGGCTCCAGACATTACTGAAACATAACACACACAACAATTTTTTACCCATAATGAAACAACAAATTATTCAAGTAAAACTTATCAATTTAAATTTTTACTCTAAATAACAAATACCAATTTAATCCTCAAAACCACTTATTATTTCATTCTATTATTTTTGGTATATTCCGTTTTGTAAGCATACCATTTTATTTTTTAAATGTATCCTGACTGCTTCCCTTTTCGGAGGCTGGACTTGCATGCTTTGTGCAGTTTTGCTCTGAAATGTCAGGACCGGGTGGCAGAAAGATCAGAGCAACAGAAGAAGCAGTGTGACCCTGATGGGTACGAACTGACTCGTGTGTTTGTTACAAAACATCTTACATTAGACCGCACCACATACCAAAACTATAAAGGTAAGAAATAGCAAAGAAGGGACGGGATCAGCAGCAAGCAAAAACAAAAGAAGGTTGAGTAAGGTCATTTATGTGGAAACGCTTTGGCTTGTAAGAGACGGACGCGGATCAATAACACATGATGTGCCCTATTGATCGACAGCTTGTGGTCCACTCAGCAACTCAACAGATTAGCGCAACCCCCTGAAAGTCAAACTTGGAGTGATATATGAGCAGCTAATACAGAAAGTGACTCAATCTGATGGAAAATATTTTCCAGAAAATGTTCAAAACTGTTCAGGAGTTGAGAGAAAACAAAAGTGAATTTGTCTGCTTGAAATGATTTGGTCTCATTTATTATTTGCACAGACAATTATTTTATTCTTACATTATTTATTATTCAGAATGTATTGATTTTGTAATTCCTTTTTTATTTCTTACTAATGTTTTGTAAGGAACTAAACAGATTTTTTTTCCCCCATTTAGTTTTTATATAGTACAAATATTGATACCATAACACACGCTAGATGTAAGTCGAGAAACACTGCATATCACCTCTAAAGAATCTGCTGACGTCTAACAGGATAATGAAGATGAAACAAAGGTGGACATTTCAGCCAGACATTGATTCTAAACACAACACCAATAAGAGTCTCAATGGGTCTCAGAGAAAGAAAATAAAGCTGCTAGAACACATCAGCCAATCACTTGACCTGAAACCTATAGCAAATCAATGGAAAGGATTAAAGCTCAGGATTCACAGACGGAGCTCACAGCACCCTGAGGATTTTAAAGACTCTTTTTGAGAACGAATGGTCCAAAACAACGCCTAAGAAACTCAAACGATTCAACCAAAACAGTTGAATCCAGTTGTTTCAGTATTGAACATGTTTTGTGTATGTTTAAACTCACTCAAGGAAACAAGTTCCTTCAACTGGGCAGTATATATGAAGGCTTTTATCTGAAGCTCAGTGTGAGCACTTTGTACCGTCTGAATAGAAATACAGTTTTAGAATGAATATGGTCAGCTCCTGCACCTTTTTGGAAAATCTAGCATGTTAGAAATGACAAAAGAAGACCAAGAACATCATTCTACATTTTCCTGATCCACCGTAGACATAACTACAGCTGGTACAAATTCAACCATAGTCTCAAAAGGAAAACAAGACTTAATTCTGATGAAGAAACCAAGTTTTATATTCAGTTTTTTGTCAGCTGTTTGATGTGAGAGTTCAATGATTACTAGAATAAACAGGCTTGTAATACAGGCTGGGACATTTTAATAATGTTGTGTTACCAAGTGCTGCTCTGAGGGGGAAATTACTTTGAAAATAAAACAGCATGATTATTTAATTATTGGCTGTTCACAAATATACATTTGTGAAAAACTGTGGCATGCATTTCTATTCAAACATTGGAGTCAGCACTTTGTAGAAGCACCTTCTAACGCATATAAAAGCAGCAGGTGTTTGGGGGTATGTCTCCACAAACCTTCCACATCTAGAGGCTGATTGTTTCCCCCCTTTAGTCTTGAGGTCAGTTCACATTAAATGCGAAAGGTGCCACCATGTTGGCACTTTTGCATGCTGTCGCTCGCCTAACATTATCACCGACAGTTCACACAGCGGGCGACAAGCCAGAAATACAGCAGTACAATGGCGCCATCTAGTGACGCTTTCACTCAACTATCACTCCAGTCTCCTCACTCACTTTTTTGCAGGCTTGGTCGGTTCTGGACTTGTCTCTGCAGTAATAATTGGTTGAGTCATACAACTGAGGCCGACCGCAGACCGCTATTATCATCTTCTTCTCCGCTGCTGTCCTTCATCCCACGTCACAGTCACATCTTGCTCCTGATTGGTCGTTGTGGTACAAGACACAAAAGTTAAGCTTTTTCAACTCCAACAACTGTCACTTAACACCCATCGTAGGTGTCGTGTTGCTATGGTTTTACTTTATTCGCCAAAATCACTCAGTTTGCTTTGCTAGAATTGCCTCTGTGGCCTCAGTGTTGCTTTGAGTCACGTCGCTCCTGTTTGGCACCTGTGCGTAGGGATATCATGTAACTATCACTCGGCCTGCAACATTCACGTTCAATGTGAACGCACCTTTAGAGATATAAGGCTGGTTTATGCTTGACGTACTTACATTCCGCATGGAACTGAGACATGCGGACACAACGTCTGCAGCACTCTTCGGGTTTTCTCCGAAGTAGCACTATTGTCCTATACTCAAGAGGGCAATGCAGGGCTCCTGCGCCAAGCATACTATACCCTACTACACGTAGAAGCAGAAAACACAGTTTCCAACATTTTAAAGCTTCTTAATTTCTTCCAAGAGTGATGGTGATCTCTGTCAAGGAATTGTTAACAATTTGCTTATTATAGTGATTTTTATGGCCCAAATCATAAAGATGTCTATATTTATGAACCTCTGCCAGATGGAGCGCTTGCTTGTCCGTCATGTCTTCAGTGTGGGACGGTCTGCGTAGTTAGGAATTTTCTTAGGTGCGTGGAGTGACGTGGTTGCCAAAATTATGTAGTATGACCACGTACACCTTGCGGATGCGTCAAACATAAACTAGGCTTTCAAGCTATTTCTCAAGCTCAATTATATTGGTTGAAGAGTATCCGTGAACATCAATTTCCAAGTATTGCCGTAGAGTCTTAATTGGATTTAGGTCCATCTTTAGACAGGCCCTCCCAGCTTATTAATATACATTGAGCTAAACCCTTTCATTATAGCCCTGGCTGTAAGTTTAGGATTGTTGTCATGCTGCTAGGTGAACTCTTCTTCAGACTCAAGTTGTTTGCAGCCTTCAACAGGTCTTAAAGGACTTTCCTGCATTTAGTTCCATTCATATTCTCATCTATGCTAACCAGCTTCCATGTCCCTGCTGAAGGAGAGCAGCCCCACATCATGGTGCCGCCACCATATTTCATCATAGGGATGGTGTGTTCAGAGGGATCTACTGTGTTAATTCCCCCCCTCCCCTAGTTCTATTTTGCTCTAATTTCACCAGAGGATCTGCTTCCACCTGTGACTAGTCTGTTGTTTTCCTTGTTCTTCATGATGCCATTTGTTGACTACTATTCACAAAAAAATCTTGCAGGCCTTCGTAAAACATCTGTAGCTATACAGAGATTAAAATATACATAGATGGACTCCATTCAGCAGTTGGATGTCTTCTGAAGGCAACTGGCTGCACTAGGTTTCATTTAGGACATCAAAGTAAGGGGGCTAGATAAATGGGACAGGCATATCACCTTTCTGGCATCTTTATTTATAGAAATTATTGAAAACCATGTATCCTTTCTTTAACTGCCTGGTTATAAACTATTCTAGGTTGGTCTTTGATATAAACTCCCTATAAAATACATTGAAGTTTGTGGTGGTAATGTGCTCAAAATGCACATAGAAACAGTGTCACTGAAGGGTACACATTGCTGCTCAGTCAGGATGAATCATTAACAGACTGTAAAAGTTTCACTTGTTCCCTGCCTCGGTTCCCATCTGGTCTTTCCACGAAAGACGTTCCACGTAGCAGGAAAACAGCTGGAGATCATAAGATTGATATTATACTGTGATGTATTTTCCTTCTTTACTTCCCAGGCAAGTGGGGGAAAAGACAGCTTTAACAGTTTTAAAATTTCCCCTTCAAGTGTTATGCTAGACATCCCACTAATACACAGCATGTGCTGAAGCTTTGTCATGGAGCCAGCTGGGATACTAAGCCCTGCCCTTAATGTAAAATACCAGAGCACAGCCCACATACGGCTTGACGGAGGAAGTCTTGGCTATACGCAATAGAGGCCCTGCAGTCTGCTGTCACCAGGCCTGTTCAGTCATACAGATGCCTGGAGAGAGTGAGATGCCAAGTTGCCAGTCTGTATCCTGTCTAACCTTTACGGCCTGACAGAGGCTAAACTTTAACATATCACATTGTTGGCTTAAAACACCTAAAGTGATGCACACCTCTAAGTTTAACAAAATATAATTTTTTGGTGTACTTCACTTCTGGGGTTTTCATCTCTTGGTGCTGTCTAGGAAATCAAAGCGATTTTTTTCACAATTGCAACACCTTCAAAAACTGTTTATCAAGCAATCTTTATGCCAATAGAAGGGAGCTAAAATTGACAAGCATCTTACATATCTGATTAGTTTCTTTATCTTAGAAAAATACAGTCAAAACCCTAGGTTTAATTTTGTGCTTGAACTGAGAGTCCTAATGATGACAGTTCCTAAAAAAATACACACATACAATTGAAATTTCACACAGAATCAGAAAACAACCTATATTTTGACTTTACAAGAGGTCAATGATTAGACAGAGCAGATTAAGCCGAAAATCACTAGCCAACTTCTCGGGGCATCTCTTAATAAAAATGGTAATTTACCAGATTACTAAGAAGAAGATGCAGGAGGATCCAAACCAGAATTAGTAGTGCAGTGGTAAACCTAGAAAGCAACCACATAAGAGAAAGCGCAGCAGCCCAACATTATTGCCATATTCCGAATAAATGTAAAGGCTACATTATCACAATAAGGAAATCTGTTGCATAGCTTACAAAAAGGCATCACATGCCATATAAGGCTTTAAGACAGACTTGGATGGATCTGCCACATATGGCGGGATTAATAACGTACATGCATTTGAAGTTTAAAGACCGTTAGAAAAGTCTAACTCCTTAAGAAGAGGTCACTGTACACGACTGATAGAATAACATTATGCATTTTTATCATCAAGCTTTGCATCAGCACAACCTTTGAAACTGCATCTGTAAATGTGAAAGCATAGCTCTGAAATGCATAATGAGAAAATGCTCATAGTAAAGCATAGTTTATAGCAGCAGACTGTTTTCCGCTTTCAACATCACTGCAGTCAATTTTTGTTGAAAGACGTAGCAAAAGTAAACCTTGAAAAAATAAATAAATAAATGAAAAAAATGTAACTACTGCTTCAAAATGCATTTGCACGATGTCGAGCAGAAAGCTGTATTTTTTAATGGCGAAATTGTCAGTACACTGGAATCTGATTTAACCTCCTTTCGGACAGCAGACATCACAGATCTTCACTGGCTCTGAGCTCAATGATTGAATTGCCCAGTGGCATGCCTGAAAGAGGTGTGAGGTTGTAGGTGGGCAGCATATGGTGTTTTTTTTTTGATATCCTGGTGAAAAATGAGCCAAGCAGCGACTTCCCTACAGAGAGTGTTGAAGACACAAAGAGGGACTCCAGCTGCTCCTCTGGGTGACCTTCATTACCACAATTAACATGCATGCCAGTCATGGACACACTAAACCCCATTTAATGTTGCTCTGTAAGAATGGCCTGACACAACGAAAGCGAGAGGCAGTCGTCCAGTGAGAAGGAAAAAAAGAAAAGGCCAGCATATGAAATGGAGTAATCAACCTAAGTCTATCTGATAAATTAGAAAATTATTAGTTTTCTAAATGCACAAGTAATAAGGTCTGTTTCACATATTAGTTCATGATTAACAGACTTACACATTGAGCATAGTCCAGTATCATATTGTAATCCTGAGAGTGTAGTACAACAGCAGCAAAACAAACGGAAATGGCAGAAAACACGAGATCCCTCTGTTGTTAATTTGAGTGAGCGGCATCCATATTTACTGCTTACATGCCTCAGCTTTCAGGGGTTGAGTCATTGAGGTCATCACGTCTGCAGGTCCAATGAACATAAAATCCCCTTACATACCAAGAGGGCTGAAGTATATTGTCTTTTTACTGTCACAGCGAAATGAGTTTCTACAATAAACATCGCAAAGGGCAGTCATATAAATTCCCCGATTCATAAAACTGACAGTTCCTGCTCCTCCTTTGGGTGCCGCGTCAGTGCTGCAGAGTGGCTTAATACACACACACACGTACACACACATACACACACAAATAAATAAAACAAATAGGAAATCTATCTTTGTATTTAACGCAAAATCAAAACGTTCAGAGCTACAGCTGTGTTCATTCATTTGCTCCAACTTTAAACTTGTAATAAAGCTGGTGAACTTCATTTGTTTATTAAAAAGTACATGTTTTGTTAAAGCCAAATTAAATCCAACACTTTTTACAAATCAGTTTTGTAAAAAGTGATTTGTAAATCAGTTTTTACAAATCACAAGATCTGGTCTTGAAGCTGCCCTAGCTAATCATAAATCACCAATGGAGCTGTTCAGGCCCCAATACCAGCAACCAATGGATGCAAGATGTAGTCCACTGACAAGAGTATTAAAGAGATTGGATGCCATAACCAGCTCCAATGACTCCTTAGGAAGAGCAGTGGATGTACTGTGAGCTGTCCCCTAGATGAAGAACCTTCTTTCATTGTCTCTAAAGCCAAGCTCTGCCACCCTATGAATAAAATGCATTTTAGCCATTTATATCTAGGATTTAGTGTTTTCAGCCAAGATCCATATCTCATGAACTAAAGTATGGATTAGAAAATAGAAAGATAACTAAAACCATTCCCTTTTTGGTTCCGCTGCACTTTATTCATCACAACCATTCCATGCAACCAATCACTTATGAACAAGACTTAAAGGAAACAGGCTCAGAGTTAGAACCTGACTCTCATTCCAGCTACTTCAAACTAAGCAACAAACTGCTCCAGAGCCCAAAGAAGGTCATGGCCTAAAAAGACCAACAGAACTACATCATCTGCAAAAGGCAAAGCATAGGTTCTGGGGTTCCTCAATCAGGCACTCATGACTACACATTGAAACACAGTCCATCAACACCAAGACCAGGATCTATGTGACGGGCTGGCCTGTGAGCAAGGTCTTACTATAAAATAGCCTGTAAAAGCATCCCTGACACCCAATGGACTCTGTAGCATCACCCACAACATGCATTGATGGATTCAGTCATAAGCCTTCTCCAGACGCACAAAACTCAAATGGACTGGACAACCAAATTAACAGCCAGATAAATGAGAGCGTGCAGCACCTCACGCCCAGAGGATTCAACTCTCACTCTCTCATGAACAGACTAATTCAGCCTGTAGAGGCTACTGCGGTAAATAGAGGATGACTCATACACGTTGGGCAATTGCAAGGGCATGTATGGGAAAGAAAATAAAGATTTAACTTTAAAACTTGAACTATGCACCTTCAAATATATGACTGGAATCAAATGATACTGCTTTGAACCGCTTTAGTTAAAGGAGCTATAAGTAAGATACTTGCGGTAGCATCAACCTAAATCATTCTCATTTGTCACCAGGGATAGAAGTAACATTCCCTATAAACAATCGGTACTCTCCATTAACAGTGTCTTAGTCACGTTTTTCCTCCTTTCAAACCTAAAAGTACGGTCCAGAACTACTTCACTTCAGAG
This sequence comes from Fundulus heteroclitus, assembly GCF_011125445.2. NCBI lineage: Eukaryota > Metazoa > Chordata > Actinopteri > Cyprinodontiformes > Fundulidae > Fundulus > Fundulus heteroclitus. The sequence continues at coordinate 18,672,943 of NC_046379.1, forward strand.
TGAAGCCCGTGTTTACTTCCTGGTTCCTAAGCCAATCATATGAGAGTTCCCAGGGTTCCCAATACAGAGCGATGCATTTGGCATTTTTATCTTGGCAAAATCATTTTATCAGCCCACAAATGTGGAAGCCAGCAAGAGAAGCAGACCAGAAATAGAACAGAATACAACATACCTATTGGTAAACTTGAAGTCCCTGACCTTGTTTAGCAGCTACGCAGCAAATACTGTGATTTAATAGTTAAAAAAAAACTATAATAGAAAATAGAGAAATCTGAATGGCTTGAGTTCTGTTAGATCTGGCATAAAACAAACAGAGCGTTTAAGAATAACCACGTCATATTGATAGGCAGACATGGCAGTTACAGTGTGAATGGTTCTGCTTCGTGACCTGACCAACTGGGCAACCATGAAAAACATCTGTCAATGTGTGACTTCAAGCACAATTAGCTTATACCGCAGGAAAATAAGGATGCAAACCAGCAATTCCAACCCTGAATAACTTGAAAGAAAAAAATATTCAAGGTTTTTGATTGGCCTAGTCAAAGTCTTGGACTTGAATCCAATTGACATGCTGTGGCCTTGAACTTAGAAACATCGCCTGCGTATGAAAACCCTCCAGTGTGGCCGAATGAAAAACACTTCAGCATGGAAGAGTGGGCCAAAATCCCTTTATATTGATGTAAAAGACTCAGTCACCTGATTACAGTTGTAATCAAGCAAAGCAAAAAAAAAAAAAAAAAAAAGCTTTGCTTCGAGTACAGTCAAAAGGAGGCCCACATTCCCACTTCTTGGTTTCACAACAAAGACTCCAGCTTTTCATTACAATGGAATAACAACTGAAAAAGAACTGCATGAGCCAAAGGGAGAGGTGATGGTACATTCAAGCTGAAATAACTCAGCTATAAAAGTGAAGAAAGTAAGACAGATGGGTGGAGAACAAAGATGAGCCATCATAGAAAAGGATAAAAAGGCTGAGCAGATCAAAGTTGTAGAGTATTATGAGTTTAGACTGCAAAATAAACTGTCTGAACTTTTATTGATTTCTTGCAAGATAAATCTATGTAATCTACATTTTCAGTTTCAGGGTAAAGATGTAGCAAAGTAAATCATTGAGGTTGTGCGTGTGTGTGTGTGTGTGTGTGGGGGGGGAGTCAACTGTACTAAAGTAATATGCAAACTGAAAAAAACAATCTTGATGCTATATCAATGTGTCTAATAAAGGCCGTTTGAGCAGCATTATTGTTCTGGACAGCTGATATACAGTTAATCCGAAAATAATTACGTTTTTTACAGCCGTGTCACATTATTTTATCCACACCGTAGAACAAATAAGATCATATCAGGCCATTTTTTTATGTGTTCCTAGTTTCTTGATTGCCATGCCTAGATGAAACATCTGATTTACTGACATTTAAGTTAAACAATGGTCACGAGGATCAGACTTTAATTTTATATATCTTTCTAGCCTATTTTTTTCATTCAAACTTAGAGTCTTTTTAAATGGAATAAGAGCTTGTGAATTTGGAAAACTGACACCATACAAGGCCATTTCTTTCCCACAGTAATCTGACCTGCTGGCTGTGTAAAACAGAATGAAAAGCTAAAGGCAGAACCACAGGATCAGCAGTTTGTAATCTGTGTGTATCAACAAATGAGCCTGAGAAACGGGATGTCGCCACAATGTGCCGTGCTGTACATGGTTGTGTTGACCAACTTCACATGAAGGCTCTTACAAACTAAGCATTTAAATACATTAACTTCTTTTCTTTCAACTCTGGCATCAAAAAGACTCAAAACGTGATATAGGGCTTTGTTAAAGATTAGATCTGTAAAAACACAATTTAACTGCACTGTTAGACATAAAATCATTGCCAGTTAAATTATGATCTAATGTAAGTAAAGCAGAATGTTATATATAAAAAACATAAATTAGGCTAATCATGAAATAAAGCATTTTTTTATATAAGTAGTAGAATTTGATTTGAAGTTTTCATTGTCCAAGTTTTAATTTCTGTTTAGCCCTGATCCTTTCACTCTCAGCTTGCAGCTTTTCTAAAAGCCTGTGAAAGTAAAAGAACGAGACAAAGGATCTGCTTTTAGAAATACTCCTCACAGTGTAATTTAAGTGTCTCTTTTTTGAAAGACGAAAAACAGTGACTAATGAGATGCTTCACAGTACAGCTCTGCACATCTTCTTGCAGACAGCAGCAGCTGGACTCAGATGTGCTTGGAAGGCAGAATTCTCCTCCATTCTTGGGCCATAGATAAATCCACTCCCCGCCCTTAAAGAGACTTATAGAGTTAACTCCAGACGCACTAGGTCAGCAAATCTATGTGCCTCACTTCAGAATCGATACAAGTGGCTTTAAAATGATACAAGACTCCGTCAAGCTCAGCAAGCATATTCCTGTGGAATCAGATACGTTTCTGAATTCATTTCATCAGGTGGCATTACTCACTCAAAGAAAGGACCTTTAGCTGTTTCTTTGATGTTTTTCTTTCTGTTTTGCTGAGAAACACAAACAAATGTAATTTCCAAGAAGTACTTGCCAGTTAGATGCTTTGCACAATAGTTTGTTGGAAAATTGGCCCATTCCCCCCGAGCAGAAATGGTTTAACTGAGTCAGGTTTTTAGGATCCTTTGGTTCCCCTCATATTTTCTATGTGACTGAAATTAGAGCTTCATTATGGCCACTCTAAAACATTGATTCTCTTGTCTTTAAGCCCCCAACTAATTAACTCTAATTTGCCTGTATGATTAGGATCGTTTTCCATTTGAATTAATTCAACCGTCTGGCCGACATCTTAACATGTTACAATATTTCCACATAATGTTCTTTCCTCATGATGTCATCTATTTTGTGAAGTGCACCAGTGTTCCTTCTGCAGCAAAACATCCACACAACATGACACTGCATCCCCCTTGCTTAGAAGTTGGGATGGTGCCCTCCAAACATTTAGCTATAAACACACCACAAGACATGTCTCCAAATATTTGTTTATTGAAATAGGGTCAATGTACAGAAAAACAGAGTAAAGATGCACTACACCAGAGTCTAGCTTCTTTGCCAATTGTCCTTGTGTCAGATAGGAGGAGAAAAATCCAGGTAAATAAAATGTTAGCAAACAATGATAAATGGTCATTTAAGCACATGTAGATACCATTTATAATGAAATGTTCTCACTACAGCCTGCAGTGGTTAAATTGTAATGAAAAGGACATTTTAATTTCAATTAAAAAAAATTCAACGAATAGATTAAATTTATAAACGCAAATGCAACATTGGCAAAAGTGTTAACAAGCAAAAAAACAGGAAGAATATGCCTTATTTTTTTATATTTACTAATATGCAATGCAGCAGAACCTTTAAAAATTTTCATATATTTGTTTTTATGGACTGCCTAATTAGTGGGAGCTAGCCTATAACAGAGGATGATTAAAGTGTCTTATTAATATACTATCAAGCCTTTTTTAAGAGTCCTGTAATATAACCTTTATTAAGAGCCAGAAATGGAAAATCAATTGCAGATGACAAACCTCAACTGTGATGCATGTAAATTAGGCCCTTTACCTTGTCAAAAATACATTACACATAAAACATGGCTATGAATCAAGGTAAAGCCGTAAAATATTTATTGCGATAACTGCTTCGTAATAAGCACTTCAACAAATTTCCCAATCATTAATAAGTGAGTAACAGTTTAAAGAGCAGCAACAGTCTAAGTGCTTTTTTTCTCCATTTCAAGTCTGACTTCTTTCCAGTTCAGCCTGGAGAAAATTAAGACAGTTGGGACTTCCATCGCTTTTTAACCTAATATTTGTCCTCATTATTCCTCAGCATATTCTCCTCTTCCATTCTAGGTCATTACATACGACACTAAACACTGCAAACTGAACAGTTGTCTCAATCTATCTCTATCATGCAAGTACATTTTCCTTGTGTGTCGAGTCCTGACTGAACTGACATGCAGGTAAAATCTGCAGACAAAGACTACAAATCCCAGCCAATCTGATCTCAGACTCAGATCTGTTATTAAGAGATTTTTTTCTTTGGGAAATTATTTCAAGATGTAACATTTATTTTGAATCTTCAAATAACACTAAGATTGGATTTCTTTATTTGAATGTAGATTACTATAACATCTTATAAGAATGATTCTTTTTACATTTGCCCCCAAATATGTGTGACCCATTTTTCTGTAATCCAAACAGACAACAATACAAGAAGCAACAAATCAATCTGAGATTAGCCTACAGATGGAGTGATGCGATTCAACAAAGAATAAATAGAACAAAGACCTCCGAGCAGCTAACTGAGCCTATTGTTTCATCAGATCTCAGCGTCATTCATATCCTGACTCTCCTAGCTCACAGAGGGCAAGTGGAAAACAACCTAGTTTTGTTCATTCACTAAGCGGAGAACACATCTTTCTACAATATGAGATACCACGGATTACAAAAAAGCAGAAGTGAAAGTGTGTGTTACCTTTCTGTCTTACTGAAAAATGAAAGCAAACATCGGTCTGTGCCAACACAGAGTTACTATTCTGATCTTTTGTTTTTAACTTACTCAGCCTGCAATGTCTTGTGTAAACTATAATTATTGTAGAACCAAGACACCTGTGTCATGAGGAAGCAATGAGGAAGCTTTCTTTTTCTGTGACAAATATAGCTAAGCTTGACCAAAGCACTACAGCAACTTATAATTCAACCTTCCAATCTTTGGCCACACAGAAGGAAAATAGTATCGAACACGTCCCCATTTTTCTCAGTAAATAGTTTTCCCGACTGGTGGTATTAAGATGCAGTTTACACCAGATGTCTGTGACAAATTATAAATAATCTACACATACAATTCAGTCCAAAAATTAAGAGTAAAAAAGTCTAATCACAGGAATTAGTATTAAAAAAAATGACATGCAGAAAATCTATCAAAAGTTGACACAATAGCCAGAATATGTTATTATACAAGTAATTTTGCTTCTGCTCAGTGACTATATAGGTTTTTCATAGCTTATTAAACTTCTATTAAAAGGAATCATCATTACTAAGATACTGCACAGAGAGCATTTCATGATGGATATAAGCAATCAGCTCTTTCAAGACCTTTGTAACCATATTGTGAAACATACTGATAGCACAGGTTACACCCTTATTTATAAAATTCTTTATCTTCCACTGAGAATCACCAGGTTATAATCCTGAAGTGAAAATAACATTTCACTGGACACTAGGGCTGGACAATAATTGCATTTGCGATATAATTACAATTTTGCAAAACACAATTGCTAAATTGCAGAAGTCCGCAATTTTTGGCAACGTAACAATTTACCTGCCGGTAATATTGGTTTGCCTCCATATGGAAGGGAAGACATTACTTGTTTTAGAGTTTATATAATCATTATTTTACCAGAAGCTTTCAGGAATCTCACCATAGCATCAAGTACCGGTCAAACTGTTTAATACATAGTCTTGTTTGTTGGTTGCAGGTTGCACTTTATGTTCAACAAGGATTGATGTCCAACTCAATTAAAAGCTATTATCTTCAATAATAATATTCTGATTAATAAAAAACAGTTACAGTTGTGGATTTAAATAGTCCTTGTTTACAAACATCTTTATCTACAGGGTATTTTTCTTGCTTGTAGTTAATGCAGAGAAAAGTCAAAATTAAATCGCAATTATGGTTGAAACAAATCACAAATTTAATTTTTGGAGAATAGTAATAATAATAATAATAATAATAATAATAATAATAATAATAATAATAATAATAATAATAATAATAAATCACACAGCCCTACTGGACACCACCTACAAGCTGGTGTTAAAAGGATTTCTCACATCGGGTCAAAATGATGTTCAGCAGAGTTGTCCTAGAGCCGAGAAATGGTGGAGGAGAGCTTCTGAAAGACCTCTCTCATCACGTTTGCCTTAAAACATGTCAGTCCATAATTCCGATCATCACCGTAGGCTTTCTGGATGTTTGGACTCTGCTCATCCTTCATGGCAGTGCTTTCAGCAGACAAAGGTTGCCACCTCTGCACAGCCTCTCCATACATCAAGGGGGTCTCGGATTGCAAAACCTTGAAGACGCCTGCTCTAGATGACCATCTAGGCTATAGATACATCATCATGTACAATATAGCAAAAACGTTTGCACATCTTTCCTCTATGTATAAGCATATATTTTATTGTACTACTACAGTCTGTATGTATGTATGTAGATAAAGACACCCTTTTTTATTTATTTGTTTGGTATCTCATACCTTTCTTCCTTAACCCAGTGCTGTTAATGTAAGAGAAAGGATGTGGAGAACAAGCTTTGTGAACACATAAACAGCAGCTGGAAACACCATGATGTTAATTTTTTCCTCCCATGTAGATCTTTGGATTGTTACATATGAAGGAAAAATGCACCGGATCAAAAACGTGTAGGATGTGATGTTCTTCTCAGAATATTACTTCCCTAATGGTAACAATACCTCATTTACCCCGGCCATTTCCTGCAGCGATTGTGTCGACGACACTTCCACTGCATTCAGAGACCAGCACACTCCCTCGCATAGAAACCAGAAGGAAACAGTCAGTCCAAACAAATCTATCTAAACAACATGTCGTGTTCAAGTTGAGAATAATACTGTCTTATAGTTGAACATTATTGAAGATTTTAAGTAGGTCTTCTTTTCATATTTCATCTAACAACTACCAGCTAAAAAATGGGTTTTACTATACATTAATTACAATCACATGTCTTCATAGGATTTCATTGCACACCCAACGCATGCCAAGGGAATACAAATGAATATATAAGCGCCTCTGCACATCGTCTTTGAAATCAAACTTACCCTAGGCTACAGGAGAGTGAATATTAGACTGGCTTTTTCTTAGAGACTGCAAAACTCGGAAGTCTTCACGAGAAATGCCAAGTAAATGCCAACCCAGGTTGGTCACATTTTCTATTTGCTTTACTTAGTTATGCTAGTATAAATTATGCAAAACAGATACTAAAACCTCCAATAGAACGTGAATTTAGACTCATACATTCCAAATATACAGCGTTAATACATTTTATTTGATTAATGCAGCGTTGCAATATTTTATTCATTCTCTCCTTGTTTCAAGAGCCCTGTTACACAAGCTTGCTGGTTAGATTTTTCTGCCTTGCGGTGGCAACTTTCGCGGCTTCTAGAACATTACGACAAATTAACATTCTGGCTTGAATACCAATGTCTATTTGGTAAAATGTTACACCCTACAAGCATAAGGGCAGCCTTGACCAAAAACATTATCAGGCTCTGTAGTGTTTGTTTAAAAAGTGATTTTGATAGCATGTAAACAAGATATGTTCAGTGGTAGTGGGCAGGAGGAGCAGCTGACGGAGCCAGGCTGCTTGGCTTGTCCACAGAGAAGCACAATAAAGAGAGCTCTGAAAACCACTGTGGAATGCACAAAATTCCCAGGATACACACAGACCCGAATGCAGACACACGTGCTGCACTTCTCCCTGCAGACTGGACAAACAGGCTCACCGTTTCCACACAGAGGGCATTGTATGCACGATTCCACAGAACCCAACTTGCAGAGAACCCGAGCTTTTCATCTACAATCCACACCTGCTGTGGGCTTCTGTGTGCGAGCTGTTTGGGAGGACGAGTGACAGGGCGAGCAGAGAATAAGGTCGGCTGATCGGCTGCAAGTTCAGGAGACATTTTCCTTTTGTCTATCTCCAAATTTTGCAAGACTAAAATTCTCTGTCAAATAAAGACCACCTTTAGTCCAAAACTAACCCCTTATAAAGAAGCAATGTAGTTTTCAGAGCCCCTCTTAGGAGGCCACGGCAAAGGAGACAGAATTCCTGAAAAGATTAAATGTTTTGTTGCGGCAGGAGGTTGAAAAGCCATAGGCAAGTAATATGATTTGGATAACAAAGCGGCATCTGCTGACATTCGAATATCAACATCAAGGCTGTTGTAGCGGAGTCATCTATTGTTTTCTTACCAACCAACAAAGTAAATTGGGAGCAAGAATAACATATGATGTTCATGCAGAAAACGAAACAGCCTGCCAGCTGTTGTTCAATCCAGCCAACCATGTAATAAATAAACACAAAATTCAGAATAATGCTACACAGTAATCTGATACAGGCAAGCTCAAAAAGTTCATGACTGCAGCCAATCACGGCACACATGTGGAAGCTGTTCATATCTCATGTATCTAAAAGCAGAGATGCATAAATAAATTGGCCAGCGATCAGAATAAGCTAAAATACCCTTTGTTGCATCTGACTGGAGTCAAATAATAAAAACAATTGGATTTATTATCCCTCCTGTTTATTAAATGCATTAAAACTGCTAAAAAGAAAGCGATCTGTAAATACATGCAATAAAACACCCTGCTCTTCCAGGCAGTTTATTTTGAGTTTATTAAAAACAGCAACAAACAAAACAATAACGCTTGGGGACAAATGTGTTTATGTATAAGGGATGATCTTGGATTCAACACTTTTATCCAGGAACATGCTCAACATTGCTCCTTTTAGGTATTTAACAGTTTAAACAAAACACAGTTAACAGATAATAGTGCAGCTGTTTCATAGAGCTTAAAACAGAAAATCAGAATTGGACAAAATTAAAATATTCAGGTTAAAAGTAAATAAAAAAATAGCTGAATCAGTCAGTAAAGGTCTGATTAGTGTTACACCCTAAATATAAAATAAAGCCTTCAATTTGCTCATGTTACTTTGCCTCAGGCTTTAATCTTCTGAATCCTATTAAATTATTGTACATTGCTGTTTTTTTAATTACCACCAATTTTAACATTTTCTTCCAACAATTTACCATTCACGTAAAAAGTTTTACCAATAAAATCACAACAAAATCAAAGGGGGAAAACTGGTTATCGCAAATTAGAATCATAAAAAAAAAAATAATAATAATAATAAATAAAATAAAAAAATCAATTGTACTGAAGTCCATCCAACTGGTCAAATGTATTATTTGCTTAAAGAACATAACTGACCGCCATCTTTTAATACACTAACAAATATTGCATCCAGGCAGTGCACTTTGCAAATTTCATTGGCAACCTTTTTGTGAGCAAATTCAAACAATTCTTACCCAGAAAATTATTAAATCATGTTTGATTTTTCCCCCCATTGTGGGGCATTTGGTTTCCTTTTCCTCAAGAAACTAAAGTTTTAAATCCGGTCTTGAACTTAAAAGATGTTTCACTTTGCCAAAAGTAAATTTAAAGAAATGATAGAAGGAGAAGATTAACATTAAAAGGCAGGCCTGAATAAGAGTAATCCAAATTAATTTCATCAGGAGACTCAAAAATGAGCTCAGCTGGCAGGGCAAAAACATACTAGATGAGATCTGGTATAGCCCTCTAAAGCACAAAGAGGGGCTTGTGTGCATAGTATGAACACAGAAATAGGAACACACACAAACATATAATCCTGTATTAGTGTCATGCTGATGTATCTGGTCCTGGGTGAGGGGGCTGCAAGTGTCTTGCCTCTGTGTGTACAGGCAGCCCGGCATCAGTCACCGCTCCAATACAGCTGGAGGAGGCAGATCACAGAGCACCCACACACCAACGGCAAGCCTCACCTCGCTGATGGACATTTGGCCAAACTCCCAGTGATGGTTCAAACTATTATATTATAGATGAAGGAAACCAAACCAATAAAATACATAAAAGCACCTATAAAGTACAGGTGCTGAGCTTAAAGTCTAGTCATCTATAGTGTAAAGTATTTATCCCCCTTAGATATAGACATCCCTTTTTCACATTTGTCACATTACAACCACAAAACAATGTATTTACACACAGTAGTTCATAACTAAAGTGAAAGGAAGAAGATCGGTTTGAAGTGGACCCAAGCCATGCAGGGGACACAACAACCATATGGAAGAAGGTGTTCAGGTGAGACTAAAATTTAATTTTTTTGGCCTACATGCAAAAATTTGTTCTTGGAACAACCATAAAAAAATAGCCGGAACACAATATCAGCACAATAAAACATGGTGGCGGTGGCATGATAGTGCGGGGATTCTTCTGCGGGGACAGGGAAGGTGGTCAGATTAAGCCTAAGGACCTTAATCCTGGGTAATCCTGGAGAAAAACCGGTTAGAAGCAACCAGAAACACGAGGTTCAGCTTCCTGCAGGACAACCACCGTTGAATAGGTTTAGATCTAAGCATATACACCATGTTTTAGAGTAAAAAACCAAACTTAAATCTAATTGAGAATTTGTGGACCCATCTGATCTCTGTCCAGTCTGACTGAGTCTGACTCAATCTGCTATTTTGCTGAACTTTGATGTTCAGAGCTTGTAAAGATATTCACATTGTAATTGCAGGGAAAGGTGACTACAAATGTTAATTCAGGAAAGCTGAAAAAAAGCTCTCTACATTTTTCTTATCATTGTAAAATGCATATGTACTGTATACATTTCATGAAACTTTACATTAAAACTATGCACTGCTTTGTATTTAAAAAAAAATACACAGTTTTGTGGTTTTAACCTGACAAAATACTTCTGTGAGGCAAAGGAAAGGCTTGTAACTTGTAAAGAGGAACAGCGAGAAACCTTTGCAAAAATAAAACGATAAAGGAAATAAAATCAATGTAAACATGCTACAAGAGTGGGTTTTAAGGGGTTGCCAAGGTCAAAAGTGTTGTAGGTCTCCAAGTGGTCTGAGCGCTTTAATAAATCAGAGCTACAGATTCATCTTCCGGCCAATCAATAATCCCAGGTTCAGTCAAGATGACTGACAATAAAAGTACACAGATGCATTGCACAAACCTGTGCAGTCAGTGGCAATTTATGCTCTAAAGTGGCTTAAGTGCTGAAAATGTAAGGAAAAATTATTCGCTGATAGATTTATAAGTGAACATAGAGCAATAGATGCAAAAAACACTAAAGAGATTAAACATGTTAACCAACCTACAATATCACATGCGTGCATAAACATCTCATGCAGAAATACACCTGTTATCATGTCTACAAACTTTCCACACAAATCTGCAGGCAACGCAGAACATGACTGGAGCCAAACTGCTGGAAAAACATTTGCTAATATATTGGTTTCTCTTTTACTTCAGAAATCCCACAAGAGCTGACAATGTGTGATAGTCAAACACGCAAGCGCACACAAAAAGAGAAGTGAAAATAACAACATATTTTAGCTTAAAGGGAAAAAAAAGGGATGGTATCAGAACAGAATAATGAAAAGAAAACAAAGCTGACTAACAAGCTGCCTCCAGTGAACCTCACGCGCTTCTTATCTCGCTCAGATGGCCTCACATCTCTCCTGCCAAACATTCAGTGGGCGGCCCAGTGTTCGAGTTCAAAGGTCCAGCCGTAAAGGCACCGCGTGACGTCCAGTGATCAAAGAGGAACTTCATCGACCGACGCGGTCCATGTTCAGCTTCTGGCATACCTTCAGCATTCTCCCATGTCACCAAGAACCCTGATGTTAAGATGTTCACATGTTTCTGCGCGGACATGCATTTGTTTAAGATCAAAGCAAGTTTTCTGAAACTACACACAAAACAGGCTAACTTTGATATTGCTTTGGAAAAACAATTACGCCCTAGCTCGTATAAGTTATTTGTTTCCAATGCGGATACATAATATAAATTTATCTGCACTCTTTTTGCATCTGAATGTCTATTCCTATTACTGAATAGATATAAATGGATGCTTATGCACATTGGCTCGTGACAAGACGGTTATGAGTTACCTGCAGACCCTGTGCTTGCAGGCCGTTTCTCCCCTGCTGGTCATAAAAAGCTAGGAATAAAATAAAAAAAGAAAGGAAATTATGACGCCTGACTGCCAACCGTGGGCAGCACTAGCAATAAAATTAGAAAAGAAATACTATTTGCTCTTTGTATTATTTAGAGCACCGACATAAAGCATTTTGTTAGAAAACTTTTGAATTAGATCTTGAGGACTGAACAGACTCTAGAGCATATCGGTACACGGTGACAGGAAATATACGTTTATTACTGATCCCTTTTGCTAAGGTGAGACTATTTTCCCAGCTTCCCCCCTGAAGGTAAACAAGGGTTTGCCAAGTCAGCAGAACCAGTCCTGCTTTTTTTCCGAAGCCACATGTTATCCTGACACAACACGCTGCTCACCCAGTGCCAGCTGTCCAGGCTTTTCTTGTCGTTTGTTTCAGTGATAAATGAAACTCTCTGTCGAAGACAAACACGCTTTCAGAAATCAGACAATACAAACCCTCACAACCCCCCACCCTGACATTATAGCTAAAGCTAAATTATGCACCACAAGGACGGTTGCATTTAGCACAGTTTAGACTACAGCAACGGGAAGATTCATTTCAAACTCCAGTTTTAGAAAATGCTTGTAAGAACTTTTTCACATCAGCTAAATATATTCTGATTCTCTCATATTCGCTCGGAGCTTGTGACAGCAGCTCGGCTATGATCCGAGAGTGAGAAAAGCTGTGAGCGTGGCGCTTCAGCCGGCTCAGTTTGATAGTGAAGCGCCGGCAGTTGTCTTTACAGTACAGCTCCCAACACTGTGGGTTTTCCTTCAGTAATGACATCCCACAGATTGCGTAACTCTGCCGCTGCACGGCCCTCAGGCATCAACTATCTGCTACTGTAACCATGAGTGACCCCCCCACACACACACACACACACACACCATATACACGCACTGTGCTTTCAGACATAGCCACACACACATGCTGCACACTCAAAGTCCCATTGTATCTGAAATGCTCTGAGGAGGCATGTGCTGGCTGGTTTCACGCTCATGGTTTCAATATACATGACACGCAGAGAACGTCATGAGCAGAGCAATGCTTTGTTGGCTGAGAAAGAAAAACAGAGTAACAACGTCGCAACCCGGCCTTCGCTGCTGCGATCCCACGTGTTACAGCAGCCAAGTCAGGAGATTCCTCAACAAAAAACAGAAATCAGAAAAATTTGGAAAGCCTGTGTGAATAGCTCCTTATTTATTTTGCTGCCCTTTCTCAAATCTATTCATACATGTGGGACAGCTCAAAACACAACAAGAAGCAAAATCTTATCAGGAAATCTGGTCAGGTTAAGTCATCGGATAAGAAGCTTATTTTAATTTGATATACAAAATGCATGCCGTCATTATAGGATTAAAAAGGAATAAATGTCATTTCTATGTATTTTGTGTAAAATTTTGCATAAATCCTTGAAAGAATAAAACGGGATAAAAAATTATTTATTCATCTGTACAGTATAAGCAGTAAATAAATGCCCGTAAACTCAAACATTAACCTCCTCCATCCATACAGCCAGGCTCAACTCCAACACTGCAGTGAAGACTTGTGAGAATAAACCTATAAATCCTCCAATGAAACAACGTCGAAGAAATTAAATTTGGTTCCTATGAGAAAACACTTTAGGAGACTTGTTGGCAGAGCATGTTTTCTCCCTTATGAGCTGTAATAGACATGTCTGGTACGTTTATGAAGAAGATTTCTTTTAAACCTCGAAAATTGTTGCTTAAGCTTCCTTTACATTGCCCTGCAAAACTATTATCACTTAAAACAAAAAGAATATCTTTTATTGGGATTTTGTGTGATAAAGCAAAACAAAGTAGTACAAATTCATGGAGAGGAAAGAAAATTAATTATCATTTTTAAAAGTACCTGTTTATTCAACCCCCCCATTTAGATTTCCCCTGTGTGCAGTTTAATGTCAGTATAAATCCAGCTGTTCTCTGCAGGCCTCAGAGGTTTGTTAGAGAACATTAGTGAAGGAAACAACACCACGAGGACCCTGGAACACAAAAGACAAGTCCGAGGTAGAGTTGTGAATGTGTTTAAGGTACAGTTAGCTAAGGCTGGGTAATATATCTGGCTTTTAAAAATATTGAGATTTAAAAAAAAAAAAAAAAAAAAAAAGATGAGACTATAATGTTTATGTCAAGATGGTCTATGTTGTGTTAGAATTAAACGTTTGTATTCCAGTAGGTTGTTTTTCAGCCGTTGCTCATATTTATCTAAAGCTGCTTGTTAAAAAAATAACGTGCCTGTGAGACATTTGGGATAAAGCTTTGATTCAGAGATGCAGTTTTATAATTACTTTATGAAAAGAAAAACATATCCAGATAAATATTGTATTTATCGTAGGAGCCAGTTGAGGTGGCTCGGGCATCTGGTTAGGATGCCTCCTGGACGGCTCCCCGTGACCCGACCCCGGATAAGCAGAAGAAGAAGATGGATGGATGGATGGATCTCCCAGCCCGAGGGTTAGCTTTGGAAACTGTTCAAAAGCTCAATCATTAGAAATGTAAAGATTATGGCCCAACTGCAAACCCAACAAGACATGGCCATCTAAACTGAGAGGCTGAGAAAGTAGAGCATTAATCTGAGAAGAAGCCTGGAGACCCATGGTAATTCTGGGAGAGCTGGAGATATCTATAACTCATGTGGGAGAATCTGCTGACGAGAAAGTCGTGCACTTTACAAATCAGCTCTTCATGGAAAGTTCCAAGACCAAAACCCTCATTAAAATTTAACAATAACAAATCATTATAAGTCTTTGCCACAAGCCACGTAGGCAAAAGTAGATAATTAAAAAAAAACTCACATGTAGAAGAAGAGGTTACTCTGGTCACATGGGACTAAAATGTTACTTTGCAGTTTATATTCAAGATTCTATGTGCAGCTTAAACTAGCACCACCCAGTGGGAAAACTTTTATTCAGATCTTTGAGAAGATCATGCAGAGACAAACCCGAAAAAAAAAAACCTGTTAGAGGCTGTAAAAAGTAAAGACTAAGGAGGACCTTGAGCTTCCAAGTACAGACAAATGGTTTAGAGCAAAATATTAGAATGTCCTAGTCAAAGTCTAAACCTAGGTCCAATTGAGACTTTGTCTCATGACTTGAAAAATGCCCAAGCCCACAAACTCTCCATCCAATCTGACTGAGATTTAAGAATGGGTAATAATATTAATTTCTTTATATGAAAAAGACTCCAAAGAACTTGTGTCTATAATCATGGTGACAGGTGGATTTACAAAGTATAAGTTCAGCAAGATGCATACAAAAAGCATCCCACACTTTTCAGATTTTAAAAAAAAAAAAATCTTTAAATAACTCTTTAAAAAAAGACTGAAAAATAAAATATAAAAAGTTTTAAAACCATGTATAAATTTCCTCCCACTTCAATTATTCAACACTAACCCCCAGAGAAAGATTATAAAATAAAAAATACACAGAGGTTTGTGGTTGTAACATGACAAAATGTGGAAAGGGCTATGAATATTGAATGAATTTTTGCGCTGAAAACTTTTGAAAGGCACAGTACTACAAACATCTAGCTTTGTAGTGTCATCATAAGGATGCAGAAAAGCTTTTGTTACACATGGTTGCAATAAACAGCATAGTGGTTGCTAACTAGACAACGCCTTAAAGAGGAAGACAAACTAGATGAGTCTGCCAAAAAACATTGATGAATGTTGTAATCTTGCTTTCAAGTCAGCAAATAGAAACTGTTTTGTCTCCAGAAGTGGAAACATGCCTATTCACGTAATTATTGAAAGTGTGGTTTTCAACAAGTCAGAACTCATTGTATCCTTTTCTTTATTAACTTATATAAGAAGGCAATTATATCCTGTATATATAATATAAAAACTACCCTCATTTAAATAATAACACTTGAAAACATGTGGTCACATTTAGCTATTTTAGGTCAACATTTTCTACCTGATGGATGCTAGTGTATTAAATCACAGTCTAAAATCTTCCAGATGTCTGTGGTAAGTATCTGATATGATTCATATGATGTTACTCAAAATGCTTTATTTAATCTCATTGCACAGACTAATGTGACACTTAGGATAAGGGCTTCAAACTCCAGTTCTCTAGGGCCTCTGTCAAACAACCATTGGATATGATTGTTCAGGCTGTGTTTGAGCTAAAGTTTGTCATCTTAACTACAATAAAAAACATCAATAAGCAACAGGATTAGATCATTTGTGAAAAAGTAAAAAAAAAAATTATACTCTAAACACATGTTTGAGGATCCATGCAGAAAGCCTAAAAGCCTGCTCCTACAGCTCTAACAAGGCAAACATTACAAGCTGTAAATATTAAGTAATCATTTCCACATAAAAGGAGAAATGACATCAAAAACTATCCTGGACAAAAAAAAGTTTTTCTTCTAAGTTTTACCATTTAGAGAATCAAGGCCTTGTGAATACTGCAGACAAATTGTAAAAAAAAAAATAAAATACTTACGAAGGAGTCTTGTATTTTAGTCTTATAGAGAAACATAATCTACAGTTGGGTTACAATGGTAGTTTGAAGTACTGCCACTGAACTTCACAACCACAGCTACAGAAACATGACAGACAGACAGACACACACACACACAGTGGAAATTAATAAAAACAAGAAACAGCTCTGTTAGGAGGATATATAAAATAACTTATAAAAATGCACACCTTTACACTAATACTTTGATCTCCTTTGATGTAATTTCAGATTCCTATTTTTCCTCTGAATCACTTTTGAATTTTATTGTATGCAGCTGTAACTCCCTTCAATACATTTTGCAAACTTGCTGTAAAGCACATGCTATGGTGTAGCTGGGCTGCTTCTGTGTGAATTCTAAGTTTTAATGGTAGCAGCCGTTTTGGATACATAAGCCACAAACTGTCAGTGTTCAAAGGGAAACATTGAGTCCAAAATAAAATCTAATCATCTTTAAACAAGACTGGTAAGATAGTTTTTGTTGTTGTTGTTGCTGTTGAATTTATTGAGAATGGCATTATATTGGCGGAGCAAACAACATGCCCGTTGGTGAAAACATCAGTAAAACAGTAAGGATTGCCAAGCTGAAATGGCTGCAAGAGGAAAAGAAATGCAGACAGATGAATATAAAAGACGCTCCTACCTGAGAGGCAGATGAAAGTCATGTAATCTCCCTGACCACCAGTGGCCAGGAAAGGTATTTTCTTCTTCGTCCTCCTCTTCACCTGTACACCAGCAAGCATCTTCTCATCGTGAGGTGTGAAGAGCTCCTTGTTGATGGCCGACTTGGCGCTCATCTCTGATACAAGCAGAAATAAAGAGATGGAAAACAACTAAATGAAGATATCCAATAGAGGGGAAAAAGAACAACCACAGCAAATTTAAATAGCTGAAAAGAAGAGATTCTGGCCTAGACAGTCAAACTCTAATTCACATTTCTGAAAGGGCATAAGATGTAACCCCTCGCTCATATCTCACTCATATCTTAAATATTATGAGGAGTGTATACTCAAGAAGAGCAAAGCTAGGGATTCAACAGACTGAGGAAACATTCAGTGGCAGCAATTTGTTTTAAAATATAATGACGCATTCAAAACAATTTGCATGTATTTGTAAAAAACCATAAATGTATTCAGATCTTCTTTGGCTTGGTTTATATATACACACAACATTTTGGTGCAGCAAAAAAAAAAAAAAAAAAAAAAAAAAATCAAAGGAAAGGAAAGCAAAAACTTGATAGCTTAAAACGTGGATGGCAGAGATATTGATTGTTGCTGATGTGTCAGTATTTGACTTTACAGAGGGAAACGGTTAGATCATTCAATGCAGAGAACATGAGGAACAGTGGTGGGCAACAATTTCATAATTTGTCACAAAATGTCCATGTATGTCAAAAATACATGCACATAAACAACATTACCATAGTTCAGGACTGACTGAAAAAGGTCCCATGACCCATCTTTGAGGGACACCTTCAGCTAAGTTACGGTAGCTGAACATCCTCCTTTTTTGAATTCACACAGTGAGATCTGTTAACGAGATAAATTTTACCACAGTCTAGACCATGAATATATTAACATCACAAGATAGATGTATCTTATTTGCCTGATTCAGACAACCATTTATTTTTACCAAAAATAGGTTTCATCTTTTTTAACTTCCTCTGACTGGAAATTGGCACAATCTTTGGGTCTACTATGTTAACGATCTGGCGTATTTCCATCTGTAAACACTTTTCAGAAGAAGCACTGCATAAAATCTCAGGTCTGCTGTACTAGCCCTCTGTCAAACCACAAATATTATGCAGGGTGCATCTCACCATTTGCATCTTTACTCACAGTAAAGATGTGAGTATTTTCAATGTAATATAAAATGGCATGGTATACTTTTGTGGTAGCGTGTACATCATAAAGTTTTTCCATCAAACCATTTCCACTGAGAAATTGGTTATAGCGCCTCGTTGGCAACATTTCTTTCTGCTTCCACTGGAGAAAACCTGTGCTGTGTGAAAGTCATGTTCACAGGGCCGGTTTACACCCGTCATAGGTGCAAAACACCAGTCAGCATCATTAAGAAGAACTTCAAACGCACACTGCTGTGTAAAACAGCATTTTGCATTAATTAGTGATACAGGTGATGCAGAGGATATGTCACAGGGAGGATGTGACAAAGAACAGGTTTGCATTAATAAACCATCTACACTGCACTATGGTCCTGTAACAGGAATTCAGAAAACAGCAAAGCAAAGATCAGACATTTGGCAGAGACAATTCTTTAGTGACAGAACACCTCTCAGGATTTGTTTTCTACAGCCACAGTAATTAAAAATGTGCTCAAGCATAAGTTCTGGTCTGGTGCTACTTTGGTGGATAAACCATAACGTATACGTGTATTTAACCAGCACAAAATCTGAGACAATCAGGAAAATAAGACTGACCATGAACAAAGTGTCAGCTGAATCGCTACACATCCATGGCTCACATCTTAATACTTGCAACTTGCTATACCTAATAGTTGCTATGTT
Organism: Fundulus heteroclitus; assembly: GCF_011125445.2. Classification (NCBI taxonomy): domain Eukaryota; kingdom Metazoa; phylum Chordata; class Actinopteri; order Cyprinodontiformes; family Fundulidae; genus Fundulus; species Fundulus heteroclitus. Next base: position 18,691,752 of record NC_046379.1, read on the forward strand.
AAATCAAAACTGAAAAGTGAAAGAAAAATTTAAAAAGACCCTCTTAAAAACAGATGATTTTTTTTTCATTCATTGAAGCCATTCTTTAAATTCCAGATAATTATTTTGTGTTGTGCTCAGAAGGCACTCACCAAAATGAAATAGCTTTGGCTGAAGCCATTTAAAGTACTTTTACTCTGCCAGTAATCATTTTCCCGTTATTACACAACAGCATCCACCTGTAAACATACATTTTATACACTGGTGGGATCCGTTGAGGACAAAGCTGGATGACTGATGTCAGGAATAGCTGTACTCACTAGGTTTAACTATCTACAAGTGCAGTATATAGTCATAAAGGAGTAGGTTATTTAGAGCTAAATGCCCTCAGGAGTCCTGTGGAATGTACTCATTGTCTCAGCCACTGGCATTCATTTGAGACACATCATATAGCACACCTTATTGCATCAGTCTAACCCAAAGGATGAAAAACTCTACAGCAAAGCATACCACTAAACAATCCCAGCATCAAAAATACTTGCAAACCAAGTGGTTTTTAACTACGTCATTGGAGGTTTAAAATTATTCTTCCCTTGCAAAGCAGAAAGCAAAAAAGACCAAATTTACTGACAAAATGACTAGACCATAAAGTGCAAGAAATGAGTTAACTTGAATGTGCTAATCTATAAATTTGCGTATTGCAAATCATGTCATTGCGACATCCCCCTTCAGTGTCACACTTTGCAGTGTTTCCTGATATTTTGCAGAACTAGTGTAGCAGATGGTTGGATGAAATCCATTCATTTTAAAAGTGTAATTTGATGTAGTGATGCCGAAAATGTCAATGTTTTAAGCACCAACTAGTGTTCATGCTCAGAGCTGCTAAACTGAGAAAAAAAAAGCTCTTGACAGCTCTTAAAATAGGCAAAAACCAGGGAAATTACTGAACAGTGAGGCAAATAGGCCACCAATCCAAAACTAATTTTCAGTTTCTTTTGGTATCGGAGTATTCATTTCTTCTACATTATTCAGTAGATTGTTATTCTGGTATAAATCGACAAAATGTAAATCTATTTTGATCAAAATGACCACTACATAACTGACTGAGGGATTTAAAAGTCTAACACCAAAGACTTCGAAAATCAATGGACTAACCACAACAGCAGCAGAACTTCATCCCAACATAAAAATGAACCTAAACCTAAAGTTAAGATTTACACTCAGTCCCTCAGGCAACTTGTATCCTGAGAAAACAGATCGATAAAGCAATAACAAGTTTTTCCAGGCCCAGAAAACCTGCGAGTTTGCTTGCTCCATACGGCTCAGCAGGAACCTGGATCACAAGCTTGTGCACTTCAACTGACCAACTGCACGAAAAGTCAGAAAACAAACTCTCAAAGTGACTTTTTCCTGGTAAAAACAACATTACATGCCATTTCTTTTTCCTTTCCCAGTTAGCTTATTTTTTGTGTGTTTTTGTTTTGTTTTTTTTTGCTATTGTGGCCGCCTTGAAGTTTCTTTACTCTATAAAAGGGGTGTCCAAACTTTTCAGCACATTGGCCGAAATTCTCAAGTCAAAAGCACAAAAAAATAATAAAAATAAAAAAACAAATAATTGTTCCGTTGTCAAATAATTTTACGTCCTCTGCAAAATGTGATCATTTTAATAAGCAAATAAGTTGGATTTTCTGTACGAAAAGGCTGTGTAAATCATTATAGATCTAAATGTCGTACCTTATTAAAAGATGGTCCTCCAGCGTGCAAATTATTTTGGGCTCAGTTGAAAGAAACGGAGTTGTTTTTGGTCTAGCAATATAAGAACAGGACTTGGGTCAATATTTTATTGAATAAACTTGATTTAGTAAGTTTTGATAAATAAATTTAAGGCAGATTGTAATGCCCAAATGTCTGCATAGGAGTAAAAGTCATTGGATACATGTCCTATTTACTATAAAATGGTAAATAGGAGAATGTAAAAATTAGTGTTGCACCGATGCCTATTTTTGGCCCCGATACCTGGCTGTGCAGTATTGGCCGATACCGACACCATCTGGTTGAAATTGATGTGTGTGTGTATATATGAAGAACTGTATACTACTTAGGGTAGTAGAACTTTTTATTGCCTACCTGGAATGGGTGACAATAGTTAAATAAACTTTTGGCTCTCAAATGCCAAAATAGTGCAACATTCATGAAATTATAACATGTATAATAGTAGCGCAACAGTAAGACAGTAAAATTACATTAATAATTGAACTTATATAACATGTATAATACTAGTCAGGAGAGAGAAGGCTGCATTCAAGTGACATACAAACATCAAAATGGTATCGGTGCCTATTTGTTGGTGCTCGCCGATGCCGATACCACCATTTTAGTGCTGGATCGGGGCCCTGTCCGATACTGGTATCGGTATCAGTGCAACACTAGTAAAAATGTGGTCCATTAAAGACGAATGCTTCATGTTGTTCGTAACATTTTGAATTGTACGATTTTACCTTGTCTAGTAATTTTGCCCCAATTAAAAATAAAAAGTTTCCAACTGCACTAGCCACCTGTGCTGGTGGGGCAAGTCCTTCTTGAAATGATGTTGGGGGGGGCCGCAAAATAATCTGTACAAGGGCCGCAAACGGGCCCAGGGCCGCACTTTGGACATGACTGCTCTAGAAGATTCTCTTTCTCCCCAACATCATGCAGCTGAGCAGAGAGACTGAGCACATCACCCCTGAAGCTGTCACTGGCACATATCTTCCCTCAGGTGGCCCAGCGAAGCGAAGCATCATGGGGAAGGGATAATACGACAGGGACACGAGGCAGAAAACAAGCAGGAATTTGAGGAGGAGGGGGACAGAAACCTCCAGGCGGTGAAATGTAGCCAGCTAGTGTGCAGCTTATGGTTTGACTTTGCAGACTTACGCAACCGCTAACGACACAGGGCTGAGCGGTTGTAGCCAAGGAGCTACTGTGCCAGTGAATGCAATGCACATACATCCAGCACAGCCTGTCACCCCATTTTCACTCAAAACACTTCATTAACAGGGGGTTATGTGGTGCAAAGCAGTGGAAGGACCGGCACTTTTCCTTTGCTCCACTCTCGCTTCGTGGTATATGGTTCTTACTGCTCTCTTGGGGCCACAGTGGAGTGTGGTCTGTAGATTTAGGCTTCTCAGTCACTTCTTTAACAAGAACACAGTCCTGCTCTCAAGACTGGGCAGAAGAGGAGAAAATAGACCTGAAAGGTGAGGTCTTGACATGATGCAAGGAAAAAAAAAAATGTTTAACTTAAGACAGCCAGCACGTGGAAGGTACATTCCCAGGGTTCTCGCCGCCGCATTTCAGCATAACGGGCCATGATGTTGTCTGTTGTCAAACTTACGCTGCAATTAGGCCGTTATGCTGACTTTCAATCAGCGTAACGGCTAACGTGGGCTCCCTTTCCGTGTAATTCTTATGTCAGATATTGCTCATGCGTGGAGTCTGTTCCTTCTTTCTTTCACCTCATGACCCAGTGTGACTTCTAACGGCAATGGTTTCTAAAATCACGTTAGCGTCAAATCGTTGGCATATCAACAAAAGGAAAAATCTATTAAAATTAATATTAGGGCGAAATAAAGCGTGTTTACACGTTCGGCATCATTTACAATACAGCTCTGTGGTCCTGATCCAGCAGCATTCAGGTTTTAGAGGTATACATTATCTTTTATAGGTCTCTACAGAGAAGGACAAACAAAGGGTCTCAAATATCTATACACCCCTGCTAAAATACCAGCTTTGCAGTGATGTAGAAAATGTTACCAGGATAAATCCTTAAAAACCCTTTTTCACAGGCGCGCTAGTGGCTCAGCTAGTAGCACGACCCATGTACGAAGGCCTTAGTCCTCGACGCGGTCGACTCGGACCCACAGTCCTTAGCCACATGTCTCTCCCCCTCTTCCACTCCCTTCCTGTCAGTCTACTGTAATGAAAAAGCGAGCCACTAGAGCCATGAAAAATCGTAAAAAAAAATAACTTTTTCACCATCCGTGTATTTATCCTGTACAATTCAATTGTACACATATCTAATGGGAGGAAGAACTGAAAAATAAGTTGCATTAACCATAAGCTAAAACTTTATTTAGCCTCCTACTGACAGAATTTCAGCCATCAGGTCTTTTTTTGGTAGTTCTCCACATCTACCGGATTATATGGACATCTCTTGTCCTCAGCTTTCTTCCGCATCTACTATAGATTTTGTAAAGGAAGTTTACTTCTGGACTCTAGGCCTAGGCCGGTCATGATAATAAATCAGTAAATCACACAACAAATTTTAATCGCATGATTAATTAAAATAAGAGATTATTTGCATATGCGTGCTTGCCGTTTTCCCCCTAGTGTTTCCCTCTCCTCTCTCTGAGACTGGATAACAAAAGGTTCCAGCACAGTGCATCGGTGTCTACTCACCGCTTCCTTCTCGTTTCCTCGGTGTAAGGGGAGTTAAATCTTGTGTCAGGTAGGCACATGCTCAAGGCTTAGCATGAGAGCCTTGTGAGGTAGAGCCAACGAAAAACGCGGGTTTGAAAAGAAAATTTAATTGGTGTCAAAGCTGAACACGACCGCTGCAGTGTGGGATTTAACCAAAATGACGGCGGCCACCCGCTTACTCTATCTAAGGCGGTATTTAGAGAGGATATACTTGTGTTATAATGCAATTATCATATTATTTGAAAAGGGTCTCCAAATGACAATGCTATGCTTTATTGTGATAATATTTTTTGATTTATTATCAGACCTACCTGGGCCATTGCAGACTTTACAGTTTCCTCTCATGGAAGCTTTCTTTTTTTGTTTAGATATATGCATGGATTCAAAGTGAAAAAGAAAGATAAAAATTATCTTTATCTCCCTCTTTCTACCAGACAACTAAGAGTTAGGGGCTGGATTTGGCCAGTGTTTGTAATTTGTTAAAATTGTCATCCAACAGAACAAAAGAAACCCAGTTCCAGGGGTCCACGATACTTAGTTCATCTTTAGCTGGAACAGAGATGTATCTGTTACTTGGGAATACCCAGAAAGTACTGATTACAGTTGCTAATGCTAATTGTGCAAATAGCTAATGTAAGATGCCAAAAAATTTCAACTACTTGATTATTTTTGTGTGTTTTAAAATAACAGTAAAACGTTGTTCTACAGTGAGTTCTCTCACAATGCAACACCTGGAAATTTTCCAGATTATTATAAACAAACAGATAATGACCACTGAAAAAAAAAAAAACATGCTAAATGGTGGTAATTGGCTAAAAGCGGTATCTGCTTTACATAATTAGAAGATTGGAAATTGACTCCAAAACTCCGATTGTTGCATCTCTAATCTAAATCTGCGTAGTTTAAGTGCGTGCAGTGGCAATACCTTTCTTTTATTTATTTTTTTATGTCTTGTTTTGTTGTTATTACGCTAAGGAGTTGTTTCTGAGTTAAGGGCTTGTTGCAGGGACACAGGATTAGAACGAGGCGCAGGCTATAAATAACATCAAGGGTTAGCAAATCAATGAAAGCATGTGCATCAGAAAGATTTATAGCATGGTGAAGGGCCTTTTGCTGTCTTATTGGTTTCATTTGGAAGGAACCGAATGGAAATCAGACTAAAACTAAAAATTTTAATCTTCATTTAAAATCACATTCATGTTCATGTATTTTTAGTTAGCTATGAGTATTTTGAAAGCCATTGGGAGCATTACTACTCAAATGAGCTTTTGTTAGTAGACATGATGACACAATGGTATGTGCTATGTCAACAAATGCGCGCGCACACACACACACACACACACACACACACACACACACACACACACACACACACACACACACACACACACACACACACACTTCTGGTAAGGCTGCAGCAATGCTAAGAATTACTGTGTTTGACCAGCAGATGAGATCAAGCAGGACAGCAGTGGTGGGAGTTTCAATTGAATTTGGGGTGTGAACTAAGCATTGGTTGAAGTAATAAGATCTACAAACAGCTTTATCTGAAAGTAAAAGACTTAATGTTTTGTCAAGATAACCTACAGAAAAAAATGATTAAGTGTATTCTTTAAGCTGCTGATGTCGACTACTCATACTCATACTTGGCTTGCTTTGGAAACTTGGGAGGACAAATTAGTTTCTCTCATTCTCTGCTGAATGCTCTGAGAGGTATGAAAAAAATAAAAACACTTTGCTTCATCTGCAGCCTTTCATGCATGGCTTTCATGTTGACTCGAAGCTCTGAACAAGACCTTAGGGGGGAAAAACTCCCACAGTTCCCCCCATCTTCAGGAAAACAAATCATCAGAAGTTCAGATCAGTCAGAGCAATTTTGAATGTAGTCCAACATGAACATATTAACAGATGGTGAATGTTGCCAGTCAGAAAATAATTGAGAAATACATCGTTTTTAAAGGTTTCAATGCCAGTCTGTAATAAGTTTACATTTTAACTTGTAGAACAGCACCACTGAGCTGTAATAACAACCCAAACTCTGTGTTTTAAGGCTAATAAAACCTTTTTGATGAAATCAAAAGGATAATACTACATTTGTTGATCATGCCCACTGCTTATTCAAGCCACACATGCCACATGGACAAGAGGGAAGACATCCCTTTTTTCACCAACAGCTCAACTCATTCTTAGAGATCCAAAGGCGTTCCAAGGTCAGAAGGAAGAGACAGTCCCTCCTGCAAATTCCTGCATCCACCTCACAAGATCAAGGGAGGATCCTAGTCAGGTGCCCAAGCCACTTAAACTGAGGCATCTTGATGCGCAGGTGCAGCCTTATTCTGTTTTTTTCCTAGATTACAAACCGCCCCAACCTCTAATGTGGAACCCTGCCAACATACAGCCAAAACTTATTTCGGTAACTTGCCTGATTAATGCATGCAAGGCTAGAGGTACAGTTATGTCTTTAAAATTCAGTTTTTAAAATCAGGTATCAGGCCCTGATCCCTTTCCGATGGAACCTCCTATTTGACCCTGTCCATCAGTTGTGTGCCTTTCGGCTTATGGATCATAAACCAGCCCTCTCAATCACAATACAATTTCATTCTGATGGTAATTTTTGTTGATTAAGCTTTAAGTTTTAATTTGCTAACAAAGTCTGAGTGAAGGTTCTGTTTGGGAGAGAGGAGCAGGACTCTAGAAACAAGAGTCTTTATTGTTGTTATGTAACCATAATGAAATTTTGGTCACACTCAGAATGACCCAAATTAAAAGCCCAGAAAAACGAGACATAAGCATCCCTGAAGGACATCTTAAAAATGTAAAAGCTTCAGAAGAAATACAAAAGTATTAAATATCTAACATCCTTTTTGACTCTTCAAAGACAAATTAGAAAAACTTACAGAATAAACATCCTTGGAAGTAAAATATGTAAAAGGACAAATGTAGCATTTATTTAAAATGCAGCTTGTGCTGAAACAGTCTATGAAATGGGCTGGAGGTTAATTTGATTATCAGAAGTGGTGTTTTTCCACTGGTTGCATTGTTATGCCCAATTATTTTCCCAAGATGCACCAGAACAAGGGTGAGGTTCAACCAAACTGCATTGAATCCCAAGTTTTCCAGCTTCACTTCTGTTATGTTAAATCGCTGTTCATATAGACCAGTTCATTGTTATTGTTTTGAGGCGGGTTTTTCGCGCATGCGCGCCGGACCGGTAGGCAAAAGACGAACACAATGGCGGACGCAAACAGAGAAACTGACGAGTTCTCCGCGTATTTTTCTTCTTTAGATAACGTACTACAAGATCGTTTTAAGAGTAAGTTGATGGTTGATGGTATCAGATTGCCAGATCCACACAGCAAAAGCCTGAAGGGACGGAGCGAGTCTGTGAAATGCTGACCAAGTGCTCCGTACCGCGACATACAGCTGCCTTATAAACACGGCAGGCCAGTACAGACAGAGAGCACGAAAGCCCCTTAAACCACTGGACGGCTACAATTATTTTAAATCGGGAAAAAGGCTCCAGCAACGCCCGCGACGCCATGAGGGATTAAGCGGTCAGAAAATGGATGGATGGATGGATGTTGTTCACACATGTTTGTGCAACAGCACAAAGCGGCGTCGGACACAGGCCGCGTCTCAGCAGAGGCCCGGTAGGTTAAAAAAAAAAAAAATTTCACTGCGGATTATTTAGGTGTTTTTGTCTTGTTAAAATGGGTGGCGGTGTCGGCGACATTGCAGCGTAAACACAAGTACTAGCGCCCGTGAACCGGGGCGTAATGGCAGCAGCAGCTGCTGTAGCCCCTGCTGCTAGCTGCTGCTAGCCGCCCCGGCCCGGCCCGTGTAGCCGGGCCGCAGGGCCGGCCCATGCAGTGTTTACGCAGCAGCCGCTGGCTGCTGCCGCAGCCCGTGAACTGGCAGAGCAGCCGCTGCCTGCTCCGCCGCTGCTGCTTGGCTGCTGCTGCTACCGCTTCTCCGGCCCGTGTAGCGATCTGTGTACCCTCCGCCGCTATTTAAGTAGAACAATGACTAGAGCAGAATTAAGTTGTATTTACCGGAGATGAAGTGTAGACTGCAAATTCTGTCGTAGAATGATCGCTCCCCCAGTCCATTGGGAGTGTCTGCCTGCGCTCTTTTCATTGAAAATATCCATTTCTTTCTTCGTCCTTTCTCCTTCGGTAAACGACAGAAACGTACATCCAACGATTTGGAATGCCTCTCTGTGCAACCGGGAGCACAACAAGTCGTAGGCATTGCTTAGATTCCATAAATAAACGAAGTAAAAGTACGCTCTAAATCACCCGTTTTGTCATGTAGTAGACGAGAACAGTACTGTTTTCTGCCTACCAGCGGGACCCGGATGTAGCGCTGACGTCACGCGGGACGTCACGCGTGAACTACCCTATAGACAACATTGACTATTAAATTACTGAGTTACTATCTAGTTAACATAATATTCTTTGTTTGAAGCTAAATTATTTATTACCTAATATTATTGTAACAGAACACCAAATATATCAACTTGTTTTTGTGAGCTTATTAGCTCTGTCAGTCCTTTTTTCCTAAATAGAACATTTGACGTTTTTTTTCCGTCCCATTCATCGTAAAAATAATCGATCGATTATTAAAATAATGGTTAGTGTCAGCCCTGTTGAACACATGTCCTCTGTCTCAATTTGGCTCTGAATCTCTAAATGTTATTTTTGTTTTCGTAGATAGCCTTCTTAATTTATGCTTTATACAGGAAAAGCATTTTTTCTTTCATTCAAAGTCTGCAAAATTGTCATCGTACTCTATTGGACAAAAGACAAACAACAATGTACTGTTGTGCATTGTACTTTAAGAACAAAAGAAACCCTAAATCCTAGAGAGAGGTATAGCTCTCCATTAAAGTAACATACTGAACGACCCCCCCCCCCCCCCCCCCCAGAGTCTTTTCCCTATTCCAAGAAGTAGAGAAATTAAAGCACCCATTCACTTTTTCCTACATGACTCGTCTTATGGTGAAGGTAATATAGAGCCGAGGAGAATACAGGCTTAGTATGCATCATTGAATGACACACACCAGCCCCCCCAAATGACTTCTTTGTTTGTAGGCCAGCACCTTCCAGCGGGAAGACACTAGAGTTAGAACTGGGTGAATGGCATAAAAAGCAAATGCAATGTACTTACTAACTGATATCTCAAACAGTGCAGGGATCATTACCACAAACACTCTGTTATATGACGAGGCCCCAGCACGAGGCATTAACAATACAAATGTGAAAGTGCATTAGGCAAATTCAACAAATCTATGTCTGTGTATGCACACAGCCAAATGGTACATCCAGGATTATGTTGTTAGAGGGGGGGGGATGAGCTACAACTGTGAGGTAAAGATGATGTATGTACTTATGGTGCCAATTTTCTATTAAATGCATCCATAAAACAATCAGTTAAACACATTCACAGCACTAGGATAACCACTACTGTAAAAAGAAGAATGGCGATTACAGCCTCAGAAATGTAGCTTCCTCAAGGACTTCCAAAAAAAAAAAAAAAAATAAAAAAAAAAATGTCAATTTGACCGGAACACAAAGAAGGCTGCATACCTTCTCCTTTTTCTTTACAACTTCACAGAACAAAAATATCTTTATTTCTTACCTCAAGAAAATGTTTCATCCAGTAACCAAAGGAATGGGGTTTATGGACACAGGGCCATCCACTGCTCTGCAAGGCCACTTAAAATGTATAAATAAAAAAAAAAAATAAAAAAAAAAAAAAATAAAAAAAATCAACCCTATGATGTATGGGGAGGTTGTGAAGAAAACTGCACTACAGCTCCAGTCCAGAGGGTGGCAGCAATAACAACCCAAAGGCACCCCCAGCTGTTCCCCCTCCTTTTCATCAGGGTAACTTCTGTCACCTAGCAACAGTGACAGCATGAAGCGCAGAACTGTGAAGCCGTAAAACTGCAGCGTTTTAAGAAAGCCAAAACATGTACCGCTTGAACCAATAGGAAAATTCAACAGCAATAGCCATCACTCAACTCTTAAGGCCCATTCATACCCTACGTTTGGCCTGCACGTCCGTATTTCTGTCCGTGCGTTCTATCCGTTGAGTCCTTCATACCTCCGTCCGTTGAGGTGCGCAATAACCAATATTCCCTCTAGGTGGCAGTGCTGAGCGCCAATGATTCGTCACTGATCAAACACGGCGACGGTCCAATACGTGATTTTGTTGTATTTGCTCCGTAAGTAAACTTTTTGTTTGTCCCTGTGCCCCGGACACGACACATCATATGTGTGGGTAGTTGCGGACAAGCTCCGCAAGTTGTTCCTCGAATCCCGCCATTGTTTAAAGCCCAGAATTACAACCTTCTTCGTGATTTTGTTGACATTTTGTACTACAAACTCAATAGCGCCCCCACCGTTTCCGGTAGTATTGCTCCGTATTGATCCGTTTCGTCCGTAAGCGTAAGCTCCCAATTTTCGTGTCAAAGTACGGACGAAATCGACGGTTAGAACGTATGAAACACTCCACACGTATCCGTATCCGTCTTTTACGTGAGGTATGAATGGGCCTTTAGAGGGCACTTCAAAAAAAAAAAAGTAAAAAACAAAAAACAACTGGACTTGTTTTCCGTAGTTTGAAGACGTTTCGCTTCCTATCCAGGAAGCTTTCTCAATTCAAAAAGTCTGGAGTAATGTGGAGTATCAAGTTTTATACTACTGGCCAGCAAAGGCCAAATAACATGCAAATTCAACAGAAACAGGTCCACCCTCTTAGTAATGGGCAGTCGTTAAAGTCATTAAGCCAGCAGATTGAACCGAAACTGGTCCACCCCTCTGTAACGGGGAGTCATTAGGGTCGTTATTGGCCTGGCTTGCAGAAACGATGTTTTAAGAGGGCACCACTAAGACGATTTTAAGACAAATATTGCAGAACTAAATAAGTTCACATGAAAATGTCGAAAAATGCATAGTAACATTAAAATAGCACCTTATGCCCAGTTTGTCTGCAAAAATTACTCAACCCAAAATATGCTAAATCCGCTATTTCTATAACAAAGAAAGGATCCCCGGATCAATGTGTGCTTCTTTTGTGTCTCTGCTCTGTCTTCTCTAACCCCCAGTCGGTCGAGGCAGATGGCCGTTCACACTGAGCCTGGTTCTGCTGGAGGTTTTTCTTCCTGTTAAAAGGGGAGTTTTCCTCTCCACTGTCGCTCCATGCATGCTTGACATGAGGGATTGCTGCAAAGCCATGGACAATGCAGACGATTGTCCGCTGTGGCTCTACACTCTTTCATGAGTTGGGAATGCTGCTTATCTCGAAGCTGGGTTTCCTTAGATAGGACATTTTTTTGACCGATCTGTCTGGATGATTTGATTGAATTTGACTTTGTAAAGTGCTTTGAGATTACGTGTTAAGAATTGATGCTATATAAATAAAATTTTATAGATTTTTTTTAATAAAGCTGTGTGACTTAGATGTACCCAAGAACATAACCAGGCACATCTAAATAAATCTGTACATCATTAAGAAAATGAATTTCAATAATTCAATGCAAAAGTTTAAACTCCTGTACAAATGTATTACACACTGCAACAGAGTATCTGTTAAATGTTGATGATCATGGTTAACAGCTAATGAAAACACAAAATTCAGTTTTTCAGAAAAACTAAAATTTCTAAATATAAGACATAGAAAAAGAGGAATTGATCAGGAAATGCACGAAGATGAGGAAGACCGCTGACATGACTGTTCTACAGCAGTCACTGACGCCCTTCAAAGTAAGGGTAAACCATTGTCAAAGGGTAAAACAACAAAGGAAATCACAACCTCAAAAAGGTGTTGCTCATTAATTTGATTCTGGGACCTTAATTTGAAAATCAAGGTCCCGGAATCTGGCGAATAAGTGGAGGAGCACATAATCCAAATTGCTTGAGACATTTCTGCAGAGCGTGATGATTTGGAAAGACATGCCTCATGCTAATGTATTTCCACTTTGTCCAAATTTGGCACAGCCATCTACCAGACAACCTAAAAGCACATCATACTTCCATCAAGCTTCATGTTGATGTCTATTCCATTTTCCAGTGGCACTTGCACACACTGCCAAAGTACCAATAACAGTACTGATACCATGGTCATCACTGCACTTCATTAGCCAGCAAACTGGACTGACTTAAACCCGAGAGAATCTATGAAGGGTTGTCAAGAGGACGAGAGATATCAGAACCAACGACTCAGAGAAGATGAAGCCCCAACCAACGGTGTACATTTACATTAATTCAACAGGCTGACAATTGTTTTAAAAATACATTTTATTTTTGTTTCCTATTTTGATTAGCTGAAATTTGGATTACGGTTTAGCTCTAAACCATAATAATGATCATAATTATCATGATTCTAATCACTCTGTCACGATTTGATACAATTTGCATTTTTTTGTATTGAATTGCTGAAGAAATTTACTTTTCAGGCACCTGTATGGGATTCACAAATACTATTCCACTAAAACCTATTCATGAAATGCAACCAACCTGGCGGGGAAAACAAAAGTCTAGAACCTCACACTGCAATTCACTAAAACCACAAAAACTACATTTAGTTGAGAACGTAATGGATTAAATGTGGCTTTAATTCAACAGTTAATGCTGTGATTGGAAATCAATGACGCTTTTTGGGAGATGATGCAGAAGCAAAGCCCACAGCCCTGACTGGGAGCTATTCCATTTGGTTTGGACAACACCCAGATTTCACTTTGGGCTGGCAGGACTTCTCGCAGGCATATTTTAACTTCCAAGTCACATATTTGACAGGAAGATCTCCCCGTCTGAGCAAATATTGGAGGGTTAAAAAAGCTGGGCGCTAGAATTGAGCAGGCTACGTCAAAGCCGCGAAAACAACCTGCAGAGTTGATGAGGATCGAAGCAGAAGATGACAGTAGGGGGATTGACCTTTAGGAATCCCACTATGGATTCTTCACGCAAATTGTCCCGAGTTCGTCAAAAACACTGAAGACTTTCTCACACCGTGTGCTGTTAGCTGGGACGCTGGTCCAAATATTTGCAACAACCACGGCTCATAAAGCCTGGAACGTGACGTTCAACCAAGTTTTTTTTTTTTTTTTTTTAACGCAGACAATCACGCGCGCAGTCTGTAGGTGAGCGCGTGCGTTCGCTGTGTTATCGCCGCAAAGTGGCAGAAAGCTTCCTGACGCAGTCGCTTATCAAACACAGACCCAAGGTAGAAAACACACACACACACAAAAAAAAGTTTTGCTTTCCGTTTGCCTTCGGTAAAACGTCAGGTTTCCATGCAGTTCTTCAGCAGGTGTGAAGCTTGCGTAACTCACCTGATGTGTTTAAAGCGAGCCTTTTTTTTTCTCTCCCCACGTGCGGTCCTCTAATCAGTCGCTTTATGTCTCCAGCTGTCACTGCTCACCCACTCCTCAGTTCCTGCAGCCTCTTCCTTATTGGTAGCTGTCTCCTCACACTAAACGGTAGCATGTCGGGCTTGACATCGCGTCGACTTCACGTCTTTGAGAGCTGGTGGTTTCTCTGGTAGCGGCGGGAGGAGAGTTTTTTTTGTATCTCCCCTCCTCTGCTGCGAAGCCAGCCTGTGTCTGACTGTGGGCTCTGTGTGTGTGTGTGTGTGTGTGTGTGTGTGTGTGTGTGTGTGTGTGTGTGTGTGTGAATGGGAAACCAGTAGCAGGTCTCTCGACACACCACCACGCAGAGCGTGTCACAGCTCCACGTAGCCTATAGCCTCCTCCTCGTGCCTGCCTCACTTCATGCGAACAAATACAGTTTTAAAAGCTCGTTTAAAGATGAAGCTGGCTTTTTTTTTCTTTTATTGAACATTGGCAGAATACAACACAACTCAATCTAATTCTATAAACTGGCTGGAAAATGGAATGGCCAGTGACGGTCCTTGCTTTAATGCTGCCCTGGGCTGAGGGAACCCCTCCTACCACCATATACCTGGGGGCAAAAAGGACCCTAAAGGCATTATATCAGTTATTTTATAAGGAATGATGTTATGCTGATATTTATTATTATTCATGTTGGCGTGGTTGAAGATCTTGTTTCAGTCATTTTTAACGAGCAGTCAAGAAAATTTGTTTTAGCAACAACAAACCAAATATCACCGGAAAAGTACACAAATAAATCAATAAATACAGTTTGACTAAAAAAATAATAATTCTTGATTATTAAGAAAAAGACCACAAGGGAGACGAAGGCTCCATCCCAGTACGGCTTTTGGGTGACGACTTTTCAGCCAAAGCAGAAGTGCGTCAGGGTCGCCATGATTAGTGCTGTTCGAATAGTGCAGTCAGTAAGGAAGGAGGTAGGAAAAGGAGCCTGTATGTCCCTTACTGGCGCTAAGGAGCTATAAGGAATCCCACATTTATTTGCGTGATGTCACGTATAAGCAAAGCCCACCTCATGGAAACGAAAATGTCCGGAGAGAAGAGAGCATGCACTTTGTAGTCGGTTTTCGGAAGGCTGTAGGCCCAAATTTGACTGGCATCATCCATGTGCGTTTCCGTCACGCACTGACGTAGGAGTTAAAGGCTGTCTGAAATAGGCACAGCAGTCCGTAGCTCCTTTTCGTTCCCACGATAGAGTTCTTACTGTTGTTGACCCCGTGGAAGGTCAAGGAACAGGAGCTAGGAGCTTTAGTTAGGCATATTCGGATAGAGCCCGAGCTTGCTAAGCAGAGCAGATAAGAAAGGGTAATAAGAGTTAAGGGTGCTAATACTTTTCTGTCTTCTTCTTGTAGCCATCTACCAGTCTCTGACATCAGGCAGAAGAAGGTTTTCCCCACTTCTCACTTTCAGCTGTGACATGTTTGAGGTGTTTTTTGCAAGTACAGCCTGCTTCAAGTCACCCCACAGCATCTCAAACGGACATAGATTTGGGAGTTGACTCCATTCTAAGGCGTTCAGACACTCTTTGGTTGATTTATTCATGTGATTTGGATCATTGTCACATCCTAGTTCTTCTTTAGCTGTATTGTCTTTATACTGTAGCCTACGTGGGGTGTCCAAACTTTTCAGCACAGAAACTGTCGAGTCAAAAGCACTCAAATGCCCAAAAAATTTATTGAAAATAAAATTATTGTAAAAAAAAAAATACCTCCTATGAAAAATGTAATAATTTTAAATAAAGAAATTAGTTGGATGTTCTGTACGAAAAGGCTGTGTGAATCATTGTAGATCTGAAGGTCATACCTTATTAAAAGATGGTCCTCCAGCATGCAAATTATTTTGGGCTCAGTTGAAAGAAACTCAGTTGTTTTTGGTTTAGCAATATAAGAACAGGACTTGGGTCAATATTTTATTGAAAACACTTGCTTTATTTAGTAAGTTTTGATTAATAAATTTAAAGCAGATTGTAATGCACCATAGTCTGCAAATGAGTAAAAGTCATTGGATAGATGTCCTATTTACTTTGAAATTAAAGCGAATGTAAAAATGTGGTCCATTAAAGATGAATTCCTCACGTTGTACGTCACATTTTGAATTGTAAGGTTTTACCTTGTCTAATAATTTTGCCCAAATTAAAAATAAAACGTCTCCAATTTACACTAGCCACATGTGCTGGTGGGGCAAGTCCTTCCTGAAATGCTCTTGCCCCCCCAGGTATCTCCATGATGCTTCCAGTTCTGTGCATCACAGATGGTGAGATTATTTTCCTTGAATGATGTATTTGGCCAAAATGTTCTCTGTTTTCAACACCACATAATTAATTTGTAGACTTATTTATCCTAAAAAATATATATATAATAAAAGTGGTCCAAGATAGGAATAGTGATAAAACACTGAGGGGGTCATTAGTGGCCATTGCTCATTGACGCGTGTGGGGAAGGCTGGCCCGTGTGGGCTGATCCAACAGAGGAACCACAGTAGCTCAGATTGCTGAAGAGGTTAGTGCATATTTTGAGTACAAAGATTTCCACTGATCCAAACTGTGCTTTTAAAGAATCCGTAATCAGCGTAGAATAAGTCAGTACGGATTAGATCCAAGTATATATTTCAATTTTCCCACTTGACTCAATCTATAGATGTTTTGATGTCAACATAAGAAGGGAAGAAGACTCTTCTGTTTTTTTTTCATAAACAGGTTTTGTGAATCTCAAACCCCGTTTTTATAAAAAATCTGCGCGTTCCAGCCGCTGCACCATTGCCCCTTTACAAAGTGGCACCCTAAGGCAAAAGCCATCAATAAATACTGCAACTAAACATGTAACGTCCTCTAAACTAGAGTTCCAGTCTGGTAACATTCTGCAAACTCTTTTTTTTATCCCTTACTGTCTGCGTCCACAACACTGAGGCAATCAGACTACAGTGGCCACGAGAAGTGAGTTTTCCGTCTTCAAATTACATCTTTAGAGAGGTACCTCAGACAGTTTAAGAGTTGATGATGTGTGCCAATATGTTTTTAGTGGCAGTGGAACAGTATGATAGTCTAGTGCGCGTGACTCAGCCTCTAAATATACTGTATGTGTGTGTAATAATAGTAGGCGATTCAGCACCAGTCCACAATGTCATCGAACAGCAATTGTAACTTTCCCTGAAGCCGCCATTAAAGTCAGCATAGCTTGTAATCGTGATCCTGCAGCTTGTCCCAAGACGTGTGTTGTTGTCGCTTCGTGTCAGTTTTATCGGTTATCGCCGCGTTAAAGGTGAACCGTTGTTACTCTTCCTCCTTAGCTCAGACTCTTACTCAGAGTAGCGTTTTGACAACTTTCCCTCAAAGATTCCCTAATTTCCAAAAAGTTGCCTAACTTCTTTCAGGCACCAGTTTAGACTTGTCGACACCAGCTGAACATTTTCAAGCTTAATTTTTGGATGTGTGGGCGTTTCCGAAATAACAAGACCGTCAGCGGGTGACTACCACCTATATGACATCAGCAAACGAACTCCGGTGGAATTTCACAGAGGCGCACGCATAAAAACGGCAAGGGAGATTTTGTCCAGGTGGTGTTTTGAGGTTTTTCAGCCCACATTCCTCCACAAAGGTCTTCCCCTGACAGATGATGCTCCTTCCCTGACCTCTGCTGGCTTTATTGACTGACACGGACACTATGGCTGAGAAAGCTTATGTTTTTTTGTTTTTCTATGCCTCCAGATTATTATGTTTAGGAAAGAACTGATGAGCTGAACTGATTTCCTGTGTTGGCTCCTCTTGATCACCATTACTCTGAAATTCCTTTGGGGCATCTGGGGTTTTGGTTCCCATGGCGTCTGCCTCGGTGCTCTGGGGGGGGGGGGGGGGGGTCTTTGGATCTTCACAACCACTATTGAACATTTTTCTCATGGATAAACTTTACATACACAAGCACACTCTCACAAACACCTACAGGTGCTTGGATCCAGATACTTACAGACTCACTTCCAAACAGAAAACCCCTGTTATTATCTTCAGCTGTCACTTTATACATGTCGTATTAATTAATATTGTATATACTTCAGTGATGGTACCAAGGCGTTAATTGATTGTACCTGTAATACTTTATCGTCTGGTTGTGCCGTACCTTTTACATCTCTCTTTGCAGGTGAAGAAGCAGACTGAGGATGTTGCATCATTCTTTCCCTTTTATTTCCTCTATTTTTCACCTTTTCTCCTTGTTTTAGTGTCCATAAAAAAAGCTATTTCATAATACAGAAATAAACCTATGTTGGCAGTCACGTTATCTAAAAGATGTCTGAATCCGTCATGCTTTCACTGCTGTGTATTTGATAAGTGAAAGGCAGTGTTGCTCTAATGCAGGGGTCACCCACAGTATTCTGTTACTCTTCTTGTTTAATCAAATTTGCATTTGTATAGATTTTAAATTGGCAATATCTGTAACAAAGCATGAAAAATGTGTTTATTTTACATAGATTTAAGGTGAACTCTGACTCTTCTACTTCAAAGGTCAGTACTGGTAGTCCTTCGTATGACTCTCGGTTTCAAAAAGCTTGGTGGCACCTGCTCTGGTGAGTACAGTATATTTACCATCACTTTATAAATAAAGTAGGCCAATAGACAGATGAAGCTGATTTGGCAGATGGGAATCCAATAACAAAATCAGATTTTTGCTTCAACTTCTCTGGAATCACATTAGACTGTGTTGTGTGTGTCGTTGTTGTTTTTTTCTTCTTCTTCTTCTTCTTCCAAGCCACAACGAGCTGTTCAGCCATCTGGTGCTACATAAAGAAATATTTCATTCCAGGAATTTTTGGATTGAAATAGTTGTCCTCTTGAGACTACCTGAGACTTTGCCGTGTTTCAGACAATTCGCTTTGATTTAGGGACGCTTCGCGACCGAAAATAAATCCATATTGGAGGGGAAACGCTTAACCGCTCCTGTAACGAGACCTCCGGGGGGGGCAGCTGCAGGACGGTTCTCCGGCGCTGTAATGCTGAACTTCACCTCTGCACTCCTCCTGCTCGAAAACACACACTGCCATAGTGATTCACTTTTTCCAGGTGGACAGAAAACGAGCCTGTGGCCTGAGGGAGGGGAGGGAGGGGGGACACACACACGAGCTGAGTGAGTTACAAGAGCAGTAGCTGCTTTCTTGCTGGTGAGTTGGGAATTCCAGGCGGCTGATTCTTTCCAGAGAGAGCCTGGTCAGTGACTGGCCACAACGACGCTGAACAAGGGGATTTTCTGGAGCGCTGTCAATCTCAATCACAGCTTAAAACTGGTTGCACAAAAGATAAACTGAAAGCTTGGATTTTTTGGCCACTGCTCGAACCATTGCTAAGGTTAGCGTTGGGATGCACGACACCTCCCGGAGCCCGGAAAAAACACCCTCGGAGCTATGTTTGTGTGATCTGAAGTTTCCAAGCTGCGTTACGGCCCTGCAGCCTTTTGGGGGGAAGGAAACAGGGGCGGAGAAGCGGACCAATCGCAGCTCACCGAGTGATTTGTTTGATGATAAAAGGACAAAAAAAGTTGTTGACTGCCGGGTGGTGGTGGTGGGGCGTTGTATTGTGTGGAGGCTCTGCTGGGGGAGAGGGGTGGTTTTCCCCAGGCGGCCTGTCGATGTCTTCCCTTCCCAATAATAATAATAATAGTTTGTAATACGTTTGTAATGACAGACCTCCAAGTGGCTATGAAAGAGCTTTTTTCCACATGTAGTACCTTCTCCATTCATAAAACAGGGAAAGAAGAAAGAAAAGAGCTTTTGGCAGATCTGGGTTCTCCTGTCTTGGCTACATCTACCGCCTCCTCCCTGCCTCTGCACGCTCTCTTCATCCCTTCCACGAAAATTACAAAATACATAAACATCCAAAGACTGATTAGACAAAAAAAATAAGGTGCCTCTGTCTAAAGGTCTGACGAAAGAGGGCGGGAATGGTGCAAGGAGCACCTTTGCTCCGAAACCGCCGGCTGCTTCGTGTCTTCCCACAGGTCCAGGTGTCCGCCAAGCTCTCACACACTCTTTGTTAGGATCCGCTTCCCCATGCTCCGTGTGTCTCCGCTGCACAAATCAAACACGGGGTTTTCACGTGTTTTGTTGCTGACGCTGCACTTGCTGGAGAATTAAGCACACATCAGGCTCTGGCGGCAGTCTCAGCGTTGCATGAGAGCTGACAGGAGAGCACAACATGTCTCGCTGTTGACTTGAGAGAGTAAGTGAGCACCAGGTCAAAGATGTTCTTTTTCTACATGCAGTTGAAACCACCACATTCTTAGAGGAGTTCATCCAGCCTTTTGTGCTTCTTGTTTTCTTACATCTGTGTAAATCTGGTTACAGTATTTGGCACTTTCAAAGGAACGGGCCACATGTTTATGGCAGTAGGCGTCTGAAAGCCCGTGTTTGGATTTGCCTTGTCAACGAGAAAAACTGTTTTCCTCTATGTACACGCCACAGCCCTCCTTAGAAGACCTCCCCCTCTCTGAGTCTGACCAAGTAAAATACTTTGCTCAGAATATTTATAAGCGACGTTAAACACGAAATCTCACAGCGAGTATCGATTTTAAACTTGCAGACTAATGGCAAGGAAGAAGTCAGGCATAGAGCTGATCCATTTTTCGCTTTTGAATATTTCTATGCATCAATGCTTTATCTTTCGGCTCATATTGCCTATTCGTGCATTAACGTCCAATGTTGTTTTTTTTTTTTTTTACCAAGCTTATAAGGCCACAAACGGATATTTGCAGAAGGCTGTTAGTGGTGGGAGTGCATGTTTAAATAGCTAGCAATCAAACAATGCCGCTGTAAAAAGATTGCAGAGGCTATCAATGAGTGTCCTTTGATTTCTCCAATGGATCTGTCAAACTATAGTACATTATTCCTTATATCTACTGAGAGTTTAACCAGGGAAGCTATATGCAAAAAAAGAAAGAAATTGGGAAAACCCTGTATAATTTCCTTCCATTCACAATTATGCTCGACTAGTTTGTGTAATACATTTAATGCAATGAAATGCATCGCTGTTTGCAGTTGTTATGTGACAGTGAAAAGGTTCCAGGTGCTTGAAAACCATAGTTTATACCCCTTGTTGCTGTTTAGTTGGTCAAAATTTCTCTTTCAAAGTGTGTTTCCACATAAAAGGAACATGGTTTTGCATTTCGTTTTAAAACAAGCGCTTCAACATTTAAATGAATTATTATTGCCAGACTATCAATGAAACCGGGAACTATCACCGGTTTTTTGATCATGTTTTTTTTTTATTGTTAATGTACAAGTTTTCCTTTTTTTAAAACCAAAAGTCAGAACTAAACTAATGCATGTTGCTCACCTTTAAGGCCCGTTGATAAGTGCATATTAATTCACATCAATCATAAAACCTTTGAAGATCAGAGAAAATAAACCGTCAGCGTGCTAAATATGCAAAGGATACTTCACTGTGTGTCGGGAATGGAAATCTCCCCATTTTGAATTACACATTAACATTATAATAAGCAGCATCAAAGTAAGTAATTTGATGTCGGGACCGTTGGCGGTCTTTGCTGTTTCCAAAGCAGCTGAATGATAGGAGAAGGGAGCATTTGTTTGTGACATTCATAAATGAAAACCATAAGTCACCCCCGTCATAAAAAAGTACTGATGTAACAGTTTGCTAGCGTCTGGAAGAAATGGTTCAATATCTGATATACCTCTCGCCTAACTTTATATCTTTACTGGCTGTAGAAATATAAGCACTTGGTGCTGTACTTGTACCATAGCTGTCAGGTTGATTGAATGCTGTGTGAACAGTTTGTGTCAGATTTTCAGTGTGAACTCTCTGGTTTTATGTCTGGGGTTGTCGTCCTCAGTGACCATTCTTGCATAAATGCAACCCCAGTGCTTACCCAGTCCCCTGATAAAAGCCAGTCTGCAATAAACTGTAACTCTTTAAAAAGTAACTAAACAGAGCTGAAAATATCGGTGGGTTTAATCAAGCCTTACGCCTTAAAAAGAGCATTTTATTTATGACTTATGTTGAGATCTTACTCTTTTCACAATCCATAGTGGTCCAAACTGCCAAAAAAGTAATTACTAAAATGAAATGAAATTTAATTAAAAAGCAAGTATTAGGATTCAAGTGTTTTGGATCTGGAACTGAAGATCAATCACAGTCATGACCAGAGCGCGGCCCGGGGCCATTCGTGGCCCCTGTACGGATTTTGGGATGAAGATAGAAACGTTCTGTTTTTAATTAGGGCTAAATACAACAAGGGTTTTCAAAGAACAATTCATCCAAATCATGTTCTTACATTGCTAAACCAAAAAGAGTTCAGTTTATTATTATTAAAGAGTCAAATTAAAATATTTAAAATAACTTGCAAACTGGTTGACAATCTTATAATACGACAAATGAGCAAAAGAATAATAATAATAAATCGGACAAATTTGTTTATTTAAATGATTTATTTAATTTAATTTATTTTAAAAAACTTACGTAATGTTTTTTGGGTTACTTAACAAAAAAGTAATTATTTGGCCCTCGAGTTCCTTTGACTTGACAATTTCGGCCCAGGTGGCGAAAGGTGTGGACACCCCTGTGTTAGCGGAAGGGGAATCTCCACCAGAGATTTCATTTGACCACAAATCTCTGCCAGTTTATTTATTTATTTTTCATCCTCTAAAAAGTTTTGTTCCAAACTTTCCTTGAGTAACTCTTTCCATCTTCGCGTCAACTCAGTTCATCCTCCCTGTCAGGGATAAAGAGGAGCATCCCCACAGCATGATGCTGCCACCACCATGCTTTACAGTAGAGCACACATAGGCCATTGTGGTAAGCTACTCATGCTTCCAATAAAATATAGTTGATGTAAAATCTCTATGTGTTTGAAAGTTAACTTTTAAACATGACACTGCTTTTAGTTTCCTGCCCTTATTCTGCTTAAGTTCATCTTTAACTTGCTCTTCTGTTACGTTTGCTTTTCCCCCTGTTTGGGTTTAGCAGGAATCCACTCAGCCCTGTGGTCTTTATCATGCCATTGGGAGATAACAATCAAAAAAGGCCAATAGGAGTGATTGAAGAACAAAGCCCCCATGGTTTCCACTGAGCAAAGACTTCCAATTATTTTACAAGGAAAACACCGGAATGGATATGGGTCCATGAGGGCAAAGCACATATCTTAACAAATATGTCCCAAAGAAGATCATTTAACAGAAAGACAGAACACAAATTAACCTTATAACGCAATGAGTCTGATGTCATTTTAAGAAATGAAACCTCAAAAAGCTTCTTCAATCACCCACTGGATCGTTTATATCCTACATCGCTCCCCATTCTTCGTAAAAGACAAGCTGCTATTAGTTTTCTAATATAACATTAAAAAAAAATGTCGCTGAATGAATCCACCTGAATGGGTCAGCCGCGCCAGCAGCAAGCGTTCAAATCGCGCTCTGGGCGACAACAAATCTGCGCCTCATCTTGGAAAGAAAAGAAACACAGCAATCTGACACTCCCGTTTGCTCCGAACATATTCCCCAGCCAAAACAGCCCTTTGAATTGCATTAAGTCAGCTGCAAAACAAGATTCAGACCCAACAAAACAGGTTTTGGGGCACGAGGCAATGCAAATTACCCAATTTTGCGCTACAGTGCCTAAAGCCAAAAGGGTTCCCAGGGGACAAACGAATTACTCTGGAAACAACTCCCACAGCAAACAGCCTGGGATCAGATTCAACTTGAAATACTTCCCGAGTTGGAATGCACTGCGTATCGTATAGCCTTCGCTGCGAGTCCTTTCCATCAACAAACAGCCCTTCTGCTCCAGCTTGTTTTTGTACGCGTTGACACTCAAATCTTGCGTGCCGCAGAAAGTCACGAAGCACGGATCTTGGCCGGCGCTGAGCTCCATCTCATCCCAATAAACCGCATGTGACATGACCTCATCAGCTCCGAGGAAACCCCCCCGCTCAGACGTTAACGACATACTCGTAGTTTCTATAAAAGCTTGTGTGATGTCTCATACGCATAGTAAGAGCGACAAGGTGGCGAACCCTCACTTTTCGGGGGTTCTGGAGGCAGACGAGAAGCAGCTGGGCCAGATGTTTTGTGGCTGTGTGGCGACTGTCTTCGTGTCTGCAGCTGGGACCAGTTCTTTTGGGAGACAGAAACCTAAAATGGACCTTTAAAATCGATCCTAAGACAGAATCCTGACGTTACCCGACTATCCCCCCTACCAACGCTAGCAAACGTACCAGACGAATCGGTTCACCGTGGAAATGAAAACCACTTTGTTTGCGTTTTCAAGCTGCGTGTGTGTGTCATCTCTTGAACAACACAGAACCTGTACCGGATCCTACGTCGTCCAAGCTCCTATAAACTCTGTTCAGCAGCCCTGGAGAGGTTACGGTGACATCAGCAGAGGAATCTTGGCGCTCATTGGCGTTTAGCTCAGTCTAAACATTTTCCATGAACATATCTCCAGACTCAGCTGTGGAGATAAAGGAGTGACGTACGTGTGGAACTGCCTGGACCCAAGTCGTGTGACTGTGTGGGTCGAGTTCTGGTTTTTATATCTGCCGAGATAAGCTCAGCAGGAGAAAGGTTAACCATTGACAAGCTGTGGGTTTGAAATGCTAGCCTGCCACATGTCAAAGGGTCCCCCGGGCAAGAAATGTTGGGGTCTTTGTGTTTTCTGAGTCCACCTCTCCACAACATCCTACACTGAACTCTACATCGTCCTCCGATATACTGCAGGATCGGGTTAACGAGAAACACAATGTGCTCCAATTTTCCGTTTGTCACATTGGAACTGTAAATTTTAATGAATTTTATTGGGATCAGGATACGAGATCTGGATGATTCCTGCAGTCCTCCCTTTAAAGGTTTTTTTTTTTTTCCGGGCATGTCCCACTGAGAAAAGACCCCGGGGCAGATGCACAACTTTCTGGAGAGATCATACTTCCCTTCTGGCTGGGAACGCCTAGGGATTGCCAATAATAAGCTGGAGTGTTGCTGAGGAGGGGGATGTCTTGGTTTCCTTCCTGGATCTGTTACTCCCGTAATATAATCTGCTGTATTGTAACACTTTTGTCAGCGGATGGATTGTTGGATTTACACGATAAACCTACGTAAAGCAGCGCACACTTGTGAAGTGGAATGAAAATGATCCATGGGTTTCTATTTTACCTTTCCAAACAAAAATCAGAAAGCGTCAGTGGCGCGCATTTGTCTCCATCCGGACTGAGTCAGTACTCAAAGGTAGAATCACCTTTTGCTGCAGTGTTTTAGGATATGTCTTCACCAGCCTTGAACGTCTACAGACTGAAATCTTTGCTGATTCTGCTTCTGCCAAACAGCTCAGACTCAGTCGGACTGGACGAAGATCAACTGTGAACCTTCACTCTCCTGACTTTCTGCAAGTTCTCATTTAAATGTAGGTCTTGAGTTTGACTGGACCATTCTAACACGTGAATTTGCTTTGAGCTAAATCATTCATTGCTCCTGCTGGAAGACAAACATCCGCCCCAGTCTTTATCTCTTTGCTGCATCAGCCAGGTTCTCTTTCAGGATGATCTATGGCCTATTGAAGAGAAACATCCCCTCACCATGAAGCTACCACTGCTATGTTTGATGATTGTGTCTTCAGGGCTTTTGCAGGGTTTTAGTTTCCATGTGACATTTTGCATGTGGGCAAAAAAAAAAAAGTTCTACTTTGGTCTCATCTGACCAGAGCACCCTCTTCCTCGTGCTGGCTGTGTCCCTCACATGGCTTGTGGCAAACTGCAAATAGAACCTCATGGTCCTTTCATTATGCAACGGCTTTCTGAACTGTGGAGCACATGACTCACGGCGGTCCCGTCGAAACATTTTCCCATTTTTTTCCACTTCACAATAATGGACAACTTTGTGTTAGGCTAAAAAAAAAAAAAACACGTTAAAGTTTGTTGATGCAATCAGACAAAACGTGAAATAGTTCAAAGGGTATAAATATTTGTAAAGTGCTGTAAAAGGCATCCTTCAGAGCAGGGGTGTCAAACTCATTTTGGTTTAGGGGCCGCATACAGCTTAATCTGATCTCAAGAGGGCCACACGAGTAAACTCATTGCAAGATTAAATAGAACTAATAAATGTGGACTTGTTGTTGATTTTTATATTAAATGAATTTCACTTTTACACAATATATTATGAATAACCTCAGCGTTTTTAAGAAAAGTATGTGCAATTTCAACAATACTTTTACTCGGTTAAACATTTACTTAAGTGCATTATGCATAAGAAATGACCACAGTGATTATACAATGTTGAAAAACATTTATTCACATTTTTTGGAACTTAAAAACACTGTCCTGCATGACAAAATACAGAAAAAAAACAGATAAAAATTAAGAAATTATTTAAAATCAATTTTTCCGCATCTGAAGCTCAGTGCTACCATCTGCTGATTAAAACACAGCACCCCTCGTGGACTATATAGGAACTGCAGATTTTTAATTAAACGAAGTACATGTTTTTTTTTCAATAATTGTTTTATCATTCTCTTCCTTTTATCTCCTCTTTCTTTCACCTTTTCTTTTTTTCTTCTCGTTCTTCCTTTCCTCTCCTACTTTCCCATTGTAGTGTCCATATCATTTAAGATATTCCCCGCATAAATCATAATAAAACTATTCACATTCATAAATCAAGCGGAGCACTATGGCAAAAGCAGTACTGCTCCACTTGTGAAAGTCAAATCTGATGAGCTCTTTTTGGCATTAAGACGATAATTCTTATTGCCACATTGCCAGACAGGACACTGGGGGAAGAAAAAATAAAATATTCTTTTTTTTTTTTTTTTTTAGTAATTATAATGCATTTAGCCACCGGGCCGGACTAAATTGTTCGGCGGGCCGGAACCGGCCCGCGGGCCGTATGTTTGACACCCCTGCTTTAGAGGGTAAAACACATAAAAGGTCTTCACACAAGCTATGCTGTACCTGGAAGAAAACAAAAAACGTTGGAAATAAAACTTTAGGATACACGTGGCTGTCCAAAAAGGAGAAAAGGAGAAACTTACCCACAAAAACAGCTAATATAGCTCCTTTTTACTCCAGCTGGCAGAGGAAAACCTATGGCTTATGACGCTATTATCACAGCAGCACAAAAACGGACCAACTGAAGGTGAAAGTCCCAGGGTAATCTTAGCCAACAAATTAGCAAACTCAACCTGTGCAACGGAGATCCAGGAATTAAACTTTATCACCCAGAGGTGAGCAGGAGAGGTTTTCAGGGAGAGTCGCTTAACAACTGTACCAAACAAGCTGATAAAACAAAGGTGCTGCTTCAGAACATTTTCTCTTTCTTAAATACCCAAGACAGAAATATTCCTGATAGAAAATGAAACTGTGAAAAGCTGCTCCTGTTCCTCATTCAGTCTCGTCCGCCCACTTTACTTTCTTTCTTGATGCAACCTAACAGCCTACTATTGATTCTTGCAATATTACATTTTTGACATAACACCCCCCCAGATACCTTTGTCTTCTGCTTGTATACAACGTGGAAAATGAACAAACCAACCTGGCAGCAGCCCGTGTTTCAGAGTAGAAACACGACCATGGACGTCAGAGCAGAGCAGCAACACCTTAAAGTGTTTTCATGAAAAACCAGAACACGGAGGACGAACTCAGCACAAGATTGTTTCAGCACTCAGTCCATGATGAATGGGACCGACTCACATTTAATAACTGGATGCCTGGCTGGTTCTAACATTACACAGAACAGCTAAAATAAAAATAAGCTTGACGGTTTGATCTCTGCTGCCAAACCGACAGCATAACAATACACTGACAAACGAGGCGTAGTGATGATTGAATAATGCTCTTTAATGTTCTATTATACAACCTGCATCAGGGTTATAGGCTGATCTGGTGAAGATGTGTAAATCTGGGTGACCCTACATCGGTGGTGTTTTTTTAAGTTTTAAAGTTGCCGTAGGTGAGGCCTCCTCTAAGTCCTGCATCAGCAGCATTTAAAGCCTCGAGCCAGTTTATTATGCGTCCAACGTCTATGCACAAAAAATGACTTTTTGTTCCTTTATTTACTTTATTGGTCCCATAAAGATTTTAGAGTCTTATTGATCAGACTGAGCTGAAAAGGAGCCTTTTCAGTGTTTTAAGGTCATTTTAAACCAATCATGTCGGAGGAATTTAGTAATCCAGCTCATCAGTTCAGGTCTTTATATTATATTGGATGAAGGCCCATTTCCTTCTACCGGTTGCTCTCATTGATATTTTTAGTAACGTATTATTTTGAAAAATGACTTTAATATATAAATCAGTATGTTTTACCTCCATATTGGAAAATGCTGCAGCTTTAAAAAATAAAAGTATCACACACAAAAAAATGATCATGAATTAAATAAAATCTTGAAGTAAATAAATACATGAATAAATAAATCTTGAAATACATAAAAAAAGATTGATTAAATCTTGAAATGAATGCACATGAATATATATATATATATATATATATATATATATATATATATATATATATATATATATATATATATATATATATATATAAGACAAAGAAAATGTAAATGTATCTTATGTATTTCATGAGGACATTTATTTGTTTCATGGAATATTTATTAATACTATTTATTTATCCACCTTTGGCATCTGCCCATTTGGTCCAAAAACCATCGCTGCTTAAGATGTCGTGTTTTGCTGCAGTTTTCTCACTCTGAACTTGGAAGATTTGCTTCTACCAACATGTTCATGCCCTGTAAAGATTTTTGCTGGCAGAAATTTCATCTTAAATGTTCTACTGGGGCAAGTTGGAGTATATAGACCGGAGCAGTTAGTGAGATATTCAAGAACGAGTCTATTTGCCATCAGTCTTTTGATCTGAGGAAATGTCCTAGAATGACGACACCAAGAACAGTCGGTGATAAAAGTGTGAGGAAGAGAAAACTGTAATTCATCTGGAGAAGGTCAAGATTTGTCTTTAGAGAAATTAGCATTTTCATCAAGAACGTTCCCGCAATTACTTTCAAAGCCAACTCATCAGCACGTCGTCTATGCTGGTTAACATTATCCCCAGCGCTCCCTTCACTGCAGGGATGAATGTCAGAATCGCTTTCCTAGACAGGCCGCTGTGTGACATTAAGAGTGACGTTAACCTGGAGTGAACTACAAGACAGCGGAGCAACCCTTTTTGTTTAACCGGATTATGCACATTGGGTTCCCTCAGGAAGCTGCTGTGTCTGAATGGCAACAGGTGCAACTGCCCTCGCTGTATTGTGCAACTTATTCCACGTTTTCACTTCCTGAGATACGCAGGAACCGTTGACCCCTCGAGTCTTCCCCTCATTTTCTCTCTCCCACGTCACAGCCTAAATCCACCCGGCATCCTCCCCAGGGTTCCCAGGAATTCATGACAATGGGTGAAGTCATTAGCGAGACGTCTTCGGCCCTCATTAAAACTGTGAGTCCAGCAGGCCTAACCCCACTGGGAACTGGACTTTAAGCAGGAGAAATGAGGGGTTCAGAAAAAGGCAGAAAGGCAAAGTGGTTCTATTACTTTCTGCGTACCTTCAAATCTAGTTTTGATGGGTGGCTTTTCTTCTATTTTTTGGAAGCTATACATTGTCGATGTTGGGATAAAGACCGTTTTCCACAGGACTAGAATCGTCTGTTGTGGATGAGCGACTGCACTGGTGTCAAATCTGAGAAAATGTACAGTTTCACATTCAAGAGCAGTGTTCTAGTCTTGTTGCTGGAAAACAAAGATCCTTTACGAATAGATACAATTTTTAAATGTTTGCAGGTGTTTCTAATGGTGTAAAAAATCTTACAAATGATATTAAAGATCGTATATCACCATTCTTTACACCTTTATCTTTTCAGTTGTGTTTGTGTTAATTTCCACGAGAAATTAACGTAATCAAGGGATGAGTGATAATATGATGTTTGGACCAACAAACTCTGGGACCAACGCATCAAACAGCCACCCAAGAGGAGAGTCGGGTAATCAAAGTGTCTCGCCTTAAAACTGGGTTCCTAAGATAAAGATTTAAGTGGCAATTTATACAGAGGAGGAGGAATGTCGTTTAATGAAGATCTGTTGGTTGAAAATCTAACAAACCAGCACCCAGTTGAGGATTTTAAAAGCACTTTGTTGCCTTGTAACTTACCACAGATGAACATAATTTCTGCTCCGGTTCTGACCAGCATTATTACTCTGATGTGTGAAGATAGGCGCCAGCATGTTCCTCCCAACATTTGTGTCACTAGAGTAACTAACCTAAAACTCACCAACCCTGGAGTGTTTGTTGATTCATTCTTCACTTAACCAGTGTATGTTTTGTTCTTAAGGGTTTAGCTACAGGACAATGATAAAGCTCTCAAAACGTTATTGCAAGGATAACGTGCCACGTTACTAAAACACTGTCAGTCCATCTAGCATTAGTTTCCTAACAAATCCAGATTGTTTGCTTCTAAAAACGTCTTCCTGCTATAAATATCTGTCCTGGCTGTAGTGTGAACTTTGTAGTATCCTTATCGCTCAGATTTGGTTATTCCCTCCCTTAAAACCAAGATTTCAAGTGTTTTATGATCATGGCGCAAAACAGGTTTTGATCTGATGAGGAGAAAACCTATTCTTTTCACCTGATTAATTTCACTGTAACAATGGCGCTTGCTGGGTTTCTGTGTGTCGGCAACAAGCAGTAACACATAAATACAATATTAAAGCCAAACTGCTTCATGTTCTATAGACTAAATAGATCTTCTGACTGTAAAATGCAATAAGATGTGGGCTTTAATTGCATGAACTGTGCAAAAAAAAAAAAAAAACTGTCACGTTACAAATGTATATTCCATCACTGCTGCATTTTTTTCAGTCGTCATCGTGCTCTCCGTCTTCCCCGTTTAAACAACGTTGGCTTTGCTGGCATTTTCTGAGACGATGCCGTTTCAGGATGTCCCCATTCTACCTCCAGAGGTCACCTGCTCCATCGGTGTCAGAGGACTGTAAGCTAGGCCCACTGGAGGGTGACAAGCAGAAGCCTGAAAATAAACAGATTATCAGGAGGCCCTTTCTGATCTGATGTCTACCTCAGTTTGGAGATGTTGGACACTGTCCAAGAGTGAGAGAGAATCCTGATTCAGAGGTCATGTGTGCAACAGGGGAGGCTGCTGAGGAAGGAGTGCTTGATCGAACCTGTTCAGATCCTTCACTTTACCTAAATCTGCTACAGCCTGAGTTTAGTTGGTCACCAGAAATTGTTTCCAGGCTCTTCCAGCCCCACCAATGTTGTTCTGCTGCAGCTGAACCTCCATATTCTTCCTGTACGTTCTTTCCATCCCTGATCTTCCTCTTTAGCTGCTTCTGCACAGCTCAGCTCCTCATTGTTTCCTGATCCAAATTATTTTCCAGAGGGGAACCTTTATTTGATGGTTGATCCAGGGCTGGCTATTGGAGAAGCCCTGCACCTTTCATGAGGCGTGTTCATACAAGGTAATGTAGTAAGGCAGTCTAGCAAAGAAGCATACATTTAGTTCAACACTGCCATCTAGTGGAAAATAAAGCTGGTGCACACAGCGTACAAAGGAAGGTAATAGAAGACTTCCTGTTGATTATGTAGCAAAAAATAAGATTTTTTTTTAAAGCGAGCATCAAACTACAGATTTAGTCAACCTTGAAGTACACTGTGATTAAAAAAGCATAATTATTTTAGTGCATTTGATTAGAAGCAACTTGCTGATACTTTTCCAAAAAGATCCATGGATCAGCAAAGTTATGGTAGGGTTTTCCCCTATGAGCGTATAAGGAGGTTTTATCATCTTTCATTTTTATTGTTAAGTTCAAACTGCCTGCCCTGTTGCTCAATTGTAACTTGATTTTCAACATTTTTAGGGATATCAGCAGGAAGAATATAATCAAAATTCTCTGGGCATAATTTGGGGTCAAGTAGAACTGAATTTAAATAAAAATTACTTTATTTTTTAAAATAAATGCATTTTTTTACAGTCAGAAAACAGAACAGCAGGACATGCAGCTGCTCTAAACACTGGAGGCGAACAAACCATAAACAAGGGAAAAAATATATTTATATATATGCTTGTTCCTTTCTCACCTCTTTTTTTTTTTATTAATATTACTTTTATTTTTGTGAAATTGTCTCAAACTCCAGGGTCATCTTCTTCACCAAAATATATGATGCATTTCAGTTGTGACAGCAAAAACCCAACAAAGTTACTTAAAAAAAAAGTGAACAAGCAGAATATAAGGCAAAAAGCTTTGTAAATAATTGCTGTCGGTTGAAACAAATAAATATGGTTCTCTTGGCCATAAATGGACTTGCAAATGGGACAAAAACAAAACAAAAAAGACAAAAATAAGTGATCAAAATAAACAAAAGCTTAAAAAGAAGAATGACCACTCAGCATAGGGTTTGGCTACACATACGAAAAAAACATTTTAACCAAGCCTGGAGTTTGAGACTAGTGTCATCTTCATCTAGATTCATATGCATCTTCATGTGGAAACTTGGTAAGATCACAATGTACACAAACAGCTCTGTAGGCTACACACGTCGACTGATGGCTTCTGAAAGAAAAAGAAAAAAAAGAAAAAAAAAAGAGAACTCCTCCAAATCACCAAAGCACAAAAAAAACACTGTACAATTATATAAAACGTTTGCGTTTGTACATTAGTTACAAAAAAATAACAATAATACTTCATTTATCAATCCTTCATACTGAGAAGAGAACAAAAAAAGAAATTGCATATTCATTCTTGAAATTGTGACCTTCTGCTGGTGTGTATTGATAACGATATAATACTATACGGTGAGAAACAGGACTTCGTTAACGCAGGGCATGCTTCGAGGGATTGCCGTAGTGTTGCTCCTGTTGTGTAGTGTGCATGCACTTTAACGTCACATCAGCAATTTCAAGTCTCCGGTTGCTTAAAACTAGTAGAAGCAGCTACAGACGGCCACATCTCCTGCTAGTACTGTTCAAAAAAACATAGGCAAGTCACACGCACAAAAAAAAAAATAGTGTTTTTGTATATATTAGAACTGAATGAGACGTTTTGACCAAATTTGGTACACGCAGGTAGTAAAACCCTCAGGACGCTGACCGCAGTGTGCTGAGGTGCAGGGTTTTCAGAGACGCCTCCCGTTAAATCCAAAGGAAGCACACAAGGTGTTCTGTGTCAGGCTAATACATCACCAACATGGTGGCTCAAGTAAGGAGGCGGAAATTTGGATAAGAATGACGCAAAAAGGAAAATTGGACAGCTTATTAATAACGAGAAATCAATAAAGCAGAGGTGCCTACATCAGCCTTCCAAGAGATTCATAGACGGGACAGGGCGGACATGAGAAGCCACGGCTACTAAAGATGCACTTTTGATCAGATTCGTTGATTGGCTCATTCCTTTATGATAAATAAATATAAACTTTTATTTGGAAAGAGTTTAGCTCCTATAGCCCAGCTATAGAAGAAAATACAAGGCTCCAACAAATCCCTGGTCAGAATTATTTAAAAAAAATGTTTGTCAGTCCCTCTATTTTTATTATAATCATTCGAAAACAAAACATTTGACTAGTTGTGCGTTTTGTTTTATCACAACATTCAGGTAAAGGGCTATTTCACCTTTCTTTGTGGGGGGGGGGGGGGGGATCTGACAAAACATATCAATTCTAGTTCATAACACTTGCAATAATTTAAACAGATCCTTTGAACCAACATTTATGTTCTTTTTAAATCACCTAATCCCTCTATTTGTTCATTCTAATGCTTTGTTTGGTCTCTGAACCAATCCTGGTTTCAAGAACCTTCAGTCAAGTTTAGAAAAATGATCCAGATGCCAAAAGCAGTTCAATGAGACGTTTTGAGTGACTTCTTAATCAGATAGTAGCCCAGAAACTTAAAGGATCAATGATTTGAACAACTCAAGCTATGAAGACGGCAAATCTGAGATTTCATCATCGAAATATAAATCCACATTAAATGCCTTTATTTGTTAGACATTCAGATTTTTTTTTTAAATCTTTTGGTTAATGACAAAAATAAACTAAAGTCTGAAAATTGTGTTCTCCATACTTCTCTAGACATGGAGAACGATCAAATGAAAATCTGTATTTATCTGGACTTTAATGATTAGCAGGAACCCTGACAGAGGGAGGAGAAAGGATAAATCTAAAAATGTTCTTTGCGATTAAATCTAAAGGTTGATCAAATATTCGCAATGGACGCAAATCTGTGGCCCCGGTTCTAAGTGGAGGAAAGATGACAGAGCAAAAACAAGAGAAGAAGAAGAAGAAGGTGGTACAGGGTGTTATTCTTAAGGCTCCCACTAAAACAAGACTTCATCTGGGTTGTACCAACCAGAACTTTAGTGGAGTAACAAATTACTTTGTGAGCATTAATGCAAATATATATATATATATGTAAAAAAAAAATAACAATAATTATGTCAGTCTTGGCAATAAACGTGCTAAATTTTGATGTCTTCAGCACAGTTTCAAACAGTTAAAAAGACGGAAAAACACAACAAAATAAACCCATACAAGCTTGCTTCATTTCCCCCTGACCTAAAATCGTCGCCCCCTGGTGGCCTGGCACTGCTCAGACCCAGCCGCTGGTCAGTTTATAGAACATTTCCTCATCTAGCGACTCATTCTGGTCCTTGGCGCGTGTCGACAGGAAGATGTAGCCGCCGATGAACTCGTGGACCACCTTGCAGTCCACTTCTGCGCAGATGAAGGACAAGCTGGGCTCGTCTGCGAACTCGACGGTCACCTGGATGCACGGCACACCAATGATAGTAAGTCCAAACGATAGATGACGTCACAAGATTACTACTGCCGCATCTATTTGACAGAACTCTGTCGACATGACAAGTGCTAGCTACGCGTAGCACAGATCTGGCCTTAATCGTTAAAAAAACTGCCAAAGCAACTCATCAGAAGTTCAGTTTGCTACAATCTATGTCAGGGACACAGCAAGCATGGAGAAGAAGAAATGCTGAACTTTTTGGCCTGCATGCAAAATGCTAAACCTGATAGAGAACACTGAACACACCATCACCACTGTATAAAACATGGTGGAAGAATAATGCTAACAGTGTCGCTCCATTGTGTGTCGCACTATGTCAGTATATCAGATTAAATACAAATAATTAAACTGAAATTTGTGTTAAAACCTGGAAAACCTTAAAAGCTTCACAAAGCACCGTACTAAAATAAAAAATAAACTGCTTTTTGCTACTTTGGGCGGTCCCGCCTACCATCTTGATCTCCCAGTTGACGTTCCACTGCTTCATGTTGCTAAAGCGCCAGGTCTTAATGGCGTCTCCAGTGTGGGCATCCATCCGGATCAGACGGTTATAGGTGATTCCGATCAGCTCCTCCTTCTTTCCTCCCTGGAACCTGCGGAGCCAAAAACGAGACACAACGTTGTCGTTTTAGCCCAGCTGAGCGAATGACACCAAATGTGTGACGTGGCGATCGACTCATGTACTTTGCCAGGAAATGAGTGATCCCAAACTCTGGCAAGGACTGCCATGCTTGGATGAAGCGCATCTTGGCCTCGATGAGGCTCATCTGGGCCACGTTCTGGTGGGCTTCGAGAATCCGGGCTGAAATCTGCAAAAAGACACAATCGCACGTGTGAGACACATAAGTTGGCCCAAAGTCAGACCACCCCAAGCACCCTTTGGGGGCCATCACCACTCACCGACCCACCCACCACACCTAAATCTGCTCTCAGTGAACGTGTGAAGCTGTGGATAAGTGCAAAGAGCCTTCAGGACGCCACGTGTTGGTGACCAACCAGAGGAAGATAAACGTTTCAAAGTAGGAACCTAAACGAGGAGCTTGTGTTTCAGTTTCACTGGGTGCATGAAATATAGCTGTCAATGGATGCCAGTTTGTAAGCATGTAGAGCGCAGCTATGTTGCCCCCCCTGGTAAAGATGTGCAAGTATTCTCTCAGACTGAATACAATGACAATTCAAATCTTTAAAATCTACATTAATAAACAGTCATATTCAATAAATTAGACCATGCATTTTTAAGAGGCTTGTTCCTCAGAGATAAAGTTTGAAAAAAAAAGACTAAGCCGGTAATAAACAGACTTTTTTTAAAGATCCCATTCCTGCATGAAAACTTTTTGCTTTTTTATTGGTCTAATGAAATATCCTAATTTTAAATGCTGTGTTTTTTTATTAGCTAGATGTGGAAAAAGTCATAATTAACAGAAATAAAGGCTTTAAAACCTCATCAGTGTGTAAATCTATATATTGTTCCCCTTAGTGAATTAATTTACAGAAATGAATGAATTGTTCAATAATATTCTAAGATAGATAGATAGATAGATAGATAGATAGATAGATAGATAGATAGATAGATAGATAGATAGATAGATAGATAGATAGATAGATAGATAGATAGATAGATAGATAGATAGATAGATAGATAGATAGATAGATAGATAGACAGACAGACAGATAGACAGACTGAACCTGCCCTTTAGCTAATCTGCTCAAGGAAAGATTATTTTCCTTTAGAAACACAGAATGCCAGCTAAATTTTAGTTTACTATAAGAGGCCACCAGGTTAAGACTCTCCTGGTGTTTAAAGGGTTCACAATGGTATGCTATACTATAAGCATCACTGATCCTCCACTGTACTCAACAGTGGGCAGGAGGGGAAATAGTTTTGATTAAATACACCCAGTTTTAGTTCAAGTCAATGTGAATTGTTGCTATTTCCACATGTTAACACTTATGATGGTAGGACAGAAAATCCTTGTTGTCCTGGCGTTGCGGCAAACAACTGGTTGCCATGGAAAACTGGTGTTGCGGAGACTTGCTGATGTCTTTGCTGCAGACGTATGACATTTATCTTTGGAGGGTTTGCCCCTCCTCCAACATGCTGCTCACTGTACAAAAGAGGCGCGATAAACGTGGGGCCATGTTCAGGCTGGAGACCAGAGGAGAGGCGGCTGTGATTTGTCATATTTAGACTCCAGGGGAACCAACATGTCATGGGTTACTAACTTTTTCCTCAGGGCTTGGACCATTTTTTGTACGAGTTATTTTTACAGCAGATTACAACTAAGGATCCGGTGTTTTCTTTTAACGACGTGTAACGTTTCCCCTTTTAAATTTTTGAGTTAATGTGTCTCCAATTTTTTACAAGCATTTTATTTGTATTTCTGACAAGAAGCTGGCTTGATGGCAATGCACCTGAGCAGCAGTCATGTTTGACATGCCATGCCGCGCATATTAATCAGCAGAGGAATGGAGCTACCTCCAAATGTTCACTGCGTGCGTTTATAAAGTCTGTGCTTAAAACTCAGATTTACTGTGGCCAGTCACTTACCTCTGGTCGACCATTGTCTATACATTTATTATTGGGGACACACAAACCAAACAGTATGGCAAAGCTAAAACTAAAAACAACAACAACATTTAAGCATGTATGAGTGTTAAACGGACTAAAGCATGCAGCAGACCTCCTTATTTATTTATTTAGTCTTCTAAATATATGTTAAGATCGCTTGTTCAACACAAAGCAGGCGCCAGAGGAATACTTTCACATCCGATTACCTTTTATTTATTATTTCTCGGAAACACATTATAGCTGAAGACAAACAACAAACAGACGCCATTAGAAATGAGCCCATCTACGCTCTATAGTTAGAGGACCACTCAGACCCAAAAAAGGTTTACACAGACATGCAGAATGGCTTAAAAGCACCCAGCGGACACATCACTTACCAAATCCCTGACATAGCCTGGCTGAAGAGAGGAGGTGGGGGGTGGGAAGATGCAGGAGTTTGACAGAGATGCAGGGGGGGAGAAAAAAAAAGGAAAGAGAACAAAAGTTTGGACAAAGAACAGGCAAATCAGATTACAGAGTCCAGGGAGGAAAGATAAAAATGAATAAATAATGCTGGAAACTGCGGCTGTAATGAAAGAGCAGGGCTGTCATGCAGTACTGAGCCATCATAAAGGGAGAGTAGAGCTCAATAAAGATTCATCCTTCAGAGAAAAAAGGAAGGACTGCAACTCTGTTGTCAAATAAAACATCCGTCAAACAGAAACTGGAACTGTGTATTTAGGCCTCGACTGTCTGTTTACCATCATAACTTCCACAGAGATGATAAAACATAAGAAAGCGTCCCATTCTTTCCCTCCACAAGATGGCGACGTGTACCAGCGGCAGCGGAAGTGATGCTTAGGCCCCTGAAGCTCTAGGAGCTCCTTGCAGCAGGCTTCAGTGTTTGCTCTCTACTTAAACCTACTGCTTTCAGGCCAGGACGTGGCTCTGACCCACGTAATCCGAAGGTTCCTGTGTGTGTGCATCCGCCCGCAGCAACGGCGCGGTACTCTCCCTGGACAGATCTAGCAACAGGAAGCCATATCTGGGGGTGGGGGGGGAGGCGGGGAGGGGCCACAGCAGACTACAGAGTTTACAGCTTTTTCCCAGACAGTTTTCCCGCGCAGCATTCCCAAGCAAGGCTCATTTCCTGATGCCCCACGCCCACTACACAAGCTCGTGTGTGTGTGTGTGTGTGTGTGTGTGTGTGTGTGTGTGTGTGTGTGTGTGTGTGTGTGTGTGTGTGTGTGTGTGTGTGTGTGTGTGTGTGAGCATGATTGTACAGGCAGACACTGTACATACAGAACAGCATTATCCTTTAATGTTGAGCCTGCGGAAAACATTTAGCAGACCGGGATGGAGGGAGTCTGACCATGGATTACAAAAAGGAACCATAGCGACGCAACATGCCGATGGATCATATTACTAATAGTTATGGACAAATCTGTTGGCACCCCTTGTGAAGATGTGTAAAAGTCCTTCAAATAAATTCATCTTTTAATCCTTTATATGGAGAATCTATCAGGTTTTCTGTGGGCTGTAGCCCTGAGGACTGAGATGCTCGTGGAAGAAGATTGATTTTGTGTCTGGTCAACCAGTTCTGTTGATTTGGATCTTTATCCAGTGCTTTGTGGTTTTTAAGTCCACCAGAGTTTTAACTAAAAGTCCCTCGTATCTCAATGAGATGAGGAGGCCATGCATTCAGAGAAGGTTCCTAAAGGAACATATTACACAGTGAGCCTGAGGCGCAGCGACAGACCAAACTGGAGAGTTCTGGATGAAAAGCTGGAAGGATTCCAGTAATGTTTAATAAACGCCACGTGTTTTTGTTTTGAAGGCAGGACAAAAGAGGCTTTTTGAAACCGCATTAATTCAGGGCAGCGTGTTGGCACATTGACAGAACACCTTTTTCTTTTGGTAGAATGTGGGATTACTAAACGACAACCTTGCTACCGTTCTCTAACCGTTGAGTCTTGGAGATTGAGTCTACCATCCCACTTCCTGTGTGTGATTATAAGATAAATATCTGTTTTATCTAGCCTTGTGGCCAGCGGCTAACAGAAATGGGCCTGTGTCGTATTTATATCCCAATGACACGAAGTCAAGGAGCGAACGCCATGTGAAGCCACGGTTCAACTCGCAACTCAGGAACTTTCCTGCTTGACTTTTCTCAGCCTCCTTTCCAGTCCGAACACTAGATAACTATCCAACTATCGCTACAAAGTGTTTTAAAGACAAGCTAATTTATTTTATAGGGATTTTTAAGGTACTAACAAATGTGCCACTGGTGAACTTGCTAAAATGAAAATAGATTTTCTTAGCCCATGAAATAAATTTACAAAATTTAAAGTCGGGTTTCTCTCATTTTTTCCTACGGCCATTTAATGGCACTTAGCACTTCTTTATCATGGATGCTAACAAGTGTTTGCTAACACTTTTTTTTTATACTTTACCCCAGTTTCATTTAAATATTTACCCAAAAATGTGTTAAACTAATAATCTAGAAATAACCTGTATCTTAAAAATCAAACCCCTGCAACATGTTTTACAATTGGATAAGGGGGAAACTAAAATACACCTAACTGGATGCCAAAGTAGCACAAAACAACATAAAATACATGAAATGTATCCAAAGGTAGCCTAAAACACCTTTTCTTTTGCGATCTCCAACTACAGTTGAATTACTACTATAGTCAATTTCCTCAGACGAAGGTTTTTAAGTCGAGGTTTGGTTTCTTGTTTTACTAGCCGCGACTTTTCATTGTTTGTTTGAAGTCATGATACGAATAAACATCATTACTCATTTAAAATCAAAAAACGACTCACTTTGATGCCCTGAAGTCAAAAAGCTTTCGTTTTTGATAGGGCAGGCAGGATATTAGGTACAAACTGGAAAAGCCAACATCTTACAGCGTTTATCCAGCAATACCGACGCTGATGAAGACATCATCCTGCCTCAACGTTTATGGATTGTGTGAGGTGAATTCAAGCTAAACTACTTCCTGTCTTACAGCACGTCATGCCGGTCTAATCCTTGCTCTCCATATATCCGAGCTTTTCCAGGCAGCCGTCCAGACCAGATATGAGTCATCATTTACTGTACCAGCCGCCTCCTGACATCATTCAGGCCCTCTGGCAACCTGCCTGCTTCTTACTTAAAACACATCCAGATCGTCAGATTCTAAGCTGAAGTATAGGGAGGTAAGCGGGGCTCCTCATAAGTCCCCGGCTCACACCGCTATGGCAGCTGTGTGCTCAGCTGCTGCCGCGTCCACATGGCAGCCTATTTGTCTGCATGCAAATCTGCTGAGCAAACTGCTGAATCTTCCCAATGTTTGAAAGACAATTAAGAGACTGGTAGAGGTTAAACGTTAACCCCTTTCACTAATATTGCTAAACAAATAATTAGAGATGCCACAATGGTAATTACTTTTTAAGCTTTAACAAGAAATAGAGACGAGCCGTTTTTTGGAACGTGACAACAAATGATCAATGATTGAACAGTTTTCAGTTTTGTGTTGCCTCAACACCAAGTCCTACTTTAGTTTTAGGAATCAAGAACAAAGCTAAAGGGATATAAAACCCTTTAGAAAGACTGGATAGCAACTGTTTAAAACCCAGATTGTAAAAAAAAAAATTCTTGGACGCAAACTTCACAGAGGTGTTTTTTGGCTCAGTGCTGCACTCTGCTAAAGTTTTATGATTAATTAGGTTATAACTGCAGCTAATGTTTCTTTTAAGCTTCTACATCCTGCAGATTTGAATTAGGTTTATATACTTTAAATTTACAGTGATTTGCACACAGAATTTTGAAAATAATGTATGGATTAGGATTGTGCGCCTTAATTTGCGCCTCAAGCTTTGTAAAGCTTTGACCTATCGATACCAATTTGATCTGAATAAGATTTCCCTTTAAGAACTAGAAATGAGAAGGATTCAAGAAGAGCGCTGGAAATATTTTCTTATAGCTTTCTTGCTGTGAGCGGCCATTCCTTGTTTATATTAGGACCCAAGCCAACATCACATTGGTGTGTAAAAGTGTGTATTAGTGTGTATTGTAAAACTGTGTGTAGTATCTTATTAGTTCAAAACAATGTCAGAATGATTACAAAGTTATTTTAAGCTGGCTTTTCATTTTGTATTGGGGATTACGGTTAGCTT
The DNA here is from genome assembly GCF_011125445.2 of Fundulus heteroclitus. NCBI lineage: Eukaryota > Metazoa > Chordata > Actinopteri > Cyprinodontiformes > Fundulidae > Fundulus > Fundulus heteroclitus. The sequence goes on from NC_046379.1 coordinate 18,733,105, forward strand.
GGCTAGCATTACTAAAACAGCGGTCTACGTAGGTCCTACTGAGAAAATCTACATCCTTGGATTTCCAAAAGGCTGAAACATTTTTCAAATACAGAGAGAGGTTGAATGCTTTAAACGTACTTTGCTATTTTATGCTCTGCCTTTGTTGTCTGCTAATGTAAAGCATGTCAGACAAAAGTTTCCTCTTATTCTCATTTTTTTCTCCTGACTTCTCTTAAATAGAAGCAACCAACTTTGGGCCTTCTTTAGGTGACAGCCTCCACTATAAAGAAGATCTCTGTCAGTGTGATCTGCTAGAGCTTAGTATGATACATTCACTGATACAAAAATACTAAAACTAAAGTGTGGATATTTGCATTTCCAACCAGCCAGTCGCCACTCTGGGCCAACCAAGCTGAAAATTGCCTCATCAGCAGGTTTCTTGATGCATTTCAACAATGAATTAAGAAATTCTGATTTGTTGCATTAGCCAGTAAACCTGTCCTTTATGTACATGCAAATAGGTTGGTAACAAGAAGGGAAATATAGTCAGAGTTTAGCGTAAGCAGTAAGGTGTTGTGCAGTCCACATTTTAGGGGACCGAGAAGGATATGTACAGGAAGTTTAGGTAGGAAGAGAAAAGTAAAAAAAATAAATAAAAATAAACAAGGAAAAGATGGAGTAACAGCTTTTGATGCCAGAAGGCATTTGTTTGGGAAAAACTAATTTCACAAACAGCTCCACGAACCATTAGCTGCACCGGCAAGAACACAAAACAAAACCATCTGATCGTTTTTTTTTAAGATTACGTCAAAGCTTCTATCACATCCTTGGAGGCTTACCTGCTTGTTCTTGTACTTCTTAAGATACCGCGGGGACACCAGGCACTCTGGGTTAATATCAGTGGTGATTGGCTCAATGAACTGCGGGTCGGGGTTCATGTGCTGCATCTTGAGGAAGGACAGAATGTTCTGCACCTCCAGGTTGTAGGAGCTGTCAGCCATGGTCTTGCCTTTGGAGGCCAGGCGACAGGCAGCCATCCAGTGAGCGTACTGTTTCTCCTGCAGACAGAACGAGAAGCGCAATTAAGGTCAGAACCAGAACCAGAAGTGATCCCGGAAAAGCCGCGCCGACTTCAGCCTCACCGTGTCACACCGCAGCCAGATCTCGTTCATCCCATCCGCCACGGGGATTAGCAGTTTGATGTTGAATTTCTGACCGGAGATGTTCACATCTGGCGTTACCTCACAACCTGAGCAATCCGAGCGGAGACAGGAAAAGGAGCGCATGGTTGCAGTCAATCTTTAAACACACCGCCTACCACAACACGCATGATGCAGGTAATAAACCTTCGCATTCAGTGATAAGAACTGACACGCAACACATTTGGTCAGGGCTTTGAACTGGTTCAAGGAACGAAAACGAAAACCGGGAACTTTTTGTATTTTACAGGGAACAGAAATGAAACCGGAAACGTTATTGTTTTTTTATGTTCTGGAACTGGAACACTTATTTAAAAATAATGGTAACCAGTTAATACCGGTTTTCGTTGCCTAATTAACTAAAAAAATATATATATATATATATTTTCCTGCGCATGTTACCATGACGGCTGAGGTTCACTTCCTGTGTGACATCACATCACACATTCGCTGACTGAATAGAGAGAGAGCCGTGTCTCCACTAGAGCTACACATCTTAAATAAGAGGTAAATTACGATCCATCGTTAAGTAAAACGCTCATTCCAAACACAATATCAATAGCTGGTTTAAGCTGGATGAGAAAGATGTGACATAATTCATTATTATGCCTGTCAGCATTAAACAGCTGACAGGAACGAAATTAACCGTTCCAGGAACAGTATTTTTTTGTTCTAACTGGTTCGGGAACGTCAATTTATTGGTGGAACTCATAACCGGAAACGTTATAATTCCGTTTCTGTTCGGAACGAACCGATTGGGGAAAAAAAAAAATCGGTTCAAAGCCCTGCATTTGGTACATTTCATTTCATTTCTGTACCTCTTAGGTTCATCTGGTGTGCGGGTGTCCCGTGTGCTTCCTCTTTACTCTTGTAGCAGGAAATCGTTATGTCCTTGAACGTGCACCAGTACTGCTTGTAGCCCTTTAGCGTCAGCTTCTTGGGTCTAGAAAAGCGAAGCAGACCGAGACGCATCAGGGCTCAGCTGGAAAAATGCTCAATCTTTAATGACGGTTAACAGGAAGAGTCGGGGAGGGGGAGATCACAGGAGAATACAAAGAGGAGAGAGACAAAGAAAGCTCCTGAAATGTGAACTCATCGAGGTGAGGTGAGCAAGAATGGAGCCGGTATTGCGAAAAACCACTACAGAGGAAATACCCCTCGATATCAAAGCCTCCACCCAAACCAACTTTAAAAAGCATATTTTATGAGACCAGCACCCCAGGAGGTAACGGCCTGTCAGCAAGCTCTTCAAGCCAAAAACGGATTGGATCCAAAATACGCTTCCACTAACTAATCTCCCTGAAGAGAAACTAAAAGCTCCCTCCCCAGTAAATGCTCTTTGGCACTGGCACATTTTCAGCCTCTTACAATGTTAGAAAACAAGCCAGATTTCTTTAAAATTATTCAAAAAGAATAATTAAATCTTAAACTCCATCTTTTAGACAGATGTTTATGCACTTATAAGCAGTTATTTACATTTCGTATGTTGGAAAAAAACGTTTTTGGGGGGAATGTGAGGCTCTGAAAATAGACTTACTTGAAAACCTTGACGTAGTCCGCTAGTTCAGGAATAGATGTGATGTCACCCTGAGGGGAAAGGAGAAAAAGGTTCAGTTTGCTTTTTCTTGCTTCTTATGGTTTTAGAGAGGTTTCTGTGTCAACGGTTTAATTGGCAACTCTAAGGTAAGGCCAATTATACTCAGCAAATATTCCAAGTCTAACTTTAGTGAGTGCTTTGCTTTAAATTTCTAATTTTTAATGTTTAATTATCACTTTTAAAGAGCTGATCTGTGTCTCAACCCGAATATTAAAAGGGCAAAGATTACAATTTTAAAAAATAACAATTTTCCTTTTAAATTGTGTTCAGACTCGTAGGTCATGAGAGTTATATTTGTTTCCACGCCCCAAATCAAGTTATATGTGAACATCACATATCTTGAGTTTATTCATTTTATTTACTTGAAGTCCTAACAGCAGATGGTAATATGTTTTCGTCTCTGCATCCACTAAATTTCCCACACTTTGGTTTCCTGCATAGCTTTTTATTTTGCAAGAGCTAAACTGTAAACAGGATGGGGGACGCCCGGTTGTGTTTCTCAATAAACTGTCAGCTATCTAGTGCGAGTGAGTATGTAAAAGGCAAAAGCTGACAATCATCTCAACGTTTATGTTGCTAAAAGTTTAAATTATCTGTGTAAGTATGCCTTTGGTAACCAACAAAGCCGCTGCGCTCAATGGATATTCAGAGCATTACAGTACACTGTGTCACTACCTGATCAGACCCCTGAGCTGTCTACAAGACTGCCTGACTGTAATGTCTAAAGGAGAAGTGCTTTCATGTAACGGCCCCCACATACTCTGGCATAGTTCACTCCGTGGAGGTCTGCGGGTATTTGAGGCGTACTCAAGGCAGACTGCGCATTCAGGTACGTGTCACACTATAAAGTTTTCGGAGGCAAGAAGTCTTCACATCGAGCAGTTTTTATGTGACACCAGTTAATTCAATATAAAAGTTATATTTATTTTGGCCTAATTTTAGAAACAGGGATGTGTAGTCCAACTACTCTGTCCTCCCGACAGAGACAGATAGAGAGCTGTGTACATGAAGGGGCGGAGTGATATCACACACCTGGGAAGAATATTTAATGTGCCTTATAATCTGGTGCACCTTGTGGTAGTTAAAAAATACGGTAGTTAATGAAAGAAGCTTAAAATCTCTCTTTTCTCTCTCTTTTTTAATCCTGAGTTTAATGATACAGTACATACAATAATGTATGGCCCTAAAAGAGCTGTGTATACCAATCTGTGTATACCATTTATTAAATAACCGTTGAGTATTTTTGATTTTATTGTAAACCTTTCCCTTACCTAATGCTGACACACTCAAAACTTCCCACTGTGTGACAATAAAGGATTATTCCATTCTATTCCATTCAAAACTCGATTTTTTTTTTAAAGATTCCCACCCCTATTAATGCCTTTTCAGTGCAGAAAGGTGGGTCTCTCCTAACTCTTTTTCTTCAGGAAAGTGTTTAAATTTCATTTTTGCTATGGAAAAAAAACTACAATGAAAAAAAATGTAAGTATGTTTTACAGTTTTGTATTTTGTAGTCTAAAAAAAATAAAATAAAAAAATAATAATAATAATTTCACCCTGGGATCATTAAAGTGAGTCTGAGTCTTAAAGGTATTACGGCTGTAAAATATGTCTGCCCTTTAATACTGCTGATGAAAAAAGGGTACATTTAACATAAATCCAAATTCCCCAATATTACTTTGAATTTCAGGGAACTGCTTTCTACATAAAGCATTATATTTTCAAACAAACAAAAAAAAGGTTTCATTGCTGTAAGTTCATGAATGCACAAATAATAAAAATAAACTGCAGCAGTTTTTCCTCATACCAGCGTATTGGAGGTTTTCCCTCCCTCCAAAGTAATCTCCAGGTCAGACAACGCTGCATCCACCTCATCCACCTCCTTCTCGCTGTTATTCATGTGGTTGTCTGAAGACATGATGGACAGCTTGTTGATGTGGTACTGAGAAAGGAATAATAAAAAAAAAAGGCTCTGGTTCAGACAACTTTTATGATTAACTGTTCCTTCAATGCAGAACTACCAGGAGAACAAAACCACCAGTCTAAAAGCAAAGCAGCAGAAAAAAACAAATGGTTAGAGGAGAGGCAACAAAAAGACCAAAGAAAGTCCAAGGAAGGGATTTATGTAAACCGTTTCCCACCCTGACAATATGGAGGTCCTGTCAGTTGATATCTATGGGCTGGAATGAAGTTTATACAAATACAGTACTTATATGGTAGCGTTTATTGCAAGTGAGTAGCATTTAATTTAGCTGTATGGTTGTTTAAGAAGAAAACCAGAAAGTTAAAGAACCAACAGGATGAGACAAAATGACTGATGATGCACTGCATAATAAGGAGTGTGGTCAGGGAAACTCTCATAGCATGTCTTTGAAGCTTAACACCAAATAAAATCATTCTCACTGGTCTACATATGTGCAAGATGAGGAAACATGTGTCTGTAACAATGGAAATAGCAGTTCACAAGGCTTGTTATAGAAAACCCTGCATGAGTCACCCAAACTAAAAACAGCTTGTTGACAAATGCTATTTTTCCATGTCAACTCATCACCAACCCCCCTTCGCCAATATATGAATGAACAGCTGCCCAGAGAGTGAAAGCCACAGAGCTGCGTTTGGGAGAAACATGTTGGCCATAAGCTAGCAGCATCGGGAGAAAGAGCTCAATGCGACACATTTTCTTCTAAACTGATATTTCTATTCAATATACACCAAAGCGAAAAGCTACTTTCCCCATTGTCGTGAATCCAGGCTAGGTTTTTAACGTACACATGGCAAATTTCTGTGTAAAGCCAAGGTGACGGCATGCAAAGGCCCAGCAGCACCACACTGGATCCGGATGATCGCTGCTCCTTATTTAGAAGCTTACTTCTATCCCTTAACAGTGAAATCTTAACCAAAACCCTTAAGCTCATAGACACCAAATGTACTGCAGCAGACCCAAGTGCTAAAAGACGGGCAGTGACAGGACTGCCACCAGTCGGAGCACCTTAAAGGTGGATCAGCGACACTGATGGTAAAGCAACAAGAAAGCATTCAAGTATGATTTATCACCAGTCTGATAAAATACACGTTCACACCTCAGACTGCGACAGCTTTCAAAGGAAAGCTTAGCGGGTCTCTGGGAAGGTATCTTGTTGGGGTAGGTGGTCTGGGCCAAGGCGTGGAGTCCTGTGGCCCTATGCGCACTATAATTACCCTCAGGGTGAGGACAGAGTGGCGTCCTCAGGTCTTGGCACCCAGTTTATGATGGTCAGAAATAGCTGAGGGCACCATGTGGCAACTTGAGGAAGCAAAAGGGGGTTAACATCTGTATATCGTTTCCACCGCTCCCCTTCCACTGGAGACCTGTCCAGGGAGTGACCCGCGACTCGACCGGCAGCTTAGAAAACAGGCTCAACACTCACCGACTGTAATAAAATAACTGACTGATATTAAAACCTAGTGAGAATCCCCGCAGGAACAACAGTGACAATAAACAACAGCTCATTCTCAGAATATAAACAAGATAAAACAGCCAAAGTTCCTACAATGCTTTGAAAAAGTCTTCATCTGCTTCAGGCCTCTTTACAGTTTGTTGCTTTGCAATCCCAAGTGTGGATTTTATTGGGATTTTATGTGACAACACAAAGAAAAAGGAACATCAAAATCTGAAAATTGTGACGTGCATCCTCCCCTCTTTAACCTGAAACCCCTAAATAAAATCCAAGCCAAACGTTTTCACAAGTCACCGGCTAAGTAAGCAGAGTCCAGCTGTGTGCAAATCGGTCCCATTATGAATGCAGCTGCTCTGTGAAGGTTTGTCAGAGAACATTGATAAACAAACAGCGTCGTAAAGACGAGGGAACACAGTGATGCGCAGTGCCCGACTGGGAGCCATATGGCCCAGTTTCCCACTCCCATCCAGTCCAATTAATTGATGGGTACAATGTCCAAAAGATAAAAAGGAACGCAAAACCTTTCACGTTTCAGAGCTTTACGCCATACTGCAAGGAAAGATGCGGGTTACCCATGAAAAGACACACACTACTGCTCTTACCTGCAGGGCAGCAAACATCATCATTTCCTCCTCTGTGCACTCGATTTCCTCCAGCAGGATGGCCCACTTGGCCTGTTCATAGAGCTGGTTGACTCGGATGGCATCATACTGTGGATAAGTACAAACATGCTGAACAGAATAGACACTGTGGCACCTGTTAAACATATGCTCAGCACAGCATTAGACCATTTTATGTGATTAGATCCAAGCTCCAATAAATACCACAAATGTATTACAAAAAAAAGTTAGACAAAAAACATGAAGCCAGCACACATTTCAACTATTTTCCCTAAAACATTGCATGGCTCTCTGGTACAAAAAATAAATAAAAAGTAGTAGCCACTGCTGTAATTGTGATTCCTTGATTGTACCTTAGGGTTAAGGTCGAAGAAGCTGTGATATTTAAACCTCAGCAGGAGCACATCGTTCTCCTTCACATCCTGCTCCATCAGAGACCTGGACGAGTCCAACCACCTGTACAAACATTATGTTTGCAGAGTAAGAACATGCGAAAAAAGCTGCACAGATCTAAAACTACGTAACATCAACATATTAGCGTTTAATACCAGCAGGCATTTTCCCAAAGCGCTAAGCCAGCACCATCTCACCCTTGATTGATCTTGGCTTTATCCAGCAGGGACTGGGGTTTGTAGAGCTTAACCAGAATGTCTGGTGAGGATATCGACTGGCTGACAGCGAGGATGCTGGGATTGCCCTCCGACAGGGGGCTGTCCCCAAACCAGGCTGAGGTGGGCGACAGGGGGCTGCCATCCCTGGAATCGTAGGTGGGGGTCATGGTCTTACTGTACAAGCCTGGACTAGAGTAGATACTCCCTGCGATAGAAAAAATACAGTCAACAGTTAGCCTGCTGTTATCCAGATATATAGACACCCCACAACATACAAAGAAAGAAACAATTCTACCTACAAATATCGAATTAACATACGGCGCTTCGCAAAGCTTTTTACTGCTGGACTTTTTTTTCTTGACACTGCAGCCATTTTTGTGTGGTTTTATGTAGTAGAGAAAAGTATTGCATAGGAAAGGAAGACATGGTTTTCAAACTTTATTTACCAATACTACATCCACAGTGTGGCGTTTATTTGTATTTGCCCCATTGAGTCATTACTCCTGCCCATCCAGTCTCAAGGAAAAGCTCAGCTTCACAGATCATCTGAGAACATTAATGTTAAGGGTTACCACAAACTCATAACTGGGTTCAAGTCTTTTCTTTGACTGAGCAACCTTCAACAGAGTCTCAAGTCTTTTGCAGCCTCTAACAGGTTTTATTTCTTATTTGCTCTGTATTTAACTCCATCCATTTCCCACATCAGCTCTGACTAGCTTCACTGTCCATGTCCAGCATGATGCTGCCACCTCAATGTTTTCTCTGTGATATATGCTGAGGGGTTATTTGTCTATCATACACAGCGTTCTGAACCAAGACCAAAGTGTTGCATTTTGTTCTCATGTGACCAGAGGACCCTCTTCCACATGTTTAAAGTGTCCCAGTCATGCCTTGTGACAAATCAGCAAATGGGACTTTTAATGTTGTTCTTTAAAACATATGTTTTGTCTTCCCACTGCGCCGTAAATGCCAGATTTTATGGAGTGGACGACTCGCAGCTGTCAACGGATTCTCCTTCCTGCTGAACTGGATATTGAACTGGATATTATTTCACAGTATCACAGCAATGGGGACTGAAAATAAAATCTTTTTTCTTCCACTTTACAATGAAGCATTGCATTGGTCACATAAGACCCTAAATGTATGTTCACAACGAACGCGACCAAAGCAGATTTTTTACATTGATCACCTGCCGCCGGTTGCTTGATATTTCGCCTTTTTTCCGCAAACAATTTGCGCTGACAACGCAGCGAAATTTAGGCTCAGCTCGCTTCACCACACCATCAAATGGGACGAGCGTCTATCTGCTTGCCGGTTCCATTTGTCTGTTCAACTCAACGTGGCGGACATGGATTTTACAGAACTAGCCATGTGATGCATGTGATGTGGAAAGCGGAAAAACTGCGTCGGCACCCCTAGATCCACCAGATCTTTCAGAGACGCACCCGTTTTCGCGAGTACCACCACATGTAGCTGCATCTGGATGACGGTGGCTTTCAGCGGTACTTATGTCTTTCCAGGACCCAGTATGAGGAGCTGAACACGAACTATAGACGTCTTGGGTCGGGAAATCCATCTTTGCTCAATAGAAATAAAGCCTAATTGTACTATCTAAATATGTGACGTATAAAAAAACATTTTTCTGCCTAAATACATGAACAAGGAGGATCCTTAGTGCGACATGAATTGACAGAAAAGTTCAGATTGTTGACCTCGAGCAAAATTTTGCTTTGCTCTATTTACTAAATTCACAGTGTGCGCATCACGGACCGTTAATCCGCTCCTGACGGCACCTTTACAAAAGGATAACATGTAAACGACTCGCTCCATTTGCCTTGTTTGCGTTCAATGTGAACGTACCTTAATAAACAGACTAAAGTTTGTGGTTATAATGTGAAAAACGTTTGAAAATAGTTCAATAATGTATAAATATTTTTCAAAGTGTTGTGGTTACTTAAAAAAAAATCTTTGCAAAATCACCTCTAAAAAGTGTAAGAAACCAAACCAAAAATTACATAATATTCTTAGCAAGACCAGCTAGCATCTAATATTATACAACTACCACCCAACAGTGTTGAGGCACTTTAACTATGCTCTGCTCTCCTGTTGGTAATGAGGAAGGTGCTGATCAGCATGCAGGTGATCCACAAGGTAAGCAGACTCAGTAGCTATGTTTACATGCACAAAATTTATTTAAAATATGTTCGGATTAAATAATCGGACTGTACCGTTTATATGGGCACACAATCAATTAATCCAATCATAATGTGCGTGGCTTTATTCAGAATAGAACCACTCTGACAGGCACAGTTATCAAATTCCCCTAAAAAAAAAAAAAAAAACACACAGAAGAAGAACTACTTCCTTCTTTGCTAAGCAACAAAAAATAGCAAACAAAGCAGTATTATACGAGTTTGTTTGTCTTCTGAGTGCCCAGGCTGGACTTGTTCTAATTGAGCAAGAAACAATTTGAGCTCCTGTTTCTTCAAACAGAAAGGTTGTATCGGGAGCCCTGACAGTCCAACTTTCCAACGTATTTCCGCCTCTCACCAACGTGGAAATACGTCACTTTTGAGTCGGGCGCACATGCGCACTCGGGTTAGTTTGCCACTTGAGCCTGACAAGCGTTAATATGCACGTTGGTCAGATTATCAATCAGCATAAACCACTCCTCTCATTCGGATTACAATTTCATTCCGATTGGGCTTAATCCGATCATCATATTCCGATTGGTGTTTTTACACAATGCTTTTTTATTCCGATAGGCCCTTTACTTCAATTACTTTTGTCCATGTGAAGGTAGCTACTGAAGTACAGCCACACACCCACAGGATTACATTTTGCACTCAACAAACAATGGCACAGGCAAGGGCGAGATTTTAGAGGCAAAGTTTATCTTCAAATGGTCCAAACATTTATTTACGTCTACAATTCTTCCTTTAGGCTTTCAATGTTGGAATTTGACACCACACACACAAGTCCCTGGGGTGAAGCTGTTTGTTTCCTGTTGGGCTGGCCTGCTGGGAGTATTTTTGGCCATCCCCCCCTTTCGCTGGCTCTCTTCCTCCCTAAGGACTAGGTCAAGAAGTAACTGACCAAACCAGTAAATCTCATCTGAAACAAGGAAGTGGGATTGATTAGAGTTTGTGACTGTGTATATTTGTGTTTGTAAGCTGAGGTCATGAGAAAAAGGGTGCAGGCTCTGACCACCCATTCAATGTGGGGGAGTGCGTTATCCAATGGTTCCTCCAAGGTCTTCCTCCTAATGCAGAGTTCAACAGGGCAGGGAGAGTACTCCCGTCTCCCATAGGGTCTTGGGAGGAATGTCAGCTATCTGGTGCGAGTGAGTATGTAAAAGGCAAAAGCTCACAGTTTATTGAGAAACACAACCGGGCGTCCCCCATCCTGTTTACAGTTTAGCTCTTGCAAAATAAAAAGTTATGCATGAAACCAAAGTGTGGGAAATTTAGTGGATGCGGAGAAGAAAACATATTACCATCTGCTGTTAGAACGTCAAGTAAATAAAATGAATAAACTCAAGAATGTTGTGAATTTTGTTTCTTTTTGAGCTGTTATGTTATCTGAGCCATGAAGACATGATCACAATGCTTGCTGTCCTGCACATCCTTTAGAGAGCAGCAGCCTTAAATTGCATAAAATGAAACTGATCTTGGGCTTAATAGGAAGCATAACCATTTATCATGAGACTACTAAGGTCAGGTGACTCTGCTGCTTGCCCTCAGACTACGGATGTCGTCTCAAGGTAATGGTCCAATGTTTGGGGGAGAAGGATAAGGAAGCAGTGAGGAAAAAAAAACAGGACAGGGGAAAAAGGGAAAGCTTACCTTTCACAGGTCCGATGTAAATTATCTCAGAGGCTGGTGTGAAAAAGGAAGAGTAGGAAAAGGAAAGACAGAAAAAAGTGAAGGAAAAGAAGTGAAAAGTAAACAAAATTAGTAGGATAGATTCAGGATGCTTCAAATTGTTCAAGGAAAGAAGAAAACAGAGAAACAGGAGAAAAGACAAAGGGTGAAGAAGAATAAAATGAGACTATTTCCACAGACAGTGTCAGGGCGAATGACTCAGTTTGTCCCCTTTGTTGAAGGAGATGGGATGGCATGACGAACACGGTTTCATCCCTGCCCGGGCACTAATTCAACACAGCAGGAGTGACGGCAAATACAGACGAGGCAGTGGTCAAAATAATAATGTTACCTGTATGTAAACAGTATATGGACCCACGGTTTTCAACCCTGGTCCTCAGGACCAACTGTCCTACATGTGTGTAGGACAGTGTGGACAAGTTTCTGCTCCAGTACACCTGAATAAATGGATTGCCCTACCTCCTCAGCCGCTATCAAGGGCTGCAGAGGCCTCTTCATCCCCGGTTCATTCAAGCCAGGGGTGTAGAGGCAGGGCAACACCCAAAACCTGCAGGACAGTGGGTCCAGGTTTGAAAACCACTGGTGTAAATAAACACACTTATCAGATTTATGGCCCAATTCTAATCTCTGCTTTGAGAAAAGCTTTCCAAAAGCTGCTTACCGTACATTTCGAAATCCAGCACATGGAAATATTAGCAGCATTCATGACGGACTGAGATAAATAGCTCAAAACGATAAAGCGGAGCAACTTTGCTGTAACATGCTCAGCCTTCCTGTTATCTGCTGAAGTCTCCCTCTCCCTCACTCTGGCAGTCTTAAAGAACCCACCTGTTACACGCTGAAGTCTGGCTTTCTTTTACTCTATTGCAGCTCGACAGAGCCTTGGTGTTATCTACTGAAGTCGGCTTTGGGTCAAATTCTCCTCATCACGTAACTGACGAAACATTAGGGCTGGGCGATATGGACCAAAAATAAAAGCTTGACAATTTTAGGCTGAATGCCGATAAACAATGTTTATCTCAACAGGTTTTTCTTTTATAAAGTAATTATAAAAAGCTTTATTCCAAATGTCTCACAGGCAAATTTTTTTAACAAACAGCAGTATATTAATATGAGAAATAGTTGAAAAATAACCTACTGGAATACATAAAATAGTAGTTTTAACGCAACATAGACCACCTCGATATAAATAATACAATCTCATCATATCTCTTTTTTAAAAATCTAAATATCTTTAAAACCTTGATATGTTGCCCAGCCCTACAGAACATCCAAAACGAAGAAACGACCTCCTCTGGCAGACATGTAATTGAATATGTTTGTACTGCCAGTCAAACCAAAAATCAGCCAATCACTGTAGATTATTTGGTTCTTACCAAAATATAAAAAATAATGTTGGATAATCTGTCCTGTTTTATGAGTAATTTTTTTTTTTCATTTTAAATGCTCAGTTTTACACCATAACCTTACATCAAGAGATCAAGTGAAATGATCTTGCTGCATGGATGATGTTTGTTTTCAGTACGTTTTCTCGCATGTTCAGTATTTTAGACATCCCCTTTTATTGCATTGATCCCGGTTCCTGGCCGATCTGTTCGTGTCCAGTAAACAGCCCTAGCTGTCTGCGGTTTGTCAACATTTCTGATCAAATATGTGGTGAAGGCTGTGGCAACAAGTCCCAGGTTGTTTCATAAACAACTCATCTAAAAAAATCTTCTCTTTGAGTACATAGTAGAAAACAACTTCCCTCTATGCACCATTTATATATCCAGCAACACTTTTTCTCGTGATGTTATGAATATCTCCCAATTGTTAAATAGTAAATCTATCTTCATTAGACACCTATAAGACTGGGAGTCTGTGTATTAAAAAATGGACGGTGAAATATAGATTCAGTTTAATGTGCAAATTCTAATTTTATTCACATTTTTGCTTGAAAACCTAAATTGTTCTCGATTCACTGGTAAATGCTTTTCTGTTTATCGACAGACGGATTAACAGCCGCACCACATGTGACGAGTCACACTGATGGAGGGGTGGAGAAAGGAAGAGGCCGCATTCTGATTGCATCTCTGCCTCTCTGTGAAGCCTTGTGATTTTGATCAGGAGACCTGAACCGAGAGTCCACCTCTTCCTCACAAAGGACAGAACATCCTACAATTTGACCACAAAATACACTCTTCTACTGCAGCTTGTGATCTAAAAGGGAGGCCCACAGGAAGCACGCACACACACACTGAAGAGACAAGGTCACCAGTGACAGGAAGTAGATTTTACACGTGTTTGCTGAAGCTCTGCTTGCACCACCTCATAGTGTGACCACATTTATCCACTGGGAAATAAATGCTTCTTGAATGTATCACACCCATGTTATGTAATGATGCAACTCTGGGTGGGATCAGCTTTGCTATTGTGAAGCGGGGGCTTGTTTTTGCCTTTTCTAGGGATTAATTTGAAAGAGACATTTAAAAAATAAAAAGACAAAACAGCCACAGCAAAGCAGACTCATCATATCAGGAGTAACATTTTACCCTGTCCTATAAATCAGTGACAGCGACCCAGCCAGCTTTGTTCTGCTCATATGGTTGTAAACTCTCCATGGGGGGGGAACTGCACTCCTCTCCCCTGGTTTGGGCTTAAAATGGCAGCGTGACCAGCTATGTGTGGAATTTCAACCATTCTTAGTCCTCCCTGCAGAAGAATTGGGAGCCATGGCTGCCAATCCCATGCAGGCCTCCAACTTGCACATTCGCGTCTGGTCACTAGAAACAGCAGCCTGGAGTTATCGCAGCGGTTTCTCGACCACAGGTGTAGTCCAACACACGGCGAGAGAGTGGAAGACACTCCGTGTGAGCCAGCAGAGCCCGCTGCTTCAGGACAGTGTCAGTATACCCCCTTCACGGCACAGTAAATACCTTTAAATCACTAAGTCCAGGAATCTAAAAGCTGTCTGCAGCTCACCAGATCCTGGAGTCAACAGCGGACCCTCCAACTCCAGACTGTCCTCTTCTGCCTCCTCCAGCTTTTTCTTTTTCTTCTTGGGATCGCGAGGTTTGCGCAGTAGAGACAACTCCTCTGGGTGGCGGATGTCTAAGGGATGTAGAAAGGGAAAGCAAAGGTTTTTTGATGCCGTATAAATACAAGATAAACAAATGTGTACAGCAGGGAGGGCAGCTGTTGATAGACCATGGTGACAATATGACGTAGGTTGTTATAAGATTTTGACAGCAAGTCAACACAGAGTTAAAATACCACGGTTTCATGGTATCAATGGTTACAAAAGAAATTAAAACATAAATATCACATGATTTCATTGTTTATGTCCAAAACAGAAAGGATAATATAACATATTGAGGAATACACATTTTATTTTTATTATTCACTCGATTTTGATGCATGAAGCAACAAGAAAAAAAGAACAGAGACCCTAAGCCATACATTTGTAATCCATTATTTTATTACCTCACATATTGATCACTGTAATGCACTTCTTTGTGGAATTTGTCCTTCATTTCTCACCCCTGGTTTCTCAAATATTGGCTTCCCTTCATCAGCCTCCAATTCATTTGTCAGTTATTTTTTTTAGATTTAAAGAAAAACATAGTCTGCTCTTTTTTTTATTTGGTTCAGCAGCTGCTGTCCCCCCATAGCCACAGTAGCAATGAGCTGCAGCCCATCAGTGAACCCGATGCCTTCACGCGCTCCAAAGACACAATGCAAACCCCGAGGTTAGACGTTAGGCATGTTCACTGTTTTTAAATCCTCATCAGAAAAAGTGCTCTCTGGATTTTGAATTACAGCATCGGTGTGTGCAATGTGGCGAAGGACAACCTGGAGGGAATATTTTAGGATTTTTTTTGGATACCTTGATACCAGTAACTGGCCCGTGTCAACATAAGCAAACAGTAATTAGAGCTTTCTCAACTACAGGCTTTAAATAAACCTCTGGCTTCTGCTAGTGACCAGAAACAATACAATGAAGCCGCACAAGACAGGAAGACGGAGACGGCAAGTCAACTCAAAGTGTGAAAGACGGAAAGGAGAAGGAATGAGGATGGTGTGGGGGGGGGGGGGGGGGGGGGGGTAGATTGGTAGAACTGCAAACAGCTGTAAACACATGGGGTGGAAAATTGAAAATCCTTTATCCCAGGGCCCCTGAAGATCCCCCTTTACTGTAATCTCCAACTGAGCCATGAGAGCCACAGTCTCACTCTTCCTCACCAAGCACACATCAAAGCTGAACTCAGTTTCCTTTGTTACGTTGCAAGAAATGACATCTTTTACCAAGCAGCATTCCTTTTAAATGAAATAAGCCACAAAGGGAGGCAGGCCGACACCAGACAGACGTTCATGGACTAAAGCAGCAGCCTATCTGGGCCAGGGAGCCATCATTCAGCTGAAACTCTGATAGCACGGCTCTGATGAAGGAGGCAAAGGATCCAGAAAGTGTCAGCGTTAGCATAGACGGGCCAAACGCAGGAGGAGCACATCTGGACTCAGCTGGATTTGGTTTTCCTCACAGATTCCTTATAAATCAACGACAATGTCGATATTAGAAAGACACACACACACACACACACACAGCTGTTCATTTTCTCATTTCCAGACATTAAATCGATCCATCCCCAACTCTTTATAGACGGCGGCTTCAACAACCACGGCAGACCGACTGAGGCCATCGCTGGAGGTGTTGAGGGGAGCACGGACGGGAGGCTCGAGGGGAACATCTTGACTTGGTGAGAAGCTTGTTTGGCTTGTGTAACTAAAGCAAAAGCATTCCAGGAGTTTAAAGAACTACCAGATGGGAGCCGGTCCTCTCTCCCCGTCTCCCTCCGCCCTCGTTCTCGCTCTGTTGCAGCACAGTCCCTCCTGCCCTTATACAGCCATGTGAGCTGTGAGCGTGCTGCTGAGCCTTCACCCGGCTGAACTATGCAAAGAGGCCGACACACAAACGCTAGCCCCGCCCCTTCTCCACCCACACACACACAGACTGCGAGTACTTGGACACGGCGTACGTCTAGCTGAGACATAGCAGAGGCATGTGGCATTTTACTACACTCATTTTAAATTGTTTAGCCTTTACACATAGGACGGAACATTTTCTCACCCATGCAATCTATCACATTAGAAACTAATTGTGAGATTAAGCATTTGATGAAATAAGAAAATAAGAATTTCATTTGCTGTAGCATGAGCCACGTTGTAACCCCGTGTGTGTGTGGGGGGCTCAGCCTGTTGGAAAGTCTGCTTAAATCTCTTTTCAGAAACACAAATGAACGTCCAACATTCATGTGCTAGTTCAAGTACCAGTTTGTCATCAGCAAAGTTAAACAGTTCAAAACAGGCTAATTTATGTGACGAGTCCCACCAGACTAGAGATGCGCTGAGAAATGTGCCGAAGACTGGAACTGGACGACTGAACCCGACCGATTTTCTGGTTGGAAACTGAAAAAATACCATTCTTTTTGTTATGATAGGTGAACACACCGGGCGTAAGAGCTACTAGCTTGTGCTAATCACAACCCTCTTTGGTGTGGAAGCTGTTACTGAGGAAAAGGTTTTTAAAAGATGACATCAGTAGAGGCATAAAGGCTGTAAGGGTCTGTTTAAAAAAATGGAGGCATGTCAGGTGTTTTATTCTGGCTGCTACAAAGAGCTAGACATCAGTGGGTGCTTCATTAATTTCATTTTTTCAACAGTTTGTGTTTTTTGCTTTTAGAGGCAGCTGCCTGCTGATATCAATGCGTAGAAACCGTGGGAACTTGAATCTAACTGATGAAGGGCTGAAATGACGTGGAGCAGATTTTCTCAGATAACAGGACGGCTGGACGCATCACATCAAAGTTTCTCGGTTTTATTCTTCAAAGCTTTCCGTCTCTTCCTTTTATGGAACCCGCTGCATTTGGAAATGTTGCGCCAACACGTTCTCTGTGCCAGCCCAATCACCATTAAGCTGGCATCCACACACGGCTAAATACCAATTGCTTAATCATAAACACTTTTTTTCTTCTTCAAAACCCTAACAGCTGCATTGCTCTTTTAGACTTTTTGAACAGGGATCAGTAGTTTCTTCCAATGTGCCTTTTCTCTAAATATCCTTCTTAAAATTGTGTTCTCTCTCTGACACAGTATGAAAACTATTACGTTTAGCACAGCCAATAATGAGTGCAGTTAATGTTGATTCTGACATAAAAAAAATTATGAAGTGCTATTTAATGCAATGTGCATTATTTTTTTCATAGATTTTTACATGCTGGAGGTCAGACTTGTGTGGCGTTGCCTATGTTTCAAATGTAAATGATTAATGGCAGCAGGTCATAGCAGATCAGAATTTGGCTCCAAAACAGTTTATTTTACTATGTACAGTAACAAAGTGGACTCGTTTCTTTTAAATTAGAGTCTTAAATAAGTGTTTCTACAGCATAAGATCTCTTACATTTTAAACTTATAGGTATCTGTCTTTAAAGGGATAAACACTTAAATGATTCCTCATAAATCTCAGTTATAAATCTTGCTGCCATACTGCAACTTTCCAAGAGTATGTCACCTGCTCCACCACAGAAAACTACCTACTGAATTATTTCCAGGCAAACATTTGAGATGCCTGAAGCTCATGTCTGGATCTAACATGGCTACAGCACAGGAGGTTGTTTATTTTTCCAAAAATGAACTCTAAATCAAACTGTGTCCTTATATTTGGCTTGTAGTTTATTTTCTTTAGAATATTCTCTGCTCCAATAACAAAATTCATTTTAGACACCATGAAAAATATTCAGCTCAGTTGGTTTAAATATAGATGATCAAAACCTAATAAAGCTGTTAAATGGTAGTTTAGGTTTTCAAATCAAGTTTTTCTACATCCTCAAACTGTAACTCTAGCATTACAAATAAATAGCAGAATTATGGAGTAAATATTATATATACTACGTATAAAACTACATTGAAATATAGCACAGTGATAGCTAAAACCATCTGGGAAGATAAAGTGCCCGAAAACATGCTAATTGACTTTTGCTGACAAAGTCAATGCTCCAACTGTGCACCACAGTGTTAATTTAAGGGAACTTGGTTCTTCTATGCCCAACACATAGTTTTAGATGGTCTTATAAGGAGGAGACGTGACTGATGATGAGATTTCTTACAAAAGGCTCGGCAGTTTCCTATTAGCAGAAATGACACCGGAACAACAAGACCCTCCACCTTTCATCCTGCAGACTTCTGACAGAAACCAGGCCTGAGGTCAGAGGAGACGGGCTCGGAGGGAACCAGCTGGACCTGGAAGATCTGTTCCTTGGAACAGATGATTCAGTGCAGTGAGTAATGCTCACCACAAAGAATCACAAACACAGTCACAGTCTAATTTTACAACACCAAAATTTGCAGTGCAAACAGCTGGCAGCCCTATATGGGTATCCATTAAGAAACTAAATTCAAGATATATGCCGTGATCTCATTTGTTTCCTTTACTTGGTGCGCTTCTAGATGAAGTGTATACATTAAGGGGAAGAAGCTGAAGTTCGTCTATCAGACGAGACCTAAAGGGGACTAAATAGGCACACAGTTTTGATTTAAGATTCAGAGTTAAGTCAAACCACAGTTGTTTTTATGTTAGAACAACACTGGCCAGTAAACTAAGCCCCACTGAAGCAGCCCACAGCTTGACGGGCCATAAATCTGCTGGAGCGAAAGAACAAAGCAACAATCCCCACAAATCAAAAGAACTTGTCAAGAACTTCACCGAAAAAGAACATCAACATCATATTCCTGATCCCGATACAAAAAAAAAGTCTGCCTTAAGCTTTTCGTTTTCTTCCACAGCCATCGGCTGCTAGAGAAGTTTACTGCTTCAACCATGCAACCCTTTCTACCCCTCACCCAAACATCGGGTCACAGAGGTCCATGTAGGAAATGCATACATCCTTCACACCAGTCAGACCGTCTCATTCTAGGGCTCCCAGAAGAGATATGCATCCCCCCCCCCCAGCAAGTTCTGGGTCTGCTTGGAGTTCCCTGTTGGATAGCCTCAGTAAGGAGGCGTTCAGAAGGCTTCCTGGTCAGACATGTAAACTATGCCAGCTTTCTCCGTTCTATGCTAAAACCAGCGGCTAATCCACGTGAGAAAGCTCATTTCATCTCCTTGTGCCAGGCGTCTCGATCTTTCGGCCACGATCCACAGCTCATGACCAAAGGCAAGGATCTGAATATAGACGGATTAACTGGGGACTTTACCTGGCCATTCAGCGTTTCTTCACCGCAGAGCAAAACGTAGAGATTCTTGAATTACGCATCTTTGAGCAGAAACTTGTTCTCGACCCTAAGGCAGCAGTGCATAATTTTCTGGTCGACAGCTATAGGCACCGACTTAGAGGGGCTGACATGGACTGTTCACCAAGCAGTTCTTTGTCTCTGCTTACTGTAACGAACGGCAAGCAAGACATTAAAATTAAGTGGAGAAACCTGACTCTTGTTACCCTGAAGCGGTACTCAGCTGAAAAGAGTTTCATTTTTACGCCAGAGTCCACTGCCAAGTGTCTGTGTTCCTACGTAGAGTCACGTTGATTGAGTGAACAGGCTGCGTAAATCAGCCAGATCTGCTGCCGGTCATTGGTCTGCGCTAGCTCTACCAAGAACTGAGTAAGCTTTTAGATTTTGCATCAGACTCTCGGTTGTGCAACAGCATGACAAATGGCACGCTTTGGTGCTTTCCATATCTCGTAGTTGTTTGATGGATCAGCTGATTGAGAGTCCATGGGATGATTTTCAAATCAGCTGATTGATTGAAAAAGCATGCGTCTGACTAGCTTGTTAGCTTTCTACCATTTAAAGAATGCATTTATTGTTCAAATGAGCTCAAGGTGATACGACAGCTTTCTACTAGAGGGAAGGGAACTATTAACTTCACTTAAAAAAAAAAAAATTAGCCCTTCAACACAAAGGAAGAAAACATTAATGTCTACATACAGACTGCTGCTTTGGTAATGCTAGTCCCACCAACTGCATTTGTCGCTAGTACGGGATCTTGAAGAAAACTTAAAAGTGTCACTTCTATACTCATTTTCCTTTTGTTTTGAATCAGTAGAACCCGGTTTTAAGGGGATGGTTCTTACACACAGGGCATAACATCATAAAAACGTTACATAATCGGTTTCACCAGTACGAAGCTTTTTAGAAATCACAAACTGGATCACGGCCCCAAACGTGTGTCTATTAAAACACATTAACCTGAATTCATTGGAGTTAATCTTGACTAAAGTATGAACAAATAAAAAGAAAAATAACAAAACATCATGTTAAAGCTGAAAGCAAAAAAATCCCTAATGTCATCCCTTCATCATCAACTTTGCTATGCAGAACAGGATGTGAGAGCTGCCAAACTGAAATGGGAGCGGTAAGTTATTTTCATTACAGTGTATTACAGTACATCAACCTTTAGCTGAATTTTTTCCTCAGTGTGTCAGCCCAGATGGGCTGTGTCTGTGTCAGAAGGACCTTTTAACCAAATTTGGAGTGTTTAGTTAATTTTCTACACTTTGGTACAGCAGAAGATATGATTTATAAAATTACTGCATGACAAATATGAAAAGCCAGATTACTAAATGCAGGCTGCGATCCGAGCTTTATATGATAATGAGAAAAGCATACTGACAGCCAAAAAACAGGCCCAGAGGACCCAGCTTGGGAGTTATTTGGAAAAGAAGACAGCTTCTGTGTGACCAGCAGACCAGGTTTGAAAGAAATCGAAATAAAAATCAATGAAACTAGCGCCGCAACAACTGGTAAAATTGGCATCGGGAAAACAAAAATGCTTCTGTCTTTAAATACTCGGGTCCCTCCCCTTCTGATGTCTGGGAGAAATTCCAGGTTAGGCAGGCCTCGTCTCTTCCTGTTCCTTCTCATTCTCTGTGCTTTGCAGCTCAGCAGAAATTATTTTCAGGAAACTGTCGAGCTAAGATTTCCTTCCACTAAAAAAAAAAACTAAAAAAAACAAAATGCTTCCAGATCAGCTGCTGTGAATTAAGCCAAGTCAGCTGTCATAAACCTCGAGCACAAAATTGTCTCTTACTAATGAGCAGTGATAAAATGTGATGTTAAAAGAATAACTTAGAGTCAGCAAACAACATCCTGACACAAACCAGGTCAGCTAAAAGCACTTTGCCTTAAATTATTCTGAAAATAAGAAGCCTGGCTGACAGAGACACTTTTTTCCCCGTTTACAACAAAAGGTTCCTGAAAAAGGCCAAAAAAAAAACACTTTGTGGACAACAAATTAAAAACAAGACCACTTAGATGACTCACAGGTTAGTCAGCAACACTGAAACAAAATCAGTATGCTGTACCTTCACAACCTCCTGTTTTTCTTTCCCTCTATAGAAAAATATACTGTTTTTATAATATATACCAAATGTATGTGCACTGAACTATAGGGCTGTTCAAGTAATTGCATTTGCAATATGATCATGATCTTTTTTAAAAAAACAAAATTTCCTGATCGTAGAGGCATGCTATTCTTGCTTACGTAACGTTTAATGAGATTAAAACGCGTTCTTTCCATGTCCTGCCGTTTGGGTGGCGGTATTACGCCTAAAGTGGGTTTCCTACCACACAGAAGGGAAGAAGAGTTGCAGCTAGCTGGGTGATCAACACCAGCGAGCTAGAAGTAAACATCTATTCCACCCATCAGTAAAGCGCCTGACAATCAACTCTGTACAAGAGATCATTCAATGTTTAATTGTGTATTTATTATAGGTATTTCTTAAGTGCACCCAATAATTGTAAAACAAATGACTACTTCAGTTTGCGTTTTACTGATTAGAGATCAGTGAGATCATTTTAGTTTAGAAATTGGATCAGAGTTTATTAGATTAAATAATTACCAGAAATGTTCAGGAATGTTGCCATTTAATTAAGTACTAGTAGAACTGTTTATTACATAGAATTGCACTTTTTAAACATGGATTTATGTTCTACTCAACAAGCTATTCGCTTGAACAAAAATATTCAGCTCAATAAAAAAACAGTTAATTTCTGGTTTTAAATAGACCTTGTCTACAACCATGTATATCTATAGGGCATGTCTAAAATTGCATTTTAGATTTTTGGCTTAAATCACAGCCCCGGTGAACACCTAACCAAAGACATATTTCTTGATGTGCACGGCCAAATAAAGATGAACGTGATTCTCTGATTTGTTGCCTGTGGAAACATTGAAAAGGAGGAAAGCTGCAGCTGGATCCTCTGATATCTGGCTCAAACTACGGCTGGACAAAGACGCAACAGGTGGGTTTTAACCCTATCCCTGTGAACAGCTCACGCTGCCAAGGATTACTTAAATAGTTTCACATTTCTTTATGCTACAGCAGCAGGTTTGAAGGTGTGATAAAAACAAAACAAAATAGAGAATACATATAGTATTTTGCATGCAGGCTTAAAAGTTACACTTTGGTCTTATTTGTACAGAGGACCTTCTTCCACAAGTTTGCTGTGTGTCCTACAACAACGGCTGTCAAATGTTTCTGCTTCTTAATCACAGGGAAACAAAAACTGTGAGAGAGACTCAGTTCAGTATGATACTAAATTAATTAATTATGGGTAAAGTGACTCCAGAAACAATATCAACAGCTAAGATATTACTTTTATTTATTTGTAAGTTTTTATCTCTTTACGGTTATAGCATTAATAAGTTTTAACTTTATAATTAGCTATTGGTTTTGATTTCCGATGTAGATTCCAAGACCTCACAATTGTTGACTTGTGGACTGCACAATATATCACCACTGACTGTTTTCGTAATATCACTGTAAGCACCATAATATCAAAGTTAGCTGCTTGGGCTGTAATAAATATTAGAGAAATAAATAATTACCATGCATTGCGAATGCTCTTTCATTGCCAAACAGCAGACGCAATGATTTTTGGTTAAAACCCTTTATTTAACATGGTTATCTTATAGTGTTGTCCACATATCCTGCCGATTATTTTAACAATTTACTGCATATTTGTTGAAATCCTGCTTCAGTGTCTAAAACCATCAGTGTGGCGCTCTCCTAGGATCAAACGAATCAGTATAGCTATTGGTTCAAAAGTTTTTTGATGTCACTTAGGCTATGTTCACACTGCAGGGAAATGCGACCCAAATCTGATCTTTTTGCCCGTATCCATCTTTTTCATTGCTGTGTGAATTCAGATTTTTCAACCCCCCCACCCAAAAAAATAAGATTTCCGTATGTGGTACTAATTCGGATGTGTATCTGATATTTTTCAACGTACGCAGTCTGAATGGTCATGTTGCATTTCAAGTCCCTCTCCTGTCTCTCACTACACATCCACACACAGCAGCAGCTGTTAGCGCTCCATAGAAGACAGTTGTTGATGGCTGAGCTGCTTTCTTCTTACCTTCGTCTTGCTATGATGTGCTCTTAATATTGTCGGCTCCCATTGCGCAATAGCTTGCTAATAACAACAAGGAGAGGCGCAGGCAGGCGTCTACGGTTTTTTCATTGTTTTGATGGAATTTTTTTTTTTTTTTTTACAAAACTTTATTGAACACTTCTAGAAACAATTAGATTCACCATAACTTCCGTAAACAGCGCTGCTGTGAAGTCTCCTTCTTTCGTCTGCGCTTGCGGGTGGCTTTGCGGTGTTGAACCGTTCTGACAGCCGTGTGATGGTGGTCGAATTTAAAAGTATGAACGGCCACCCCAAAAAACAAGATTTCAGCAAAAAATTGTAATTGAGCATCAACACCTGCAGTGTGAATATAGCCTTGAAGAAACTGATGTGTGGGGAACAAAAGAAGCTCCGACTTGTGCCTCCGTAGGGAGTTGGAGTTTGAATAATGAGTTTTGTGGTCATTCTATTAATTTTCAGGTTAGTAAATTATTAGCTTAGCATTCAGTTGGTTTATTTAGATTTACCCCCCCTCCCATGTTTCCTGGTTCCCAGGTATGAGATTGGGCGGAATAGGGCTCTGGTACAGGCGTGGGTTACACTTTAAGGTTATGATTAAAAACCCGGTTCTTTGATTATCAGGAGTGAGTGTCTCTCTTGCGTGACACTCCTGTTAATCCGATAACTGAGGTTATATTCATAGCTTTAAGTTCTCTTTCGTAGCATTCATATCGTGTCTCACTATGGGGAGAAACACTGACTACCAGAATACCAGACGTTCCTGTTAAAATGAAAACTGTCCCCAGTGGCCAATCAGTTCGGGGCCACACCGTTAGAGCCTGCACTTAAGACTGAATGTGCCAAAACAGGAGCAGTCACCTCCAGCTCTTAAAATCTAGCAAATGTACAGGAGGAAGTCCAGCATGCAGCTGAACACACTTCCTGGATAGAGACCTTTAAAAAGCACCCACGAGGACGAAAGACCTCTGATGGAACGAGCAACAAGACCAGGTGGAGGCTAGAGGTCCTAGAAAGACGAAGCTTGAACCCAGGCTTTTCTACATTAGGCTTTGCCAAAGACACAAATAATTGGTAAGTTCTCCAAAAGCCTTGCATCTTGTCCAAAGAAATTCACAGGGTATGCAGTGGACACAGAATACGCAGAAGACCGCTCCTCTGAAGCAAAAGGAGGATTTTTACGTCCGCTCTACCAGAAAACATGAACCTACCACTTCTGGAAGTGGTAGGTAAAGCTTTAGTTAGGCTGCAGGATGACTTTGGTGTTATCAGGGAAAGATGGTGAAAGGCTCGATGCACAGAAAGGCCACAGATTTCACCAACTTGATTAGCTGAGGCCAGAGCCATCAAGTAAGGTTGTTTTCATAAATAATATTTTATATCACCTTCTTCCAGGGGCTCAAAAGGAGAAAAAGATAGAGGTTCAAAGACAGTCCAGCAATAGGGCAAAAGGCCTGGATGTGGGCGGTTTACAGCGTTCCCCCTCTCATAAAACAACACCAGTTGTTGTCGGACCACTGTTTATCCCCAAAGGCCAACACGACAGGCTGAAATAATAGCCAAATATATATTTATGGCTAAAAAGGCTCTGCCTTTATCACAAAGGTTCTTTAAAAATGAGAAGAGACCAAACCCTGATAGGAGAGATCGTAGGTTAACTGCAGCTCCTCCAGAGTTGCCATGTTGAAGCATTCAGACTAAATTTATCCTGACCTGTCAGTTTAGGTGACATCCATGTCTTGGTAAATTTAAAGCTGGGATTATTTTTATTAATAAAATTAATTCTGACAGCAATTTACTGCACTGGGTTTTATTTATGCATCAAGGTGAAAAAGCCTGAATAAACCCTTCAGATTATTTAAAAAAAAAAAAAACAAACAACAACAATGTATAATTTTCTTTTCACGTCAAAATTGTGTTACTTTGTTAGTCCATAACATGAAATCCCAAATATAAATCTACATGCTGTTGCTTATAAAGTGAAAAACGTAAAAAATGTTTTCCTATGAATACCTTTGCACAGTTCTACATGTACAGATTCTCCAAGCCAGCGAGCCATGAATAGGATTGATGCAAAATGGAAAAAAATTGTGAGTTTGTAGGTCATTGCTCGATGGGATCCAGAATGTGACCTCTGACCTATCTCACAAAATGTGAAGCCAGGGGTTAGGGAAACCCACAGAGTGAACATAAACATGAGCATGCCTGTCTTCTTCTGCTGTTTTCTGTAAGCCCAGCACAGATTGATAATCTTTGTATGCTAAACAATAAACTGAGGTAGATACAGCCCTGGGTTCAAGGACACGTGAGGAGCTCACACAGTGTTTGATAAACACAAGAAATTACTAAATAAAAACAGAGCAAAAAGGAAGGGCGTGATTCTCAAAGCTAAATGTAGAACAGCTCCAAAAATACAATACCCAGAGGAAGTTTTTAGTTCAGCAGGAAGTGCATCTTCAGTATATCCTTAAACACTCCCGACAACCCTAAAAAGTCTTAAAACCACCAACAGAGGGTTCCACTCACTGAAAGTCTTGCAGATGTCAGACACGGCCTTGAAGACGCGGTCTGAGAAGTTCACCTTGACCTTCATGTGCTTCATGTTGGGCAGCTGGAGGCGCAGCAGCTTGTGCTGTGGCGTGAAGAGCAGCCTGGCGTCGGCCTGGATGCCGTACTTGTCCAGCGTCCAGTGGGTCTTCAGCAGCCATGTCTTCTTCTTCTCCCACCACAGGGCGTGGTCAGACCAGTCCTTCTTCACATCTAGGATTTAGAGGAAGCAAAGCGATCAGACGGTTTGCAAAGTTTACAGTAAAAAAGAAAAGCGGAAGACAAGATCAATCTGTATTGTAATTTTATCAAGAATCTTCCAGGAAATAAAGAACATTGCAAGGAGGCTACTGGGAAAGCATGTGAAGGGGGAGGAGCAAAGTCGCGGTGTGAAGGGAGAGTGGACCGTGTGAAAGACGTGGCTGCTTGAGTGACACTGTGGGAATATCAGGTTCATACCTCCTTTATTCCAAAGTCACACCGTGATCCCTTTTTAAACAAAACACAAGGCACCCAAAACCCCCCCCACATAGCTTCTAGGCTCTTGCTCAGCAGGAGCTCCACACAATAGCAGCAGGCCTGCGGTCTAATAGTCTGCATGTCTGACTTCAAGGTGGAGGTGGAAGCCACGGGGATTTTAAGGCAACGAGCAGCATCTGTTTTCAAGATCGCCTGGTTTCTATTAAAGCAGCACAACCATACGCTGACGTTCCACTCTCAAAACCCCCTCAAAGTGACACATACGCAGCAAAAAGGCCATCTACCATTTGTTTTGTGAACTATTCACAAGAACGCAAAAATACTTTCTCTTTATTTAACAGTGCCCTTTAATAAGGTGATGAATGTTTTCCTGGGCTATAAATATGGCATAAGGGGTCCGTATATTTTTTGCTCACTATGCTGGATGAGGACGTATGCTGATTCGCTGCCAAACACAGCGAGCTGGATGGTAGGGAGAAGAGGTAAAAAAAAAATCTCCAAAGCTCACCGTTAGAGAACGACAGCAAAGAGAGGCACATTAGGGTCGCCGTGTGTCCGCAACAACTGTTATTATTTATTTATCCACATGCCAATTGGTTATTTAGAAGTGATGCAATGAAGAAAACCCTTTCTGTCTTACCACGACTAACGGAAACGTGGTGTTCAGTGTTCTGGGACTGGGACTGTGCACCTTGGTCAGATGGGAGGGACTTTTTGGCAACAAAACGCTTCAAGTGGGTCTGGAGTGAAACAAAGGATGAATATGTGGAAAAGTATCTGTTCGGCGTGGTGGAGGAGCTGCTGGCCTGCTTCTCTCCCGAAGGCCCCTGGGAAGCTACGTCAACATGAACTCTGAAATACCAGGAGGGTCGGCCTTTGACAGCGAACTAAAAATAGATGGACATCTTTTAACGGGATAATGATCCAAAACATATGAACACAGAAATGCCAGTTATTGTCAGTCCTAGATCCTATAGAAAACCTGTATGGTACTGATAAAGCCATGGTGCCACCGGGGTTTCTGTTGAAATGTCTATTTTCTCCAGTGAATGTTGTCAAGTTAAATGATTCAGTGAGAGATTATGCTTATAAATAAGTAAAAAAATATATCAATTCATTTCAACACAGTTTTTTTTACATATCCTAAATAGGGGTTGCCAAAAATGATTTTGCATATACTGCTAAGAAAACAACAACAATGTAATGTTTGCCATTTGTATATTCTCCCCTCAGCAAAAACCATATGTAGGACATTAGCTGGAATAAGGATGCTGCTTTAGCCTGGTCCCCATCCACCTGTCAGTGAAACGGCTTGCTGCCATGGCATCTGAAGCCTGTGGTGGTCTTGTTATTCCCCAGCGCTGCTGCTGCTGTTGTTGTTGTTTTCCCTGACCTTTACCTCACGTGGGGGCAAATGTATGCATTACTGGCACGCCTCCTGATCTTCTCTGAGAGCTGAATGAATGGGATTAGTGGGAGTCTGGGTGAAACCAGCGGGACTGTTTAGACCGAGAAAACAAGACGGCTCTGATGTTGGTGGAGCAAACCGAGCAGAGGAAGACATTACAACAATGATTAAAATGGAGAGGGCCCCATCAGCATCCCAAAGCTTTGAGAAGTTTCTTGGAGGGGTGGGGGGGATTTGGCTGGTTGTTTGTCAAGCTGCTGGGTTTATACCGTCTACTCCAACAGGCAAACACTTGGGAGCTGAGTGAAAACATTCCAAGCTCTCCGAGTCCCCCCGTGCAAAGTTGCTCCAACAGCAGGGGGGGTCAAGCTGTCACCGCTTCCCTCTGATGCCTCAGCTGTGCAGAACACGGCTTCATTGCCACCATCAGCATAACTTCGCCTTCAGGTTTGGTACAGCCACTAAGGGCAGAACTAAAGAGAGGGAGTCTGCAGAGGGAAAAACATAAAACTAATCCTACTTCTTTTTTTTTTTTTTTTTTCATAACTCTGCTCAGTTTTTCCCCTCAGACAACCTTGTAATTTCTGGTGTCTGGGAGCAGCCAACCATAACATTTGGCACTACGGTTTGCACCGCACACAACCTATAGAAACGCACTTATATTCACCATGCATTCCTGAATACATCCACTTCGCCAGTCTCAGGCAACACTCTCCCTGTAGACTCCTGCTCCTCCATTTCCTTATGGCTGCCCACTGCTGAAGCCCTAGCGAACACGGCCTTCTCTCTTACCCTCACAAGAGTCATTATGCGGTGGTTTTCACGTGTTGTGATTGGACAAAAGCAGCTTGGGCAGGTCTCTATTGGTCCTTTTCAGCATTAACAGGGTAACTCAATCCAAACAGAGGAAGAGAAGGGCAATGGCTTCTAACAGCTAAAAATATAGCTTGCCAAGTCTGACGTAATGCAGCAGCCAGAGGAATGGGGGGTGGCTAAGTAATTGGGGGCATTAAATGTGGACCCACAGCTTCTGGTTCTTGCACATGGACTAAAAGGCAAGGGGACGGGGGAAACCATGTTTTATGGCCTCCACAAGACGTGACCAATGATTCAGGGAGCGCATGTTGTGTGCGTTTGTGTGTGCGGGCTCCTTTTGTCCATCCATTAACTACATTAGCTTTCGCTTTTCGGTGTGCAGGAGTGTGTTTGGGCTTTAATAGGCTTAATTAATTCACAAATTCCAGCAAAATATGTGCTTTTCATTCACCACCATGACTCCCTAATCCGATCTGTGCACAAGAGGTCACGAGCAGAGATACTGCTTAAAGAAGAAAAACATAAATCATGGCTCCAAAAAAGAGAGCTTTGGTTAAGAACATGAAATGTTCCAGAGCAGGTACAAAAGCACTCGGCCTAAAAGGGCCTTCGCTCTCCTCTACATCACTCCCATTCCCTCAATTACTTGTGCTCTGCATTGAATATCTTTTATGTTTACATTAGGAGGCTGCTTTGTTTATGAAGGCCTGTCTGTGAGGGGGAGGGGACGGGGCAACATGGGAGAGGATGAAAATGATGGATGAGCGAGATGAGTTAAGGGGCGGAGAGGAGCACCAGCAGGATGAGAGAGCATGTGTTAAAGCAGCAACGACATTCAAGATTAAAGCCAACTGTAAACTGCACCTTCCACTTGTTGCTTTGAAAAAAAAAAAGAGGAATAATTCACATGACCCCAGGGGGAATAACATTTACAACATAGGGACTAGGAAGATAAACTGACTTGTTCTTATCTATCCATACTGCTGCATATGTCTGGTGAGTTTTGCTACAGTCGTCAGCTAGCTCCGTCGCACCTACTGTTACAAACCCAACATGGTGGATCCCCATCAATGTCAAAGTCAGGTTATCCTCCTAGACCCGGCTCTGTGACCACTCCTACAGTGCTGAGAAAGAAATTCTCAATAAAATCCCAAAAATCTAAAAAAAAAACAAACAAACAAAAAGCAATAGTGTAGTCAGTGTTGCCAAATTAGGCAGGTTTCCAACCAATTAGGCATCCTTTTGTATCCTCCTTATTCTTGGCTGTGTTGACGTAGATTCTTGGTGCAGCTTCCCCCAGTACTGGGTAAGTAAAAGTGAAGCGGTGCACTTTGGGAGCAAATCTTTATGTCTGGTTTTATTTTTCTGGTAGGTTTTAAAAATTACAGACGTGTCCATGAGAATCTTCCCTATTCGTCATGCCTTCATCTATTAAAAAAACAACAACAACAAAAAAAACAACAACACAAATCTTAACTTGTCTCCTCAACAAGAGCGTGTTGAACACCCACCCAAATAACCCCCCCCCCCCCCCCTGCTGTGGTTGGGCTCAGACTGACCACCAGAGAAGAAATGTTGGCTTCTGAAGAGCAGTAACAGCACAGCTGAGAGCAGATTATGTATTATGTTAGGTTTCGGTAATAAAAATGTATGTAGTTACATCCTTTTATGGCGAATAATAACTTATCAGTGCAAAACATCTGGTCATTTCCATTCCTGAACAAATTCGTACCACATAGCAGGATATCGACACTTAGAAAGACTCAAATGCACGACAAAAACGCTCTTAGCAGATTTAACAGTGTACAAAAAACCTCCAGAATGTCAAAACAAATTAGACTGTTACCTCATCTAACCGTGATATTGCAACTGAAAGGCATGAGTAGCCCACCGTCTGTATTTTTCCAAACGACAACAGCAGAACCAAACCCCGGTAGTGCGTGGTATTAAGAGGTGGTGCTGTTATCCCTTTTATAGTGTAAAAGCTGATGTCTCCACATGGTTTAAGCCACATTTGCTCTGCAAGAGATGTTTTTGACATGTCAGAGTGGTGGTGTCGAAAACACGCACAAAATCCCTGCACAGCTTTAGAAGTTATAGAAATAAGGTGTTCAAAGTGATACAGATGATTAAACAGCTTGAACTTAGCTAGCAATAAAAAGGGATGGGGGTGGAGAGGGGGGGGGGGCTCTGTAAGGTTTAGTTGAGAACCACATGATGAATGGCTGAGGAGAGAGAACATCCAGGGGCTACCGATAAGTCCACGGCAGAGACAAAGCCTCCGTTAGTGAGCTGAATGCACTCTATGACAAGCGTTTGTAAAAGTGTAGACTGAATGTAGCTGACCCAATCCATTTTACATCAAACCCATTTGAATCACATGTATGTAGATATCTAAATTATTCGCAATTATTATTATTAAACAAGTTTAAAAAAAAGAAGGTATAATTTAAAACTTATTTGTGACCTAGATGGAAATGTTACAGCCTCCAGGATACAGTTGTGAGCGAAAGGTGAAGAGTGACAGATTGCTTTTCTGTCTAACTGAACTCATTTTCAGTTCCATCATCATATTCTGAATACTTAGACTTTATTTGCAAAGATCTTAACTTTATTCTTCTCATGCTGGAGGTTGCCCTTTCTGCATAATTCTCAACACAAATTTTTGCTTTCCTCTTATTTTTGAGCTATGCAATCAGAAAAACTA
This sequence comes from Fundulus heteroclitus, assembly GCF_011125445.2. NCBI lineage: Eukaryota > Metazoa > Chordata > Actinopteri > Cyprinodontiformes > Fundulidae > Fundulus > Fundulus heteroclitus. Next base: position 18,764,798 of record NC_046379.1, read on the forward strand.
AACAATTACTATTGGAGGAAAAAAATGTAGATGAGAAAACACAAAAAAAAGAAAGAAAAAAAAAATCAAAAAAATCAATTATAAGAAAATATTTTTCAAGGGAGCGCCACTACGGCCTAAAATCAGAAGTAAAACCTTAGAGCCAAATACGGGCGAAGGGTTGCACTGCAGCTTTATAGGAGGGATTGGGTTAAGTCATCCATGTGAACTCACACTGTATCTAGTTTGATTCAGGGCTTTAAAAGAAGCACACCAGCCAGTGGGCATCAGCTGGCAGCCGAAGCCACGCTCACAAAATGATTTAAGGGGCCGTGCAGGGAGGTTTTGTGAGGCTTTTTAGCCCCCATTAGCTGCCACAGCCAATCTGTTCCAATCATGCACTGAAAGGCATTCTCACCATTTTCAGCCATGGGTTGATAACATTACCAATGGGTAAGACCGGTCGTGCCGTTTCCAAGGGAACTTCCGTCTGACGCCACAGGGGCAGCAGCAGAGCGAGGCAACGGCTTGTTTTTAAACACAACAAAGACGAAGAGCAGGGTTTGTTAGGTTTCACCATCTGTGGCACGCTCACCAGAACGCAGGCAGAACAGGCGACTCTAAAAGATGCAAGACTCTCCGCTTCCCAGAAACTTCCAAGAACCTCAGGATGATTCGGGATGGACGTTGGTAACGATCAGTGAAGACAGAGAAAACAGATGCTCTGCACCGTCCCTAAACTGGAGTTACTGAAATTCCCGTTTAGGCACTTTGAAACTCAATGACTGCTCTGTTGGATGTCAACCTGAACACAACAGGTTTGATAGAAAGGCGACAACAATATCTGTACGGTAGACGTCAGTTTGAGACCAACACAGGAACCCAGCAGAACATTTTAGACAGTTTGTTTAGCTAAATAGTAGTGATGCCTTAGAAAACAACAATAAAGCAGGTGAAGATCTTTTGTCCAGTCAGCAAATGTACCATAGCTAGGTAGCCACTTTGCACAAGCAACAACACTCTATGGTGTGGAAGTTGTTACTGCAGGTAGGAGAGTGGAAGCTAGCTATTAACAGTATGAGTGAGATGTTTAGAGTGAAATACAGAAGAAACATAAAATTTGGAACAAGGTGTTAGAAAGAAACCCGTGTTTTCCATGCAGGAATGTCTGCTGCAACAGATGCGGACTTTAGCAAATAACAAGGCTGGGCTGCATTACAGGAGTTACATTTTATGGTGGAAAATAGGAACATTTTCAAGAATGTAGGCGATACATTACTTCGACACTATCCAGGCGACTGTCCATTGTCTCTATGCGCTCTTTCAGGAGGATTTAATGCAGCTAGTCAAAGACTCGCTGTAATGTGCTGGATTTCCTTAGATAGAAAACATTGTAGTTCTGAATAATTGGATAGAATTGACTCTGTAAAGTGCCTTGAGATGACTTGTTGTGAATTGGTGCTATATAAACAAAACTGAATTGAACTAAGAACTATATCAGTGGGTGAGAAGTTGAGTCGCTTGAAATCGACCACAAAGCTGTAATCGTGGTGGGTGTATGCTGTGAGAGGAGATCCTGAAGCTTGTCTGGAGAAGTTATTTGGAGTCATTTGTGTCAGTTAATCCAAAGTCCTTGCTTATGTCTTTCCACCCTGACATTGTGTAACAATTACACCCAACCGTTGTGATTCTGATTGCCGTTTAACTCGTTTTTAACTAGTTCTATGCTATAATGTTGCACTTGTGCGGTTTTATCTTTTTCATCTATTCATATATTTATTTTGTGTGTTTATTTATTGTGAAGCACTGAGGTTTTTAATTCTGAAAGGTGCTATATGAATAAAGTTTACTTACTTACCAGCAAACTGCTTAACTGGCGACAGTTGTACATTTAAGGTTAAGTTTAAAATAATTTTAGTACCTGGTTAAGACCAGATTTTTTTTTTTCAAATGTCAAGATGTGCACAACCCTAGAATTATACTTAATTTCAACCCATAGATGTACACAAATTTAAAGCAAGGAGTTTTTCTCTGAAAAGGCTGAACTGAATTAGGTCAGCTGAGCTTTTTTTTCCAGCCCCCTCATTATATAACGGCCCAGTTCCCGGCCAATAGTCCATCAAACTAGCCATTTATCACAGAAATTAAATATGCAATGCACAAAGAGCTTGAAAGGGAGTCAGGGCACATTCTCATGTGTTATTGATTGTAGTGCTTTAATACGCTACCTGCTACTCCTTCAGCTACCCCCTCTACATGTCTCACACGCAACCACAAACCACTCAAAATCAAGGTAATATCTTTCTCAGGACATATGGAATGGATATCACAGTCTAAATTCAATGAATGTAGTAAAGAAATGTGTTCTATAAATCCAAATTTAGCCAGGACTCAGCTTCAGAGGAAGAGCTGAAATGTATTCATTATAACTGAAAAAGACTGATGTTGTTTAATTGTGGGCCTATATATATATGTTAGATGTTAATAGGGGCTCATGCTCAGTTAGCAAAAAGCCCAGAAGCGTTGCCCTTTAACGTCACTGAAACCTAAACAAGACATTTTGGAGCGAACAGCAACTCATAATAAAGAGAATCCAACCGTTCTGGCTTTGAGGGCTAAAGGACGCCTCCTTAGATACAGTCTTTGTATCCATTTGTGTCGTAATCCCAACAGAGCAAAGCAGTGGGGATGGTGCTCCTCCACCCTGACACAGCTTTATACAATTAGGTTTTCAGGGTCGTGGTGAATTTAATGAGATTACAAAGAAACTCTGGGAATAAGATCAATGGTGGAGATGTACCATAGTCATCAGTTCCTGCTTTCCACACATGAGTCCAGTTAAACGTCCCTTCAGGATTGTGACGAACTCTTCCACTGAAGCCTTTTGGAAATGGACGACAGGATGCCGTCATGAGAGTCCAAGAAACCCCCAGGTTATCCTAAGCAGTGAAGGAAAACCTCAGACTACTTGGGGCAGCTCAAGAGGACTGCTTTTAAATAAAACTAATAAAAACTTTGAGAATCCAAAGGATCCAACAAAACGTCTATTTCCCCTCCATTATTGCCAAGTGCCTTGGCTGTGAAAAAAAACTCCCAGGTAGGTTTAGAAAGGAATGAACCGAGGGCCGAGCAGCAGAACAAAACCCTCCAGATCAGTTTACTCTATTGACACAAAGGTTTGTGGTGTTACACCAACAATGAGCAGGTTTAACGTTTCCTCGCACTAAATCTACTGCGCTATTTGCGCTACAGGAGGTGGGAAGGGACAAAAAAAGACGTTTGCTGCAGATTCCTTAAGGAACCAGAGCACGGTTGTTGCAGCGCATGTTTTAGATGCCAAGCATGATTAAATCTTCCTAAACAAGCACAGCAAGGAATGCATTAGAAGAGCGGGAAACAGCAGCTCAAAGAAAATGATTTGATTTTGCCATGTTTTTTTCAGAACCCGTTACATAAATAACATTTCTAGAGTATTAAATATGCTTTATATAATAAAGCAATTAGTTGTTCCTTGGAACATCAAGCATTAAACTGTTATATAACTATACACTAAAGCCAAGAAGTGTTAAAGACAGACTATCAAGCTTAAATTCACCTGTTAAAATATGACAAATGCATGAAAACCGCTGATTTCTGTCCTTCCAGCCTCATCCTTGTCATGCTCCATTAGTGTACTGAAATAAATACAAAACCTTATGAGGCTGTTTTTTATCCTTAATGGAGCTTTAAGTTTGCTTACATGGTGTAGGACTGGAAATGAAATGTAACAATTTAGCCAATTCCAGCATATTTACATTGAGGCATGTCACTAATGTGTGGATTAATGTCCACTGTCCCAATTAAATTAATTCATTTATTCCAATTCAATAAATTCAGACCATGTTTAGGATGCAAATTGCCAGAGCTGACTTTAAAAGGCTACAGGACACCATTAGAAGTACCCTGACGTCTTGTGGCTCAGAGGGTAGAGTACTCTTGCAGTCAGAAGGTTGTGGGTTCGATTCCATTATCCTCCTGTCACATGTCGATGTGTCCCTCTGCGAGGCAATTAACTCCAAATTCCCTACAGAGTGATGTATGAATGTATGCGCGTTAATGATTGGATGACTGTGGCTATAGCGTGAAGCGCTTTGGGTGATCAGTATGAATAGAAAGTCAAGCTTATTTGTATAGCATGTCAGCAGCAAGGCAGTTCAAAGTGCTTTACATCATGAGAACTGCAAATACACAGTTTTACTGCAGCCATCAGTAATTTTTTGATGTATGGATTTCAGCAGTGCTGAAAGAGCAGCTTAAATCCAGTTTTAATACCGTTTAAAGCTATAGTTGGTAATCCTGCTCAGAAACACTTCCTGTAATACTGGGTAAAACGGCCCTTCCATCCTGAAAGTAGTAAATACATTATGTATTCACAAAAAGGAGGTTTTAAAAAAATAAAATAAAAATAATAATAATTTCTGTGGGAGCTGCAGGCCTGTAAACACTAACCAATCCATGCCCCTCGGTCTAAAAGGCATGGATTTGACAGAGTTTTGTTCCTGCTCTCACCCCCCTCTGTCCCTCAAACTCCGGGGAAATCGCCTTATTTATCGTTTGTCCAACATGTCAATCATTCTAAAGCGCTCATGTAACGCCAGTGTCTGTGCTCGTTCCCTCAGTTTCCGCTTGCTGGCTGTGCATGTGCACTTCTAGTGTTTATGTATCCGGTTAGCTGTTCATTGTAGCTCCACTGCTCTCACCGTAGACTTTGAACATGGCTGAGAGTCACAAGAAGCGAACAGCGTTAATGTTTATGAGAAGAAGAGGAGGGCCTCAGTAGAAATAAATAAGACCAGAGTGGATTTGGGAGATTTTTAAGATGCGATCCCTCTGAAGAGTGGAAGAGCGAGGTTAGCCGGTCTTGCGCATGCGCAGTTATTCATAAAGGGCCTTCTGGAAAAATCGGCAACCCTAGCTTTAAGATGTCAGCATGGTGATACCTGGAAAACTTTAAGAAAACAGGTCTAAAATTTTTACTTAAGCTTTGACTCCTGCATTTTTAACTCTCAGGGGGTTCAATTCAACTCAATTTCAATTTTATTTTATTTATATAGCACCTTTAACAGGTAAGAAAACCTACAGCAGAACCAGGCTTCCTAATCTTTCGTCATGTTCACCCTTTCACTTTCAAATTTCTAGAGATGTTATTTAGTTTCGCCTACTTTTAAACATAAATATTAAAAGAACAGGAATTTGAGGAAGACCTTTCTGGACTAGGAATGCTTTATATATGTAACCTGCAAAACCAGAGACTAGCAGGCAAAGCTAAGGGAATAACAAGGAAAAAAAAAAAAACACAAAGAAGGAAGGAAGTTACAAACACAAAAAAGGAAGTCAGAATAAATAAAACCAGAAAAAGAAAGGCAGCAAAGAATGCCAAGGATAAAAAAAAAAAAAAAGAATTGAAGGAACAATTAGAAAGGAATGAAAAGTCACAGGCGAAAATTTGGAAGGACACAACTAAGGACAAAAAGTATGATGAAGAATTAAAACAGAGCAGAGAAAGTAAGAGGGCAGAAGGAATGAAAGAAGGTAAGACAAGAACATGAGGAAGGAAGAACAGATAAAATAAGGAAGGACACAAGGAAGAACAGACAATGATGTACAGAATAAATAAAGAAAATTGAGAAGGATGGAATGAAGGAAGACAAGGAATCAAAATGTAAGAAAGGAAGTGAAGAATGTGAGGAAGAAATTAACTTTCAGACAGTTGGACAGAGATTAAAATCTAGAACCACGTTTATTTTAATCCTCTGTTTTCTTTCTACAATCATATCCAGAGCAGGAAAATAGTTCAAATGTATTTGGACTGGACTGTGTAGGAAAATGTCTCTTGGTAGGTTACCATTCAGTCCAGTTTCAGCTTTATGCATGCTTGTTGTAGATGAAGATAAACGGATATAAGAAATTTTATATATATATATATAGAAATTGAATTCATTGTTTACATGAAGCCACAGATCCAGTTTGAATGCTGAGCAGCACAATCACTGCAGCATCTGAAACAGGAAGACTGGCCTGGGCTGGACCACCACTTAGGCTAACTACTTCCTGTCAGAAAGATTAAACAGCAAGTTGATTACATGGGCTGGCAGACCATTTCTCACTTCAAACCGATGGTCCTTAAGAACAAGCTCACGGCCGCAATCAATGAGACCCATTACACGTAGGAATATGTCTCAGGACCACGTCTTGGCAAAACATTAAAAAGGAGGATGTTAAAGCCCCATCGGCAGCGTTCACAACTGCAGTTAAGGGATTAAAAGATGTGCCGTATCTTTACATCCTCAGGAAAGATATGACTATCAACATCTCAGACAGATCTTTCCCTACGGCCCTTAAAAAATGTCCCGCGTAGCAAGAGGGCAGGAAGGCGGGAAAGCAGCCAGACACAAGGTGAAAAAAAAAAAAAAAAAAAAAAGCAAGGGGAAGTTGGACATCCTGTGTTAAACAGTGACCGTTTCCTAATCAAACCTACGTCTATTGTCAAATAATAATGTAGTCACCAAAACCTGTAGCAGAGTTAAGCTGACATTACAAAAAGGAAACCGTAATCAAACGGCTGTTTAAGCGGAGAGAGAGATGTTTAAAGAAAACAATGATGACAGGAAACAAGCTTATTCTTTAGATGTGCTTTGTGACATCGAGTAGATTTTGGTGGCAATAGTGGAAACTATGGAGCGGTCGGGGCCCCCCCCCCGTTTACACAACAATGTTTTCTATTAGACATGGAAAAGTTCGGTTGTGTTGGTTCTGTTCATTTACACGACGAATGCCGAATTATTTCTCTGACAACGGCACATTTTGAAAACAGGTCCCAGAATGCAACGGTTTGAAAGCGTCCCGGTCTCCGTTGTCGGAAAAAACAAACTTTTCCAAGAGGGAATCCTTGGCTTATGACAGAAATCAGTATAGAGATTAACACAAAGTAACAGCCATCTACAATTTTAGAAACCACAGAAGAAGAAAATATCCCAAAAAAACAACAACAACAAAAAATAATGGATAGCGGCGTACTGTTTGTGGTGCTGACTCTTCTGAATACAACCAACTTCATTCTCTGCCATCACCAACGTTTATCCACTGCGCCGGGTTTTAGCTAGAAGGTTTTTGCTTGGACGTTTAGGTTGACTTTCAAAGAATATAGGACCAACAGGTGGAGTGGAGGGGGAATTTAACCATTTTCACACCTCTACTCTTTATGAGATGGCAATTAGGACGTTGTCATGTCATTGTAAGAGAAACAAAAACAAAACAAAAATACACAGTTTTAAACGGATCGCTGTTGTGTAAACAGGGCACAAGTCGGAACTAGACCTCAGACTTGCATTGACAATAGCTTTGACTAGGACTGGGCGATGTGCACCAAAACTTTTAGGCTGAATGCCGATATACGATATTCATCTTGATGTTTTTCATTCTCAAAAATTATAAAAAAGGCATCTCTGAATCAAAGCTTTATTTCAAATGTCTCGCAGGCACATTTTTTAACAAAATAGCTGTAGATAAATATTAGAAATGCCAGAAAACCTACTGGAAAATACAGAAAAGTATAATTCTAACGCAACACAGACCATCTCGATAGAAACTATATAGTCTCATCTTACATCTTATACATATTTTTTAAATCTTGAGTTATTGCCAAACCCTAGTTTTGACCATTATCTCTCCAGAAGGGACAGAACTGTAGCTCTGGGTATCATCTCCGATCTAAGCCTCAGGAACAGTGCAGGTTGCCTAAAGCAGTGACATAACTCCTGTCACATGTAGCTCCTACAAGTCATTTTAGCTAGTCATGAATATGTTGGTAAGGTTGTTGTGCACAGAGCAACCGCTGCTCAAGAAAAATAAGAGAGGCATGATAGACCCTAAAAGATCAATTTTTACAGAGGGTATGTACGAAGGACAATGACTAAAGAATGAAAACTGCACAATTTCCACGCGTTTGATTACATTTAGCTAATTACGAAGATATATGACACAGCAAATGCAAAACAGACGTTACGCTTTCCGTGCAGGAAGAGTTCTGCGCGGCAGGCCGCTGGTACGGCAGCCAACAAAAAACTGCAGGCCTCTCGCTGGAAATGACCACATGCACTAGCAGGGTCACACCAGACCAATTAGTTTGCTCGGGTTCTATTTCTGGAACACGTCGACGCGCACATGAACCCAGGTCAGAAACAATGAAAGAATGGGCCGCGCTTAGTTCGGAGTTCCCAGTCGTTCGTCCGCTGACGTCCCGCTTGCGTTGCTGGAGCGGCAGGATATTTAGGACGTCACCTAATATGCGGTAATGAAAGTCTGAAAAAAAAAAAAAAAAAAAAAAAAAAACTTCCACAGAAAAACGACTCATTTAAACAGCGAGTAGAAAGGAAGGTGAAAACAAGGAGAAAGGGAAAGGAGGGGGGGTTTATGAAGCGAGTGGGAGGAGGATCCAGAGGGCAGCAGAGACTCCAGCGATGACGGCAGCCACCAGAGAGCAACATGCCGATCCCCGGAGCTCATTTTCCTGCTTCATCGGAGACTTTTATGGAATTCTGGTAGCGTGGCTAACGTCACAGTGAGGGGGACGCTCCTCTCACTCATCTGTCTCCGTTTTCTCCATCTACAGTCCTCTGTAACACTATTTAACCCCTTACGGATTTATTCTCTCTTTGCTTTTATTTGGTCTATCTTAAAGGTTTCAGATCAAACGAATGTTTAATATTAGAAAATCTATCTGTTAAGAGGATTTATCCATTGCATATATGAAAATAGATTTGCCCCCTATACCTAATATCTGGTTTTGCCACCCTTGGGAGCATTAATGACCATCAGGAGTGTGTCCTCGTTACAAAAAGGTTTTAACTCGGCAAAACTGGGTTTTTTTGGGGGGGCATTTATGGCCTGTTGCCACAATTAGAGTCAAGTCTAGAGCACTGAAGGAAAACTTTCAGCTTGAGTTTTTGTTGAGCCAATCACAGGGGGACTTGGTATTTTTTTACGTGATAACCGTCTTGCTGCTCACAAGTGGGCTTGAGCTTAAGGTCACAAACTGACAACCCGGTATTTTCTGCTGAGGGCGGCAGAATTCATGGCTCCAAACGGCCATTTCCTGATGAGGCAACGTAATCCCAGATCAGCACACTGCTACTACCGTGTTTAACCGTTATATGACGTTCTTTCTCTGAAACGCAGAGCTCCCTCCAGAAAGTTACACTTTATCTTCATCAGTCCACAGCATATTTTACTAAGAACAAAATGACAAACAAAACTTTTTTTTTACTTTGGAACAAGGGGGTCAATTAAAGGTAATTTATAATTTAAACCAAAGGATACTTATATTGTTATAAAAAGGACAATGTAGGTTTGGATAGCCTTTTTGTTTAATAAATGAAATGATAACAGCATTTTGTATTTATTCAGACAAACACATTATAGTGAATAGAGACAAACACACCGGCATGTCCAACAGCTGAAGCGCACAATGCGAGCCAGATTCTCAAAGCTAAAAACCATGCAACGCAAAAACCATCCGTCTGACTGCACCTCCTGCCGCCTGCACATTTCCCCCAGTAAATGGAACAGCTTTCAGGGGGGATAAAAAGATGGCTGCACTTTCAGAAAGCGTGGACGAAATGAGAAAAAGACCCCGTGATGGAAAGCAACAAAGGGATGAAAAGATTAGCAGAGTAAAGGAGTGGAGGTGGTTAATCAGCTGCCTTTTAAATACTGCTCTCCTGCAGGTTTGCAGGGGGAAAGTGGAGGCAGGGTCTGTTATTGTGATCAATACCTAAGTGGCTTCCTGGCATTTGTCTATTTAATCCATTATCAAAGGCCATCTGAGCCTGCAGCTAACATGAAGGGTCGAATGATAGGAGGAGGACGCTTTGTCAAGGAGACACTCTCCGACTCACTCTACGAGACTCCGTGTGGGAGCGCGTGCACGTGTAGCAGCGAGATGTCAACGTCACTAAACTATACCACGCTGAATGTAAATAACGCCCTTATCTGTTCCCAATATAAGTTCATGTTCTCAAAATGTCAAGCAGAGACAAAAAAAAAAAAAAAAAAAAAACACACACTTGACCCCAGATCTTAACAGAGAGAAGCAATCATTAAACCTAGGATGTTCCTTCATGTTACACTGCTCATCCAATATAAGAGGAATCTAAAGCATCCCCCCAAGTACAATAGCACAATACAAGCTATAATACTGACGAGTGTTCAGAACATAAAACATTTATTTTTGCATGAAGAGTTGCCCTAAAAAGTCTAAACCCGACTAGGAAATAAAAATGTGTTTAATCTCTAGACAAATTACGTTCAGTCTCATTGGTAACACGTCAACACTGGAAGCGCTTCACCGTGCACACACCAGTGAGAAGACCCATTTCATGGAGTTATACCACAGCAACAACCTTACATCTAAAAAGAAATGAATAAGTAACACTAATTAAGCTGATCTACTTACTCCGGCACACATTGTGACTGTGCAGCCAACATTAAACTTTATTAAAGGTGCTAACAGGCTTTGTGATTTGGCCAGCATGGATAACTGGCGGTGACGCCAGTGTCTGTGCTCGTCCCTTGTTAGTTTCCGCTTGCTGGCTGTGCATGCGCACTTCGAGTGTTTATGTATCCGGTTAGCTTCGGTGTTAGCCGTTCATTGTAGCTAAGCAGGTCTTACTGTAGACTTTGAACATGGCTGAGAGTGGCAAGAAGCGAACAGCGTACAAGTTTATGAGAAGAAGAGGAAGGCCCTCAGTAGAAAGAAATAAGACCAGAACGGATTTGGGAAATGTTTTGATGCGATTCCCTTGAAGAGCAAAAGAGCAGGTAAGACATTCTTGCGCATGCACAGGTATTAAAAAAGGGACTTGAGGAAAGTTCTGGGGGAAATAAAAAAAAAAAAAACAGAATTCAGAAAATCTTCTAACCTGGTCTTGATTATTAACAAAATACCAGCATCTTGTTAATTAAATACCTTTTAAAATATACACCTACTGCTTGTTTTAAGAAATATATATATATATATATATATATATATATATATATATATATATATATATATATATATATATAAATAAAGAAAGAAAGAAATGTGCTGCATTATCGGTATACAAAAGCAATGCGCAACCATGTGTTAAATCCATATTGCAGCTGGGTTAATGATTGCCATTCATAACCTGTTGCCTCAGAGTAGCAGAAAGGTTCCCACTCTCCACTGTCAGTTGCACACATGTCCTCAAATACTTGAAGAGTAATTAAACAACAACAGTGCATTGTTCTGCTAGTCAGTAAGATGGCTCTTTTGAATCCAAGCACACTTCAGGCTGCATAAAAATTGCACATAACAAAACAAAGTGGGTGGGATCTAAAGAGCCATCAGTACCAACTACAGCTGAAAACACAGCAACTGTGAAATGGATGAGTGGCCTAGGGGTGCTGAAATGCATAAGACATTCTGCTACATTACCTTAAAGTGTAAAAAAATAAAATAAAATCATATATTTCTGTGACTGTTACATTCCAAAGTTAAAAAGAGCTTCACGTGGTTTACCATAGGGAGGGCTGTCCTATGAAAGACTGTTCCAAGCACATCAACACAAGAATGAATAAAGGCAGGTCTTGGGTGCAGTTCTCGTCATCCCACATGGGACCAACACTGCACTTCACTGAGCGTCGTCTCCCGACGCAGACGACCACAGAGAACAAAGACCTCAATTATGCGGGGCTCCAGCAGGAGACCTAAAAACGGCACCCAAAGGCAGCGAATGAAAACCTCGGAGCGCTGCAGGAATTCTGAGCATCTGAGCACCGTCAGCACACAACAAGCTGTCCCTCCTAAATCGCACTGCCACCACAGCTGACCTTTTCTCCGGGGCTGCATGAAACGAGGCAGTGTTCAAGTGGCTGGAACAGAGGGCTCTTATGCTCTCTGGCACCCAAACTTCTCCAGAACATATTGGTGCTTAGAGAACAGAGTAGGCAGGGTTAGCTGTGCGTGGCTTCCTCATGCATCTGGCTGCTTATGCATTCATGCTGCATGGGAAAGACAGGTTCATTCATGTGGCTCCATTTACACAAATGGCCGATTAAACTACTAATAAATGGCACAGATATAATTAAAAACAAGAAATAAATTAAAAGAATTCTGGTTAAATTTAAGCATCACATCAGAAGAAAGCGCACATTTAAGCATGTTTAACGAAAAGCTAAGACACGGTAAAAATTGACTGATAAAGTAACCTTTGACCTTTAACAAAAAGACTTCAGTTTTCTCTCAGGTTTTCAGAGTTGGTCCCAGAGTTGCCACCCCTTACTTGGTCCTAGTCCACAAAGGGAGAACATTGGGTGAATAAGTGTCCGACGGCCTGAGGGATCCAGAATGGTTCATACCCAACAAGCAAGGGAAGCAAATAAAACGTCAAAGATGTAATTGTACGGAAATGGGTTTCCATACTGTTCCCTAAATTAATGTAGGCCACTTGATAGAGGAAAGAGGAAATTCAAGTCATGCAAATGGTGAACGTATTTTTAGGCTTCATACCATTCAGTGCAGTAAAGACCAACAAAATATATCAAATTTTTCCCTTTTTTTTTTTTTTTTTAGTCCAGTCAATTTCCCCCTTCTGATCTCTAACATTGGAATTACGACCAAAAATAATGGCTTGTATCTTTTCTGTATTGATTAAGAGGAAATACAGACAATAGATTCACAGAATTGAAAATTTGGGCCAATGGCGACATCCTGTTAATCAATATTTACCTATTATATATATAATATATACATACATATACATACATATATATATATATATATATATATATATATATATATATATATATATATATATATATATATATATATATATATATATATATATATATACACACTATATATATTTATTTTTTATATATATATATATATATATATATATATATATATATATATATATATATATATATATATTATATATATATATATATATATATCTATATATATCTATATACATACACACACCTATATACCTTCCTGGCAAATGGCAACATGGAAACACTATCAGTTATTAATATCAGCCCAGATTTACTTATGGGACTGATACCAATATGTTAATACATATATATAGTGCATCCTGAATCCTGAACCCTCCACTCATTTGACTGAGGGATTGTAATGGAACCATGTCTTTTTAATGTCTTTCTGCTATAGACTGTAGTATTTCTGTTTTGTTTGGTTTTTGCTTAATACGATGCAAGCTTTGGAATCTGAAGTCAAATTCCTTGTTTATACGCACAAACGCAGCAAATAAAATTTATTCTAATTCTGAATAAATGTGTCCCAAGAACGGAGCTGTGAGGAACCCCAAACTACACACGATGTACTCCTGGTCTGCCAAGTAAGAGCTGAACCAATGTAGTATAGAACCAGACAACCCCACCCACATGTCATCTATTATCCAGTCTGTTATAATCAGGTCTGCGCTGACATCCAGCACTACCAGCCTATAAGTGTTATATGCTTTACTGTTAAGAAAACCCTCATTTCAAACTTTTTCCAATATAGTGCCAGAATGTTAGCGTGGTAGAAAACCTGACTGGTAACAACTGAAGCTGTTTTTGTTTTTAAATAAAACAAAAAAAAAAAAAAAAGAAGGAACTTTGTTGCCACGTAACAAAACGTAATGTGAATTTTTATGCTTGTTACAAAACCAAAACTTTATGTTCGTCTCTAGAGCCTGACAAAGGGAATTCATTTTGTTCGCCCAGCTCAAAATGACGCAAAACGTCAGCTGCTGACTGCCGCTTTCAAAAACATTTTGTGCTTGAGCAATCTTGGCGGAATTCAGTTTCTCAAAGCGGTCCCTACTTTGAAAGAATGAGGTATTTACCAGCCAACAAATGTGAACAGATAACACAAGCCAGTCCCCCAGAAACACACACAGCAGGGCAGAAGGAGGAAGGAGGTTTTCCTGGGCTCCTCTATGTCAAAAACAGAATAAAACTGCTATTTGGAGATCATGTCAAAAATCAGTCCGGTGATACGGCACACGAACCACATGAGGGGACGTGATTTTTTTTGGGTTTTTTTTCAGCAATGACATAACAAAATGTAGATGTACCTAGTTTCTCCACCAGTTTGAGCATAACTCCACCGATGTGGATTTCCCCGGTGACCCTCAGAGACACGTCCCTGTGGAGGTCGGTGACATGCATCTTCAGCTCCCACGTCCCGTCGGCATAGCAGCCATCGGGCATCCGGATCCCATCCAGAGCCATCCTGCCAGAGGCAAACCGAAGATAGGAGGTTAAACACCCAAAACATGTGCAAAAAACACATTGAAAGCTAGTCAGAAATATAATCCCTGTTTGGTATTTGAAAGAAACCCCTGTGATACATGTTCTTTACATTTATATTAGTATCTACCCTTTGCTTCTGATCTTGCATCCAGGATTTAAGCAGCTACGATTCTACCAGCAATCTTTCCGACTAGTCTATACAGCTTCATGCTTTCTGATTAGGGCTGGACAATTAATTGCATTTGCAATAAAATGGCAATTAAAAAAAAAAACGCAATTTCAAAATGGCAGAGGCCTTCAATTTTTGGCTATGTAACAATTAATGGATAAGACGCGTCCTTTAGGTGTCGGTAATATGTTTAAAGTTGCTTTGCCTCCACATGGAAGGGAAGAGAGTTGCAGCAGTTAGATAATCTAATTTTGTTTCTTGTTTTAGAGTTTATATAATCATACTGTTTTAACAGATAGGATTAAGCACAGGTCACACTGTTTAATACATAGACTTGTTTGTAGGTTGCACTTTATGTTCAACAAGGATTGTCCAACTCAACAAGCTATTCTCTTGAACGATAACATTCTGATTAATAAAAACAGTGACGTTTCTTGTTTTAAATAGTCCTTGTTTACAAACATCTTTATCTACAGACCATTTCTGTTGCTTGTGGTTAATGCAGAGAAAAGTCTAAATGAAATCGCAATTAGAGTTGAAATATATCGCAATTTTGATTTTTGGCAAAAATTGTACAGCCCTATTTCTGATGCTCTGGAAATCTTTAGCAGGATACAGGAAAGATGACACCGGTGTAATGTTGGTGTGTTTTAAACAAATCCACTAACCCCTCCCAGGCTGTTTGTATGAAGTCCCAGTAGCGTGTATAATGATTCTTACCTCTGGCGGGTTTGGTTTTGAATCATTTTTGTTCAATCAAGAAATGTGTTTTTGATGAGACTTGCATCTCAAAACAATATCAAAGAAAAATACCTGTGGTAAAAAAAATATTGATACCCCTCTAAATAATAATAATAATAATAATCTTTGTTAGCATTACAGCTTTTCAATCAGATTTAGGTGCAGACTCCAACTGGGTCCCTCTATTAATATTATTTTGAATAAAAAAGGCATATATAAACCTAAATATAAGTGGTATGTATGAACTTGGACCCAATGATAAATAAAATTGCTTCAGCTATTTATTTTATGAGGCTTGTTGGGGTTTTTTTGTGTATTATTACGCTGCTGACATAAAATATTAATTCATTCAAACACATTACACACACTTATCAGATCATCCTTCCTTATGTCAGATAAACACATTATAGAACATAGGGTAACGGGGTGGGGTTTACGAAACACCCTATATTACTGATAAAACATAAAAATAAAGTTAAACTGTTATATAATTAATAACTCCCTCTCAAAGATTAAATCAGTAGAGAAGACGTGAGCAGACTCGCATGGTGCCTCTTTAGAAAAACGTACCCGCTGAACAAGATGACCGCCAAAAAAGTTCCCACCGCCCCTGGATCTGTCACCGTAACAGCCCGGGCTCTCTCTCTGCTGGAGTGGCCCGCCTGGCTTTTCTACAAAGCAGCCGTCCGGTCAATAAAAACACGGCGGAACAAAGGCTCTCTCCCCGCGAACACAACTTCAGCACAGACCTTTGGCAGCTCTTATCTGCGTGAAAAGAGCCGCTCCACCTGTTAACCCTAACGGTAATGGCCGGCTTACAAATAGGGGTTCATTATATAAGCAGCAGCAGCAACTCCCCGGCTGCAACATAGAAATATATGTAACCCAGTCGGTCCCCCGGACAACTAAGTTCCACTAAAAGTCAGCGAGAAAATTAATGAATCTCTTAAAACTCACGGGAAATTAAAAAAAGTCGAGTTTTGGTTTAAAAAAGTAAGCAAAAAAGTCACCCGACCACCACAGCAGCACAAAAAAAAAAGGTTTTCTTATTTCCGAGCTGCGACCGAGCAGAGGTTTGAGGACGAGCATTTAAAATGTGCACACTCACCTTCACAAAGACGGGAAAAAAACACCAAAAGAGTCGACTACACGGCGCAGAACAAGTCCCACTGCTTTAAATCATGTATGTGTTCTTGACGGGGGCTGCTAACAAAAATAAAAAAAGAAACAACAGAAAGAAATCCCCGAAGAACTGGCTGGAGAAGTGAAGAGTATCCCAAACAGTTTTCCAGGCGGCAGCAGCAGCAGCAGGCTTCGGGTTAATGGAGTCCAGCCCTGCATGTCTCCTACTCCTCCCTCTCTTTTCCTACAGGGGATAACGTCATTGGCTTCTCCAATCCCACTTTTCCTTTTCTGATGGGGAGTCCCCACTACTGGCCCCCTCCATCCCTATCCACAAAGTTAAAGCTTTCAAAAGATTAGTGGCTGCGTTGTGAGCTTCTTCTTCTCCCATTTAACCTGTTTTTTTTCTTTGTTTTTTTTTTTGTTTTAGTTCATTTACAGGGGGCCACAATGGTGGGTTTTGTAAGGGGTGGTGATGGGGGCCGCTACCAACAACAAAGCCAGAGCAGAAGTTTATGGGTTTCATCTAAAAGAAAATGTGTCAGAGTATGAAATATGGGTCAAATGAAAAAAAAAAAAAATAATAAAAATGGTCATGATAAACAAAAAACACTGATTTCATATGTTAGAGCAGACTGTGGCCCCCAGAATAATTGCGCCAGAGACTGGCAACCCCATTTTGTCAAGCGAGATTTTTTTTTATTGTGTCTATTTCTTTGAAATAGACACAATAAAGTCATAAAATTATTGGAACAAAATTATATTTTTTTGTAGGAACTGAAGCCACCCCCCTCCCCATGTTAAAATGAGAAATTGGGAGCATCTTGTTAAGTGATATTTTCCCAAATAAGGCAATGCTAAATCTTTTTGTCACATCAGCACCATATCATCTTGTGACCCCCAAAAGATGTCAACCTGGGGGGTCCCGACCCCCACTTTGGGAACCCCTGTGTTTGAGCTCAAAATTTTAGCCAATTTCACAAATTGGCTAAAATCCAAAAATACAAATGGTATCTATAACAAACTATTTGGTCCATACCTGAAGCTTAATTTCAGATAACAAAGGAGTTTTTGTCAGAACCGAAGTTAGACGTCATCCCTGGCTATGTCACACAAAGGAAGTAAATAAACGACATGACCAAATTATTTCTGGGTGTGTTTATTTAATGTTTTTTTTTTTTTTTTTTTTGTGCAGACTGCAGTAATGATAAGTCCTGGTTATAATTTAAGAATGAAAAAATATCTGACTGACTTACTCTTGTAATTTTTTTTTTTTAGCAAAACACAGATGTCCTAATGCATGTTATCAGCTAAAAAAAAAATTAAGACTAACTGTACGACTTTTGCCGTAACCCTAGACCTTTGTAAACATCTACTTTTCCAGTTTAACTATATCTTGCAGAAATGATATAGTGAACTGGCTAAATGTCCCAATTCGTTTTCCAGGAATTTATGACATTTTTGAATTTTATTGCGATATTTATGTACTTCACAGGTATTATTCCTGGACGTACAAGACTTAATTTTTAATTTTGAAGTGTAAAAATAACCAAGGTAATTTGATCATTTGACTTTATTGTGATAAAGCTGATTTATTCCAGGAAAACAACAACTCACAGAATCAAGCTCGCTGAAATCTAAACCCGTGGGTCAAGAAAAATGTAGAAATCCAAATTTGATTTAACTGAACTGAAAGCCTGCAGAATATTCAGCAGCTTGCAGGGTTTAATGGAGACAGGAACGATTTCAAGCAGCCCTTATATGGCAACAATGCGGCTGAGCCTCGTATCAGACACCAGGCACCAGTGGCTCTCTGGATTGAAATACCCTCACAGAATAACAGATTAGTTCATTTCAAAACATTTTCGTATTTTAAATGAATTGTTGCATTTCGTGAATATTTCAAAAATAATATTTCTATGTCCTTCGCAGCTACATGAATCATCGGATGGCTCCTTAGCACAGAAATAATATACAATTGATTCCTGATGCCTTGATTTCACGAGCACTAACTGGCATGGTTAGTGCACTATATATATATATATATATATATATATATATATATATATATATATATATAGTGCAAAAAGGGGAAAATACTTAAGGACTCCAACTTTTTGGGAAAAATACCTCTTGCTCAGTCAGCTTGGAGGGACAGCACCTATGAACAGTAAGACTTGCTTAGTGTTCATAGATGCTCAGTCAGATTGAGATTCAGACCCTAACACCTGAATATCTGTCCCTCCATCCGTGATCGGGTCGCTGGGGGCAACAGGTCCAGGAGGGCAACCCCAGTTAGCCTTCTCCTCCAGCTCACTCTGGGGGATCCCATAGCGCTCCCAGGTCAGATCCATTTAATCCCTCCAGCAAGTTTTTAGTGTTAGTCTGGGTCCCAAACCACTTCAACTGACTCCTCTCGATGCAGAGAAGCGGTGGCTCTACTTCGAGCTCGCCCCCCTAGTTGCACAGCTCCTCGCCTTATCTTACAGGCTGAGGCTGGTCATCCTCTGGAGCAAGCTCATTTAAGCCGCTTGTGTTCCAACGTAGGTCTGGCTTCGTGTGTACGATCGTCGTCCTGCTTGACAATGAATAATCTTTTTGTTGTTTTTCTGCAGCCATGCTTCCTTCTAAAGAAAAGCCTCCCCACAGTATGACACTGACAACACCATGTTTCTCGGTGCAGATGGTGTATTTGCACATAATTAAGAAGTTCCATTTTGGTGTCATCTGACTAAAACACCTTCTTCCACACACTCACACAGTCGTCTACGTGGCTTTTGGCACAATTCAAGGGAGGCTTCTTATGGCTGTTCTTTTGCCACTTTTTTAATAAAGGTCAGTTTTTTGACATTTTAAAAATCATGCATCTTTTCCCATCCAGTCCCACCGATATTTCTCAAAATCATGCACAGCTCATTTTGTGGATGTAACAACAAAAAAAGATAACGGGGTATGCATAACTTAGCAGGGCACTGTAATTTCTTGTTAGTGTACATTTGATAGAAATAGTTTTTTTGGTAGTCACGATGGCGTTTAGAGTTTGTCTAGATTAGCAGAAACGGGTGATAAAATAGTCTGCTGCTGCTCCCGGTTCCACTGCTGGAGACGAAAGATAACAATTTACGCAACAATGAGCGATGACACAAATCACACGTTTGGGCTAAGGAGAGTAGAAGAAAAAAAAAAGAAAAACAGTCATGCGTCTCCCCAAAGCAGCAATACGCCACAATACGCAATACTGCACGTTCTCCAAGTGCTCAGCAGTAACATCTCATGAATCATCAGAAATTCTGGCCCAGTTTCCTGGTGAACTCACTCTCCTTCAGTCCTCCAGCAAAGGAATCTGGGCCTTCAGACCCCAGGTCTGCATCAAAGCGATTTATAACCCCTCTCTCCCTGCTGCTGCGAACCCCCCCTGTCAGGATCTGGCAGCCAAACCATTGCCTTTTATAGGCTGTGTTTTAATTGCAGGGTAAACAGTTGAGTCCGATGCAAAGCAGAAGAGTCAGTCAGATAAGGAGTTGGCTCCGCTGCTGATGTGGAGGAGGACGAGGAGGAGGTGAGGTACACAAAAAAAAAAAAGTTGGAGGAAATATTAGTTTGAGTGAAAGTGAAACACATTCATATTAAATGGATGTTTCACTATACTCTTTGCTGTCAGAAATGCCCAGTCTACATGTTCACACTTTACTGATCCGTAATAATTACAGCTGGGAGAATTACAATCTGTTAGAATGGCTCATTAAGCAGACACAGGATGAGACTGCATTGAACAGATGGTTCAATGTGGGTCTTCCAGTTTTACCGGTAGGAGACTGACATCTGCTGGTTACAAGGAGAGAAAAACAAACATGGCCTCATCCATTCTGTAACGAGTCAGCTTTTATTCAATCCCATCTGTAAACTTGGATTTTCCAATGTTCATATGCTGCGTAAAAAAATAAATAAAAACACCCCATGAGCTCATGTGGAAGCCATCAGGGCTAATGGGTAACAGTGTGTCCTATTCATCTACTAAAAGTCAAAGTCTGTGGGTAATTCTGGGGGTGTCGTGGAAAGAATCTGATCTGTGCTGCTGAGGAACAAATGGACCCATTGTCCACCGAACTCAGCTTGAATATTCCCTCCCTTCAATAATGTACAAAACAGGACCAACTGAGAAAAGGAAACGATTTAATAAAAAGAAATAAATACAGTGCTTTGGATGGCAGTCAGATTCCTTACAGGCATGGGTTGTTGCACAGCTCGAAGGACAAACTTTTTTTTCCCCCCCAAACATCTGCTTAAAGTTAGATCAGGAATAACGCTTAGTTAGCACTTACTCCCGATTCAAAAGTTTCTTACAAACCATATGCAACTTTTTTTTTCGTATTAAGCTGCTAGTGTATTTTTCAAAACGAATCAAAACCCCCACAAAAGATGGATCGTAATCAATGATGACTTCAATCTGCCTTCCAACCAAATGTGGAAATTCTACAAACACATAGCAGCAGACACATCCTCTTATGTCTTTACTAGGAAAAATATACTGTCATCTGTCAAAAAAAAAAAGCTGTACATTAACTGGACGAGTAGTCAAAAGTTACAATTTATTTATAAATCCTCTCCAAAGCTTTCCTGTCAGCTCACTAGCTTCAAAGCAAGCGGAGAGAAGAAATCTGGGCTTGAACTGAATGTAAATTGTGCCAGCTTGCGCATATATATTTATGAAATATTGTCAAACCACACAGTTGCAGCTCCACCTAGTGGAGTTTCTCCCCCACAATGCTCGGTTGATATTACGGTACAGATGCATGAAGGATGAGGCCAGCGTAAAACTGCGTTTTCAGTTATTAGCTTCTTGCATGTAATGCTGCAATGTTACACAAAAAAAGGGGGGCAACTTTTATGACGTTTCTGTGCAATTCTTAGCTAATGGTTGCACAATTTCCAACTGGTCAAAGGAATTTGCCATCTCAGAGTGCTGCTCTTTTCTGCCCCAGTTACAGGACCAGTCTTTGCTTATCCGTCATGTCAGCTCTTCCAAGGCAGAATGGTTTCAGCAAATTGGCCTAAAGCAAATGTAACAGTCATTATACATCTGTAATAAACTGATTCTACTCAGAGGTGGAGCATAAAGGTGGTGCAAGTCAGACGTTGTTGACATGGCAAATTAAAATGCGCTCCTTTATCACTACACTTCCATCTCTTAAGTTACACCATCATCAAAAAGTAACCCAGTTCGGTAATCCAATTCAAAAAGTGAAATTCATATGTAGACGCGTTAAACACAGTGGTTGTATTTCAGACATCTGTTTTCTGTTCATTTCAATTATTATGGCTTACAACTAATGAAAACCCAAAATTCCGTTTTTAAGAACATTGATATATTAAAAGCCTCTCCAAAAAAAAAGAAAAAGAAGAAAAAGAAAGAAAAGCCTTTTAATACAGAAACAATAAGATCATATTATGGCCTAGACAATCAAGGTCAAGACTGCTCACTTGAAGGTTTTCCAGGTGGTAGTCATCGACACCCTCCATGACGAGGGTAAGCCACAAAAGGTTATTGCTGAAGAAGCTGCCTGATCACATAGTTCCGTGTCGAAGCAAATCAATGGAAAGTTAAGTGGAAGGAAAAACTGGTAGAAAACGGTGCTCAAGCATCGGGGACACTTGCAGCCCTTGTGGATCATGAAGCAAAGCCCATTCAAGAGTTTGGGGGAGATTCACAATGAGCCGACCGCAACAGCACTCGGTGCTTCAAGGGGCCGTCACACGCGGCGGCGTCTATGGCACGGCCGGTAACTGCTGCATTCTTTGTATTAGGCTACTGCTGAGACAGAGACAGTGGTCAAAAGCATTAACAAACGGGACTGGACTGTTGTTCGGCGGTCCAAAATCCTCTTTTCAGATGAAAGTAAAGTTTGCATTTCATGATCCCAAAGTCTGGAGAAAGTATGGCGAGTCACACAATCCAACTTGCTTGAAGTCCGGTGTGAAGTTTCCACAGTGAGTGATAGGTCATATTCTGACGCCGGTCAACTCTTTTTTTTTTTCTTCTTTTTTTTTTAAAATAAGGTCCAAAGTCAGCTCAGCCAACACCCAGGACATTGTAAAGCACTTTACGTTTCCCCCAGCTGACATGACCTGTCCCCGTTTCCCCCCCACACTGCTAAAAGCACCAATACCTGATTTAATAACCGTGGCGTCACTCTGATTGGATGTTCAGTAAACTCTTTTGACCTAAACCAATTAGATATTCTTTGGGCTATTTCCAAAAACCTCTGCCTCCATGCCACACCGCATTGAAGCAGTAATTCATGCAAAGAGTATCGAGTCAATATACAGTACAGAGAACGATCATAGGGCTTCAGTGGGCTGACATTTCTGGAACAAAAATCCTGTTTGTTTTTTTTTCTTCAAATGGCTTAGTGGGATATTGATATTCTAATCAATTTTAGATTTTCATTAGCTGTAAACCAGAAGCACTAAAATCAAATATATTACTGCGTGATTAATCTACAAGTTATGAGTTTCACTTTTACAGGTGAAAAATAAAACAACTCTTCTCGATGATATTCTAATTTATTGAGATGCACCTGATTGATAATACAATAAAAAAAAGGATACATTAAACTTGACACTTTTTAATGTAACTCGGCGAGCATTAACCAGTCTCTTTCTTCGTCCATCGCTAGTGTTTCAAATGAGTTGTTTTTGCAGTATTAAAAGGTCTTAGATGTGTGTTGGCACGGCACTATTTCTTTAAAATTGTTCCAACATTCATTAGCTATTTATCTGAGATCATGCAAAGTGCAAAAGCATTCTAGGTTCAGCAGAAATATTACCGGGACTCAAAATGAATGCAGGCTCTTTTGCTTCTTCTTTTTTTTTTTTTTTTGCACCCACAAACCACAGATAAACGTTTTGGAAAATTTACAATTATTTAACGTCTCCTGTTCCTTTTTACTATCTTTATGGAATAAATCTAAGAGGCGTGACTTCATTTGCCTATCTGACTGCAGCTGGATATTTAAATGAATAAAGAAAAAACAATATAACATTTGCCCAAAGGGAGAAAAAGAGCACATTTGGTAACAGAAAATGTGGAGAAACAGTAACATATGTGCAATGTCTTCCAAACACCTAAACGAATATTCTTTCTTTAAATTCCACACTTTGTTGATTACACTTCTCGTGAACTATAAGCAGTAGCTTTACCGCAGCAGCTAACAAACTGGACACAGAAATGGTATTTGGCCACAAGTTTGAATCCCACTTTTCATGTGATGAGATCCAGGTTTATATCTGCAAACGCCTGAAAACCATTAGGAAAATATTTCTGATTTCCAATACAAAATACATCTAAAACCATTCATTTCAGTTGGACATCGATAAAAACATATAGGCAAAAAGATGAGGACAATCAGAAGCATCTCCATAACTTAATACTAACAAAGAAGCGTTGATTTTGTTGCGCAATAATGATTGCTTTCATTAAAACTCAATTAAAATCACGCCATCAAGAGTTTCATACTATGATTTGTATTAATAAAGTGTAAGAAAATATCTGCCTGTTATGATACAAGAGGTACACATCTGAAAGTCACGTGGAATTTAAAGGGGAAATATTTAGCTGCAACTGTCAAAAGATATTTTCCCCCCAAACTAAAAGTTTTCTTTTTTACTGTAACTAAATCACCAACTTTTATCTGACAACGACGTATACAACATGATGAGCTGAGGTTGTATTTGGTTTATGCCTTTCCAAATCTTACTGATCATAAATAGCTAAAAGCAAATAAAAAAACGTCTATTGCCAATATTATTAAAGGGATTATGCCCTTGTGTTTTTTTTTTTGTGAAAATAGTATATTAGTAACATTTTTGGGCTGCTTTCAGAAGGCATTGGGTTCCTGTGTAAGGAATAGGGTTTTCACATTTTGACTAAATGTTTAGTGAAAAAAAAAAAAAAAAAAACTTTCAGTAACAATCATATTTTTTTTTTTACAAATCCAAAAATACATCAGAAGGCTCCAGAGTGAGTGTCTGCAGAGTGGATGGGCTGATAGACAATAAACAAACAAATAAATAAGCTGAACAGACTCAATGTTGGGATGAATATAAAGCGCTTTTCTGATGGTGGAGGAACCTCCGTGTTTAAGGATGATTGCCTCTTCTTCCATGGAAATGTTTAGTGAGCGGTCATACTGGCACAGATGGTCCCTTTCTAAGGGCTCCTGGTCCATCAATGGCTACATCTTGGAATGAGGTTTTTCTCATCAATGATTCTCAAATGTAGCTGGATCATAGATATAAAAAAAGAAAACAGCGGATAGATTGATTGCTTGTGTATTTTAAAGGTCTGGAGGGGGGTGGGGGGGGGTTTGTGTGTTGCAACATATGCCTCAGTCTGGTTCTGGAGTGTCTTCTGCTGGCACAGAGGGTGTCGACCTATTATATATGAAGGTCAGCAAGAAGAGTGCAATATCGTGCGAGCACCAGTAGCCAGTGTGTGAGGTCACAGCTGACCAATAGCGGCTCTCTACCAGACCCTCCCGCAGCTCGAAGTCGATGCGCCTCTCCAGCTCCACTGCAAGAGAAGAAAAAAAGCAAAACACCTTTACAGTCATGACAAGACAATTAGTACCATACTGAGCTTCTTTAAAAGTTTGTATGCCCTTTCCTGCGCCTGTAAATTACAGATAGGTGATTTTACGACAAAAAACAATAAACTTGGTATGCAAAAATATAAATTTAGAACAGGAAGAGCAACTATATTTGCTCTCAGAATTCGGAGGAAAAACGAGTGCTATGAAAAATAAATATATTTTTAGGTGTCTTCTTGGATCTGAAAAAGGACATTTGATTCAGCTGATCTTAAGATATGACTATGTTATTAATAAGGATACAGTAGACATGTTTGTAGACCAAAAATTATTTGAAAAAAAAAAATCTATTTCAATCTGAATAAATAACTTAAAAATATAGATGTATAACAAAAACAATTATATGAGTTTTTAAACCATACTGAAAATATGGTGAAATGAAGAATCACAAATAAGATTCTTTTGAGTAATTATAGACAGTAACTGGGAAGATGTATAGAATCAAAAGGTTTGGCCTCTACTGAAAATTCAATTGCATTAACGATTAATAAGATGTATAAAAACTAGAAACTATTACATAGTTATTTTTATACAGTGTTTAGGGATCTGAGTACTTATAAGTATTTTCCAACTCAAACTTTGATAATAGAAGTGGTGCCTTGTATCAGATCTTTTGGAATAATTAGACAGTAAATAATATTCTTTGTTTTAAATATTTTCCTTTATAACTTACTGCTTGGACGAGTAGAACAAAGCTTAAACCAACACGAGTCAGTTTCATTCTTCAGAGCCATAAAATTATGAATAAAGCTAAGTTTACTAACGTACTATTTATAGAGTCCTACTTCCGCAAACTCCCTGATCAGGTAGAATTTCAAACAGCTCAGCTGATGTATAAAGCTAGAATTAATCAACTACCAGAGAATATTCAAAAGCTGTTCACTGATAGAGAGGGGGTTATGACTACAGGGAAAATCTTAACTTCAGAACCTTGAGGGTTCGAACCACCATGAAGAGAATGTGCATTTCAGTCTGTGGTGTAAAGGTCTGGAATAAACCCCAGAGCAATGTCCAAGCATGAGTCTTTTTAAAAGAAAGACTAAAACTGATGTTTTTCTACAGGTTGTGATGAGGAGGTGAGGTGAATAATATATCTATGTAGATGTGTGTGTGTGTGTGTGTGTGTGTATATATATATATATATATATATATATATATATATATGTGTGTGAATTTTTTGTGAATTACTTACTTTAAGTTACTTTAAGTGCCATTAGAGGGAGAAGGGGTATGAAAAATAAGTTTTACTTCTTCATACCCCTTTTCAGACAACTTACATTAATCAATAATCAATGTCAGATATCAGGGTAAATATACTGAGTTTATTTAGAGGAAAATTTTGTTTATCTCATTTCTATTTATGTTCAAATTATTTAATTGAATTGGAATACAACATTTAATGCAATGTTTACCTTTTACTTTTTTATATGGTAGTTGGTTGTTTATTTGAAGTATTTCTTAAATTGATTTATTTATTTATTGTTATTTGTTAAATTTGTCAATTGTCTGAAATAAATTCCATTCATTCATTCATTCATTCATTCAAGCTACTTAATAGAGAGGTACCAAACGCACCTTTTCACAAAGTAAACATAAAAAGGTTTTGGGACTCGGTTAATTATCAAACATCCCAGGTTATGTGTAAAGTAAAATATTTATTAATCATATGTAACCAAAAGTTTAGAAAAAAGTGTGACTTTAGTGGATTTTTTTTTTATAAATTTAGATTTTTAAAAGCAATGTTGGCAACAAGTAAAAACCCATAAAGGTGGGGAAAAGCAAACAATAGACTGAAGATTCTGATGTTTAACAAGTCTGTTTAGATTAGGGTTTCTTTTTTTATGACTGGTTTATTCAGATTTGTTTCACCCTCTATTAAAAATGGACCTTTAGAAACAGTGGGCACTGTTAAGCTGATGCTTCAGCAGTCACCCTTTTTCTAAATGCATCATTAATTCATCTTCTGATGCTACATATTGACTTTTGATGTTTCATTGATTATTATTATTGCCACTACTCTTGGATGAATTTTATGCATCTTCTATTCATGTTATTTTCTCTCTGAAAATTGTTTTATTGAATATCTAGTTAATGCTTTATATCAGAATAAACATACATAATGCGTCTGCGGTAGGAGAAGTTGGTCGAGTTATGGTGGAAAGACCATAAGAGGACTGGCTTTCGGTGCGCTTCTCCTCCTCTTCCTCAGCGTTCGTCCCTCCATCAACAACTAAAGACACTGAAGGCTGGCTGTTTGAGCGGGAAAACCGTGAGAAGAGGATGCCTCCTAACCCCTTTCCGATGCTTGCTGCACCTACAGGGAGACATGAAGGAAGACTTTACAAAGACACCGAGCAAGTACCAGCGCCTGGTAAAACATTTACAACCACTGAAGTTAAATTTCAGAACTTTATTTGTAGAAATGTTATTCCCATATATTTCACAACGATGGCCTACTTCATGCTGGCCAAACACCAACGATCTAAGAAAATATATTCTCTTACATATTTTCTCTTCTTAGATATTTATTATTATAACATGATAAAAGGAGGAAAGGGAGTGTGAATACTCTAAGGTATTAGTTACTGGATGTCATTAATTTTAAGAAAAATATCTTTCAAAGCGAGGCAAAAACAGATGCGCTTTTTTGCCACATGATGGCACCACTGACTCAAAACTAAGGGGAAATCCAAACTGCAGACTTGCAAAGATAGGCCGTGGGCCAGAATCTGTACGGTGACTTTTCGTATGAACTGTCAGGGGGCAACTTTCTTGCACCGGGATAAGTTGCTACACATAGCAGTGATCTCAAAACACCAATGTTCCCACGTTTTCACTTGCACATTAAGAAGTTATAGCCGATAAAAAATCTAAACTGTGGCGCTCCGGTCCAAGAGGTCACGTGATTCGATTTTTGCTGCTCAGCCAATCCGATCGCTGTATTGTCAGCTGAGCGAGTTTACCACGTCATCATGGCTGCGCCCGTAAGATGGTTGTTTCTGTTGTGTCTGTTTCCAGACGAAGAAAGCCCAATAATAGCATTTTGTGGCGCCACCTGGCAGAGATCTTGATGGCAAGAAAAAAATAAATAGCCCAGACCATCCATCCATTCATCCATCCATCCATCCATTCATTTTCTAACACGCTTATCCCTGCGTTCGCGAGGTGCCGGTCCCTATCTCCAGCTGTCAATGGGCGAGAGGCGTTGTATAAACTGGACAGGTCACCAGTCCATCGCAGGGCAGAAATAGTCCAGACTTTTGCCCAATTTACTGTGATATCACCAAGACCTGCTGCGCTAGGATAGCACAGGTGTCGTTGTGCCAAACGACTTATCCCCGCCAGAATTTGTATTCCCTGCGCCAAGAGCGCATTCAGCTGGAAGAATGAATCTAGTCAACTCCGCCTCATTTCCAACCTATTAGGCGTGGAAATGAGGATGTTTTACTTTTCTTAACGAAATATAGCAATGGTGTCGTTACATTATCGTTCATCCATCCATCCAGTATAATACGTTATGAGAAAGAAAACGGTCATTTCCAGATGTGTCACGAAAATATTAGCTTTATGTTATTAGATTGTCGAATGTCTGTCTGCTGAAACCAAAATCCACCTTCCTAAGTCCATCACAGCTGTCTGCTGGTTCTCTTTTTTTCTTTTTTGGTAGCTAAACCCGCATGAATAGATTATATAAAGCGGATTTCACGTGTGATCAAATGAACACTGAATAAAGGCACAGCCAAAATTATCAGATTTAATAAGATTTTAATTCAACCAAGAACCTTATCGAGATATTAACCGTATTAAGAAAACGAGATATGTCTCTTTTAAAAATAGAACAACGTATTAGGAGTTTAAAAAAAATAAATTTCATTTTACTAGAATGTGATGTTTAAAATATTTAGACTTCACAAAGCTGGAGGTTAAAACTTTTATTGATTTCAAAAATACAATACAAAATTCTACAAATTCCGAAGGGGATAACTCGTTTGGCACAACGAGTTTATACAACGCGTCTCACCCATTGACAGCTGGAGCTCGGCACCAGCACCTCGCAAACCCAGCGGGGATAAGCCTGTTAGAAAATGGATGGATGGATGGATGGATGGACAGATGGTCTGGGCTATTTATTTTTTTCTTGCCATCAAGATCTCTGCCAGCTGGCGCCAGAAAATGCTATTATTGGGCTTTCTTCATCTGGAAACAAATGCATACAAACATCTTACGAGCGCAGCCATGATGAACTGATGAACGCGCACAGCTGACAATACAGCGATCTGATTGGCTGAGCAGCAAAAATCGAATCACGTGACCTCTTGGACCGGAGCGCCACAGTTTAGATTTTTTATCGGCTATAACTTATTAATGTGCAAGCGAAAACGTGGGAACATTGGTGTTTTGAGATCACTGCTATGTGTAGCAACTTATCCTGGTGGAAGAAAGTTGCCCCCTGACAGTTCATACGAAACTTCTTAAGGAAGCGTCCTACAGATTCTGGCCCACGGCCTAAGATGGATATTTTCACCAATGACAAAACGGTTATAGAATACATGCAGTAAAAGTTTTTTTTTTTTTTTTAAAGGAACATAAAAAGGTATCTGATTCCCTTTTTTGTTTTTGGAACAAACTGAAGAAAAGAAAATAGTCAAGCATAAAAAATAAATAAATAAATAAATCAAATGCTAAAAAAGTACCTAGTATGCTGGCCTTGCCCAGGCTGGTGAAGGACTCGCCATAGTGTTTACGGGCCAGGACAGGAGAAGTACTCGGGCTGGGAATGCTCTCTGTGTCTGAAGCTGGATCTTTGACTGGATTGATGAAGTTGGGCCGGATCTCATCATAGGGTGAAGGGTTGGTGGCGCTACACCTGGTGAACAAAACAAACCCCATTTAATCGAAGCACACACACACTTGGTTACCGTTGAGTGCTTCTAAAGAAAAATTTAATAAAGTATGAAAACCAAGTTTGTACCAATGTATCTGGACAGGTGCAACGTTGCTATAATGTTTAAGGATGAGGGGCTCCAGTCTGTAAGCCTAAACAGAATAGAGAATCGTTATTCCCTTTAAGTGAATATGCTGCATATGAGCATTTGTCATTCTTAATTCTCTCTCATTGACATCTAAAAAGGAAATCATTCAAATTAAGGAGACAGGCATGTCTGACCACAGGGTCTGTGGGATGGAAGACGTTGAAGAGCCGGCTGCAGATGGAGGTGGGCAAGATGTGGTCCTGGTGGCCGCTCGTGCCCGGACGAATCCCCCGCAGGGCCAAGAAAACTGCTAGAGGAGAACCCATGCAGAAAAAGTTTTCTACCTGTGAGACAAAAGGGGGAAAGATAAAAGTTCCAACAGGTTTTAAATTATTTATTTTATACAAACAGAATTTGGTCATTGCTATAAACAACACTGTAAGGTGTGAACATTTGTACTGTTTGTTGAGCATCTTTTATGCAGCCAAGTTCTCCTGTTTAATGACAGCTATCCTTCTAGCTAGAATGAAGAGGTTTACTAGGGGAGTATTCCTGTTTTGCAAGAAAATACGGAGTACGCACTAGCAACAATAAACCTAGTAAGTTAATTCAATATAAAAGTTACGTTTATTTTGGCCTTATGTTAGAAACAGAGCAGTGTAGTCCAACTACTCTGTTCTCCCGACAGAAACAGAGAGCTCTATCTCTCAGGAGAGAGCTGTATATATGCGAAGGGGCGGAGTGATATTACACACCTGGGAAGAATATTGAATGCGCCTTATAATCTGGTGTGCCTTATATGTGGACAAAGACATACAAAGACACATTAATTCACTGTGCACCTTATAATCTGGCTCCAAAATATACGTTACACATATAGACATGTCCACGTTTCAACCATCTGACCCAAATTGTCAGACTCAGATAAATGGGAATTGGTTAGGATGGAACAATCCCCGAATCAACAAGGTTTAAGACTTTCAGGAACAGAAAGTGCTGGAATAACAGATTCATTGTCCATCGTGACGCAAGTTTCACACCGCCATGGACTGAGAGGCTGGAGACCAAGAAAGATGCCTCTCCTTCATATTTTATACCGTGACGCTCAGTAAAAATGTGCAGCCGTCTACAGTCCTAAGCTAAGTTCAGCATTGGAGAAAAGCTATATGGTCGAACAGGATTAGAAAAAGTTAGCTAATTGGCTTCAGTGAAAAGAAGTGTGTTTGGAAAAGCCACCTTGAGTCCTTGCTACCTCCAAATCTAAAAATACCTCAAGTCAACACCTGGATGACTAAAACTCACAATAGAGGTGGTTCCAACAAGATAACGATCCCAAACATAAACCAAACCTGGTTCAGGTATAATCTTGACCTCAAAAACATTGAAGATTTTAATAAAAGTGGTTTATGAATTATGCCAAACGCTTGTCAACGGTAAAAAAAAAAAGGTGTAAAACGGGATTGCAACTTGCTCATCAGTGGAAGTGTATGTTTATGTTTCGGCTTGTATAGGTAAGGACCCCAACTCAATTAGATAAAATCTAACCTGCACCTCAAACTCTCCAGAAATTCATTGAAGCACAATTCCACCCTTAAATAATATAAGTTGTTCAAATTGATCATTAAAAAGCCCAAAAGGAAACATGGAGTTGTGGCCAGCTTTACCCGACAAACCAAAGCATCTCACCTTGAATTTAAGAGCTGGGGGGGCTGAAGGATTAGAGGCCTCCAGTTTGACCAGCTGATTTTCCAACTCTCTCAACCTGGCAAAAACACAAATCAAACCATTTTACACCATACTACAGAATCAGTAAAAGGCTTTTGTTCCCTGACCTTTTCCCATCCTTATTCAGCAATATACGCACTCAGAAAATCACCGCTCTGCATAATGAACATCCCACCTATTCTTTGTCAGCCTCAGCTCTTCTAAAAGCTTCCTCTCCTCATAGGACATCCACCGGAAATCTTGCTCCTCCTCTACAGCGCAATGCTCCTGCAGACAGAACCGTACGGGATCCCACCCTGTCATGATGTCGTAGGTAATGACGCAGCCAAGGGAGTGAGACACGATGGACACTTTTCCACCCCTTTCCTCAAAGTCAGGGTTCCGCGAGCAGAAGAGGGAATACAGTCTGTTCAGCTCTTCTGTAAGCCCCTTGGTTATCTAGAAAAGTAAAGAGGGAAGAGGTTACGTTAGGGGCAAATGGAGGCCACCAGAGCAGCCTTTTAAGATCTGAAACTGCATCAAACTCACTTCGTCGCGATATAGAGGACTGTTGTAGTACATGATGTCCATGGCACTGCTGTTGAGAAGGTCCCGCAGTCCTCGAACTTTGTCTGGCGTGATTGAGTCGACCGTATCTAAGGAAACACGCCACGCCAGTGTAAACCAGAAAGCAAACATGCTGCAGCTCATGCTTCATAGTAAAACCATAAAGTTCTGTTCGAGCATTCCTCTGCAAAGCCCTGTAATCCTTGCATACCTCCATCCAGTGCTAGTTTGGATCGCCACTCAACGGGGAGAAACTCGACGTGTTCATCGTTGTGCTCAGAAAAGTGCTTTTCCTCCATCTTCCTCACACCTTCCCTCAACCTAAACGCACAAGATGAAGACAATAAATGATGACGGCATTGAACAGCAAAATCTGTTTCACTGAACAGAAGTCTGAAATAAAGAAACTGTTTTTTTTTTGTTGTTTTTTTGCATGAAAATATCACCAAATTAGAAGACTGGGGATTAAAGCTGAATCCCATTTTACCTCTCGCCCTCTACCATCACTTAACATTTCTAATGGGATTGGGTGCCCCAATTGCTTTTAATCGAGTAGGGGGAGGGGAAGGGAAGAAAGGGAAACCTTTTAGCAAATAAAAGAGGTAGAAGCTGTGCTTTTAATTCCCCCGAATGCAAATTGTTTCTCAATTTACATTTTTAATGACACTATAACTGCATTGGGTAATTTGAAGTGTTCTCATATTTTTTATATTACATTTAATATATATTATTTATGATTGACACTAACAGTAGCAAAGATCAGACATTTCCTTATTTAAATTATTCAAGTATTATATATTATATTATTATAAGTATTAGAATACGCAGTTTAACACATGGTGTGTTCATCTCAAAAGAAAATAAATCGTGTTCCTGTTAAAAATATGATTTTGTTATAATATATAAAGGGAACTCGTAGCAGCTTATAATTACATTCTAATGTATTACCTGAGTGAAGCATTTTTGTAAAAAGCATAAAAACATTTGACATTTATTAGTAAACTCCAAGAATATTTGAAGACAAGTAACTGTGCTAAAAGTTTATTGTTAAGGAACAACTACTGACCAAGTAGAATACTTTTTTTTCGAGCGAAACATGAGCAAAAATGTAACGTTAAAACTAAATTTGTCCTTAGGGTACCTTTGGCATTACATTTTTGCTCTTCCCTAACGCGCATGAAAACAATGATTAGTATAACACAAAAGGACACTTCTGCTTGTGTGTTTTCTCAGTGAAATTTTTGAACCACTTCCTGAATTCAGTTCTGATTGATGTCAGGAATTGTGGTGCTAGTGGGACAACCTGAAGGAAGCAGGAGACGGGATTTAGCCTTAATATGGGTGGTTAAAACTCTCTAATAGACGCTGAAGGCTGCACTTACAGGTGAAGAATGATGTCCATGTTTTATGACTAAATCCAAACACAGAGAAAGGTAGCTCTTTATGGAAGGTAGCTCTTAATGGAAAGGAACCGATGATGAGTCACATGTCTGTCTGCAGGGGAACTTTCATGCTCTGAGTTTAGGGAACTAGATTACAGGTTTAATGTGCTGTGACCGCAATAATCTGTGACAATGTGGCAACATTTCAAACAGGCACACTCTCTTTAACCCTTAAGACTTAATAGTGTCTGAGACCCAACTGTTTTCTTATCCGCGGATGATAAAGAAACACTGTCAGGCATGGTGCTGAAATGATTCAAAATGTAAATGAAATAAAATAAAATAAAAATAAAACCAGTCAAATCAAAAGAATAAAATAAAATAAAAATAAAACCAGTCAAATCAAAAGTGGAACACTGGGATTGGCTGATCTTTCGTTTTGGCAGAGGAAGGTGTGTGTACCGTAATCCTCAGGAAGATACGAAGCGAGCTTAACCTGCCCTGCAGCTTGGATTGGTCTACTTTGGTTACTTAGACAATGTAAGCAGGTTCAGGGATCAAGTGCGAACTTCGTGGCATATGGATCAGGTCTTTCTCTACTACTGTCTTTAAGCAGAATACAATCCATCGCATGAACAAAAAGGTTGAGCAGTATACCCTAATGGAGTGGCTTTTTGTTGATATTAGAACAGGTGCCATATGTCGTATGACATGTAGGCACCAACTGGTTTCTGGTAAATAGGTATACCACCATTGTTTTATAAGAGTTAGGGTTTCAAAAACCACTGACAGAAAATGTCTTATGTTGCTACAATAAAGTCGTTTCCATAATAAACCAGAGAAAGCACAGGAACGACTCCTTTAGGCTCCGCACCATGAATAACTCTGTTTAAACTAGAAATCTTTCCAGACGATCAAATTTGTTTGTGTCGTAAGCACACAAAAATGGTCAAGTCTTCCTTTAGCCCTTTGAGCAGCTGTTTCAGCGCTGCCTATCCCTAACCTGTTGCTGCACGCGGCCAGTCAGATGGATAAAAGAAGGGTACCATAATAAGCTTGCTTCCATGAAAGAGTCATTCGTTCTGGGGAAAGAACGGGAAAAGAAGCAGAGGCGACTAACCACCGACAGGAGGTGGCAGCTTTTACAGTATAATACAGTTAACAATTATCCGATTACTAAATTACTTGACCATTTCAATAATCAGTTAATCACAATTAATCTGATTGTGTCAGCCCTTTACTGAAACATGCTCACAATTTTTACAAAACGTTGCCTAAGCATCCTCTCAATGAGCTGATTTGTATCCTTGTTTGTAACTGTTGTGCAATCAAGCCAAGAGGAATAACATCAGACTAAGGTTTACGTCTACTGAAATGAGAGACTTTTACAGGCCCTCAGGGCACTGTTCTCCTAGCAGTATAAACCCCCTGGCCACGATACAATCAATCTTTTTCGCCCGCGGCCCTAGCAGCATTGGGGAGAACACTCATCTCCCTCACCGGAGGATCCGACTGGATTTCGGAGAACCGCCACATATGCAGGCTGGATTGAAGCTAAGTCTGCAGCCTATCCTCTGCGTAACCAGATGCCGGAGTAAAGAATCCATCTATACTGAAACCAGCCTTATGATTTTTCTCAGCCGATGAGCGAACACAGCCACGCCAGGAAGGCCGTGCGGAGGTCCCCGACGGTGGAAAGGCCTTGCAGAGAGCCCCCAACCAGAGACAACGGCAGAAGTTTGGCAGAGAAATAAAATGGGAAAGTTTAGAATGGTTTAATCAAAATGTTTCACTGTGTCTTTAAAGCTTGAACGAGCTAACACGCTAGCCCCGCTAGCATTCTGTAAAGCAAGCTTTGCTTATGTGGTTTGAGTGTGTTTTATGGTTATTTACTTCTAGAAGGGTTTTATACACCGATGGATATTAATGTTTTATGTTATCCGGTCCGCTCATTATGACCAAATAGAGTTTATAAGTATTTTTAAATTGGTGCTGAATGTCCAGTATCATAGCACTATTAGCTTCCCGGATAACATTAGTGCTACGGCCCTAGTAAAGACAACTACAGTTTGTTTTAAACATAAGGCTTGCTTTTGTTTCACTCCGCAATCGTTCGATAGTGTTATGAGCGTTAGTACATCATTAATAGGGAAGATTAATGTTGATTTAATGGTGTTTTGTACAACTTTAGGATTAACCCACCAAGCGACCGATCGCTACAGTGCCCCATAGCTTACCGGAGGAATAATTACATTAATGAAATCAAGTGTACTAAAGGTTACTGATTTTTACTGAATAAATCATTCTTTAAAATGGTATTTTCTCAAATAATGTTTTAACTCAGGATTTGCACTGTGAATGGGTTGAACATACCAAATGTTGTTCAAAATCAGTCAAGCAAATTTCATTTCATTCCATATTCTTTAAGATGAACTCCAACTTAGACCTGTAATGAACCAGGAATCATTGAATCATTCTGATGATGGTTTTCAACCATTTTATTTGTCTTTTGTGTGTACATAGTTCCTTAGCTTCTTTTTATCATACATTTGCTTAGTAGAGCAAGCCTCGACCCCAGTCGGTCGAGGCAGATGACCGTTCATACTGAGCCTGGTTCTGCCGGAGGTTTTCCTTCCCGTTAATGGGGAGTTTTTCTTCCCACTGTCGCTTCATGCTTGCTCAGTATGAGGGATTGCAGCAAAGCCATGTACAATGCAGACAACTCTCCACTGTGGCTCTAAGCTTCCCCAGGAGTGAATGCTGCTTGTCGGGACTTTGATGCAATCAACTGGTTTCCTTATATAGGAACAGTTTTTGACCAGTCTGTATAATATGATTGAACTTGACTTTGTAAAGTGCCTTGAGATAACATGTTTCATGAATTGGCGCTATATAAATAAAATTGAATTGAATAGATTAGTTACGTTTCACTAGCCTCGTAGAAAGGATTTCTTGATTGAAATATAGTGTTAATTCAGATACACAGCATTCTACAGTGATGTTCTCTGGATACTCATTTGATTTTTGTTAATAAATTCTTGTACTTGAAGAGAAGCTGTCAGTCATTTATTCCATATGTATGCAGAGTTTGCTGTTAAAAGAATGCCAGTGCTCGAATCACCCTTTCAAATATTGTCCTGATATCAGCTGTATGGGCTGATATTCACCGGACAATACCTAATAGACTAAGAGTCATTTATTAAACATTAAATAACTTAAAAACAGTGGCAATGGCACACCATAACCATCAAATATCTCAAGATGTGTGCCTTGAAGCTATTACAACCAAACAAATGTGGGAACAAAAATGTGCCCAGCAGGTTGATCTCTGAATACACGGAGAACATAAACTACAGGTTTAACAAGTTTGGTCAGAAGGCTAAGCAATGATCGCATAAAGCTATGCAGACAATTTAATACCCCTTAAGGGAAGATGATGTCATTGTTTGTTGATCTGGAAACAAAGTAAATAAGAGAGAGCAGTGCAACGAGAGAAAAAAGTTGGCACCTTAAAATAGAAACAGAAAAGAGTAAACATTTTGAATTGAGACGTAAGCTTCTTTTGTCCTTACAGTCGGCTTGAATAAAAGCATACTGGACATAAATCTAAAACCATGATGCTTCACAAAAAAAATAATTCAAATAAATAAAAATCAGGTTTTGGGAGATACATCTCAAAATACAGTACCCTTAATAAAACATGTAACTCACATTCCAGTGTTTTTAATGATGCGGCCCTGGTCCATCTTCTGGCCAATCCCGTGCACCACAAAGACCACATGGGTAGTCTGAGGGGGGCGGTCCTCTGGAGAGGCCTCCTCTACATAACCTCGATGGAGCCGTGTGCCGCTGCTTGAGGCTGCAGCAACAGAAACTCAGAATGAGACTGGACATTTATTTTATCCTATAGGCAGGTTTTACATTTATATGACACCTTTGACAGGTTTGTATTGAATGTACAACACTGGCAGAAATAAATAAAAAAAAAAGCCAGTTTATCAAAAGTCCAACATGCTGTTTCGATTGAAAGGAGGTCAGTAGGAGAGCCGTGGAGTCCTGCTGTGGCCACAGACCACGTGGCAGCACGTGTAACGTACTGGCAGGTCAAAGTGTGTGTCTTTACTTAAAACCTATAATCTGATCAGACTGTGTGCTAAAAGGAAACGTGATAGGGGCAAGTGAACTGTCTGGACAGCACTAAACACAGATCCTTGAGAAGAGTGTTTGCTAACCAGCCACCCATAAAGTAACCTGAAAAAGCTTCTCAAAATGGTATAGAGAGAAAATAAAATGAACCCTAGAGCTTTGGTACTGTAGACCAGTGAAGACAAAGCAATGTATAATTGTTAAGTGGAAGCACAAGGCTGAATAAACTGCTAAATGTTTTTAATCGATGAAAGTCAAAGCTGTGGCGTCAATCTGTGCTCAGCCTCTTTTATTCTGATATCCCTAAATAAAATCAGCAACGATTTGACCAAAAAGCGTCCGCTTGTGATTAATTTATCTCAACATAAACAGCTCTTCTGACGGCCTCAGAGGTCTGATAGATGACATAAATGAACAAAAGGTCTCACAAAAGACCAGGGAACACATCGGAGGTCAGGGATAAAGTGGTGGTTAAGATTAAACCAGGTTTAAGACAGAACTCTATATCCCAAGCTTTGAACATCAAACAGAGCTCGGTCCTCCCCATCATCTGAAAATGGAAAGTGTATAGCACAACTGCAAACTGACTAAAACATGGTTGTGTAGCCAACCGGTAGACCGAGCAAGGTGAGCGTTAATCAGAGAAGCAGCTTAGAGGTGGATGGTAACTCTGGAGGAGCTGCAGAGATCTACAGCTCAGGTACGAGAGCTGTTAGTTGCATACTCCAGAAATTTGGCACAACAAAACACTGGATAGAAGACATAAAAAGTCCAATAAAAGGTTGTCAGATGCCATGGAGAGGTCACAGCAAATATGTGAAAGATGATGTTCTGGTCAGATGAGGAAAAAAGTGGAGGAAAACTAACGTGGCACATCACCACAAACTCGGCATCGCACCACAGAGGGAGACGTGGGAATGGTGAGGGGATCTTTTCTTTAGGAGGGACAGTGAAGCTGGTTCAGACCAAAGCATATTCATGCTACAATAGAAGTTATGACCCCACAGAAGACTTCAAAATTGCTGTTCAAAGACCCTCTCCATTCAATTTCACTGAGTTATTCTGCAATGACAAATTAGCTAAAGTGACCAGTTCCAGTTTGTGCAAAGCTGGCAGAGACAAACCCCAAAAGCTGTGCAGCCGTGGTCACAGTAAAAAGTCATACCTGATACAGACTCCTGTCATACTTCTCATATCAAAGTTTAAATCCAAACAAACACTTCACAATTATACACTACTTTGTGGTCTATCAATAAATTGAAGGTTGCATTTGTTGCTTGGTAAAAAGTGGAAAAGGCACTCCCTAAAAATGGGTGACCATGAGTAATTATATGAGCGAATCACTTTCAATAGATCTCTTTTAATACATAATATATATGTAGATAAAAACATATGCAAGTTTTCTATATAAAATCTGCTGGTTTGAAATTCACAATTGCAAAATCATGTAAATCATATTAGTCCCTCTAACAAAAGTACAGTAAAATAAACTTATACCAAATGCTTAAGGTTGCTTTCTATCATAATCATTTCAGTGCTGTTAAATCAAACAGGATGAGTAAGAACACTATTCCCCTATCGATCTAATATGATAATGTGCGATGCAGGTGATACAGACCTTTAGAGAAGCCCAGTTTCTGGGTAACAGTGCGAGCAATTTTTGACGTGGTGGCGTCGCTGTAAAGGTAGACCTCCTCCACGCTGTGCCAATCCACATGTGTGCGGCTCAGCTTCAAATGGTGGATGGCTGCAGGGGGCAGTCAGACAGGAGTGACGGATTGAGTTCATGCAGACAGAAAGCATCGAGACAGGACACGGATCATTTGTGAGAGAGGAATCAGAAAAGCAGAGAATGAGAGAACCGCTTTTGATTCAAAGGTTTGGGAATAAAGACTTCTGAGAAATAAAACCAAAAAAAAAAAGTTACACCAAGTTAGTTTTTTTTAAAGTAGCAGCGATATGAAAAGTCCACAAACTTCTTTGCAGACTCAAATGCAGTTTTTAGCTTTGATCTGCTTACAAGAATACAATTTAAAATTACACAGCATGGTTGCATACGTCAGCTCTTGCTTGTCATCCAATTGATAACGTCTAAACTTTAATAAATATCTGTCCTCTCCTTTTTTCACTGGTTTATACGACGACTGAAGCAAGTATGAGCAAAATCATGGCTTGAGAGAAACCAGCTGACACCAACAGAGAAGCAATAAGTGAAAGTGGTGGTTTAAAGGGAGTTAAAGCGGCGCTGTGTGTCCCTGTTCAGTCAAGTTCATTTGGGTGAAATTGTTGAATATGTTGGCATTTGTCCAAAACACAGCCGTGGACTCTATGTACTGTTCTGAAACAAAGAAGGAATTAAAATCCTTAAGAAGAGGGTAAAGTTCCTGGGAAAATGCAGGGTACTGGATTAGATTTTCTAGCTTGAAACGCCAAACATTTGCCAACAATAGGAAGTTTAGAGGAAAGCTGTTTTTTTTTTTTTTGTTTTTTGTTTTTTGGTCTGGCACAGATTAGTCTAAAGAAATGCCTCTATCTGCACCTTTCGTATCAATGAGCGAAAAAAGTCGAACCTTTCATGTGTCCCATGCAGCTAACGGTCTTCTGTTGGCTGTCAAATAAATCCTCAGATTTATAAAAATAAATAAATAAATACATTTTAAAAAAGGAGTATTTACTCCACTTCTATAGAAAATGTTCTCGATCAGGTCCGTCTGCATGAAAATGAAACACTGCTTCAGAGATGAGAACAGGCAAAAAAAAAAAAAAAAACACATTGACCATCACTTTCAAACACTGAAGCCTATGAACCTACAAGACAAAGTATCTTTGCAACAGAAGGCTTGTTCTGTCGTGCATTCGGCTTTCTCTTTGTAGATGATCAGATGAAATCACTCCACGGCAAAGGAAACACAATCGTTGTTTATCACAACATGGCGTAGCACTCAACTACTCTTGGACAGCAACGGTAACAGATAGCCATTAGCTAGTCTGTTTCGATCCCAAACGTTTTTTTTTATAACCTTTTATTGTGCATTTGCTGGACAAAGATGACAAATCCCATTCTAATTTGTTCTAAATTTATCAGAGGAAGAAAACACATTGGAGTTGAAGAAACAAGCAGAAAGCTAAAAGAGATGGTTGCTGACCCTTATATTTTGGCAAAAGGTGGGGGTCAAAGGTCATGCTCTTCAGAGACAAAAACAATATATGGAAGCATCTCAATAATAATTTAAAAAAAAAGAATATCTTTAAAAAGGTTAATTCAGTCATCAAAATAAGCAGAAATCAATATGTAAAATAAACTACCCTGTAGGTAATGATATATGATTATTAAGATTACTTTTTGTTGAAACTGAATAACATTTAATGATATTCTTATTTATTGAGATATAGCTATAAAAACCAAATGGTGAATAGGGAGCGGGAATGTTAGAAAGGTTGGGGCCCCTATCATTCTAACTATTGAAATAAAAAAAAATAAAAAAAAGATTTAGTGACATTAAAAGACCAGAAAAGATGAAATGAGGTCCAGGTTGGGGAAAAACAAGAGGTGAACGGGAGACACAAAGACAGCCTGTCACACCAATCATCAGATCTGGCGCTGGAATATACTGTGACGTTCAAGTTCATTTCTCTTCAGAGGGTTGTAACATTAATGAAAAAAAAAAAAACGAAGGTTGTGACTCATCTACAAGAAAGATGCGTCTATACTGATGCTGACTTTCCCACTGGGCTTTAGGTCAAAACTGAGACGAGGAAACAAAGGGCGTCTTTCCTCAGCGTACCCAGAAATAGGACATGAACGGACGTGAGAACAGCTTGTTGGGGCTGTAACGATGACAGCATACATTCAGTCGTCCTTCCAGCTCATGAGCTGAGCTTAGCACTCAACAGGAAGCTTTGTTCACAAAACTCTATTGAACTGGAGATGCTGCTTGAGTAAAGTTACAGTAAATATGCCAGAAGAAATGAAAAAGACAGGATGACAGCTTGGAAATGCATTAAAAAGCTGAGGAGCAGTACTATGAGATTTTTTGATAGTTAACCGTTTTGAATTTCTGACGCAGTTCCTAATGAGTCTTGCAATTGTAGTTGAGTGAACCATGTTGTGTACTCACTATTCCAGCAAGGAAATGCGCAGGATTCCCCAGAAAAGCAGCAATAGTAGTAGAACCAAACTCCAGATCACAGCACGAAAAAGTGAATTCTAGCAACTAGGCTCAGTTAAAGCTGCAATGGGAACTGAGACAACAGCCTAAATCCCTTTTTTTACTACAACAACGTATCTAACTGAGCCTAGGTCTAGCTCTAAATGTAAGACTTCGAAAAAGGTTTAACCCACAAAAGAAAAGGAAAAACTAGTCCAACAGAGACCTAGCATCTAAAAGGTTAAGGGGTAAAAGCTAAAGGAGCTAACACAACAGAAAACGTAGGAAATCACAGTACCTTGGCAGCGTTTGCGCTTGTGACCTGCAGTTTTAGCACCCGTCTGATATCCACTCCATTTGAACAGAAACGGGAGATAGAAAGGGGGCAGGTGGGAGAGAACTAACAACCAACAAAGAGTGAGTAATGTTCATTACCCAGTTCTGGTTACATAAAATTGCCAATAACTCTAAACATGGAAACTTATCAAAAGGTGCTAAAGTTACCTTATTAATTCAGTGTGGTTATTCTAAGTTCATATAGGCTGCAGAAAATTAAATACCTTATAAAGGTATTCATACATCTTGAACTACATCAGTTTGTCACGCTACAACAATATACTTTATGGATCTTATGCGAAAACCAACACAAAGACACACATTAATTATTGAATTGAAGCGAAAAGGACGTGTGATGCTTAGTTTTCTTTTTACAGACACAAATCTGAAAAGTGTGGCAAGCATTTGTAATCAGTCG
Organism: Fundulus heteroclitus; assembly: GCF_011125445.2. NCBI lineage: Eukaryota > Metazoa > Chordata > Actinopteri > Cyprinodontiformes > Fundulidae > Fundulus > Fundulus heteroclitus. The sequence goes on from NC_046379.1 coordinate 18,807,453, forward strand.
CGTTTACACCGATGCAATTAATTACCCACAGAATTGACCAGTCCACCTGTGACGGCCTGGGAGGTTTGATGGGAGAACACTGGTGAGCGTGAAGATCAAGGATCAAATCAGACAGGGCAAAGACAAAGCTGTGGAGATGTTGAAACCAGAGTTTGGTTTTAAAGCTACATAGCCACGTCATTTGACTTTTTAAAATGCATTTATACATCAGTAGCTCACTCTGGTTGCGTACAAAGTTTTAATGAAAAATTATCACATCCTGCTGGCATACAAGTTGTTATTTTGGTGTTTTACGCTTTCTTTTTACTCAGTTTGTTAGTAAATAAAGCCCTTCATGTATATTTAGAATTACAACGGCAGTTTAACACTGTAGATGTGCTGCAGGGGATAAACAAGGAAGCGGCTAACGGCTATTAGCATTTCCCAGCAAAGTGTGAAAACAATGAAGAAAGGTCCAAGATCCAGTGTAAAAAAAACGCAATAAAATATGATTTCAAACGGAGTAAACGTCCTTATTAATGCCGTGATAATAGTAATAGCAATGCTCTTCTTAGCCTCTACAGTCTTAAGTACAAGCAACACTATAAATAGTTTGATGGATTCTTACCATGATGCTCTGTCCCTGTATCCATTTATGAACGAGAATTTTCTTTCTCTGTGATGTTCTGATAGGAGGCTCTCTTTGCTGTAGGTCTGTTTATTTAATTAATACCGGCTGGTCTGCGATCACGCCGAGCTGCCACTTCACCACCAGGCATTGCAGAGGGGTCAGACTCGGGCATTATTTAGTAGTGAATTATTAGTCGCCATCTGGCTTTCTGGTAGTTCTGCAATACTGCCGGTAGATGGCGCCACATCTGTTTATATCTGTTTGTCAAACCCGTTGCTGGGATTCTATTTAAGCTCAGAAAGGACTACCCAAACACTATCATGATGGGTGCTTGGTGTATATATAACCTAATTTTATCATGATCAAATGGTATTTGGTCTTTTTTTTATAAGAATATAACGTGGCTATGCACCTTTGATACATCTCCAGCTTTAAAGGTCCCAGGGAACATTGTTTAATTTTGTCAATAGATTTTTTTTTTTTTTTTTTTTTTTTTTTTTTAATGGTAACATCAGAAAACGTCCCAACACAAGGCCACACGGCTAAAATGGCAGGCATGACAAAGACTGGTCAGAGAAGTAGCCAAGAGGCCTGGGGCAATTCTTGAGGAGAAGGAGAAGTCCACAGTTCAGGCGGAAGAATCTGTCGACGGGACAATAAATAGCTGTGCACTCCACATATCAGGCCTTTAGGGAAGAGACGCAAGAAGAAATCACCTTTTGAATGAAAGACGTGAAAAGTCCTTTTTGCAAGGAAGACACTGATGTGCATACATGGTGAAACATGGTGGCGGCAGCATTGTGCTTTGGGCTTGGGAACCTGGTTAGACTTAATGCGTAAGACAGGCAGACGTCCACCTATAAGCAGGACAACGGCTCTAAACATACAGCCACAGCGACGACGCATATTCATGGGTTAGAATGGCCCAGTCAAAGCCCAGACCCAATTCCCCTACACAATCTGTGACAAGACAAAAAAAAAAAAAAAACTGGTATTCACAGACACTTTCCATTCGATCCGGCTGAGCTAAAGCTGTCTTGCAAACAGTGGGCAGAAATGTCACTCTCTAGATGTGCTGAGCTGGTAGAGATGAACCCCAAAGGGCTCGCAGCTCTAACTGCACTGAAAGGTGCTCCTCTGAGACGTTTGACTCAGGCGGGCTGAAGGAAAATGCATGCCACACTTTTCAGATTTCTGTTCGTAAGAAAAATAGATCTTTCTACCGCCCGATTACGCTCTACTTTAAGCTGGTTGATCAAATAAAATGTACTGGTGGTTGTAACGTGACAAAATGTGGGAAACATTTTAATTCTTTTGCTAGGAACTGTAACTGGTGCCTAAACACTGGGGGTTAGATGGCTGAGGTAGAAGGTGATGTAATCTTAGGTTAACTGAGGCCATCTGTTTTTGTACCTGTCTGATACATTTGTACACCTGGCAGCTTTCTACTCATGTTGACATTTTTAAACACTAATAATTACGTTTAAAACCTTATTTTTACTAAGGTGGTACTGAGTGCAAATTATTTCTATAACTTTTCTAACAACATAAACATGAAATTGTCATTATAAAGCAAATAAAGTCGGGGATCTGTAACTTCAACAGCAAACTGCTCAGCAACCTTTGTTTTGAGATAGCGCCTTTAATTTACAGCATTTAATCTGTTTATGAGCACTTCTAATCTGAAAAAAAGTATAATTATTTCATCTTTAAATATCAAGAGCTTGAATGAAATCAGAAAGGCCAGTAAAATAAATCAAACCATAAACAACGAGATATTTTGAATATCAACTGTGAAGGCCACGAGTCTCAGATTTGACTAAATCCTTTGAAACCTGATAACGCGGCAATCAGACTTGCAAATGTCGGCAGTGGTTGCCTCAGCCGAGGAGGAGGGGAGAAGTGCTGAGGCATAAGGTAAGAGTGTTTGCTGTAAGAGCGATCGGTAGAGCACTGATGGAGGCATGGAAAAATAAGTGCTCTGTAATGCCTGGGACATCTATTAAGCACTGAATGGGTGGATGGAGGTCAACGTCAACTTACTAGCTTGTGTTTTGTGCAGCAGACCACAATGTGCAACTGGCCTTGGGTCTTTTGATGATAATGCAAAGCATCCTTGAAGAAAATGATCAAAGCAGAGAGTGGGTTTGGCTCTTTAATATTTACTAATGGCTACACAGACAGGTAATAAACAATTTAGAGGTCTCCCACATATAGGAGGACTTCCAATAAAACACCGCCCTGCGTTTACCTTCTTTTTTAGTTCTTTCACTAATTACATATAATCAGAGGCTCTGGAATACGACGGTAGGCTAGAAGAAAATAACTACTGGGCTTTGCCCTCATCAGAAATATGCAGGACACACAGCTGACGCCATTGTTGGCCTGCTGGATGTAATTTTCCCTGACGTCTTTCGAGCCTGAAAGATGAGTCCACGCCCTGTTGTTTCTACACCCGGCATTGTACTCTGCACACCCAAAGGTAGTGGATGGAAATCAAGAGCAAAACATCCCAAAGTCACTATTTAAGGAGTCTCCTTCATTCTTCTGAAACATTAGAAAGCAGTTTTGGAAAAAGTCCAGCGGCTAGAGTTCGACAAGGCACTATATCCTCCAGGTACTGGTTATATTTGAGGCTCATTATCTACAAGGAGCCATCTAAAACAGCACTCAGTGCTGCATGCGCTAAGTCCACCGTGTCTGCTGCTGCGTCGGTAGCAAAGTGCAAGCTATGATAAAAAAAAGGATGTGTTGCAAGTCTGTAATGTATTAGTGCACTTGTTTTAGAATCCTTAACTTAGATGTAATGCAGTCTAAAATAGCCTCCATATGGCGCCTAGTGCCACAGATTATTGGTGTCAGGACAAAATGCTCTTCTGTAAGAGGCAGGGAGCGACGTTAGCTCAGAGATGGTGAATTAACAAGTTCCATCGCTCACTTTGCTTTCAGGCTCAGCTAAATATAGAGGTGCAAAAACCGGGGGTCTCTCTGCAGGCACTGATATTTGTTTTCTATTCGGTAGTAGCAGGGAAAACAGGAGCAGGCTTTTTGCTGTGGCTCATTCTGTTACAAATGGGATGGAGCTATATTGTTCCCCCCCTTTTGCAGGAGTCCAGCTCATCCACGACACGTTGAAACAGCATCCATCAAAAAAGCCGCGGCGTTAGATTTCACGCAGCTTTCACTGAAGGTGTGCCATCAATCTAGTATATATTTTAGCGACTATGCATTCATGCATCTACATGTGCATGAATGCACGTGATTTTTTTAAATCATCCTCGCTAAAAGCCAACAACTCAACTGAAAATATTGTTTCTCAGGAAATTATAATTTTATTACAGGTTGGATTTATTGGAGATATTTCGTGTGTCACTTTCTCGTTTATTTAGAGACAAAGTCCCTTTTTCTGTAATTAAATCTAAAAACTCTTATCAATCTGAACTCTTTAGCAGTGTTTTAGCTTCCTGTTCACACCACCCCCCACGTTCATCGAACTGGCAGCCTTTAGAAGGCCTCTTTCTTTTTGTTGGCCAAAACTAAGGTTTGTGATATTCTGCTTGAGCCATTTTTTTTAAAGAGGCCTCTGCCAAAAAGTACACGGTGAACCCGCTTTAAAACGGCAGCATGACGAGACAGGAGAAAACAATGGGGGCACCTGCCAGGTTCTTTTCTATCGACTGGGCATCGATACCACAGCAGGCCACATATTTCATTATTAATCAAGTCCCTTGGCCCTTGCTTCAACCCTAAACTAAACACCTAATCCCCCCTTTTTTTGTCGTAATAAAGCTATTAGCTGGGTTCACTTTTTGAGGCTATTAGCAACAAGAATGAATGCATCTGTCCTGTTTTGAAGCTTTACAGACTAAAGAATCTAACTTGAGCCCCTTCTCCGGCACTCACCGTCTTTGCTGTCGACGGTCTTGACCACCAGATCCGTCTCGAAGGTGTCCTGCAGATGTTGGCCTCGGAAGTGGCTCAGGTGCTCCTGCTCAATGAGGTCGCTCTCTTCCTCCTCCAGCGGGAGCCAGGTACCATCAATAAACCACTGGCCTCTCATCACAGGAATATGGTCTTGTTCTGCAGCAGACATACAGCTGATTTAGTTACACATACTTTTGGAAGACATATATATATTTTTTAAATAAACCCTTTTCCTTATCCGTTAGCGATAACTAATCTACTGACTTTGTGCTGCATTTTTGTATTGAATTGGACTGTATATGCATCAGATGTGAATATAAATGGGTTGTATAAGAATAAATGGATTGAATTGGATTCAACATACTGTAATTGGGTATAAAATGGACCCATTTGTCTTGCCTTGACGTGACATTTCGTGTGAATAGGTGCTAAGTAAACAAAACGAAGGGAGCAGAATTACAATCCCTTTCTAGGAGGTGACTCGTTTTCCCGTGGCACCTCAGACGACGTCTGGCGAACTGATTTGCATTTAATTACATAAGTCAGTCAAATCCGGGAGGAGCGAGCCTTGGTGTTTAACAGAGCGGGGCCAGGTTTCATTACAGTCCAGAGTGAAATTATGAACACGGTTCTGACTTGACTCCCAGGGGTGGTGTTGGAGCTTAATAGCCGATCCTTAATTAGGCACAATCTGAAAAAAAAAGACAGAGTGTCTCTGGGCAAAATGACACGAATGATATTACCTGTGTGTTTAAATGTCCCATTTAAATCCAAAACAAACGCATAAGGGCTGAGATAAGGGCTCAGTAGATGAGATTGGCTCACCAGTTATCAGTCAATATTTACCAATAGATGTATGATCAGCAGCAAAGGCCAAACAAACTGATATCAGAAACCAACGTTCATCCGAAAAGTATTCAAAAAGTGAAAAAAGAATATCGGACCAGTTTTACTCATGTGACCGATACAGATACGCTGAGAAACGAGTAACATTGGCCGATAGCGATGTTAATGCAGATATATCGCCCATCCCTACCCATCATTATTATAACAACTACAGCTGTTAAGCTACAAGTGGCGTGTTGGTAAATGAGCCAGCTACAGGTTGTATGACAGCAGCTAGCTCTAATAAGCATTCAAAATTATAAATAAAGAGTTTATTCTATATTTATGCACGTTGTTCTTTTTTATGCTTTAAATAAAAGCCCTTTTCCATTAAATTTTGATGTAAATACTGTGACACTAAGGTAGTCATGCTAAAGATTATTCTGCAGTGAGAATCTTATACAGGCTTACGCCAACTACAAAAACTAAAAATGTTGGTATGCGTTCATCTTTGAAAGAACCAAAAAAACGGCCGACTCTTTGATCAAGGCCATAATTTATCTTTAAATCTTTAATTTGTTTCCCCCAAAGTAACCTGAAACTAGACAAGAGGTAATAGATGCAGATCATAGAGTCATTAAAATTAACGGGGCTGCTTGATTTAAAAATCAGCACAGAGGATCATTAATTCAAATAAGCTCTGATCGCGGTCAGATCTAGAACAGCAACAGGATTAATATTGTTAGAAACACACATAATAAAAAGGACAGCGACCAGAACCGGCTAAGATCCATTGATTGGCTCGCATTAGCTAAAGTCAAGTCAAATGGCAAAAATCACCAAGGAACCTGCAGCATGTTTTCCTCTTTTTTGGGGTCATATTACTCAGAAGAAAAAATCTAAATCAACCTACAACAGAACTGGCAGAGCAGACTTCGATAATCCGTACCGGCCAGAAAAACCCTGATCAGTGCATCTGCGGTAGTCGCTCTTCATTCCGTCTTAAAAGAAACAACCATGCATAAACTATCCCATAGAGATCAGATGTTCCTGACACGCTCTGAAGACCGACTTAAACGTTTTCCCTCAAGCTTTCATGAAAGTTGCAACTGAAGATGATCCGATATCCGCAGATTTAAATTAGGCCTGCACCATATTAGTAAAACATGATAAATGCGACTACATTGGCAAATATCCCAATAATCATCTGATTTTAAGGCTATAGTAGTTTTGAATCAAACCTAAAAAAAAACAAACTAAAGGATTATCCCCATTTCTGCATTATAGTATGTGTCCCTAACACAACATTAAATGATTAATGATCCAAAATGCATAATGAAAACATTGATCCATATCATCATTTTTAAGATACGCCTTTATTTTTGTAATTCAGAAGGCATGAGACTATAGTGAACATATTATTATTATTGTAAATAATAATAATATAATTATTTTACAATTAGAAGAATGCTGTTTTTGATTTACATGCCTGATACCTGTAAGAGCTTAGAAATAAAATGGTCAAATAACAATTTTTTTTTTATATCAATGTTTATAATGGTGTTAGATGGGCAGATGATATTGCGTCACATCGATTGCAGACTTGTGGACTGAATTTAATGGAAATCGTATCGTAAAAAAGACTTTGTGATATCAGCTAATATCGTATCGTCACCCAAACATATCGATATGACTTTGGATCGTGATAATAAACCAACTCTGTTCTTTAGTAATTGACCCGTGGATCAGAAGGGGAAACTAGCAGATTCCAAATATCTGATCGGTGCAACTCTACATAAGCCAAAAATGTCCCAATGACGGTTTTCCATAAACAATGGTGACAGTTCAGTTTCCAGCTTAAATGTAAACAGAGTGAATGCAATTACGAATGGCAGCAGACCAGCAATCTGCACGCAGTCTTTACACTGCAGACTATTAAATATACATGATGTAAAAAGCACACGAGAATCGTTAATGAGATAATGTGATTCGGAGCGGACACGCACATTATTACCAAGCAAGCGCCAGCCGTGTGGATTTAGTGTAAGTGATGGTGGGGGGGGGGGGGGGGGGGCAATCTACTCACGCTTCCAGTAGACGGGGTAGCATTTCCTCTCCTTTATGTCGACCTCATAGAGGCCTCCCCGAACACACACGGCCTCCACGTTGATCTCAATGCCGTCCGGGTCGCTCCCGTCAAACGACACGGTGGACGTGTCCAGAGAGCCGCGGCCTTCGTCCACGCTGCCAGTGCCAGCGTCCACGGGCACGGCGCCGTTCTGCCCCGGGCTGTCCACGCATTTACCGCCGCCCTCCTCCTCCCCGCCGCCGCCGCCGCCGCCGCCAGCCCGCGAGCGTACCGCGCCGGGGTTCAGCTCGCAGTATTTCCGAAACATCAGCTCGATCTTAAGGGAGTCGTGTCCGACGAACGGCTTCCACGTCTTCTTGTCCTCCTTGTAGAACCACCGGACCTCCTCGGGGACCAGCTCCGTGACCACCTCGTTGAACCTGTGCCTGGAGCTGTTGGACCGAGACCTCTTCCTCCTCTCGAACAGCGGGCCGACGCCGTTCCCGTCGCTGTCCCTGTACTCCAGCGGGCTGCTCTCCAGGTAGTCCTCCGGGGAGCCCAGCTCGAAGAATATGCCGTCCTGCGAGCCGTGGTTCTGGGCGCGTATCAGCGGCAGGTGTCCGTCCAGTCCCGGCTGGACCGACGACATGCCCGCCTGCATCGTGTCGTCCACGAGGCTCATCTCGTGGCAGCAGGCGAACACATCGCCGCCCAGGACCCAGTCCTTGTTGGCGTCGGCGCCGACCGCTGGACCGTTGCCGTCTGCGCCGAAAGAGGAGCTTATGCGGAGGTTCTGGTTGAAACCGCTCATAGCTGTCGGAGCAGGGGCTTTTCACCCCAGACAAGCCAGCCGTGCCAGACTACACCCGCTGCCGGAATTCATGTTACTAAGCGGTGCAAACAAACCTACGAGAACACCTCCGCGACACCTTCCAACGCATCCCCATTAGCGGACCCACAGCTGTTGGCTCGTATGCTAGCTCGCTAAGCTAATGAAGCCGGCAGGAGAACTAACCTGCGCAGACAAAACACACAAAAAAAAGGCTTTAGGTACCCCACTTGTCTTTTAGAGCCCTAGCAATGTAAACTTGATTGAACCCTCGCAGGTGACATGGCGTCGCTTCGGTCCGGCGTAACGCAGCAGTCACCGCACTTTGAGTATCCCTGGTCCCATCGGACTATCAAAGACTCCTCCATTTGAAAACAAATCTCGCATAGAGACGGAACTGTAGTGCGAGCTCGTGCGCAACGTACCAGCTGACGCACAGAAATCACGTGAACGCGCACGTCGGTGTTGAGCGAACGACGAGAGCGGTTGTGTTTCCTTTCTCCTCTGTCAACAAAACTCCATTGTTCGCTTTCTGCACTAGAGGGCGCCAAATACTTACATTTCCAGAAGCATAATCCTAACATGAACATACAAATCTAAATTTTAGCAATATTTTTAGAGTGATTATATTATTATTGTTTTACATTTGATCTAGAATCCACATACTATTTCAAACCTCCCAAATTATGTTGTTTGTTTGTTCCTCTTTTAGATAACGTATACTAAGGGCCATTGCAATCAAATCATTTTCCTCCTGGGATTAATGAAAGATATTTAAATTTAATTTAACCTTAGGTAGTTTTTGCAGTTTTCCAGCTTTGAATTGCTTGGAATTTACTCACCAAGATGAAACTTTACAGTTACCTGACAATTGTTTTAAGACATTCATCTCACGCCACCTGCTTCTTATTTCAACTTCAATATACTAGCTGAAAAGACACAATAAACTATTTGAAAATCCAAACAAACATTTAACAGATAGATATTTAATTATTCCTTTCATTATATATATATATATATATATATATATATATATATATATATATATATATATATATATATATATATATATATATATATATATATATGTGTGTGTGTGTGTGTGTGTGTGTGTTGCGTGAAAATGTGATTTGTCCTTTAATTCTTTATATTTTAATCAGAGTTTCAGGGAAAATCTACAACTTTTTGTTACTGTGGGAATAGTTATGATATGATACACATTTTATGTATATATATTTTATGTTTAGCTAGTGGTCACTAGGCTGGATGAAGACCTAGTGCTTCTGCACACAATGAAAGGAATGATAAGGGGAGTTAAAAAAAGAAAACACCAAGTATGCATAACAACCCTTAGGCAAGGCAAGTACATTTCTGTACAAGGACAATGCAAAGGGCTTTACATGATTAAAATAGAGGGAAATAAAAACAGAATATATGGGAATCAAGTAGCCCCAGGTGACTACATGTGGCGCCCACAAGCCTGTTCTAAAAAAAAAGCCCAATCAGCCAGTGAGCTACATCTAAAACTTTATTATATTCTGTTACTCTTCCTGTTTATTCACACTTGCATTTATCTAGTTTTTAAAATGACAATCTCTATAACAAAACATGAAAAAAATGTTTATTTTACATAAAGTTAAGATGAACTCTGACTCTTCAAATTCAAAGGTCAGTACCAGTAGCCCTTCGTACGACAACACCAATGAAGTAGCTCTCAGTTTCAAAAAGGTTGATGACCCCTGGTCTAGAAGGTTGATGCACTGACAGCAAATCTGTAATATGCTTAGGTGCTAATCCATTCAGTGCTTTATAGACTAACAGAAGTATTTTAAAGTAAATTCTCTGAGATACAGGGAGCCAGTGTAATGACTTTAGAACTACGCTGATGTGCTCTACCTTCTTAGTCTTAGTGAGGACATGGGCAGCAGCGTTCTGGATCAGCTGCAGTGCTCTACTTGACTTTTTAGGCAGACCTGTGAAGACACTTGCAGTAATCAGTTTGACTCAAAAATAAATGCATGGAGCAGTTTTTCAAGATCATGTTGAGACATTAGTCCTTTAATCCTGGAAATACTCTTCAGGTGATAGGTCAATTTAGTAACTCCCTTTATGTCCCTCTAAAGGTTCAGGTCTGAGTCCATCACGACACCGAGATTTTGACTCGGATCTGTGGTTTCTAGCTGTAGTAACTGAAGCTGTGTGCTAACGCTTGATCGATCCTCCTGTGCAAAGAAAATTATGCAAATATCTATGTGTCATCCGCATAGTAATGAAAACTGATCTTTATATATATATATATATATATATATATATATATATATATATATATATATATATATATATATATATAATCTAAGATAAGGGGAAAATGTAGGTATTGAATAGGAGGGGCCCAAAGATGGAACCTTGTGGGACCCCACATGTAATTTTTGTCATCTCTGATTTAAAGTTACTGACACATTAAAGTCCCTGTTTTTCAAGTAAGATTTAAACCAATAAAATGCTGTGCCAGAAAGACCAGCACAGTTTTTTAGACGCTCTAATAAAATTGAGTGATCAACAGTATCAAATGCTGCTCTGAGGACCAAAAGTACCAGCAGTGTGGTTCTTTCATAGTTTATATTAATACAGATGTCATTCATCAGGGTGGTGTCTGACTGGAAGAAGTCAAAGCAGCTGGTCACTGTTAAAAAGGTATTTAACTGTTGAAAGGCAGCTTTTTTTTAATAATCCTACTGATGGAGGGGAGGTTTAAGATGGACCTGTGGTTCTGCAGTTGCAACTTGGTCAAACTGCTCATTTTCAACAATTGTTTAATAATTGTCGTTTTTAAGGCCTGGGGGAAAACACCTGATGAAAGGGATGGGTTTAATATTTGAATCACATCAGATGCTATGAAACGCAAAACTTTCTTAAGGAAATCTGCAGGCAAAACATCAAAATGCTGTTTACATGTCAAATGTTTTTTGGAAGGGATGCCGGAAAAAAAATGCATTTGCTGTTCTACCTTTACACATGTAGACATGAGGAGTTTGCTAAACTCTGCAGGGACTTTAGGACACATAAATTAATCATCTTCTATGACCATCTCCACCCACAGACCTCAATCCAATAAAACCAGTGGTGTAAGCTGAAGAGAAGAGAACATATGTGAATCAGCAAAAAAAAACTTGCGATGATCTACATAGACTGAACAAAAAGGAAATTACCCTCTTTGTTGATTTTAACCAAATGAAACATTACATCGGAATACTTACTGTTCAACTGGCCAAAGGTAGCAGTACAAAGGGAGATAATTGTTGTTAAATAAGTTGTTAATGTGGGATTTCCCACCCCAATCATTGAATACACTTAAATAGAAAGGTTGGATTTGTTTCCAAGATTTTTCAGGATGGAATTATACTACTTGCAATAAAGTTTTTCCCCTTATGTCTTTAGCAGATGTGCCAATAAATGAGACCAGCGCTGTGATCCAGGATGGATTCACTGATCAAACAATGTTAGCATAAGCAAGTGGTTCATGGATAGAAACTTTGATTCAAACCTTGACTGGAGAGCAGGAAAAACCACTCACAAAAATGTCCCTACGAATTAATTTTAAACATCAGACAATGATTTATAGATAACATATAGTCAACTTCTATATACATTTTTTCCACGTTGTTCATGGTATTTGTCATTGAACCGAAACAATCCCAAAACCCGTACCAAGTACCCTTTCCTGTGTGAAATATTGGTGCACTGGAAGTGAAGTAATATTCAGAACATTTTATGACAAATACTGTTTCAAATAGCTCAGTAAGTTAAAATATCATCTAAAAACATGTTTATTTAAATTATACATTACTAAGAAAGTCATATAGAGTCATTACAAAGAGTGAAATGATTCAAGCATTTCTTTTTTTGTAACTTTAATTTTTGTTGTTTATAAGTGACAGAGTTTTAGAACAAATAACTTCATAACAAATGCTCTTGATTAAATCTTCTGTCTCAGCATAAATGTTGTCTATCAGCCCTCTTTGTTGCCCATCTTCCCTTTATATCTGCTTCATTTTTCTTCCGTTTGGCTCTTCTGGTGTCAGGTTTTCCACCAGAGTTATTCAGCAATCCCAGCACATTGGTTAAGGGACTGTTATTTGCCATTTCCTTGTTTTTGCTCTCTTGCAAAACCACCGTCAGAAATTTAACAACACATTAGTCTGGTTATAAAGAAGGCCAGCTCTGTTCTTGGGATCCTTTTAGAACATCTGGAGATGCTTTTACAAAGAAGATTTCTTCATCAAATAAAAAAAAACATTACAGAGAACCCTGAGCATCCTTTTCATCAGACTGTCATGCAACAACAGACTGTTTTCAGTCAGAGGCTTCTCCAGATAAGCTGTAAGATAGATCGCTTCAGGAGATCCTTCCTGCCTGCAGCCATCAGTATCTACAACGTCTTGTTGAAGAAACCCCTGAAACATGAGTTCCACCAGTGTTTATTTTCCTTTTGGGATTAATAAAGTATTTTTGAATTTAATTGAAATCCCCCTTTGGTTCTGTTGAGGTGTTAAAAAAGACCAGGTTGCTTTAACAGCAGCCCTCAGCTCCTCAGAATTGGCGGATTGGGTGTCTCTCATCTTCCTCTTGACAATATTTCATAGATTTTCTATGAGCCTCTGGTCAGACAGCTAGCTGACAGTGAGGTACAGTGATGCTATGGTCATTTCAGCAGATGTTTCTACCTTTGGCAGTGTGGGTAGGTGGCAAGTTCTGCTGGAAAACCAAATCCCAGATAAAGATTTCTAGTAGAGGGAAGCTTAAAGCGGCAAAACGTTTCCTGGTAGATGGCTGCATTGACTTTGGACTTGATAAAACGCATTGGACACCCACAAGCAGATGACACAGCTCTCCAGATCATCACTGACTTATTTACCTGTGGAGACTTCAAAATGGACGTCTGCAAGAAGAACTTTGGACCTCTGAGCAATATTCCAGTGGTTTCTTTCTGCAGCCCAGGTAATCTGCACATTGACATTGTCTCTGGTTCAGGAGAGGTTTAACAAAAGGAAGACAAGAGCGGTAGCCCATATCATTGAAATTTCCGTGGCGGCTCTTGAAGCATGGACTACAAATACAGCCCAGACCTTTAGAATATCAAACCTTGAATGGGCTTTGATTGGCATTCCCCTCTAGACCGCAGTTATCCCTGTTAGCTTCTGCATCTCTTTCTACCACCCTTTTTCCTTCCTTTCTACTTTGTGAACAGCTAACCTATTTAACATTTACCCTTAGTGCTCAACGTGTCCTTGTGCTGGACAATTGTCAATTCATATCTGTGTTTTAAAATAAACAATCTCTTGAAATATATTACCTTTTGTGTAATAAATCGATATAAAATACAAGCTTCCCTTTTTAAATACTGAAAAAAAAATCATATTTTAGTTTTAGTTTTAGATAAACGTTGTACAGTCCTGTTGAATCTCACACAGTTGCTAACCTTAGAAAGTGCAATTACTTGATTCCCCACTAGAGGTCACCAAATGTCTATTTTAAACTGAATACAACCGATTCCCCCAAGTAAGTTGACTTTCCAAAGTAATTTTAGTCACTGGCGCTAAGAAAAATAAATAAAGATGTTCAAATGGGTTCCAGCAAGGATTTCTATTTATTTATTTTTCTTTTTTACGCTCACAACCCACCCAGTTTAACAACAAATGATTAAAGAAATACAAATCTGCTTTCTGACCCAATTTCTAGTTAAATTACTTTTTCCCCAAGCAGAAGTTTATACTAAAGTAAGTGAGGACAGGGTACTGACCAGTATATCTTTAAACTTCTGTCAACAAGACAGTCATGTCCATGAGCTAAAAAAAATCTGTATATTTAGTAGGAGTTGGTGCCTGCATCTCTGAGCATGTGCATTAGTTCAACGTTGTTGACTTATGTGCAGTGCTCTTATTTTACAGGATATGCATTGTGTGTATGCTGGTCCAGGTGATGATTCTGGGACTATGGTTGGAACTGTGGGGAGAGACGAAAGGGGGGGGGGGGGGGGATGTGGGGGGGATGAAAGAGAGAGAGAGAGAGAGAGAGAGAGAGAGAGAGGGGCCCAGGCAGCTGTATTTGGAATAAACAGACATTACCCCGCTGTGCTCTAATTTACTGCAGAGTGGGAATTAAACTTTGAGCTCGTCCCACCCCTCAGCGGGCCAGTGCTCTGCGCTTCTGGCCATCAACAACTACTTGCACAATGAGCGTTATTAAAGCGCTACTCCACCCAAACTCTGTCTTTTTAGTGTCAATTTCGTACCCTGCTCCCTCTACCCCCACCCCTGGCTGTAAAAAAAGAAAAAAAGAAAAAAAGAAAATCAATTAAATAAAAAATGAAACTCATTCGGCTTCCGGAACAGTTTATCAAAGTTTTTCAAGAGACAGCATGTGGAAGCGGCACTCATAGATGCATCTAGATGTGATTATGAATGCTGCAATGTTTCACAAGGAACTTTTCCAGTCAGCAACCAGCTCTTGAAGTGTGTTTTGAACGTGAAAGTCATCATGACGGCTTCGTATTCCTACTTTAGATTGCTGCAATCCACAATGTAAAGGAACCAAAATCATCACCAGGGTAAATATGGATCTGACTGTGCCAAGAACTTTCTCCCACTCCCCTTGTACGCTAACGGCTGACATGTGGCTTTCATATATGAACTTCTCTCGGGCAGTCAACCCAGACAGGTTGGCCTCGTTGCTCCCTTGTGCTCTGTGATGTTTTGCAACCACCAGGCCCACCACCTGGATGAGTGGATGACAAACAAACTGCACATTTTCCTTCCAGTAACTAACCAAATAGATATTTATAACCAGCTGGCCGCCTCCCTCATGCCCACCCGCTCCCCCTCGGTCTTTCTGTTGAACCACGGCTGGGAGAGCTTCCTTTAAAGACCAGTTGTGTCACTTCTGGCTTTGTTCTTCAACAAAGAGAACTGCCCCTCATCTGCCCGTAATTGGGTTGCCTCTTGGAATGTGCTTGATGTCTCCATGCAGGCAGGCAAGGTTTGCTGGAAATATGGTAGACAAAGGACAGGAAATTCATACAGCCAGACCAGAAAAAAAGAATATTTGGACAATTAAAATGATTTACATTTAAATTAAGCACATTAGTTTGGACGTGAGATGCTCGTTAAAAAGATAATTTCCAGGATGAACTACACTGTTTTGGTAACAAATCCTAATTTGGTTGGAAGTTCAGTCGGGTATCATTCTCATGGTACAAAGCAACAAAAATCTGCAGCATTAGATGTGTGACAAAAAACTGGCTCCTGCTATTGATCATTAAACAACAATACAAACAATTTCGTGTGTTTCCACAGGTCACGGCCCAGGGTTCCTTTTTGATCCTGTTCTGTTCAGAAGTGTCAACATGTATTGATTTTCTTTAGGCTGCTTACTGTGATGTTATCTCTTGTTTCCCCCACATCCCAAGGATGCTCCATCAGACCTAGATTGTCATACTGAAGAAATGAGGTTGAGATGACTCGCAAAGAGTGACATGGTGCACTATCCTGCTGGAAGTGGTCGTCAGAAGATGGGCATACAGTGGTTTAAAAGGTAGAGACATAGTAAGCAACAACACACAAGCAGGTTGCAGCTTTTAAAATATGCTGAACTGGTATTTAAGGGCCCAATTTGGGGCATAGAAAATGCCCCATGGCATCATGCCACCACTACCACCCAGCCTGAACCGTTGACTCCGTGCAGCACGGATCAATGTTTCCACGTTGTTCATGACAAATTTCAATCGTGCTTCCTGGAAGTCACAATTGAAAGGCAGCATTTTCCAGTTTGGTGTTTTACAGTAGTTGATCGGCCAGTGAGAACTGTGCTTCAATTTTTCTGTTCTAAGCTGACAGGAACCAGTGGGGTCTTCTGCTGCTGTAGTACATCTGCTTCAAGGCCATTTTATGTGACGGGAAACACTCGTTGGTGGAATTCTGAGTACCTTGAAGGGGTGTAACAATACATCGATCCACATCAATATATCGATTAAATGATTAACAATCCAATTACATCGATGCAATATAAAAATATCAATCCATATCATTTTAAGATCCACCTTTAATCTGAAACTCATGCACGAGACTATAGTGAATAGATGATCAATTATTATCATTATTATTATTTTAAAATTAGAAGAATGCAGTTTTTGATTTAAATCCCTGATACCCACAAGAGCTTAGAAATAAAATGGTCAAATTATGATTTGTTTTGTTTTTTGTGAGAAGCGCTCCTTTGAGCATCTGGGGAGCAGCAGTCTGTCATTAAAAGAGCTCCCTGCCAATTTATATTTTAGTATTAGATGACACCACCTCTTGACCAGATAATATCACATCATATCGGTTGCATTGATTAGAAATTGTAACAAACTGTTATATCAGCAAATATCGTACATGCAAACAAATCGTTATAACATCATATCGGGACAAAGCTGGTGATTTGCATCCCTAAAACCATGGTTGTAACATTTGCCTGTTTAATCAACTGGTACTTTTCTATTATCTCCAACCACTTTACCCATTAACCTCTGACCTCTGACATCAGCAAGCCTTTTTTGTTTGCACAACCATCATTCACTGGATATTTTTGTCTTTTTCTGACTGTTCTCTGTAAACCTGAGCGATGATTGTGCATGAAAAATCCCAGTACATCATCAGTCTCTGAAGTACCAAGACCCATGGCCACTTCAGAATCCAAACCCCCTTTTCTTCTCCCATCCCATGCTCAGTTCGAACATCAGCGTGTTACCTAAACCACGTCTAGATGCCTAAATGCTTAGATTGGCTGAGTCACTGTTAGTGTTAACTACTTTACAAAGATGTGCCTAATAAATTGGACGGTGAGCATCTATCCGGCAAGGAGAAGTGAAGATCTGTTAAATAAGCTGTGATTGGGAAAATATGTGTGTTGGAACAACATTTTTTTTAGGTTTGTTTCCAACTTTGTCTGTTTTACTGACAGCATTGATGTTAAAGCCAAACTTACCAGTAAGCCTTTTAACCCTGCAGCAGCCTTTGCCAATGAACACTTCTTAGTTGTTGTTTTTTTTTTAGGGAAAAGGTTTACTTTCTGCCTTGTTAGAGTAAATTCACCACTTTACATTTTTACAAGGATATCCCTGGCAAACACAAAGCTTTTTCGCTTGTACCGTTGACTGCAGCTTTGAAATGAACACAATGAAGACATGTTGTCTTAAACCGTTGATTGAGCAGACGTTTAACATACTTCCATTTCATTAACAAAATATTAATTTAAGTAGGTCTAAAACATAAGTGAATGTGTAAATGAATGAATTTCAGTAACATTATTGTGAACATTAATCATTAATTTAATACATTTTGTTAGAACACATTTTAAAAAAATTGTTTAAATGTGCCCAATTTTTTAATTGTCAAATGTTATTAGTTAATTTCCATCAATTTGGTGTTATCAGAGTGCCCCTACAACAGACCTCTGTGCGTTTGCTGCTTCTCGCCTGTTTTTTTTTTTTTTACCTTTGTTTCACCATCTCTCGGCCACCATTTCAGCAAGTAACCCCCCCCCCCCCCCACACACACACACACACACACACACACACACACACACACCCTTGAATGAAATACAGAAATCCCACCCTCACCGTAAATGGAACAGTCTGCAGATTTTCCTGTCAGGGTCTGTTTGGTCTCCGTGACTTGCACCGCCTCGCTAAGGTGAGGTGAGGTAGTTGGACCCTCAACAAGGCCAATCAGCAGCACATGTCACCAGCAGTTACTAGGGTGATGCTGACCATGCACAGATAGTTGCGAGGGGATTGGAGGGTGTTTATGGCATTGTTACTAAAAGGAAGCAATTTACCGAGCTCAAATTCCACTTCCAAGGAGGGAAAATGTTGAAACAGTAGTTGGCAGGCTACCAAAAGCCTGATCCCCTAATTGTCGTCATTAATGGCAAATAATCTCAAAGTACTTTGTATTCCCTGTAACATTATGGCGCTCTGTTGAAAACATCTGGCAAGGCTCTTTGGATTAGTTTAGAAATTTGTCTGCAGCAATCAAAAATAGTTTTGAGATTTCTTTGGTCCAACCACAAATATGTTTGGTTTCTTACTGGGGGCACTGTGTAGCGTTTGGTCTTTAGGCAACCTTGTCACCAGATTCCAATCCTTTGGTTTTGGTCATGACTCATTTACTCCTGAATCCTTCACCTTTCACCCCCGGCCCCACTCTCCGTGTCACTCTCCAGCTATCCAGGATAAGTAAATACATGATGTAATGTGTGGTTTTCGTCTCCACCTCCCACCGTCCTGCGCTGTACAAGGGTAGATCCAACTGGAGCACGGTTGAAAGAGACCCTCAAATGGTCAACGAGGTCCCGAAAGAAGAGGACTTGTTCCCTGAGAAGTTGTAACAGGATTATTTTTGGGCAGCTATGAATGAAAATGGAGTACAAGTCACCCATCCTCACATCTGTCTGGTTGACTGTCTGGACAAGGGAACCTAAATCCCTCAAGCGACTTCACCCCCCCCACCCCGGCTGTCTAGACTCCAGGTTTGAGGTGGGAGATTGGGGCTGTTGACTCCGGCCCATGGCAGCCGCTGCCTAACCCCTACTGTTCTAACGATCTCCTCCAGGGCTTGCTGACCCATTGTCATACAGATCCGCCGCCACAATTCACAAGTCTGAGATCCTTCCACGCTGGTGCCTGGACCGTGAATGGCTCGCATAGCTTCTGTCATGTTTGTTTGTGTGAGTGTGCGTAAGCTTGTCAGGAATAATAAATCTTTACATGCCGTGGTATTTTAATTACATTGTGCTCAAACGGCAGCGAGCTTTTAATAATCGAGGCTTTTGTCGGGTCTTGTGTCTCTTTCGTTATCTGACGAGGAAAAACAAGAATGAAGATCTAATCTCGGCACACAAACAGGTAAGACTTGAGGAGTAGCAGCACTGAAAAAGAATGCAAAACCTCAGTGGATATATACATTCTCTTTCACAATGATTTACTCATTGGATGATCTAATGTATTTAGAACTGGGATCAATATTCATGTGATGGTTTTTTTTGTTTGTTTGTTAAACAAGCAAAGAACAGGTCTAATCTTGGGTCTAGCATTATGTACAGGGCCTTGAAGAAGTATTCAAATCTAATGAACTTTTTTACATCCTTCAAAATCAATTTTGCCACAGGTTTTGCCACAGTTTTACACGTGAAAGTGAGTCAGGGCTTTGCTTGGGTCATTCTAACAAATTAATCTGCTTTAAACCATTCTATTGTAGTTCTGGCTCTATGTTTTTGGTTGCTGACATGCTGGAAGGGGCATCTCTACACCATTTCCAATCTACTGAAACATCTAACAGATTTTCTTGAAGGACTGCTCTGTAATTAGCTCCGCTGACCTTTCACTCTGACCAACTTCAAGAATGGCGTCCACATGATGCCATTGTTCGGCCAGAGAACGTGATAAACTTAAAAAGGTATCAATATTTTTGCAAGATACTGTAAAGGAGAGGCATCACCCGCTAATAATAATAATCATCATCTTTATTTGTCATTGCAGTTTTGTACATCCCATTGAAATTTGTCCTCATATTTAATCCATGCCTAATGGAGCAGTGAGTTGCCACTCTGTGGTGGCTGGGGAGCATTATGAGGCTAAAAGTCTTGCTCGGGGACTCAGAGTGGCAGTCTGCTGGATTCTAACTGGGGAACTAACAACTTTCCCAGGACGCCAGCACCCTGCTCTAACCACTAGGCCACCACTCCCTCCTAATGTTGAAGGTAGCGTCGCTATAAAGGCAGGGGAAAAACATCCATAACTCAACTTCTCTCATCAGCATTAAAGTCAAGACATTTTCTAGCAAGGCCGTGTTTGGATAGTGAGATTTATCCGGAAAAGTTTTGATACCTTTTCATCAGGATGTCATAATAGACCAGGCTGGGAGATAAAGAGAGTCTAAAAATACTGCGGATTTCTGTTTCGGGGAGACAAAAGCCAAGCAGTGAGCGTGGAATAATCACAGAACGCAAACCCAAGTAAAGCACAAAAGTGGGTAAATTATCACTTGTGGGTGACGTTGAACATTTCGCGTTCCATTTTAAAGGCATCCATTTGAGCATCTGTCACTTTCACCTCTGCGTGAAAGTAAACTCGGTGGTAAAACAGACAGCCATAGAGATGATTAATGAGGTGTGGGTTTTCTCTCTCCTGCACTATCCTTCTCTTTATCCCTCTGTTTGACGGTGCAGGCTGAGGGTCAGGGTGTGCGGAATCCATTTAGATTGGCTGTACAGGGTAATGTGCTGAAGTAAACATGAAGGAGAGACAGCAGGTTAATGTAGCACTCACTCAGATTTACGCACGTTAAACAAGGAGCTTTCTTCACCTTATTTAGCTTCTTTCTAGGTTATTTCCTTCCTGTAGTAGGATGTTCAACACATTAGGGGCTGCATAGGGGTTTTCTTGTTAAGAGTTATATATATATATTCTGTATATGGAAACCCAAAGTGACAGATTGAGAAGCCAAGTCACTTTGCAATGCAAGCTAAAAACAATGTATTTCTCTTTAACACTCTTGCAACATGTTAACTAAAGGAGGCAGCATGGGATAGAAATGATCAGGAGTGTGTATGAATATGTTGTTACTTAATAACCAAGTTTGAAGATGCAAGGTAGCCATGTTGGATATTGATGGCAGTTTTTTGGTGAGAACCCTGCAATTGTCACCTTCCAGGGTCCCTTTTGGTAATTTTATCAGCTTCAAACGTGATTTCTTTTTAATAAAAAAAAACAAAAACGTAACAAACAATTACTTCAGATCCTTAAAAACCATCATTCAGTGTCAATGCATACATTTGTTTGTGCTGTTTATATAACATAAACTGAAAATGTCTAAGTTCTGTTGCTCTACATTTTTAAAACATCTGGTTTAAGAACCATTGAGTGGAAGGAAACTAACTGTTTCTGTTTTCAACTCATTTTAATATTGAACGTTTAGGATTACAAAACACACACAAAAATGTTGGCAAATCTGTTGTGCTGTTGAAAGAGCACCGTGAAAACAAGTTCAGTGAAGAAATTATGGGTTAAATGAAATGATATCACTTATGCTCATGGGGTTTTCCTCTTCCAGGAGAAGGCATGTTGTAACATAGTTGTTCATCACCAGCAATTTTGTTTTATTTTCATTTATTTTCATTTTTCCGTCTTTATGTCAACTTGCCTCTCTCTGTTGTATAATTTTTAAACATTAGTTATTCTTATAACCCTAAAAAATATTATTTAATTTTCCAATTTCAAAACATTCTCTATGATGTTCCCTACATTGGCATTTGCCAAAATAGTTTTTTTTTTTTTTTTTTTTTTTAGACGGGGGGCTGCCTTGCAGCAAGAAGGTCCTGCAAGGTCTCCTGCCTGGGATTTTTTCGCACAAAGTTTGCATGTCCTCCCTATGCATGTGTGGGTTCTCCTCCCACAGACAAAAAAAAAAAAACATGACTGTTAGGTTAATTGGTCTCTCTAAATTACTGTGAGGTGGGAGTGTGTGCATGGTTGTTTGACCTGTGTGTCTTTGTAGCCTCTCTTCCATTGCAAGCCCCAGGACTTAAAGCCCCAGGATTTGATTTCCCAGGGTAAACCAAGGCCTAGGGCTTCTAAGTTTCATACATTTCCATTTGCAAGGGGCCATTTTATTGGGTTTCGATACATTTAAAAACAATAACAATGTTTAAGATAGGAATCTGCCATTTATGTCACTGTCCTGGTTCTCAATACACATTCACAAATACCTTCCCACGAGAGTAGCAGGCGTGGCACACCAAAAAAACAAAAACAAACAAAAAACAATGTTAATAGCTGTGCTGTTTTCTTATTACCTTTCTTCTTCTAGTTACAATATGGTCGGTTACAATTGTTAGCTCCCATTGCTAAAAAAGAGAGATGCTGGTATCCACAATTTTCTTCTGTAAACATGTGCTGCTGTGTGACTCTAACCCTTTAACTAGTATTGTATCCGAGTTTTCAGGGTTTGTTACCAGCATCCCATAAGGTGGAAGGAGACTGGACTTTTGGGTTGCCACATGACTCAGCAGGATACAGAGAATACAAAGGGCTACCTGTACTGACCTTGAACTACATATATGAACTTTATATAATATAAATATGTTTTTAATGCTTTTGTCATTTTTAAATCTATGTAAATACAAGTATGATTACAAAGGAAGAGAAACTGAATAAATTCCATTGTAAATGGATCTCACTGGAGGGTTGTGCTATTTTTTTAGAACTGGCTTGTGGGCACCATATATGGTCCTTGGGGGGCTACCTGGTGCCCGTGGGGAATGACTGTGATATATATATATATATATATATATATATATATATATATATATATATATATATATATATATATATAAAGCAGGAGCACAGGTGGAAGGAATTAATGTAATTAGAGCAGTAACAGATGCTGCTGCGCCCACTAATGAGCAGAGCAGAGAGTGGCAAACAGACAGCCGGCCCAATAAACAGCAGATAACGTTGGGAGACGGGGAAAACAGAGAAGATGCATAATACCAAATCTGGTATATGGCTGCTGACCATGATATTTGACTTTGAAAAAAAAAAAATCATACATTGCAAAGGCTAAACTGTCACTCATCCAGTATTGATTCTAGAAAGGATTAGTGTATTTTCAAACTTGGCAAGTACAGAAAAACCTACATACATACACAGTGGATTTTATTTTGGGGTCATCAGAGTAAAAGAGGTCTTAGTCCAAATCCACATCACACTATGAGGAGTTTTACTTTGCTGCTTGGCAATTACCCACTACTTTGTTTTAGTATGTCACATGCTTTGTTGTTGGGCAACGACAAAATGTTGAAAAGTTCAGGGGGTGTTAATAGTTTTGACAAGCTTTGTGTATGTTTTGATGTCTTCTCTTTTGACATGGCTGTATCTTGTGTTTACTTCCTAAAACAAAGCGCTAAAAAGCCCCATTTTTGTTGCCTTGGTACTTCACTTTACCTTTATTAGAGGTTGAAGAAATGTTGCTTTCACATAAAGAAAATCCTTCGTCTCAGACTGAAAGCTAGACTTTCCACATGCGTGTAGCTTTCTCTTGTAGTCCCTTTTAGGGTGGGTGCGCAGGCCTCAGGACCTCGTCAGATCTACATTGAGACCTACATGTGTTTGGCCAGTCCGGACTGTTTTTCGATGATGTTTCACACTGTCAAGGTTGACTTATCTGAGTGGGAAACAGTGCCCAGGGAATAGACTTATCCCACAGACGGCGCTGGAATGTTTTTACAGTCTGGGTTTGGGGAAAGGCTTAAAATACGGTTATTCTCCAGAATGTGCAGAACTGCCACTGTGGTAACCAGGATGAGATCTTCTCATGCATTTATTTTTTTTCTTACATTTGCACTATTAAGAAACATTTGGAAAATATACATTGCCTTTCGTATGAAATGTGCAAAACAAATGATTGTATTTAAAGTGGTTTGTATACAGCATCCAGACTGTACACATTTTGTGGTGTGTCGACTTAAAAATAAGTGCACATGTTTATACTCTTTTAAGGAGATAAAAACATGTGATACAGTCCAAATTTAAAACAGTTTTTTTTTAAAATAATACTAGAACCCCCCTCCTCACAATCTCTTTCATCTTTTGTTTTGCTTTCTTTCTTTTTCTGTCTATAAGTAAAGAGCTGAGAGATGGGACTAAAAGTCCCCTCAGAGGCTTGGTCTTCCACTGTTATCCTTAATGGATGTCAGATGTATGTGAGAGGAGGCCATAGCGTGAGTGTGTTTCATGTTAGTTCTCAGCATGATGAGCAGTGTAGCAGCTGGGGATGAACAGAAACTGCCTCGGCCTCCTTACAATAACTCTATTTTTCATTCCCCAGTTCCGTCCTGGCTCTTCTGTTTTTCTCAGCTTAATATATTGGTATTAATAAAGAGCAAACAAAGGCAAACATTCCTTAATGGTGGAAGAGGATAATTTGGAATCCCTGAGAACCAGACAGAAGCCTCCTTGGTTCTTCTCACAATAAATCTTTTGGCTGCTTCAGTGGCTACAAAGCCAAGCTCTCTGGTAATGCTTCCCCAAAGTTGATTACAATGAGGTTGAAAGCAGCTGCACTGTTTTTTTTATTGCTGTTTTTTTTGCCATCAGTAAACCTTTTAAAACTCAGCTTCAATTAAGAGTCGGAAAAACTATTTATTTTGAAGGAATTGCTAAACGGAGGTGATTCTTTCCTATAAGCAGCATCCGAGTGAACAGAACTGAACGTCTGTCCCCTTCTGGCAACAAGCATCCCAAATTGCTTAATAGGAATTTGAGTTTCCCCACAAACTTCTTTGTTGGAACGACACTCTTTTACCGCAACCATTAAACACTTTGGCTCTCATTTCCACAGAACGCTCAGTAACATTAAATTTGGAGCACTTGGGGGTTTCAGTTTGGAGTATTGTCCCTTGGGGAGACGTTGGATGAGGACAGTGCTGGGCAGCCAAACCTAATGAGTGAATAATACAGCGTGACTACACACAGAATGGTGTTGGTTGCATTTCATACGGTGACTCAAGCCAGGTGTTTTTGTAAAGGGGAACCAGTGTAAAGCAGGAGTTTGAGTGTATTGAGTTCAGCAGACAAAGATGTGATGGTGGGGGAAACCAGTCCAGCAAGGGTTTTGGGAAAATTTCTCTCTGTCTACTTTAATCAGCTTATTGAGCACTGTAAAATTACTCAATGAGGCAAAATGGTAAATTATAATATAATACTTCCTCCTTGCATGTTTGCACGTTAAAACATTTTCAAGTAGGCAAAATTGAGTACATTTCATGAGGTTTAAACTTATATGCATTGGATTGTTAGCTTATAAATCCCGTCAGTTAAAAAGATTGGGAATTTTATAAAATGTAAAAAAAAAAAAAAAAAATGTGTTCACTCCCATGTTAAAATGGCAAGTTTAAACTAAATTAAATGTGACATATCCTGAACAATTAGTTGGAGAAAGGCCAGACCAACATTGTACAGGGCTCTAGGCAGAATTTGATTCAGAATATTTTATTTATACTAAAAGGACAATCCATTTTATCAGTCCACTCAGGTAGTGTGGAAAATCGCAATCACACACACAAAAATAAAATAAAAACATAACACGTTCCTGTACACATTACCCAAACAATGTCCTTCCAAAGTACATTTCCTACTAAGCAGTTTAGTGCAATGCATGCAAGTCCGACGGTCCACCATCACAGTTCAGCATTCTTATGGCAGAATAAATAAAATGATTTGAGAATCTATTGGTTCTTCTACACTGCAAAAAGGGAACTAAAAGTAAAATGTTTGCTTGAAATTAATGTATTTGTCCTTGATTTGAGCATGCAAGTTTAAATGATCTGCCAATGGAATAAGACGTTTGCACTTAAAATAGGAAAAACCCTTCTCCATCATCTTATTTCAAGAGCAGTATGTCTGGTTATCTTATTCTAGGGGTTAAAATACTCTTCCTATTGGCAGATTATCTTATTTACCTGCTCAAATCAAGGGCAGATACACTCATTTCAAGAAAATTATATTTACTTTTTGTTTCCTTTTTGCAGGCGGTGCAACAAAGCAGCAGACTAAGGCCATTAGGGTAAATTCCATAGACTGAATGTGGTTCTTTCTGGAGACTATTCATCTGGCTTTCCCGACCATCTGCTTTTCCCACAAGGTGTACAAGTCCCTCTGCTCAACACCAATTTCCTTGGAGCAGACCCTGACGATGCCATTGAGACAGTTCTGGCTATTCATCGACAACCCACCAGCCGGCAGATAAAAGAAAAAGGTAGAATACTTTTCGATAAAAGACACAGCATGTCTTTGCAAACGTTAAAAGATTTTAGCTTCCTCAGCAAGCGGACTCTCTGCTGCTGAAGTTTGACATTGTGTATTAGTGTCAAACTTCAGTTTTGAATCAAACACAGACTGCAAATATTTATATGCATCGACTATGTCAACATCCTGACCGTGGATTAAACTTACAGCAACATAATCATCGGGAAGGCATGGACATGGAGCACAGGCAGGGAAACAAGCGAGATAGGTAAACAGTAGAAAGCAGCAACAAGAACATGAAACCATAGTGCTGAAATCCTGGGAGAAGAGGGAGAGAGTAGGCATGAGGACCAGGTGGCGTTAATCAGCTGATAATGGAAACACAGGTGGAGGTAATGGAGGCTGAGCCGAGGGAGAACGATGACAGGACAGACGGGGAGGGAAAATAAATCTTTAGTAATGTTTAGGTTCCTGGGGATCGTGCAGTTCTGTTTGGGTTTGCACCTTTTATTATTAGTTATTATCCGTAGAGTCTTGTTTGTCGTTAGTTAGTTTTCTGTTCATTAAGATGTTAGTGGTTTATCCATGCTTCTGTCCAATTCCCATTTTCCTGCCTCAGTTTAGTCAGTTAGGTTATTCTTTCATTTGTGGTCATACATCATGCATTCCTGTTAGATTCTGCTCTCTCTCTCTCTCTCTCTCTCTCTTAGCCTAATTACCTTTACTCTTACCTGCTCCACCTTACCTGCTCCACCACCTCCCTTCCGGCTCCTCCCCTATTTAGTCAGCCAGTTCAGTCATACTCATTGTTAGGTCCTCCGTTACGACACCCTTTTTTTCTGGTGAACTTACGTGTCATGCTCCTGATTCCTGTTTCCCTGCATCAAGGTCCAAGTTCCAATCTGCAGCATCAAGGTCTGGGGTCTGCATGTGGCCCATCGCTGTTTCTTCTTTCTGTCTTATTACACTCTTGTGCAGAGACGTGTTTCTTGTCTGTCTGCAAAATATTAAAACACGCATACAATTATGTGTAAGATTATGTTTGTGAATGAATCACAAACTGACATTTTCTCTAGCATTTTTTTTCTCCAGACTTGTAGTGTAATTTTCTTAGTAGTTATATATCTGATTTGCACAACCTCCCATGAACGATGGCAAACATATGGGTTTAGTCCAGATGGCCTAACAGAAAGTTGAAACTTGGGTTTGTTAAGTGAAAGAGAGCAAGCATTTCTTTTTACACTCTCTCCATCTGGAGATAAATTTGGAAATCACAGCCTACTAAAAATAGCTCTTAAGGAGTATCTCACTGGTAAAAATGTGTCGCAAACAGTTCCTGGTCAAAATGTATTATGTTACAACTTGAGAGAAGAATGCTGTGCTATGCAGCATGTAACAATTTCTTTCATACCCTCGTGTTTCAGTATGAGACAGAATTTCAGACCAGACCAGGAACAGAGCCGACGGATCAGAGATAAGGTTGTGGAGAAGCAGGGTTAGGTTATAAAACAATAACCAATATATTGGAAGACTCACTTCCAATGTGTAGTCTGAAAATGGAAGGAAAACAGCAATCAAAGGCACGTTGCGAAAGTGAGACCCAGGACCTTTCCTTTTCTTTTTCTCGAGGGGAAAGCATTTCCTGGAAAACTTTAAGGTGCCCTGGCTGTTTGTTTTATTTGTGAGGGCTTCCAGTGTAGAGGCCTGGAGACCAAAAAACATGGCCATTATGTCAGCAGACACTGAGCGCTAACTCCTCCCATCGCAGCAGTGTCATCCAGCGTCTGGCTCAGCAGCTGAGAGTGACAGAAAAAGGCTGCCATCATGGAAGTAAAAGGCCTGACTTTGTCAAAGAAAACTATAACACACAATTTCATCACAGTGACCTGACTTTATTACTACTTTGATATACCATTTTATTATACCATTATTATTATTATTATTATTATTATTATTATTATTATTATTATTATTATTATTATTTTAGGAATGATCATTTGTATTTTATGCTTGTGTGTAGCACTTTGGTCCTGTGGGTGTTTAAAGTGCTTTATAAATAAAATTGCTATGGTATGACTTTATACCTAGATAAAGTCATTACAAACGCCACTTCCCAATTATGCACTACTATGTGTTGATCTGTAACACAGGATACATAAAATACATTGAAGTTGTAAAACGCTAATGCTGAAAGGTAAACAGGCATGTCAACCTATACTCTATCTGACTGCATAACATGTCCTCCGCACACTTGGTAGATGTTAAAATCCACTGAATCAAATTCTTCTCTTTATTTTTGGTCCTGAGATGATTTCCGCCCAGACGCGAGGATGTAGGAAACAAGGAAGCACGAATTAGAAAAACGAAATAATCTCTCTGCACATGCAAGCCAACCTGTAATGAACTGTCAGATCAGCTGCTAATAACAGTAAATGTCTTACCTCTGACAGGAAGTACATTGAACATCATTGACATTATGCTCACATTGCCAGAAATGTCACAAAAGTGAGAAAAAACAACAACAACAAAGCGACATCAAGAACTATGTGGTGGGGGTTCTGAGGCGGCTCGGTTGTTGGGGAGGTGAGGGCAACTGAGGTTGGAGCAGGTTGACTGATCATGGGGGAATTTGAGTGGGCAGCCAGTTGGTAGCCTTTCTTTTACTCTGCGGGATGGGGGCGGAGAACCTCATTATATCTCTCTCCATGTCGGGCCCTTAAGTCCATCTCCTCAGCGCCTGTTCTGTTTGTTTAGAGAGCCAGAGCCTTTTAAAGCTACGTTTGGCCTAATGAGCCCATTATCTGCAAATGATCCACAAAGAGGCCCTCCTCTCACTCACTCCCCTCTCTTGCTCTCGCCCTATTTCTCTGCCACCTATCCCCCTTACCACCTATCCTTCTTTTTTTTTTTCCTCCCCTTCTTCTGCACAGCTTGCCGTCTTTCTCATTTTACCCTGTTTAGCTCATTTTCTCCTCCCCGCTGCTCCGCTCTTTTCCCAAACCTGTCACCCACTGAGCTCATTTCATTTCCTCGGGACAGCAGAGGAACCTCCTTCCTTTTAAAAACACCCGCCTCCGCCTCCTTTTGAGCCGCGTGTTTTATGCTGTTATTTCGAAGTGCTTTGGTCTGGTTTTAACTGCCTCACACCTGCAGACATTGTTGACTCTCTTCATCACAGCTGACAGTATGAATTAAGAGTGCAGCAACAGAGGTGAGCTGTCTTGAGAAGAGTGCTGGGGAAGATTTGTGGATGAACATAGGATGCTGACCTTCCCCTTGGGGAATAAAAAGCCGTGCAGCCCTCTGCTATTTCGGATGACCTTGTTCGTCGGCGCTGCCCTGTTCTTGCAGAAGCAAGCGGGGATCAGAGCTGCGTTCGGGCCCGGCTGCCCCTATAACGCTGAGGACTTAATTATGGTGGTCTGGCAGCGGTGAAGAAAATGGAAGGAATGCTGTCCTCATGGCCGTGCTCGCAGCAGGATTAGCTGCACGGGCTGCACTCTTCAACCTCCAGAGGCTGGATGGCTCCCCCCACCTTTTGCAGCTGCTTTTGTTTTGCTCTCCAAAGGAAGAGGGGCATGAGGAGGTGGGAGGGGAGGAAAAAAAAAAAAAAAAAGACAAAGAAAATTAATCTGCCCAGTGCAGGATCTTAATTCGATTTAACGAAGGGAGCCAAAAGCCTGAGCGGCTCTAAGCTCCCACACCTACGGCGGACACGTACACATTCACACACACGCTCGGCGCTCTCTCATGTAGGTCCTATTGATCTGTTGGGAACAAACGTTATTAAAGGCAATTATGTTATTCACCAGCCGTGGCAAATCCATTTCTCTGCTTTATTTTCCTGCTAACAGATGAAAGGGAAATCTATTAAGCTCGAACGTGATGCTTCCTGCTCGGTTTTGGTGTGAGATCGGAAATCCTTGCTTCCGTCTTGCAATAACACTTTTTTTTTGTCTCGGATCTCTTTGAACCAAATACTCAAGCAAAAAAAAAAAAAAAAAAAAATGAAATAAAGATAAAATAAAACATGCCCTGACATTTATCCTCTTGTGGTCTTTCATGTTATTTGAATTATATGCTGTGTCATATAAAGGTGATATGGCTCATTGTCCAGGGCAGCATAACCTTCATGGGGGGGGGGGGGGGGGGGGGGGACATCCCAAGAAGTGTTCTGTCTCTTATTTAAATGTGATTTCATACATCTCCTCGGTTGCACACAGTTTAGGGACCACAAGAAACTTTACTGTACACCATCATAGGTTAGTGACACTAAAGTTGGGGTTTAATTCACAGATTCAGATTTGCTGCACAACTTTCACAAATCTGAATAGCTTTTCTTCATCTCTAGCTTGACTTCCATGCTGCTTGGGCTGCAGCAACAAGGTCCTTGGTTGAAATCCAGGTCGGGGCCTTTCGCCATGGAGTTTGCATACTCTCCCGTGCCTGCATGGGTTATTTCTAGGTACTCCACCTTTCGCTCCTTGGGGTTTCTGGTATACTGGAGATCTCTCCGGGTGCAGGCAACCTCTTGCTGTGATGTTTTATTTATTGACTTATTTTTTGTGACATTTAAGTATCATCTGACTGTCTGGAAATTACGTTTTAACACTCTACAAGTGCCCCAAAGCAGTCTAAAAATGATTAGCCAGATGAATCAGAAAGTGAGACATGCTGACCATTCTGGTTATGGTTTGAAGAACGCAACAAATTGTCTGCACTGCATAGTGTAAGATCAAGTAAGGTTATTATTAAAAGACAACTTCAACTTTCAGTTTGAGGCCGGTATATAGTATAGTTTAAAACAACATAAAAAGTAGCAATGTAATAGCACATTCCAAATCCTGCCTGCACCCACGGTATTACTAATATGTCTCCAGCTATCTGCGGCAGTCTGGATTGTGAATGTTGCCGTGTAAGAAGGTGATGCTGGAGTGTCTTTTTCCTGTGGTTTTGAAACAAAACACAGCGATCAGACTGTGATCAGACTGACCACACCAGAACTGGATGGTTTTGTACTGAGGAGTGATTATTTAAAACACAATGTGAAATGAGTGAACCCTGTGGTAATTTTAATTTGCTTTTTATAGCATTAGGACTAAGTTTGATTTAAGTTTTGGATATATAGAACAGAAGATATAGAAAGTTCAACCCTGGACTGAATTATTCTACACTGCTCCCAGTTTTTTTTTTTTAAATACGGTTTGTGATCCCTGAAAACGATCTCTGAAAATTAGTAGTGATTTATATTTTTCAGGAACATGGATGAAATCATCATCTCTCTTCTTGAAGCACAAGACAAATCACTGCAAGAACTGACACTGCAAATATGAATCAAAATATTTCTACAATGTGCAGTTTAAATACCAATTTCCATTATTTATGCAGTCATATTGAATAAATTATATGTTTTCCAATGAGACCTGTTTGTTAGATAAGAAGTACCCTTTCAACCTTTAAGCAGATTTAAACTGTTTTTTTTCCTCAAGCCCATATTACAGTATCAATGTTTTCTAATTGGTCTGAAGTAAGTAGCTGAAAGCAGAAAATAATTAACAGAAATAAAAGCTTGGAAATATCAGTGTGTAATTAAACTTTATAATGTGCTTGATTGTGTAAACTGAATTACTGAAATAAAGGATAGTTCTATGATGTTCTGATTTACTGAATAAGACTATTTGTTGCAACCTGTCTAAGAACTTACCTTGGTGGGAACTTTATGCACACCAGACCTGCCATAAAGAAAAAAACAATCACAGAAGAAGGCTTCTCTTTCCACCCCTTTATAGTTCCCGTCTATAAAAAAAAAGAGCAAGGAAAAGCAGCCTTTCCATCCTTCCTACCAATGCAGGAGAAGCCCATTACTATGTTCATCTTCTCAACATTTGACAGGTGGAAGTAGAACTTTGGGGTTTATGTTTTAATTATAAAGAATTCCAGATGTGTAGGGGGCTCATAAATTAGAAGCAGAGCTACTCAAATGTCTTTTTTCAAAGGGACCAAGCGGGTCAGCATCTGCTTCTCATTGTAAGCAATGTTATTAAGGGCCCCGACTACAGAAAGGCCCAAGTCCCCAGTCTGGCCCCGCAATAATTGACACTATTAAATGTGCCTAAACAGATTTAGAGCATCCAGAAAAGTTACATTTGTCTTGCAGAGTGACTGTAATCATCCATTTTAAATTGAAAGGAGCAAAGGAGATGTAAGAAACCTGCCTCTTAATCTGCTGCATGATATGAAGGTAGTGAGAATAGATATATAAAAACATACCAAAAAGGTTATAAAAAAGCACAAATACGGAGAAATTAGAAAGCCTTTTTTAGCCACATGGAAAATATATATTAATCTTATAAACTTTGTATCTATTTTGCTTAAAACCTGTATGTAATGCTTCAGACAGTGAAAGCAGATACAAGAATCCTATCTATAGTCTACTTATCAGAACAATATGACAGTAATTTCTCATACGATATCCTTGGTAGAAAAATTTATTATCAGACTTGTATGACTGGCCAATACATAGAAAATATTTGTGGTGTCACACATGCAAGACATAAACCATTATCAAATCTAGTGATACAATTACAAGGAAATCCATTAATAAACAAAAAGCAGCTGACTGGGAAATTATTGCCAACTTTAGTATATTTGCCAAATATTTTGGAAGCATTTTGAGTATTTCATAAAAAACCATTCCATTCTTGTATGGAGAAATACACATGATAAATGCAAATGTGGCCAGTTTCAAGAGTAAATCATGTAAGCGTTATATGATGTGCAATAAATT
The DNA here is from genome assembly GCF_011125445.2 of Fundulus heteroclitus. Lineage (NCBI taxonomy): Eukaryota > Metazoa > Chordata > Actinopteri > Cyprinodontiformes > Fundulidae > Fundulus > Fundulus heteroclitus. Next base: position 18,840,338 of record NC_046379.1, read on the forward strand.
AAACATTAACAGAAGTTGACTGACTGCTTAATTTTGTATACGTTTTTTTTTAGTTTTATTTTTTTCCAAATGGGTAAGGATTTTAAAGAAGGGTGGTGTGCGGGTTTATGTGTGGTCTGAACTGTATCACAACAGTGTTTTTTAATCACAACAAAATCATAATGCACAGGCTAAAACTAAGGTGAATTCACACAAAGGCCATTTCAGCTTTGTCCATTTTTATATTGCCAATTTACAACAGCACCCGTCATGAAAGAGCACCTTTCTTAAAAATAATTCATACCCACTGAAGTTTTTTTTTACATGCTATGCTTTCACATTAAAACCACTAACTTTCATTTATTTTATATGGCATTTTATGTGATAGACAAATGAAGTGGATGTAAAACAATAATCTTTTTCATGACACTGCTCAAGCTCAGTCAGCTTTGATGGTGGGCATCTTTATACAACAATTTCCAGATCTGGCTACATATCGGAACTGGACTGAGGACTGGACTTTGACTAGGCCTTTTTAACACATACATATTTTTTCTAAGTCATTTCATTGTGACATTTGCTGCAGGTTGTAGGTAGTTCTCAGGTCGTTTAGAGCCTCAAACAGCTTTTTTCTCCAGAATTGCCATAGCATCTAGCTTCTTGGTATCTGCTGAAGAAAAGCAAGAGTGTATCAAGAGTGATGTACAGTGATAGTTTTTGCCACACGTCGTATTTCGTATGCAGGCGAAACATGGAATTTGTGCCTCAACTGACCAGAGCACCTTCTTCCACATGTTTGCAGTGTCTCATAAATTTATGGTATCAGAATAAAAAATATGAAATAGAAATTTGCACCATACATTTCAGATTTGTATTTGTAAAAACAATAAGATCCTTAAAACTATCAGCATCCTTCCATATCAAAATGATGACTTCGTCTGTTGTGACATTGACATTTGTGGTATTAATGACACCGAATGTTTTTTTTTTTTGTGAATATGTTCAAAGCCTCTCTTTTGCCACTGGCTCGGCAGACACACGTGATTCTTGGTAAAAGATGGATAATAAGGGCCATAGAGGGTTGAACAGTTGAGGCAGGATTGATGTGAAGGTGTGTCATAGTGAAAAACTATTCTTCTTTTTATTCTGTTGTGTAGGCACAAGTAAATTGGGGCAGGAACTCTCCAGAGTGTGATTGAAAGGGTGAGAAGTTAATTTGGCAGCTTTTCCTCCTCACTTTGCTAATGTTTCCTCTCAGGACTAAAGTCCCTCACCACCTAACCCCCATCTCTTAATCTCTCCAAGCTCTCCAACACTCAGACACTGTGCAGCCTCATCACCTCACATGCATTTCTGACCTGGTTCATGTGCCTTTGCTCACATTCACATGATTGGTCCCCATTTCTAAATAGACCACCTTCCACATTTTCCCCCTCTCAGCATTAGTAAGAATTACCACCCCTCACACAACCCCCACAGAGCGCACACCCTCGTGACAAAGCGTCCTCCATCACTGCAGTGCACACTGACCCGAGACGAAACCTTTTCTCCAAGGGAAACATCCTGCTCTGCAACACTTTGGCTCAAGTGTGTTTTCTCCAGGGGCATCAGGGGTGCACGGGTGGGCGGCTGGGCAGGTTGCGGGAGGAGGGTGGGTGGAGGAGAAGGGGGGGGCTCCATAGTAATGGCGGTGTGGTACTTGAGCTAAATGGAGACCATGTTGGTGTATCTTCACAGACTGTCAATCAGAAGGCCGCTGATGTGTGTGGGGCGTGGGTCTCTGCAACAGCTCAGGGGAAGATGAAGGGTCATAAACGGCAGTTGTGAAGGTGGCGGCGGTGGGTAATGGGCTTGGCGTGAACATAAACATGTGTATGTGCATGCAGTGTGTTTCTTACTTTGTTGAGAACCACATGGGATCCTTGCTCTGCTCACTCACCACATGTAGAGTCGTTCCCATAAAGAGGAGAGTGTTGCGTGGAGGGAAAAAAGATTGGGGGTCAAGAGAATTATGCTGACTTTTCTTTTAAAAATGCATACTTTTGTCTCATTTCTGTGATTTAAAAACAAATTTTATGTGTTACATAGATGTGCTTGGTAGCAGAAGTAAAATTTCATTAGTGTAGTTTAGCCATTTTTTGCCTAGAACTCTCAGCTTCAATTGATATGATACTATATTGTAATACAAATGATAGTTGCTGATAAAAAACATTGTACCCACAGCAACAAATGTTACATAGTAGACAAGCGAATCTTAGCAATTAATGAACAGAACATGTACCATATATATATATATATATATATATATATATATATATATATATATATATATATAAACCTATCATGTTACATAAATTCACTTTTATATACATCTTCCTTTCGCTCTCATGAAACTTTTTATATGAACGCTTATTAAAAACAACAGGATGTGTTTGTTGTCAGGGAGCATAAATGATGTACAATAATATAAGTCCATCATGGTTTACCTAAATAAGTCTAGAGTTGCAGGGGGGGGGGGGGTGAATCTTACTTTTTGGAATGTGGCACCACATCTGAAAGGTCACCAAATACCTCAAGCGGAAACATTTGTGATAAAACCTGATAAGATAAAAGAAAAGGTCAGTGCCCAGAATATTGCAATATAGATTTTTTTTTTTTTTTTTACAAGAAAAGTTTAGTTCACTTGAACCGGGGATAACTTTTTACACAATGGGGAAAAAATGTTCCGGGAAGTTTAATTTCTAATGAGTTGAATAAAGTGTAAAATACAGACTGCAATCCAAAACAGTTATTTAATTATGTTAATATATCGAAGTAGCTGTGTGGATAAAGCACATTTCTAATGTTTGATGTGAAAATTTAAAATGGTGAACATCTGCCATAAATTTCCGGTTTTAAGTATTTAAAATCTAATAAAACTGTTTAAAAATGATTGAAAGCAACATTACAAAATGATAAAAAAAATAATACAAATGTTAAATAATCTATAAATACTTTCTGAAAAGTCAACCTTTTTTGTAATTAATCAAGCAGTGAAAGACTCAAGGAATTATTCAAACCATGGTGCCAAAAATATTCCCTCATATGCCTTCACACAAACATGACCTTGAGTAACATCCTATTGTCAATGCATAAAGTTTAGTAAGATGTTTTCCCACTCTTTATAGTTGATAATATAAACATATTCCAAAACATATTATTTTGGAATATGTTTATGAGAATTTGTTACCATTCTACCAGAAGTGTATTTGTGAGGTCAGACACTGATGTTAGATGAAAAAACCCTGACTCCCAGTCTCTACACTACAGGTGTTCTGTTGGGCTGTAGTGAAGGCTCTGAGCAGGCCAATTAAGTTCTCTATCACCAAAATTGTGAATATCTTTATCACCATTGCTTTCTGTGCTGGTGTATGACCATTTTGGAACAGGAAAGGGCAATCCCTAAACTGTTCTCACAAAGCTGGGATCATGAAATCGTCCAAAATCTTTTGGTCTGCTGAACTATTAGGAGTTTTATTTCCGTTGGAACCAAGTGGCCGGGAGCCACACACCATAATCAACCCCCTCTACACAATGGAGTCAGGCCAGGGATGTTGCCCTGTTAGCTGCCCAACCCAGATTTGTCCATCAGATTACCAGATATAAACATGAACTGTCGCTCCAGAAAATGCCTCCACTGCTCCAGAGTCCCATGGCATTGTGCTCTACTTCAATAGGGGTGATGTTTTGCATTGCTGTTGAGTATATAAAGCTTGTTTGCAATTCCTAGGTCATGAAAAGCCATTCCATGAAGCTATACACAATGCTCTTGAGCTAATCTAAAGACAACATGAAGTATAGAGCTCTTTAGCTATTAGCTTTGCACACTCAGCAGTCAAATTAGTTTTATTGACTGGGTAATGGCTCAAATCTTTCTGCAGGAAAAAAATAACCCTGTGCCCATTTTGTACAGATGGAGTGATACAACATGAGAAATAGGATGAAGATGGTCCCAAACTGTTAAACGGCTAATACTCCTTGAGTAAGAATAGGGATGGTCTTCACTTTCGCAGCTACAGTAAGCAGTGACTTTATTCCTCAAACCTTTAAAGACAATCTTGTTGCTGATGCAGAAACGGTATGCCAACAACATATTTGAAACGTGTTTTAAGAATCAAAACAAAGTTAATGACGTGCATAATTTAACTCTTTGAGGTTGTCCTTTTTAAAATACAACTAATTTGCTACAGCTGCAGTCTGTGCAAGTACAGAACAGTGATACGTGTGCGTAGATCCGTTTAACTTTTGTGACATCGGTCAGTTGTCATAAATGTTCCAAATCTTATTCAAGCTGGGTGGGGTTTTAGAAAAGGGATCCAGAAGGACTTACATCACTTTGTTGCCAACAGAGGTTCTTGCAATTAGTCAAACACTATCCTGACATTCTTGAAGGCTGAGGCCAGAAGCTTGTGCATAGACCCATGATCTCAGACATGGGTCTATGCACATAGACCCATATATTCACACAATGGTGTGAATATATGGGTCTATATTCACACCATTGCACTGAACAAAGACCTTTAACACGTACATGCACACACCATCAGCAACTTTCCATTCATTTATAGTCGCCTGCTTGCACATACCGGTGTCCCCATTGCGTGAGCAGTCCCCTCAGCGGTGTTATTTCTTGACATACCGAGACAACAATATGGAGAGATTACCAGAAACGGACAATGATGTAATCCGTGGTGACATGCTAACTGCACGTGCAAAGAGTGCCATTTTCAGACAGTGATCATACAGTTAATTTAGGACAGAGAAAGGGAATAGGTCTTCACAAAGTATGAAGCAAGGATCAAAACTTAGGAGTCTAAGGCAAAGGTCTGCATGTGTGTGCAATGCAATAACATGCCTGCCTACAATTTGTATGATTTTTGCGTGTATATGTCAGGTCATGTTTGTGTGTGCGCGCTAATGGACTCCTTCCCTACAGCCAGCTGCTGGATAGAGAAGCACATGCAGGCTAACGCACTACAGGTTGCTGTGTGAGACAGACCAGGTCAGCTGGTGACAGTGTGCAGCCCCTCGCTTGCCTCATTTATCTGCTGTGGCAGAGGACAGAATGCAATTTCCTGTGAGGGGGAGGCCAGGGGAACAGAGCTGTTAGGGGGCCGGGGGATGCAAGGAACATCAAAGGCCCCTGAAAGCTATCAGGAACTTGAGTACTGCCAGCGCTGCGTGCCAACTCGCCAGTCCTTGCTCTCCCTGTGGTGAAACCGGACATCAGCCATGGCTATACCCCCTATTCACTGTGTTTGTTAATATATGTGTGGATATGGGTCTGTGGGAGGAGGATAAAAATACCCCTCCATTTAGAGGCTCAGACACCTTGAGCTGGAGCACTCAGAGCAGCCATTAGGCATGCTGCAGAATGAGGAGAAGGTCACAGTTTATCATTCCTGCCACCCTTCCTCTGCAGCACGGACACCCTCTTGCTTTCCTCTCCATCCTTCCCTCCGCCTCTCCCTGACAGTTCAGCTTACTGGCTGAGCATCCTCTTGTTGCTGTCTGCAGGATCAAGACGACAGACTTGGAGCAGGAATGTTTGATTCGAACTGTTTGGTTGAGTGCATGTGTGAGCGCCGTTAGATGAACTCTCCAAAATAAATCAGATTGAGTTTGTTTGCTGTGGTTGTATGCCCGCGAGTGCTATTATGCACATGTATGTTCTCGTCTCAGTTTGAATGTTGACAAAACAGCTTGTGTTACTACCCTTTGCGTGTGATTTATGAATAAGTTAACGATGCAAGTTCAAAACTTATCTTAAATAAGTCCTATTTGTATGTGTATTAGAACTTTTGAGGCATTTAGGAGATAATTATATAAGTATATTACAGAAAATAATAAAGCTAGACCAGTGGGACTTTATCTCTGCCCCTATTTGCATCCTGGTAATATTTTTTATGTGACATGAAAAAGCACCCTATTAAGAAATGGGGAAAATGTCTCCGTTATTGCAAACACCACCCTAATGTAACATAACCTTAATGACATGAAAAAGTCTTTTTCTTTAGATGATCATACAGTAAAGCTGCTCTCAGCCAGATCCCAAACTCTTTCAAAGAAACTCACTACCGTTGCCCTTTTTTGCAACCTCTGCCACAATTTTCCTGGAAATCTGTGTGAAGGGAGGGAAGTATAACTTTTAAGTTATCTGTTGCGTGTGGACCAATCTGACCATTTAACGTACTAAAATTGACCAGAACCGGCATGGATCCCAAAGCCAAAATAGCTCCACGAGCCTGTTCACAGCTCAGACCATCACCTTACCACAGCACCAAAAAAATGCAGCATTTCCTTTAAACTGTCTATGCTCAATTGTCAGGTGAATTATCAAGCAACAACAGTGAATTCTGCATTCACGTCTCGGTGGTCTCAAACAAACATGCAGCAGCCATGGAGCAGATGGCTCTGTTTGCTCTATCTGGAGCCTATCGCCAACAGAGTGGCTGGTGTTGCCCATGGAATGCTTTTGCGTTGGTATGTACGTTACTGTGTGTGGGAGGTCATAGAAATGACCTCCTCTCATTGTTTTCCGCCTTCACCCAGTCTGCTGCGTTTGTGCATTTCAGCACAAGGCCACCTTACTTTGTCTTTCATTACCAGCTATTGCAGGAACATTTAACCTTGTTAGTTGAAAGCGTGGAGCTGGAGGTCTGGTCGGGGGCTGTGAGGTAGGGCACCGGGGGTGGGAAATCTTATCATGGGCATCAGAAATAGCTTGTCGGCAGTCATTCATTGGGCTTGGGGAAATAAACCAAACCTCCTCCCTTCAAAATGACAGAGTCAGACAGATAACAGTAGACCAAGGGGGTCCCCTCTCCCCTTTCCTCAATCCTCTATCACTCTTGCTCCACATCTTTACCTCTCTGTGGCTGGTTTTATTGGAAAGGAAACAAAACAGAAAGCCTCAGTGTGGGAAGCCACTTGTTATCTGAGAGTCTTGGGAATCGAGGCCTGAGCAGAGGCTTCACTCAGCGCACTAATGAAAGCAGAACAATTTGGCTGCTTTCGTTCCCAACATAGTTAGACCCCTCCATTGCCATTTCAGTACAGGTACTCCCACTTCCATGTGCCTCCCATCTTCATTTTCATTCTTCCTTTTCAACCACTCCGCACCCCGAACTCGTGTTCCATCATCAAGTTGGGTAATTCCGTGAACCCTAACCCTCCTGCTGTCTTTGGGTCAGATTTGGAAATGCTCATCTGTCATTCTAATGAAAAAATATTGGTGAAACTTAAACTTTAAATCAGGGACCCATTGAGTACAGACGTTTTTAGAAATCTATATCGTTAGAAGTTGATTGTTATTGTTTTTTTTTAGATCTGCGTCTAGAGAAAGCATGTTGGACAGCTTTTCAAAAGTCACATATGACCCTTTCAACCGCAGAAAATCCTCCCTATTCAAAAGTTCATTAAGGGAAGAAGATTTAGGTTTCCAAATCTTAACAATGCAGCAGAGAATCATCAAGTTCACCTTTGTTTGCCACATAGCTGAGGTTTACCATCCCCAGGTGAGCGACTGATAGCTTCTCTCTGTTCTGATTTTCTACATCCTGTGACTCCCAGTGGAGCTTGGGTAGGGAGCTAGCAGGGCCATGTGAATGCCATATAGTAAGGTAAGACTTGGCCGTCGGGCATCCGGAGAGAAGGCTCAGCTCCCTTTGTCGTTCATCCCTGACAGGTTGAGGCGATGCACAGACAAACTCCTCCCACCCACTTTCACCTGCAGTATTGTCCCGGGTGGAGGGTTTGCAGGGGTAGCACTGAGATGTCCCCATAGGGCACAGCTTCTATGTAGCTCGATATCCCAGTGGGCTTTGCCGACCTCCAGAGAGAGGTTAAATGAACCCAGGGCTGTCTGACGGACAAAGGCCGCAGGTCAGCACCCAATCCTTTGATCCATTTCTGCCCTCTTCAGACCAGAGAGCCAGACCTTTTTGTTTCACCGTGCTTTTCTATCCCTTGGGGTAGTCCCCTTTTTTCCTCTCAATCTGCCCCTGACAATGGAGTCACTTACAAAGCTCTGTGCGTTGTTTGGTCTGCCAGTCACCAGAGGGAAAAGGTTTCAAAAGGAAGGTAGCGGGGCTCAGTATCTCCAAGTCCCCTGTGTGGAGATAGATACTAAGTCTTTCAGTGCCCTGCACTAGGCCACAACCCCACAGCTGCACCCAGCTCTTTAGGGGGCTAATCCAATAAAGATAAAATAAAATGTATGGGGGTAAACTGTTGCAAAAAGGAATGGGGAAATTTGTTCACACAGTTAATTTCACTTTAGCTCCAACTCCAATTATTTAATTTTGAAAACCCTAGTGTGATACCAACAGTACGAAAAAGCACCTGAAAAATCTCCTCCCAAAAGCCTATTTTGCAAAACACTTGAAGTCTTAATGTCTTATTGTGTCTTCTGTGTTTTATCTCAAAGGGTCACATTCTCAAGGAGGGTTAAAGCCAACCTGCCTCTGCACCGCCAAGTATGGTAGTCACGGCCCCCTCAGTGGTCATCTTAAGAGTGTTTGAGTAGGCCAGTTGCCTTTGGCTGAGCCAAAAAGCAAAGCTCTCGATTTAACAGTCCGTTTACATTCCCACCCTCATTTATGGTGACAAGGTATTGATCATGACGAAAAGAACGATATCCCAGATACAAAAGGCTGAAATGAGCTTTCTCTGGAGGGTGGCCACGCTCAGCTTTAGAGATAGGGTGGGGAGCTCTCTTATCTGGGGGGTGCTCAAAGTAGAGCCGCTGCTTCTCTGCATCGAAAGGAGCCAGTTGAGGTGGTTTGGACATCTGATCAGGATGCCCCCTTGGTGCCTCCTTTTGGGGGTTTTCCGATAGTGTCCTACTGGGAGGAGACCCTGGGGAACATCCAGAACTCACTGGAGGGAGTAAATATCCTGTCTGGTCTGGGAATGTCTTAAGGTGCTCCAGAATGACCTGGAACATGTTGCAGAGGAGAGCGATGTCTGGGTTTCTCTCCTTGACATCTTGCCCCCTAGACCCAATCTCATATAAGTGGAAGACAATGAAAGGATGGATGGGTGGATGGTCAGCCGCACTGTTTAAAGATTTAAGGTAGTGATAACAAATGTCTTATATGACCAGTTTGCAAATGGATTTTAGGCAAAAAACACACTAGGGGTCATCACAGCGTGACTGAACGGGTTGAATGGATTGTGGTGAAGCATTCAAATATAGAACAGGAGCTGTGTGGATTTTTCTAAGAAAAGCAAAGCACACAAGCAAATGGTTAAATCATGGTCCATTTAGTCATTCATCTGACCGACAGGCCTTTTATGACAGTATATGTACCAGTCCTGGGTTAGAGAACCCACCTGGTCTTTCTTGTGTCAATAACTGCTGTCCAGAACGATATTATATAAAAAAACATACAATAAAACTGAAAGCCAAGAAAACAAGAAAAAGGAAAAGAAAACCAACAGAAACAGTTGTTGTAAATAGATGTCCAAAGGTGAACAGTGTATTACTCATGAACTGCAGGGACATTAAAACATTGCTGCCAAGAAATCGCAATAAACCTCTTTACTTTTGTTGAGCCAGTTGACAAACCAGCACATTACTTTTACCTCTTGTAATAAAAGATACCTCTCAAAAACTGGATTTCCATTTGTGGCAATTTTAGGATAACCAGTTGTGCTTTTTTTTAGACCAAATTTAGCAAACTAAGTCTAACTAACAAGTCTAAGCAAACTTAGACTTGTTCTTTTGATGTTTTGCAGAAAAACTTTCACCCTTTACATTTCAATAACATGTTATTTAGATGGAAGGTTGTGTCATCTTTTCTTTTTATAATTAAATGTTTTCATTGTCAACCTTTGATATGTATTGAATACCAAATAAAAAAAACATTGTGGAATTTGGTTGTCTTCTAAAATCCCTTCTAATGTCAATCCAGCCATCCCTTTGCACCTCACCTCTAGTTTTGTCCCTTTTGACATATTATTCTGATCTTAATAAGCAGTCTTTAATGTCTGATATTGAGGTTCACCACATTTATTTAGAAATGTTTGCTATAATATTTTGCCAAGTTTAATAAATCAGTTAAATGCAGGATTGGGTGTACCCGGGTCTGCTTTTGAGTTAATGTTGATCAATAGTTGCAGTTGTGTTTGCTGTGAAATCAAACAGAAACCCTCAGTTTTCTAAAGAAAAAAAAAGAAACATGATTTCTAAAAAAAATTGCTCGAATTTAGAAAAAAAAAAAAAAAAAACTCTCTGTGTCAACCCCCTTTTGCTAGCACCCAAATACTGTATATATCATTTTCTACACTGACTGGAACACCCAATTTCTTTCCAGCCTTTGTGGCACTTTGGACAAACGTGATGTAGGCAGTGTTGAGAAACCTTTGCGCCCAGTGAGGCATGATTAGGAGGGTCCCACCACTGATCTACAATCTTCTCAAAAGCAGTTAAACCAGCTAGACATGGTTTGTGAGAGTCTCGAACAAAATCAGCAATAGAGTCAATTACCCAAGATGTGCCATGGGGTCATCTGGTAGTTGTGGTGGGACTTGAATCTTATAGTTTTCTGGTAGTTGGTATATTAGTTCACCAACAGGCTTCATTCTCTTTACCAAACAAACAAACAAACAAACAAAATTCTTGACATTCAGATTGTCATCCCTGGTCACCCTGAGGGGGAGGAATGAGTAGAACAGATCCAGTTTATTGGTGTAAACTAAGCTTTTTGAGCAAATGTTAAGTGCATATTTAGGAGATTTTTTATTGTTTGATTCACCAGAAACATTTGATTCACCAGAAACAATAACATTTGTCCTCTAATTCAAATGTTATTGTTCAAGTTTCTGCAATGAAAATTAGTAATAATATGATCTCATGCATGTTTTGATATGTTTGTGAACCAGACAAAGCGCATGTCAGCGTTTTCAAGCAAATGCATTTTGCAGCTAAATACTCTTATGTAGTAGGCACTGCTTGAAGTGGGCCACGCTTGCTATCTTTTGCATACTCCACTGTGCTTAAACCCTTTGAAGTGCACGGGGCCTTAAATGACGAGGCAGTAATTGGCTATAGGAAATGTCTGGAAAATCTGCAGGAATCTGTTTTAACAAACCGTTGATAGATTTGGACCCAACTGTTGCTATATCTGACTGTTTTACATGTTAAGTTAATGTTGAGTCTAATTGCCTGTTTAGCTTTGTTATCAAACTTTGTATCAAACTAGATTATCCTGTCATTGTGATGGATAGGATACTCTAGTTTAGGCTCTCTTTTACACATTTGTAGTGCAAAAGGAGTCATTTGGGCAACTTCTTCTGATCTAAATACTTGTAAAATTTAGCTGAATCTCACCACAACTACAAATTTGTCATTATTTCTTTTGTGAAAACAAACAACAGAATTACGTCATAAACTATTTAAATGCCATACCTATATCTGTCCCTGGTTATTGTTATAAAGGCATACATTAACCTCAGAAATGGCCACTTTGATGATAAAAAGGCTTTGAATCAAAATGGTCCATATCAAATCTCTTTGCCCTTAACAAAAGCTCAAGTTGTCACAGAGTTATTGTTTTAAATTATAACTGACTTCATGTAATATCTGAGTAGGTCCCATCATAACTGCAATAGAAATGAGTATTTGTGTGTGGCAGGAGCCCTAACAGAGGGCCATAGGGGCAGGAATGTAAGGACTGCACCGCGGCCCTCTGTGGTGCTAATGGATTAACAGACCAGCTTGGCATGCTAATGGAGATTGTCTGTGATGTAATGAGCTTCTAATTAGGTCACCTCTGAGCCTGACCCCCTTGTAATGAGGGCGGGGGGCAGAAGAGAGGAGGGGCCAGCCCCGGTGATAGCTCCCTGACCTGCAGGTGTGAACTGGCCCGGGCTGTAAACAGGGCTGGACATTCCTGGCATTCTCAGCTCAGCATCCCCTCCCGAAACTCCCCTCCTCCTGCCTGCCAATAACCCTTCTGCAGTGCTAAGGGTGGATACACTCACAGAGAAACAATTGGAGCCACATTTCATGCTCCAAGGTGCTTCCCAGTTAAAGAAAAATCCATGTGCCTCAGCTATTCATTAATTATGTGATACTGCTCCATAGAATATAGTCTGAACATTGGGGTGTTGTGACATTATACTTCCTCCTGGATTCATGAGCCAAACGTAAGAAAAGTGGGACTATCAGATGGGTTTGATCAGTCTGTGTTGTTTTGGCATATTATCCTCACCCAACTGGCCCATCTTTGCAAAATCATAATTAGCACTGAACCTTTCACACTATCTGCTTCAGATAGTTTCACCTGCCAAAAGATTGTTTTCTTTTGCCTTGTCCTAAAACACTTTCATGGCAGAAAAAAAACTCCTCCTTATTTGTCTGGAACGTGACACACACACTAGACTACCAAGCAAGGGACGAGGTAAAGAGCCATTCTTCTCCCTTTGCTGCACATTCTCTGTGAAAGGATTCCAAGACCATTGCCAGGAGTTTTATTGCTCACTTTATGAACATTGGATTATAATTTGCATTGCAGGATTGGTCTAGCAGGGTTTATGGAAAGTGCACAGAACTGTACCAAGTAAAGTGTAAATGAGGGGAACTTTGTTGGTTTTCATCTCCTCAACATATTGAATTAATTTGACCTATTCTCACAATGTCTCTCTAAGGAGCATTTGTTTCCAATTAACATTATGGAAGCATGTGGGCTGGAGCTGCATGTATTTGTGCATCCCAGTTCTTTTCGGCATAGTTACCACAGGTGGGTATGCGTGTGTGTCTACATCCAGTATGTGTGTGTGTGTGTTTAGCCTGAAAGGAGTTGGTGTGAATTTGTAGCGTTTGTTGTTCTCAAAGGAATAGATAGGATCAGTGCAGGTTATCAGCCTGGGAGGGTGGTGACCAGGATGCAAGAAGCTTGGGGTGGGTGGAGTGGTATGATGAATGACCTATAGGAGCTTATCGCCCTGTTTGTAATGTTGAACTTATCAGATGTTGTGGCCTAGTCAGTCACTTGGATGGTCTTTGCCTGTGAGCTAAAAACAGTGAGTAGTTGTGCAGACCTTTGGAATGACTAATTTTAATTAAAGTGCAGTAACTTAAGCTCTTTGTGCCTCAAATTGCTGCTTTATTTTAACAAACCTTTATGTCATCACTGACCAGTGTTAATCATGTTTTATGCTTTCTGGTAATGCTAAATGTTCTACTGCATTTTTCAATTCACAGGTCAAGCTAAGTTCAGTTTGAGTCAATACCACTATATACACAATGCCAGAAGAAAGAATACTGTCCACGTTTAGATACAAAAAACAACATTTGACAGTGACGTGCGGTAGGGTTCATAGCTGGTGAGAAACTGACGTCATCAGAGTCAGATTTACAAATATATACACTCTACAGAGTAGATTTGTTATAAAGTGCTGAAGGAGACTGATTGAGCCAAATAAATTCACCAAGAGACATGGAAAAATTTTGATTCTTTAATGAAAAAAAATATAACTAATTTATTTGTAATTTGATTGGCAACAGTTGAGTTATTATGGATTCCTGCATTTGTAACACATTCTAAAACTATAACCCACATTACGCACATTTCATTACAAAAACAAAACATGAATATTTATCGCTGTCTTATCTCTACTTATAAATGAAGTTCATGCGGCACTCTTTCTGCACAAAAATATCGGTCATTTTCTGGTAAAAGTTCTCTTGTCTTCTTCAGTTTTAAAAGTCTCTCAGTCTCAGTGAAGCTCACTGCCAGGGAGGAAAGCCTTCCTTGATCAGTCCTGATCCGCTGTATGTTTAAAGTCTTTTTAGTGCTTTATTTGTTTAGCATAACTCGCTAATAATACATCCATAACTTGCTGTCACTCTGCAGTTGTGGGATCACGAGCGGTGCCCCTTGAGCGCCCCCTGCCTAGAGGCCAAGGAACTGCCGGCCTCACTTACAACCAGCTCTTTGCTGTTTATGATCGCGCAGCAGCACGAAAATATGTTACCTGCACACAATATGATGACCAGAACACAATTCGTAATCCACATATATTAAATTGTGGAAAATCAGTTCATAACTGTTTGAACAATTGAATTTATGATCTAGAGACAGGAAGATGCATTCACAGAATGGGAGCCAGCGCAGTTAACATGGGATTCCGCAATCGCAGGGGAGGCCAAGCTCGCTGCTTCGTTATCAAGCGCCACCAAAGATTTACATGAAAAATAGCGAAAAGTCTGCGATTTTAAACAAAAATATGATCAAAAATTAGGAAATTAGAGAAATAAAATACTTATTACAAATGACTGAGTAAATCACAATTTATATTATGTTATCATTATTATATATTTTCCTTCTTTCCTTGTTGCCTCCCCTGTCTGCACGTCACTGAAATCTGATCAGTCAGGGGTGAGCTGAGATAATTTCATATACGATATGAGATTCCTAGTCCAAGTGTAGCTTGAGAAGTGCTATTCAAATTTTTCAGTTACAAATGTGTTTAAGAAGCCTTAACCACATTTAAATTGTTTGTGTGGCATCATTTTGGGTTTTCAAAGAGAAGCAAAGCAACCTGCTCCGTGTTAGCCGCTAATAATGCTAAAGTTAGCATCTTTCTTCTGAGCTTCCTATTGCTACACTAAAAGGTTATTTCACAGTTAAAAACAAAAACTCTAAAATACAAACACTGATTAAACCAGGGGATGCATGGTGGAGCAGTTAGCACTGTTGCCTTGCAGCAAGAAGGTCCTGGGTTTGAATCCCTGCCTGGGGTCTTTCTACGAAGACTTGCGTGTTCTTCATGTACAGTAGCTTCCTCTTGCAGTTTAAAACACCACTGTTAGGTTATTTGTCCGCTCTAAATTTCCCTTACGTGATGAATGTGTGAATGATGTTTTGTTTCTGTGTTGCACTTTGAGAGATTGGCAGCTTGTCCAGGTTGTACCCCGCCTCTCGCAAAATGGCCGCCGTGATCCTTCCACGAACAAGCAGGCATAGACAATGGATGGAGGATCAAAACAAACTGGGTTATTCAACATGGGAAAAAAGGTTCCTTAAACATAATTTGAGATCAATTAAATATTTATATTGTAAAAAAAAAAAAAAAAAAAAAAAAAAAAAAAACGAGTCACAAAAAGATTTTTTTCAGATTTTTTCCACCTTACACTTTGACAAGCTGAAAATCTAGGCCTAACAAAACAGTGTGCACAGTTTCTTTATAACTGTTTTAATTAATTGACGAAACCTTTATCATAACGGGGAAAAAATTAACTCTAAAATTTAATGTAGTTCTCTGGAATGCAATATAGTGCATTGTTTCCTAAGTTGGATGCATCACTAAACCCTTAGTCTCCAATAGAAAAGGAAAATGACAACTATCTGGATTGATTTTCTAGGCTGGCCTTTACTACGGTTGTGACTATTTCAGCAAGACCTCTAAAGTCATGGAGATACAGTAAAAGGAGCACCTAAGCAGTAAGTGGACCCTCTCGATTAGTCCTTTATTCTTTCAATTACTTTAGTGGCCTGGACTCATTAAGCCATCTATAAGTGGTTTGCTCTTGATCAGAAGGCTTTTATAGGGCTTTTTCTTAGCCTTGGGGGAATAATCAGACTCCAGTAGTTGTAGGAAGTCATCAGCATTGATAGTCTACCTCCCTTTTCTCCGTGGGGGTCCAGTAACGCTTATTCCACTTCATAAGTGGACTTAGAACCATCAGATTTACACATTTGAATGGCATTTCTTCAATTTATATTTTGAGTGTATTTTCTGTGTGGCACTAGTGGCCTGAATTTGACAGTAGGCTGAGAGGAAATGGGGTTGGGATAGAGAAGTAAGACATGCAGCAAAGGTGCACAGGGCAAGACTTGAACTCAGAACGGCTGCGTCGAGGACTAAGGCCTCCAAACATGGGTCACATGCGCTACCCCAGCACCACCACTGTGCCCCCCAGTATCTTGTATCTTCACGGACAGGAAAAAGTTATCTAATCTCCAGGGAACTACAAATTTTCTAAATTGTCTCCCTTCTCCCAAAGAGCGTAATTGGCTATTTACTTTATGAGCCCCAGTTACTGGACCCTCTGGCTGGGGACCATCACTTCCAAGAGCTATCCTTATTTTCCAAGACATTGGTGGTCACACTGAAAAGGGTGGAGCAATAAATACTAATATCATATAAAAGAAATAGAAGTTTAAGGTGGTAAAGAAAGGATATAATCCAGTCCAAATGGATCAGTTAAGAGTTTTGAAGAGATGTGCTCTTACAAGGGTAAAAAAATAAATACATTACCTACAGTAAACAAATCTCTTGGAGTCTCCATTTAGTATAAATCTAGAAGTAGTTGGTTTTAGAAGCTGAACCCAACTTCTAGCAAACTAGAGGCCAAGATCAAAGAAAAGATTAACTAGTTTATACAATTACTATTTTATTAGTCTTTTAAGCATTATTATTCACCCTGGGCATTAATTTACACAGAAGACAAGAACTAAGGTATGAAGCAACACCCCAACAAAAATCCTCCTCTTTGAAATGTACAGAGAAACATTTGAATTGTAAAGCAAAAAAAAAAAGGTAAAATAGTGTAAAACTCAAAAATAGTATAGTGGTTGAGTCTAATGCACTGCTGTGGATTTTTGCATTGCTTTACCTTCCCATTACATAGTTTCTTTACCTGTTGGTTAGCAGTTGGACCCAAGTGCAGGCAAAACCAGAGTAAATAAAATAATAATATATTCATGATAGCAAAAGGCAAACTTACACCTTGGCAGAAGAGCCGCAGAACAATAGTTAATATAACAGGGAAGCGACAGGCATGGCATCGGAAGGATCCAGTAGAGCGTAATGAGAAGACAGATGCTTAAATGTTGAGGCAGGGTAGGAGAAATAGCAAGCAAACCAGAGAGCTAATCAGATGCAATGAGGAGCAGCTGAAGGGGCAAGATACAAATAAATTAACCTAAATGGCAAAACCCAAATGACACAAACAACAACAGAACATGACAAAGCCTGTAAGAACATAATAAACAAAGAAATGAAGGGAATGCTGAAAACAAACACGAATGAAAGTCATAACCTAACACCTGGGCATATGATACGCTGTACGTCTTTTCAAATGGGAAACACTGCCTCCCATATAAATGATAACTGTCTTTCCTCTTAACAGCCGCCCGATGCAAATAATAAGGGCTTAAAGTTTTGTAAAATGCTGATCGCATAAATGCCTCTGAATCTTTTTAGCATTGAGTTGTTTTAAGTTGGCAGAAGTCTGCTCTTTTCTTCCCTTGTCTCCTGAAGCTTTAACTTCAGCCCCAAGGACCGGTTAATCTGAATTTATACGAAAGAAAGCCTCCAAGAACATTATCTACTGCATGTAACTGCTTATAACCTTTTAACAGAACCATCCGTCCACTTGCTAGGCCCACTTATCCTTACAGTGTAAAGGCCTGGTGTCTATCTCCACTGGTTAATGAGCGACAGGCGGAGTACAACCCGGACAGGTCGCAAGGCCATCACAGGGCAACATAGAAACACAGAGGACTGACAACCATGCACACACACACACACACACACACACACACACACACACACACACACACACACACACACACACACACACACACACACACACACACACACACGCACACACAGGCACGCACTCCCTCTCCAAGGACAATTTAGAGTTACCACTTAACGCAACGTGCATTGCTTTGGACCGTGGGAGAAGTACAGAGATCTTGGAGAACAAACGGCATGTTAAAAGGCACTGGTTTCAACCCTCTTGCTGTAGATGCTGACAACTGCTTCACATTGCAGACCTTTTTAACATAACCTCACTCAAAACTGTTTGAACATCTCCCTTTAAAATCCATTTTCTTTGAGTTGTCTTAAGGCAAAATTCTGAATTTCCAAAAACAGATCCTGTTAAATTACTGGGGGTAAAAGGTTCCTAACCTGTAGTAGACAGATGTCAGATAATCCGATTATATTAGGTTTGTATGAAAGTGAATAAATACTAAAATAATCCATTTTGCGACAGGTTTTTGGAAAATATCCCGGTGGACTCATGAACAGGTCATGATATGGACAGATACAGCAAGTAGTGGGAAATATATAAATATTTCCCTTTATAGTCGTGTAGAGGTGACATTTTTCGGCAATCTGTGGTCAAGGGTCTTGCTCAGGGACCCAGAGTGACAGACTGGGTTTCAAACGGCCAACCGAGGCAAAAACATCCGGCTCTCCAACCACTAGGCCACCACTCCCACACCTTCCTTGCTCACGTAACTTTAGCTTAGTAACATTGACAGTATGTTGTAAAAGTGTAGACGCTTAATATCCTCCAATATATCTATATCCTGAGGATACAAACATTCAAAAAATCCAAACTAACCCTTTAAGTACAATTTTTTTTCCACACAGTCTTCCTCGTGGGTACTCACAAGACGGATCGTTTGCCATGTTTTTACTTCAGTTGAGTTGGTAATGAAGATTCATTTTACGCGCTACCTCTGGTGGTTGACGGTGTATTCATCACTGTCATTGCAGGCGGTGCTTGAATGAGGGTGAAAGCCTATCCATGCACAGATGTTTACCGCTGAAGGTCAAAGAGCATGCTGTGTTTACATCAACGGGTTTTGGATGGCCATGTTTGGAATGGGAAAAGCTGCTGTGGGCAAAGAATTTTATCGAATTACGTTTTCCTTCTCCTCGTTTCTAGTCGCCTTACCTTACTGATGCTTTTAAGAGCTTTCTTTTTTTTTTTTTTTTTTGCCTCACAAGATTCAAAACAACTGCTGCCTGAGCGTCATGTCTATGTCACTTCCTGCCTTAGGGTGCGTGTGGCCTCCCTACTTCCTCTCTTATTCATTCCAGAGGTGGGCTCTAAAAATGCGGCTCCAAATGAGCGAGCAGAGGCCCCTTGGGGGCTCTCTAAAAGGCATGCAGTTTGTGATTTGGAATAAGATATGCAAATCTGGGATGGCCTTTAGTACATTTTAGTGAAGAAAGTTGCTCAGCAGCTGCTTTTTGTAACTGTGTCTCAAGTCTTGCCTTTTAACTCTTGGCAAGAGATACAAAGAGAGGCTGAGGAGAGAGAAGGGAGAGGCCTGGCTTATGGGAAATGGAATGATAGCTCAGACCAAAACAAATTGTTTCTGGTTTCACTTGAGCCTGACCCTATTATCAGCCTGTGTCACATCAGACAATTGCTGGAGCAGAGACAATCCAGATGGAAAGAGTATAAGACAAGTTCAAAATAGTTTGAGAGTATGTCTGAGGCATTGCTTTCTGTATACTGCTAAACAGACATGCATTTTCTTGTGCGTGTCTACTCAAGATGTTTTGTGCACTCGCATTTGGTTTCTCTTTAGATGCTTTTCCGGTTTGATCACGGACGTCCCAAAAATAATTACTTCAAAAAGTTACATCAATTGATAG
The DNA here is from genome assembly GCF_011125445.2 of Fundulus heteroclitus. Taxonomy (NCBI): domain Eukaryota; kingdom Metazoa; phylum Chordata; class Actinopteri; order Cyprinodontiformes; family Fundulidae; genus Fundulus; species Fundulus heteroclitus. The sequence goes on from NC_046379.1 coordinate 18,859,772, forward strand.
TCGCTTGTTTTTTTCCATCTTGTGTGGCATTAATTCAAAAATAATAGATTCTAAGGTGTTGGGTGAACAAAACAGATAGCAGGAGGTGATTAACTTGAACTTTATGTATTTATTTTAAGTAGAGCATACAGGTTTAGGGAATCTTTACACAAACTGTATCTTGTCCTAAAGACCGATAGACCTCATGTGCTGAGGCCCAGCCCTAATTTATTGGACCGTGCTTTTTTAAAGTTCGTGCTAAGTTTTGCATTAAGTTTAGATTAGGGCCAGGTATTTGCCAGCAATGGGAAAGCTAGGGCCCGTGCTACAGTAGATCTAAAAAAGAAAATGGTCATACACATTGTGATGGAAAAAGATAAATCATTTAAAAACATTTTCCATTTGTTCTGCTCAATTCATCTAACAAATCTGCTTGTAGGGAAAAAATGTAAAATGCAGTACCCTGCTAATGTTTAATTCATTTTCAACATTTAGTCTCAGAGTCCACACCTTTTATCATTTATATTGAATCTGAATGTTCAGAGAAAAAAAAATGTCATCTGTCTTTTATGAGATTGGACTAATTTCCTTACATTTGCGTAGTTTGGCTAAAGCCACACTTTGAAGAGGGATAACAAATGATCAGATGGATCTCAGTGGATGTTTCTCTGGCCTTACAGAAAGGCCAACATAGGAGTTCACCAGAGTTTGTGAAAAGGCTCCCAGTAACACTGTAGGAGCTACATGAATCAAACAAGGACTGGTTATGATCTGAGTGTGACAACAATCTCCCCATAGGGTTGCAAGATTGTTTTCCTTTCAAATCAAAGCATCCAGGTCTGGATAAAATCTCCCGAAACCTGGTGGAAGAATGTGGAGACGTCTCATGAAAACAAACATAGGGCCTCAATTAAAAATAGTAAGTTCGACACAAAAACAAGAGAACACCGTGCCAACAGTGAAGCATGGCGGTGGCAGCATTGTGCTCGAGGATTAGTCTTCTTTCTGGTGAAACTTGGGTTTTGAAATAATGAACAATTCCAAATGACTTTGTCCCAAAATGTTGCAATATCTGCCAGTAGGCCGGAGATGAAGTTTGATTTTATTCATCAGCAACACAGTACACCCTATCAAAAGTTCAAATGAGGAAAATTTGTGGTACCCAGGGTCCAGAACAAAATAAAAACAATATGATCACCCGAAGAGTGATCTGGGTAAGATGTCCTTACAATCTGTAAGGTCAAAGGCCAAACATCTACTAAAAAGAGACCGAATGCAGAAATTTAATCAAAAGGTGCCTAAACACAAAATCAGTTCTAGGGTGGGCACAGTTAGACATCCTGGTCATTGCATCTTTCTTATTTTTTTTTTCCTTGTAGCACATTAGTTTTGTTTCTGAACTATTAACTTGGGTAATTCTTTAATTTCACTTCACAGAAACCTGGAAAATATAACAGCGAGTTTGTACAGTTTTGAAAGCCATCTTAGGGTTTGGCACAAGCAGGGTTACCTAAAGGAATGGCAGACAACACTGTGTTCTAACTAGGAGAGAAACACAAAGTCCTGCGTGTGTGTGAACTGTGGAGGGTGAGTAGGTTGAAGGTCAGGTCTAATGCCACGGTCCTTGCAGGGGGATGGGGGGGTTGCGGTTGGGTGGCCGTTGCCACGAGGGAAAAGGGAAATACACTCTCACATCCTAATGATGTTTTCTTTTGCTGTAAAACATCTAAACACGTCCACCGCTCAGTAATGCGACCTCCGCGCGGGTTCACGGTCACGACAGGAAAAGCCCTGCGCTTCAATCGGTGGAGCTGGAAACGACACATTTACGTTTACATCGCCAAACAACGAGTATTTTGGTGGCAGTTCCCCAACTAACGATATCTGGTGCAAACGAAACGGGTAGCTGTGATCACTCAAAGGGGTGCGCCTTACAAGTAATAAGTCATGCCACGAAATGGCCAATGACGGTGATTTATTGCTTTTTCATCAGCGGCCGAGAGGGTGTGTGGGATCCTTCTCCAGAAAAAGATTCCTGCGGATGTAATTAAGTTATCGTCTTAAGTAAAAGACGGAACCCAACCGGGATTTTTAAAGGTTTTTTTTTCTGTCTTGCTCTGTTTTCCTTTCATCTCCTACTCCTCTCCTGCCGGAGCATCCTCGACCCGTGTTTTTGGCCTCCCTTCCTTCCCACTCGATTCTCTTGTGACACCTCTGCCTGACTCACGTGGCGTAATCGTGGCTACCGAGCTGAGCGTTTTGGGTGAGGCCCACTCTTTGTTGTTGACAGGATAACGGTGATTAACGTGCCTTCTCCTGACCCCATCTGCTTGCCTGCTCCCTCAGTTGCTCCTGAAGCCACAACCCGCAGCCCCCTCTTACCCTTCCTTCTATTCTTGTCTCGCCCCCCCGTCCATTTGGTAGGTTGTAATGACGTGTGAGAACAGCGGGGGGGTTTATTCAGGTTGCATAATTATCAGCTAACTGCTTCCTATAACTTTATAGTGTTTCCACAGCTTTTATTGAGAATAGCTTCTGTGGTTTTTCTTTTTTTTTTTCCTCTCCCCTTTCATATGGAATTTGCCTAAATGACGTGATGTCACTCTTCCACGCCCCGCCATCCAATATGGCTCGGGGGCACCACAGACAAGGAAAATTAGAGGGGAACTTTCACATAAAAGACGGAGGCAGGGCTGCTTTTTAAGTGAGTCAGGTGATCCAAAGGAAAACAGGTATTCAGAGGCTGTTTTTCTTTTATGTTGCTCGGCTGTAACAAATTCATTTTAAGTGACAGAAAAGAAACATCCTGGAAGCCATTTGATTTTCCAGGCGGACACTGTAATTTATTTCTATTTAGCTTGGCCGAGTGGAAGGGCAGTTAACCACATTCAAGTTGCTTGTAACAGATTTTGGATGAACGAATACTCATAGTGTCTCTTGTGAAATCACATGCATTGTCTTGCCAACAATGCTTCCCATGAACTTTTTAACATTTTGTCATGTTATGACCACAAATATCAATTTCTTTACATGACGGACCAACATAAAATAGTGTATGATGGTGGAGTGGTAGCCAAAGGACACTAACCTGACTCTCCCCAGATGGATTTCGTTGGAGCTCGGCGGAATTGCATCCATCTGTCGAGAGTCAGGTTAAAAGGACACATGATTTTGAAAATTTAGAACAAATAGGAATCTAAAAGGTGAAGTGTGTATTTGTGTTCAACTTTGCATCTCACCATCAATACTTTATAGAAGCAACTTTCACTGCAATTTCGAACTAGAAGTTTTTCTTTTGGATCTAACGTCTTACCTGTTCCTTTTAGCTCAAGATTAGTCTGATAACCCGAAGTGTGCCTGCGAAGAGCAATTTTCTATTCTCACCAGAGATTCCCGAACATATTTAGGTCTGGACTTGGACTAGGCCATCCTGCAATGTCAATAAACTTTGATCTATAGCCTTCCGTCGTAGCTCTGGCTATATGTTTAGGGTTGTTGTCCTGCTGGAAAATGTGAACATGTGCCCTTGTCTCAGGTTTTTTGTTGCCTATAACTAGCTTTGTTCCAGGATTACCCAGTATTTAACTCAGTCCATCTCCCCTCTACAAGCGTTAACATTCTCTGCTGAAGAAAAGCATTTCCACAGCATGACTACCATGCTGTCAGTCTGCCCCAGGGCAGCTGTGGCTAATACCATAGCTCACCATTGAGTGGGTGTGAATGTGTGTGTGAATGATTGTAGTGTAAAGCACTCTGGGGTCGTCGTACTAGGTAAAGTATTGTACAAGTACAAGTCATTTACCATTTATCATCACAACACCATGTATCACCATAGGGATGAGATGTTCAGGGTGTCTTCAGTAAACAGGGTTTTGCATGTATGCAAAAAGTCCAGTTTCAATCTTATCTAACCAGAAACATTCACATTTGTTGTCTCTTTTACAGGGATTGTAAGAGAGACAATACAACTACTTATTGTTTTCTTTAAACAGCGGCTTTCTTCCTGCCACTCCTTCAAAAAGGCCATATCTGTGATGTGGATGACTAGAAGTCCTTCTGTCCCCAATCAGTGGTCCCGGAGCCTGGTCTGTGCTGGTAGGGTTGATGTGTTTCCATTTTCAGATAACAGATCTAAGTACATCCATCTGATGAATAAAGCTTGAGATATTTAATATACTCTAACTTGGCTTTATATTTTATCTCTGTCCTGAATGCGTTGTTCCTTGGTTTTTATGATGCTGGTCTTCGCTAATGTTCTCTAACAAGCGTATTACCGTATGACGCTGAGAACTGTATTAAAGTTTTATAGAAGCTGAGATTCCTCACAACTGGACTGTGTTTGTGAGTATGGCTTCAGAAGGTTCTTGGTTTCGCTGGACTCTATTCAGGGGTATCAGAGTAAAAGTGGCCAAAGATATGCATACCAAAAATATTGTATCTGTAAAATATTTGAAAACTATGCATTCCTTTCCTCGTAACCCATTGTTATGTTGTTGCTTTATAATAATAATCATCATCATCTTTATTGTCATTGCAACATGCATTCCTATGACGTTTGTCATCTGCATTTAACCCAACTCTTAGGGAGCAGTGGTCTGCCTCTGTGCGGCGCCCAGGGGAGCATTCTTGCTCAGCGGCCCAGATTGGCAGTCTGTGGGAGTTGAACTAGGAACCTAGCAGCCTCTTCAAGACACAAGCGCTCTGCTCTCTAACCACTAGACCACCACTTATCCCTATGTGTTGTTGGTGTATCACTCAAAGCCCCCAAAAATGCCTTTGGGTCAAAAAGATTTGGGTCATAATGTGACACAATATTTAAAAGGGAGCTAGAAAGTCTGTACAGGATACTGTATGTGAGTGAAATATGAACTCAAGTGTTGTGCACGTTAGGGAGTTTGGATTGTGCTGACCGACAGAGCAAATCTCCCATTGCCTCGAACCGCCTTGATCTCACTCCATTGGGTTGTGACTCCACTTGCTTTTCCTTCCCTCTGGTTGCCTGAAAACAACCTGCGCTTCATTTCTCAGCAGAAAACAAATATTAGGACCAGCGATTTCTGCTACTGTGTATCTGCTTGGCCCTTTTGCTTGCTTCTGTTCCTTCACGTCCCAGATATAATTATAGCTGTCCAAGGGATGATTATATGTTTACTCTGGAAGCTGGCCGACTGCCTGTCCCCAGTCACAGCGGAGCTGCCTCTCGAAGGGGTTCCTCTTGAAAAGCACCACAAAAAGTGTCTTTAGCAGGGCTTAAACACATGATGGAGCAGATAGAACAACTCAAGAGAGGAGGCTCTACAAGTTTAGGCTGGGAAATGTCTGTGTTATATTAGTTTATACAGGCCTATGCGCCACACTAGCAGGCCTGAGTTCCCCATTTAAATGTCTGGATTGCAGAGTCTGGCCAACAAGTAGCAGACAAAGGGTGGAAGAGAGATTTTAGGAATTACGCAATGTTTGACAGTTCTTTGAAATCATAATTGTTAAGCACATTCTTTGCTTTTAAGAGGGACATCATTTTGAGCTAAAGCCTAAATAATACCAACAGCTGTTGTCTTTGAAATGGGCAATTTCCCACAAGTACTTGTGAAAGTTGGCATCTACTTTGAGATTTCTATTTGTAGGTAAATCAAAGGACTGTTTTTTTTGTTGTTGTTGTTGTTGTTGTTAGGAGTCTGGACAGGTTTTGAGCAGGTTTAGAGCATTTATCTCTTTCAACATGCCGTTCAAAACCACTCAAAATTTCTTTCTGACTCTTCCTAACTTTCTCACCAGCTGCTGTGCACTGGTGGTCAGCTGGCTGAGAGAAGACTCCAGCACTTTTCTTCACATTCACAAAAAGAACACATTTGGCTCTTAAGGAATGTTTCCGACCACAAAAAATAAAATTATACAAAAAGACAGCGTGGAACCCAAGGGATCTCCACACATCACCCTAATTAAGATTGCTGTGATTTAAAACTACAAAAGGCAAACAATGAACGGCGTACCCATTAAACAGGCTCTATCCCAGCAGATGGTAATATCTTTTAACTAGAAAAGGCTGTTCCTGCGAAACAGCAGTGAGAATGCTAATCTGCAGAATGATTGAGCAGAAGATGCAGAAAACATTGAAATCAGATTTGAAGAATTTGAAAAAGTTTGAAGAATTGAAAGAAATAGAAGAATTTGAAGGATTTTGAAGTTTGAAAAATTTGAAGAAATTTGAAGAATTTGAAAAATTTGAAACATTTGAAGAAATTTGAAGAATTTGAAAAATTTGAAGAAATTTGAAATATTTGAAAATTTTCAAAAAATTTGAAGGTATTTGAAAAATTTGAAGAATTTGACAAACTTGAAGAATTTAAAAAATTTAGAGAATTTGAACAAATTTAAAGGAATTTGAAAAATTTGAAAAATTAAAAAAAAATTTGAAGAATTTGAAGATTAAGAACAACTAAAAAAATTCTGAAGAAATTTAGCAAGGCGCCTGCCTCGTGGTACCGTCAAAAATACTAACGGGGAGTAACACTGCGAATTTCAGCTTCCTACGGTCTTCACAGCACCCACAGTGCCCTTCGAAAGGTGCCATGTTAAGTCAATGGACCTCCTAGAAGCCTCTGGCTAAAAGGGTTGTCATGGAGACTCCCTCACAGCTGTAGCCCTCTATTTGTCTGTAAAGGCAGAACAACCCCGGCTAAGCAGAAGTTGGTAGGACCTTTCTAAAGCTACTTCTGGTTAGCAACATGCTAACCGTTAGCCGCTAGCATGGTTGTGTTCAGTATCACCGGGTGATTGTACTCTGTCAGTTTGGTCCAAATCCTGTACTAGGAAGTGCCTCAAAAAGGGGTGCCAATACTTAATGTCACCAAACGTGACCAAAGTTCATGGGTCAGATTGGCCTCCTTTAGCAACTCAGCCTCACCACATCTGGGCCAAGAACTCAACATTTGACCAAAATGGTCAGTAGCGCCATTTCCCACACGTGGGGGGTGCTGTATTGGCCAATTGGGTCGTGTCTGGGCATCATGCCAGGTCCTGTTGGAAGCAAAGGCCCAATAGGAAAGCATGTGACATCCAAAATGGGACAGAAAACTGACACATGGCTGAAAGTCACTTGAAAATTTTTAAATGTTAAGAGGAAGTGACTGTGCGAATTTCAGGCTCCTACATTAATCACAGCCACTGCAGTGGATGTTGAAAGTTGCTATTCTATCCGAATGGAGCGTGTCCCTCTGGCCCTCGGAGTTCCGTCGTCATGGAAACTCACTGACACAGCTGCAGCGGCCAGTCTCCCGAAGTGCAGAGACTTTGTCAGACTCTGCCTCATTGAAATAGAATGGAGAACTTTGCCTCAAACAACGCTCCATATCTCCTGTTCTGTAAATGGTAGAGACATAATTTTTTCAGCGTTTAGTTCGTAACGGATAGGAGAACAAGAAAAACTATCGGTTTTTGCTAGAAATATTTTAATTTAGGCGTAAAAAATTACGATATAAAGAGGATTTTTATGAAATTTGAGAAATCCTCTACAAACGGTCCCGAACAAATCGCTGTAGCTGAAAAAGTATAAGAGATATCAAAATAATTCTTTCACTCTGAGTATCAGCAGGCTTTTGAGGACTATGGAGTTCATTTTTAGGTTTGTACAAAAATCGGTGTAGGTACAGCGACGATGTAAAAAATGGTTGATGTGGAAGAATGAAGCTCCAAAGCGTTTTAAGGATTTTGCACATTCGCTACTCCCGAACAAATTGTTCCTGCGGAAAAACCGTAACAGTTATCCACAAAATTCCTTTTTTATGAGTGCCAGAAGGGTCGGGACATTCATGTGTGAAAGTCTCATGCCTGTACATAAAACGGTTTAGGAGTAGCGACGATGTAGAAAAGTGCCTCATTTGGGGAGATTGAAGTCTGATCCTGTTTTAGCATTTTCCCAAAACGCTACTCCCGAACAAATTGTTCCTGCGGCAAAACCGTAACATTTATCAACAAAATTTCTCTTTTGTGAGCGCCAGAAGGGTCTGGACATGAATGTGTGAAAGTCTTGTGCCTGTACATGAAACGGTTTAGGAGTAGTGACGATGTAAATACATGTGATGTTTTGGATTTCCAGGTGTCATTTTTGAAAACCGCTCCATAGGAAATGAATGGGGAAGGTTTCGGGTTAGTGTCGCTCTGAGGTGATTTGCGAAAAATCTATAAATCCCACACCAATGATGGTTAGATTTTCCGAATCCAGACAAAAATTCCTACGTTTTGATGTATAATTTATGTGGATAGGTTGAAAATTGAGCGAGTGAGAAGAAGTTGTTCGGAGAAGAAGAATTTGTTGAATTTCTAGAGTGCGCACTCTAAACGAGGCTCCTTGACGACCATAGCAACGCATGTTATTTGCTGAATTTCTTGAAAAACCAAAATTATTTTAAAGACGTACTATACGAAAATGGTGAAAGATATGAAAAAGCTGAAACATACCATAATAGCCAAAAGATATCACTACATTTCAAAAGTTGAATGACGTTTCTAGCTGAAAGTAGGCTGAAGCAGTAAGATGTCAAAAAGCTGAAATATTTGAAGAATTTGAAGGATTCTCCATTCAATTTCAATGAGAGCAAAAAACGCACAAAAAGTTAAATATTTTAAATATTATAAAAGTTATAATTACAAAAAGTCTTAGCAGTAATGTCCTGAAGGAGCTGAACGTTTTGATACCAGAATGGTTGAAATCGGTTGAAAAATGCGGAACTAGTTAGAAGTCGAAAAACGTACGGAATAATAATAATAATAAAAATACAGAAAAACAGGAAAACAATAAGTGAGAATGCTGTATAGCATTCTCACTTGATTAGCCTTTCTATATTAGCTTCTTATACTCTATAGATGACATCAGTATCAGTCTATCTATCTATCTATCTATCTATCTATCTATCTATCTATCTATCTATCTATCTATCTATCTATCTATCTATCTATCTATCTATCTATCTATCTATCTATCTATCTATCTATCTATCTATCTATCTATCTATCTATCTATCTATCTATCTCCATCCGCCTCATTGCCACCACTGCAGACAACAATGAAGAAGAGTATGACCTTTGCATCACCAATGGTGACCTATATTGAAAAATAAATGGCAATAAACTGCATGCGGTTTCTGCACAAAACTTTCAGTCCACACATTCATGTTGCTTAGCAATATCTATTAATCTTTCCATGTCTGCTATGAATGAAGGTCCTTTCAGGCCAGGCAAAGGTCATCATTCCACAGCTAATAAACCCTCCCCACGCCACACACATTAACACACAAACACACATTTCCTTTCTGCTGCCTCTTTAAATCATGTAGAGGAAAGCACGTTAGCGCCAAAGCCGACCCAAAATGTGTGCAATGTCATGTTATGTCACGTCTTGACTTGCTTACAGTTTGGCCTTTTTGTACGAAAGGCAGCACTGACCTGTAAATGTTAGTCGACTGCTAATCCTTGGAAAGTTGCTACAGCTAATCACCTCAGCTTAGAGCCGAGGGCCGCCTCAACAGGAATGAGGACAAATGTTGCACACAATGAAGCAAAAGCAGGAAACGCGGTGCCTGCAATCAAATACTTTCTTAACAGTGTACAAATAAATGAATAGTTTGTTGCTGCGTGTTGCGAGGACGGAAGGACATGCCAGTGGATGACTTTGCAACATTATTATTATTTCTTTGAGCTGTAATCGTCAACATAATGTCTGCCTTAGGGGTCTACATAGTTGTTCTTGGCCCCAGTAAGGTTAAAAGTTATATGCAAACAGTGTGTATATTTGTGGATGTTTAGTTTTAAACCGTGCTCGGTTTCCAGTTACCTAATTTCCTGCATGAGAACAAATAAATAAATACACACTTACGTAAAGAGACCTAAGACTTCTGAGCACATTCTGGATTTATCAGCCTACGGAAGAAGCACTCAAACAAGTATACTGACAGACACTCCGTTTTTTGCAGCAGACACACTGAAGCCTCCGCAATCCCTGCGCGCCTTGGGTGCTGTCCTTCTAATGGGTGGTATCAATGCTCCCTGAGCCCAGGAAAAGTGATAAAAGCCAGAGGAGCTGGGTTTTATCTATTCTGCTGAAAGTCAGCTATTGACACTATGCACTTTGGAGGAAGTATCACTCAGTCTAAGGACTCATCCATCCCCTTAACTCCTAGGTGACAGCTGTGCTCTCTGAGGAGAGATCAAAATTGCACCAGCTTGCTTTAACCTTTATTCAGATAGGGACATATATACATTCATTGATTTGGAAAGGTAATTATGAACTGTTCCGTATTTTTTCACATCACAAATGGCAATGAATTTTATTTGGTTTTAATTTACCAGACCAACACAATGTAGTTAATTCATGGGTTCCAAAATATGTGACAGCTCCAGGTGTAGTGGTGTTTTTCTCTTCATAGCAGGTACAGTACATCTGGCCCGGCGTTCTGTTTAGCTGTGACTCCATCCCTGGGGGGCAGACTGTTTGCCATAACCCTCTCTAAAATAGAAAGTATTACTAGATCAATGCTTCTCTGTGCTTGTTGTGTCTCTGCTCTGTCTTCTCTAACCCCCAGTCAGTCGAGGCAGATAACCGTTCATACTGAGCCTGGTTCTGCTGAAGGTTTTTCCTTCCTGTTAAAGGGGAGTTTTCCTCTCCACTGTCGCTTCATGCATGCTCGGTAAGAGGGATTGCTGCAAAGCCATGGACAATGCAGACGACTGTCCACTGTGGCTCTACGCTCTTTCGGGAGGAGTGAATGCTGCTTGACTCGATGCAATCTGCTGGGTTTCCGCAGAAAGGAAACATTTTGATCAATCTGTTTGGATTGATCAAAATGTGATGAGATGACGTGTGCTGTGAGTCTATGCTATATGAATAAAATTTATTTCTGTTGAATCGGTGTGAATCTGCCTCCCCATCGTAGGAAAATTTATTTCTGACGTGAAAAGTGTATTTTCTCTATATCTGTTCAAGTTTGAGCAATGAAACATCCTGTAACTATAAAATAAATATTTATTATGTCATAAAAAATCCAGATGTTCTTGTGATGTATTTACATTGTAGTGTGGTCAAATATTGTACATGAAACATTCACATTAAAAAAACCTAATATCCATGTTTAAAAAGTATAGTATTAGGTTATTTCAATTTACATATTGCTCATGGCAACTATCAAACATAACAAAAAAAGAAACAAAATTATCTGACAAGATATTTTACCGAGATGCTAAGTATTTTAACAGAAAATACTTTCTTTTCTAAAATCTTAATCCATGCTGGAAATGGAAAGCCTTCATGTTAGTGAACTGCCATTTTTAAATTCAAACAATAAACCTAATAACATGACATAACAATGAATGAATTATAAAAATATAGACTGCATTCTTATGAAATATACTATAACAATATCAATATTTGTTGTCATTTTTGGTGTTCCGTGACAAAGACGTAAATTCTAATAACCTAATATTAAGCGGTTCAAAGGGTAAATTCTATTGTAATAATGAAATAAAATGTGCAAATTAAAAAAAAGGTCCCATTACAACATAACTTGCTTCTATTTTTTTTTGTTGGTGTGGCAACCATGCATTTCCATTCAAATAAGATTATTTAGAGACAAACAATTAAATTTGAATAAAAACATTACTTAATATATAAAGTTTTCTAAAATAATAATAAAAAAATTGTTCTCCTCGGAAAAAATAGTTCTTAAATGAATGTTTAAAACAAATAAGAAAATCAGCCGTTGCAAGAAAGCAGAAATAAACATAGCCTCTTAACCTGTCTAAATTGACTTTATAATCAGTTCTTCTTTCCATTTTACCACCTTTTGATTGCTTATGTTATCCAATGGAAGAGGTTTAGTGAAGTCTGACTGGGCTGCTGAATTGTCCAAAATGTCTCTTTTCCAACCCATCAAACCTCAAATTCTGTCCCAAAGAAAACGCACAGGAGCCTTTTTTGTGTTTTCAACAAACACATCCAATTTCTTCACCTACAATTCAGAATGGCTTTCTCACAGCGAACAATGTATTCGATTTTCTCATTTAGACCTTTTGTCCGACCAAAACTGTTGCGTTTTTGTTGGGGATCCAGTAAATTTAATTCCTTTCCAAACTTGCACTGCTCCAATAGCAACCTGGACAAAAAAGTCAATCAAGGACAGCTGACTGCAATTGACAGGCAAAAGAACCAGAATTGCATTGAATTTGTGTGGGATAATTGGATTGCTGACAAGTGAGGAGAAAAGAGCCTGTCAGCTTAGTAACGATACCAAACAAAAGGGAAAGTTATTGTAAACGAAGTAGCACTCGATTGCTGGATGATGGAGTGCTCAACAATTGAACATCAGGCAGCGCTGGGCATGGCGGGAGCCCTCCCTGTGGCTCTCCGCTGCAGAAATGACAGTCTAAGTGCCAACAGCAGGTGGCTTTCATTCAAGGCAGGGCAGGTTAATAAAGTTTCTCCCTGAAAGTCAACAAAGAAGAGCTTGTTCACACACTGCTTAATTGTATCCGTTCAGCCTTTCTTTCTCTGCATCATTATCGGTAACTGTGGGTCTTTCGTTGTCTCTCTGCATGTGCCAGGCTCGGGGGCGAAAACAAAAACTATCAAAGGAAATACAGAGTTTAGAGTAAATTTTTCAATGCTTTCATTTTCTATTAGGAAAACCTCCATTTCAAATAAAAGATGCCTAAATTTAAATCTATCTAAAAAAAACAAAAAAAACACTAACGGTGCAGCAATTTATCCACCTGATTTGTGTCAACATGTAACAGTATAGCTGTCAATTATTATTCATTTCCTCTCACTTTCAAACTTATCCTTACTTTCTGTGTGGTTTACCAGGAGAGCTGGAGACTGACGGTGTGGGCGAGCAACATTTGCAGACAGTGATGTGTTCATGAAGTATAGGTTTAGTCACTGAGGTGCCCATAAAGGAAGCAGCTGTCTAGTGCCGGTCACTTTATCGCAGCTAAACGGGAGTCTGGCAAAAAAAAAAAGCAAACACTTTGCATCAGTGGAAGAAGCCGTGTCTCACTTTCAGTATGTATGACGAGTATAAAACTACATGTCTATAAAAAGCCTGGAACCAAATTAATCTTTGCTGCTTACCTTAACATAGCCAATCATAATATTCCACTAAACAGGGTTAAACTATTAATGTTCCTAACTTTTATTATATATTATAAAAAATATTTTTTTTTTGTTTTAACTAGTTTAATATAAACTAAGATGGTTTCATTCCAAATAACATCGTTACTCATGATGTCAGTAAATAATTCAGAGCTTACTTAACGCTCTAAACTCAGCAACCTGCTGCTCCTGAGCAGCAAATGGCTCTGTGGCTAAAAATGATGAACTAACGTTTTAAATATTGATATAGCACTCTGTTGTTTTTATGCCCTTTAATTTCCAAAATATATCCATCCTCATTTTGCAAAAGTTCTATATTTTCCTGTATGCCTGTGCAAATTCTCAGTTATACGGGACATCGCAACAGCAAACAGGCTTAAATCGGAGGCAACCTGGCTTTTGTTTAGTAATTCAATGATTCAGGTGTGTTGAACTAGGGACACTTCTAAAAGTTGTGGGACACCGGCCCACAAGAAGTAAAGTTTGACACCCCTAGTCTAAGAAGTATATAAAAAAAAGTTGTTGGCAAAAGTTCTTCAGAATGCAAACCTGTATGTGAGAAAATTGAATATGCACAGCTGTACTTCTTCCATTGGCCCTGTATATTTGCCTGGAAGAGTGGAGGTTCTATATCTATTTCTGTCTATCTATCTATCTATCTATCTATCTATCTATCTATCTATCTATCTATCTATCTATCTATCTATCTATCTATCTATCTATCTATCTATCTATCTATCTATCTATCTATCTATCTATCTATCTATCTATCTATCTATCTATCTATCTATATGTATGCATAATTTGTATATTATTGATTATTACCATGCATTGTGATTGTAACGTGTTAGGTGTCAACAGTAAGAAAATATGCTAACGATGCTAAAGATGGTACATGATACAGCTTCTAATTCGGCTCTAAACCACAGGGCCCAGATTTTGGGTTATCTGACGACCTAAAATACACTATACTGATCTAAAATGAAGTAGGTTCTTCTATACTGTTCAGAGATCCTTTACGCACACCTGAAAGGGTTAAATTCTTTAAAGTGCTGTTTGAGATTCCTCTTTATACCTTTATTTTAAAGAACATAGGGTCGTTCTATTCTCAATAACATTGTTTCAGCTGGGGTTATATAAGAGCAGGAGAAGAAGAATGAGCTTGCCCAGGGTGCTGTTCATGCAAGAACCGCCACCGTTTTGAGAACCTGCACCACAAAATGAACTGACAACGATGAACAATGACCCAAACTGCTCCCTTCCTGAGCTGTTGCGCTTGCTGGTTTTGCATGTAGAACTTTTTTTTTTTGGAGAACTATAAAAGACGAGGAAAGTAATTCCAAACGAATTTCCAGAAAGACAGGAGGAGAAAGGAAGGGGGAGAAAACCCCAAGATTCTCCCACAAGTATGTAGTAAACTGTTCAGTGCGGAAAACTTGTGATCCTGGTTTGGGCAGGCAAAATGCAAAACAGGAGGGGAACATCTCAGTGCGTTGATCTCGATAAGAGCGGAGGATGTTGAGGCATAACAGGAACAACATGGCTGGTAATGAGAGGAACAAGGCATGGAGGAGTGGACGTGGATTACCGTCATTCCTCCTGATGGGGCTTTATGGAAGGAAAAAAAAGAATTAGAGCTCCCTCGTTTATTTGATTTTAGGGGTTGCGGTTCGAGAGGGGGGGGGGGGGGGGAAAGCAGATAAATGCGTGTTTCATCAGAGCTAAATATTTCCACACCGTGAAAAAAATTGCCTGAAAGCAAACACAAGCCAGATTGTGGACCGGTGGTAGGACGATTGTGGGTATTTGTTTACATGTAAGTTGGTGTGTGTGCATGTGTGTGCGTGCGTGTGAGTGTGTGTGAGTGTGTGTGCACGCCTGCGTACAAAGCCTAACCACCCTACACGGCATAGCAGGTGTTTTGGAAACAAAGGTATCTTAAAGTTACTGTTTACCAAAGCTGCTTGCCCTGAAGTGCTCGACAAATAAAAGAGGGGAGCCGGGCGGAAAAAGAAAGGGAACATTTGTTAAAGGTGAAGGGCTGCAGCAGATCGTTTAAGCCTGAGGTGAACACATTCATCCCTGACAGGTTTGCTAAAAGGCTTCCATCAAAGTGAAAGATGTCTTCATAATCTTCCCCGTCTGTGCGCATGCCAAAAGATCCAGAGCTCCCGCTTTTCTTTCTTATCTGCGGATCCTCAAACTAATCTCAGGCATTTCGAGTTTCCCCAAATCTCCTTTCCTTTTTTTTTTTTTTTTTTTTTTTTTTTTAGTTTTGGCATATTCTTTGGAAAAGATTTAGTTTTTAGACCAAGTAGATAAGTCTCTGTGTAAGGTCAAAAAGACACGATGGCAGCAGCCCTTTACTGAGCTCCTTCTGTTCGGTTTAGTTTGTCTCCAACGCATTGCTGGGATAACTCAGATTTCTCTGTTCTCCTTTTTTTTTTTTTCTTCTGTTGTGGATTTACATTACGGTTGGAGAAGTCAGAGTTGGGATTTTTACCCCCGTCATTCTTCGGTTACGACACGCTGATTTCTCCTTTCTGTTGCAACACTGTCTGGAACTGATGGGAGATCAAAAGAATAATGAACCTATCAAGATGAGCTGGTGGTCAGTCACATGCACTTAAGATGGTTGCCTTAAGATGCCATTTTTGTACTGTCTTTGTACTCTGCAATTAAATAAAATGTGTAAAGATGAAGGAATCCTTTGTTTCGTTTGTCTTCCTATCAGCTCTGACCACCTTCAGTATCCCTGCTGAAGAGAAGCATCCCAATATCCATTTCCCTTAAGAGTTGTCATGTCCCAAGATTCTCCCACCTGAGTTTTGGATCTCTGCACCCTCTCTAGAGTTTCAATGGAGCTCGTTGCTGCTTCTCTGGTTGCTGCTCCCTTGCAGTTTTAGGTCATTCGTCTATTGGTACGGGGTTTATACTTAATGCCCCGAACAGAGCTCATTAAGATGTTCAAAGTTTGGGAAATTTTTCCTGTATCTCTAATAAACCTCTCCACAACTTTTTCTCCTGCCATTCTGCGGTGTTCCTTGGTCTCAATGATTTTGTTAGTTCTCTAATTTTCTCTAACAAACAAATGAGGACTTCAGTATTAATAGAGATAAAAAAGAGAAACACATGTAGACTCCATTTGGGTCACTTCTGAAGATATGGTTGCCCTGGATTGCGTAAATGGATAACAGAACAAAGGGTAGTTGAATACCAAAATCCATCACACATTGTAGATTTTTATTTGTAAAGACCCTGTATCATTTTCTTTCCGGTTCACAAGTGTGCCCTACTTTGTGTTAAAAAAGCCTCAATAAAATACATCGATGTTTGTGGTTGTAGCATGACATATTATGAAAGAGCAAGCCTCTGCAATGCGGCCGACTTCTTGTTTCCAACACATGATTTAACAACACTTAATACCCATACTGCCTACTAGCATTTTGTTCTGTACAAGAACCTAATCCCAAACTTAAAAAAAAATGAGATTTACACATGTAGCCAATTTAATAATTGCTGTTTGTAATTCATAGATGATTACAGCTACAAACTCCCTACTGTATTCATCAGATGTTATCTGTTTATAATAACCTAATGCTCTCCCTTAAAGACTTGAGCACCAACAACATTGCATCCATCTGTAAAATAAGTGCCAGGATCTGGGAACACAACCACGCATTTAAGCCCCAAGGAAAGAAAAGGTTGTATACAGTCCACAAGTTAGGTCAGGCTTTTGGAAATGTTCGTCATAGTCTTCGGTCCCACTGGAAGGCAAACAATATAAACTGGGCACAGAGCGGATTCTCATAGAATTAGATGAAAGACCTTTTTGGACAGTGGGCTCAGTATTTGATCCGGTATTATTTTCAAAATAGCTTGTGGCTTACCACAATGTAAGGTTAGATTATTGCATTTTTAACAAAAGCCAAAATCCCAATAAGATGCTTGTGAAAATTCAACATAAACACCAGACATGAACACTCAAATAAGGATTTTAGGTGGGATGGGAGCTTTCTTCCTCTGCCCTACATCTTGGCCGGTTCTGAAAGCTACATTTGAAACTGAGTGCAGACTAGGGAGGCACAAGGAAGCAATTTTTGATCTTTTGTTTAGATGTGGAGTTTCCCTGCCCCTGACCTGCATAAGAATATTCAGTTCTCCAAATATCAAAAACAAACAAACAACAACAAAACAAACAAAAAGTACTTTGCATAAGAATAAGAAGTGGAATAGCAAACATTTGAACTTTAATGCTCGAGCCTTATAAATTGCAGACAAAAAAGTTTACTTGTGATGACTGGGAGATAATTTTGATGCAATTGGAAGGCACGCAATGGGGAATACAGATCTCAAAACAGCTGAGCTAACGGACCGAGCTAATAGAGCTCATAAAAATAAAAACAGAACAAATTAAACAAAGGCAATTACCATAATAAAAGTGGGCATGCTAAACCGTGACAGATGGAGACAGACAAGATAAAACTGGTATAAGAGGGTTTGAAAGAACCAATAGGATGCTAAATCTATCTGTTTAATTGGTGCATTTAAGACAATATACAGTGTATCACTGTGTTGTTGATAAAAGATTGAACAAATAATGTTACATTTTAAAAGAGTTTTTACACTTTTACATCTCGGGTGCTGTTTTTTTTTAGGGACAACTAATTCCTTCTGCTCATTCTAAAAAGAATTGCCCAAAAAAGTTGTTTTACCTGTCGAAATAAAATAATGCTCCCAAAGCTAATTTTGCATTATTAGCTACAGCACTATTACAATGCAAGACTCAGCTTTGGTATAATGCTGCAAAAAAAAGAAAAACAAAACTACTGTCTTACATTTATTTTGCAACAGCTAAAAGTGGATGGGAATACAAATGTAGCACCACAAAGAGTGCTTAATCATTGCTGTCAGGTTTGATTAACCACTAAGTTCAAATGAAAATCAGAAGCGCAAATTAGACATAAATTGCTTTAAAAAAATAAAGAAGGCACAGTGTTTTCAGATAATAGCAGCGATGGTGACATTGCTTTTCATTTGGATTCTGAAGGAAAATAAGTTATCTTGTAACAGAAACATTTGATACTTAGCTACATTAGTTCAGTTAGTTTTCTAAAACATTTGTGAAAGCTGCATCCAGTTTCCTTCAAAACATACCAACAAACATCTTGGGTTTGGCCATATCCTTTTGCTTATTTAAAAAAAAAAAGTTTTAATAGTTTTAAACATCTCTAAGTTCAACAGTTTATTTCTTCCTTTCTCCCAGTTGTTACCGCTTTTTTTTCCTCCATCTGATTTTGCTTGATTTCCTCCAGTCTGCCCCATGGAGACTGAGCCAGAGCACCTGCAAGTGCTCACTTTGAAAGATGTTGCAGGCTCAAGAATGCGTGCAGTAAACACACAAGGGCCGTATTTATAATAAATCAGCTTTATGGCCGTCCGATGGAGGTGATATCAGCTAAATTTATGCTAAGAGACCTCGCCGTCCTTAACAAAACAGCTGTGAGATAGCATTACACCCCTCCCCACCCCCACCCCACCCCACAACCACCATCACCACCACCACCTTCACCCCACCTTTCCGCCGACAGTGCCCCACCCCGCTGCTGCTGCTACCCCGGGATGACTGGGGTTAGAGAACCCAACACAGTCCTTCTCTATGTGGTGCGGCCTGTGGTCTCTGGAACGGTAAAGTCCAGACTGAAATAGAGTGTGGGCAGCGAAGCGGTAGTGGGTAGCTCTGCATATGCGGGTGTGTATTTGTGGTTGTGTGCGCGCTGCTGTTTTATGTGTGCTTTATGTAGCCATGGGCTGCACAAATAGCACACACCATGTGTAAGGCACTGGAAGGCTGTCGGAGTTTTAAGGTGGGCCTTCGCTGATCCGTGTTATCTTAATGTTTCGGGATGAACTCAACGTTCATAGAAAAAATAAAACCGTCATTCCTCTCAGTTCATTCCTTATAAAATCGTCCTCTTGCAAAGGATTTACTGCTTGGATTTAAAAGTGTATTATAAAGCCATTCCACAACGTGGACAACTCAACAAAAAAGCTTTTAACGACCCAAAAATGTTAAAGGATTCCCATGCTCCATCGCATGCACGCTCCTGCCTCCTTTGATCGTATTCTCCAGCCCTTCCCAGATGGTTCCTGTCACTGCTAGCTAGGGGACAGGAAATGAATTTCCAAGCAGTGATGTCACAGCCACGTTTGCATTGTACGGTTTCATCTTACGGGACCCATTCCCATCATTCCATGATGAAAGGTGACCACCCGCCTTTATTTGGAACTGAGCAGACGCAGGTAATAAAATGGCCTGTTTGAAGCCCTTGCGGTTAAAAGTTGCTCTGAAGCTTCTAAGACTTGGTGGAGTTGCACATAATCAGGCAAAATAAACCACGTAAACAGAGAATGACCGTGTTTTCCCTCTGATGTAATCGCCTGCTCGTTTGGCCAGGGAGGGTGCAGCAGCTTCTGTAAATGTTTGTTGTCCTTTTGTCAACAACCCCTTCTTAAGGAGGCTTCTTTCAAACATGGCTGCTAATTTGGTATCACACCAAGATGAGCTAAATCTGTGACTTAACCCGACTGTAATCCTGAACGTAAAGAGGAAAAAGCTTATGGCAGCCTGGTCTATCCGATTTTTTTTGGAGCCATTTTTGGGGTGGCGTCCAGCATGACTCTCATCTAGTTACTCGAACCGGAAAGAGATGTTTTAGGTGTGACCTGGACCCAGTCGTCCTAATTTAACAGTTACTAAATTACAGGATCATTGTGTGCTTCTGTGCTTTTTTTGTCTGTCTTGTTGTGTCTCTGCTCTGTCTTCTGTAACCCCCAGTCGGTCGAGGCAGATGACCGTTCATACTGAGCCCGGTTCTGCTGGATGTTTTTCCTTCCCGTTAATGGGGAGTTTTTCTTTCCACTGTCGCTTCATGCTTGCTCAGTATGAGGGATTGTTGCAAAGCCATGTACAATGCAGACGACTCTCCCTGTGGCTCTACGCTTCTCTAGGAGTAAATGCTGCTTGTCGGGACTTTGAAGCAATCAACTGGTTCCCTTATATAGGAAATCTTTGACCAATCTGTATAATATGATTGAATTTTACTTTGTAAAGTGCTTTGAGATGACATGTTTCATGAATTGGCGCTATATAAATAAAATTGAATTGAATTGAATTGAAAGCACATTGCAGATTAGCAGCAGGTTAAGATATAAGACAAGTTGGACTACAAACTTCAACACTAACTAAAAAAAAGGGAACTCTGAACAAATAGGTTTTTTAACCTTGAGTTAAAGGAACTCAGGGTTTCCGCACTTTCACAGTTTTCTGGAAGTTTGTTCCAGATAAGTGGAGCATAAGAACTAAATGCTGCTTCTCCATGTTTGGTTCTGGTTCTGGGTATGCAGAGCAGGCTAGAGCCAGAAGACCTAAGTGGTCTGGAGGGTTGATACACTGATAACAAGTCTGTGATGTATTTAGGTGCTAAGCCATTTAAGGATTTATAGACTAACAGAAGTATTTTAAAGTCTATTCTCTGAGATACAGGGAGCCAGTGTAAGGACTTTAGAACTGGGGTTAATGTGTTCTACTTTCTTAGTCTTAGTGAGAACACGGGCAGCAGCGTTCTGGATCAGCTGCAGCTGTCTGATCCACTTTTTAGGCAGACCTGTGAAAACACCGTTGCAGTAATCAAATTGACTAAAAATAAACACATTGGACTAGTTTTTCCAGATCCTTCTGAGACATTAGTCCTTTAATCCTGGAAATGTTCTTCAGGCGATAGAAGGCCAACCTTGTAATTGTGTTTAGATGCCTTTAAAAGTTCAGGTCTGAGTCCATCACTACACCTAGATTTTGGGCCTAATTGGTGGTTTCCAGCTAAAGCAGCTGAAGCAGCTGAAGCAGCTGAAGCTGTGTGTTTACTTTTGATCATTCCTCTATCGGCCCAAAAATTATTACTTCAAAGAATTTCTTAGGCACATCCATGCATTGATTTCTTCTGAGCATTTACTCAGTGCTTGAATGGGTTCATAGTAACCTGGTGACATGGTGATGTAGAGCTGTGTGTCGTCTGCATGGTTATGGTAACTGATGTTGTTGTTTTTTATGATCTGACCTAAAGGCAGCATGTAGATATTGAATAAAGGCTGCTGCATACTCCATGAGAAATGAGACGTTCGTTTTCAGTCCCACAGCAAATGCTTCCTTCTTTGTCTCGACGTCTGGGCAGAACTTTTTTTGTCACAGGGTGTCCAACTGCTGTACTGTGATAGAACAGGATTTAGATGGGTGTGTTTAGGTTGGAAAAGGAGAAATGTCTCACGCATCTGTTGAACTGTAGTCGTGCAGTCCCGCAGTATCAGCTCTGATGGTTTCAGAGGTTTGACATACCACTTCCTCTCACTTGCTGTGTTTACTCTATAAATTATCCTAGCGAGGCAATCCCACTCCTGTAGCACCGCACACTCCAGGTGTTTGTAGTCTTTCCAAATAGCTCCAGAGCGCACCATGAGCTATTATGTGTCTGCTCCTCCACTTTCAACTCTCTCTCTGTGGCCCCTCCCCCGCCCGTATGATTTTCAATGACGTGGGACTTCTGCAGCTGAGCGTCTCATGCAGTATGAATAGACAGAGCCAAAACAAACGTTTTTCATGTTCTTACCGCCCCAACAACAAGAAGAAGAAAAAAACTCTCTGTTCTTGTGTAACAAGCTTTCGAGGGGACCCAAGAGGGACCCCTGGGGAACCCCACATGTGATTTTTTTTAGGTCTCTGATTATAAAGTTACCTACAGACACAGAAAAGTCCCTGTCCTTTAAATAGGATTTAATCCAGACGAGTGCTTTACCACAAAGGCCGACCCAGTTTTCCAGGCGTTCTAACAGAATGGAGTGATCAACAGTTTCAGATGTTGCGCTAAGGTCCAATAGTACCTGCACTGTGGTTCTTCCTCAGTCTGCATTTATATGGATGTCATTGAACACCTTGGCAAGGGCGGCCTCTGTACTGTGGTGAGCACGGAAACCTGACTGGAAAACGTCAAAGCGGCTGGTCGTTGTTAAAAAAGTATTTAATTGTTGAAACACAGCTTTTTCAATAATCTTAATGATAAAGGGGAGGTTTGAGATGGGCCTGTAGTTCTGCAGTACTAGTTTGTCCAAACCGTTCTGGTTTGATAATTGCTGTTTTTAGAGACATGGGGAAAACACCTGACAGAAGGGACGTGTTTATTATCTGAGTCAAATCAGACGTTATGACAGGCAATACTTTCTTAAAGAAAGCCGTGGGTAGAACAACAGACCATACAAGGGATGGCACAACGGGGGAGCTGACAAGGAGGGATAGGAAATTCTAGGTTATATAAGGGAGAAAAAAGAGGGAAAGCAGATGAGAGTGATTAGCACATGTGAATGTCATAACGGAAATGAGCTAAAGGAGAGGGAAAGTAATGAGATGGCAGGAGACAGGGAGCAAAACAGAACCTAACAATGATATAAACATCACTATGAACAGAAAAATAACAAAATAAACTCACTAACTAAACTGAAGAAAGGATTTCCAATAGCTTTTCAGCAGAGACTGGAGATCTACTGGATATTTTGCCCATTCTTCTTTGCAAAATAGCTCAACCTCTGTCTGATTAAATAGAAACTATCAGCAAAAAGTAATGTCAGATTGCACCTATACTCACAGTTAAAGATGGCTCTGTAAAGAATTAAACAAGAAGTGCTAAATAGCGATGTACATCACACTAAAAATGGCCGTGTCTCCTTTTCCATCAACTTAATAGTTATGCACTATTTTGTGTAGGTCAATCACACAAAATCTAAATGAAATCTATTATTGTAATCAAACATCGAGTACAGCAAAAATAGTTTTGTTTTTGGTTGAGAAAGGACCCAAATGCAGACCAGTAAGGGTAGATTTTTAATACTAAAATCAAGAAAAACTCACAATAGGCAAGAGGACGAGTGTAGGGAAACCAACCATGAAGATGAATGACAAAATCTGGCAGAGCAACAAAGCACGCAGGACGCATGAAGAGAACGGAAGAAGCCAGCAATGTGGAATGAAAACCAGGGAGTTTAAATATAGAGGAAAAGTGAGACAGAGACAGGTGACGGTAATCAGGAGATGAGGAACAGCTGAGACAAATGTACACAGATGAGTTGAGGGGAGGAGTGCAATGAATAGAAACTGAAAGGAAACACATGGGAGGAATCAAACGGGTAATAATACGAAATGTACATAGAATAAAGTAAGAATATGATCTTCAAATTAAGTAAAATGGTAGCAACTACAAAATGCAAATAGGAAAAAAATAGA
The DNA here is from genome assembly GCF_011125445.2 of Fundulus heteroclitus. Classification (NCBI taxonomy): domain Eukaryota; kingdom Metazoa; phylum Chordata; class Actinopteri; order Cyprinodontiformes; family Fundulidae; genus Fundulus; species Fundulus heteroclitus. The sequence goes on from NC_046379.1 coordinate 18,883,219, forward strand.
TACATAAAAAACAAAAACTCACACAACTAAAAATAAGTACATAGTACATAATTAAAGAAAGCACAACCTAAGGAACATAATATAACAAAAAAATTATCAAAACCCATACACAAAACAAAATCAAAACCCAAACCCTTAGGGAGCATGACAAAAATAATATGAAATGATTAAGGATTGTGTGGCTGATTTGATCCAAGCCACAGATAGGTTCTCCCCCCACCCCAACTTTCATTTTCCTCTCTTCTGCCCTGTTGTTGCAATCCGAGCTCCTGGAATTAATTTTTCAGCAGATCTTCCACAAACACAACACAAACTTTGGTGTTTGAAAAGTTGCTGAGATGACCAATGATCTCCCAATGCAACAAACTCAGAGACAAGGAAACACTTAATCAAGGGAAAAGGACACAGACAAACACAGGGTCATGGAATACACAGGGAACATCAGAATAAACTGAGAAAGTGAGCACAAAATGGACCACACGGAGGATGTTAAGATAATAAACACACGTGATAATCAAAACCTAACACCCAAAGATCATGAAATGTTAGAAATTGTTTGACAATCACCCGCTCCTCCGTCATGTATTGTTTTGTCATATTTATCCATGTGTCCACAGTTACAGCGGAAAAGCAGACAATCGTTCCTTTGCAGAATTTTCTACAAACGCAACCAACTGTTGTTATGTAATTCACTATGTTGCAACAGTTTAATGTATGAAGAAGCTTGATATTAAGCTAACTAAGTAATATGATTAGGCCTTGTTTGTGTTTACCACGAGTTTTAAATTTTTCAGTTTATTCTGCCTTTATAAAATTTAACTGTAAATTCAATATTCTTTAGTATTTTTTCTTATCAGTGATCATAAAATCAAATCACATAAAACAGAGCTGAAAATAACCTCCACTGCAGCCAGCATCCTCACGTTGTGGAAAATGTATTAAAAACAACTGTTTCAGTGCATTTCAACTGGAAATGTTCTATATAGAAACATAGTAGCATTTGACTTTTTTCTGTTGCAAAGATCTATGTCTTCACAGTAGAAATGGCTTTGCTGGGAAAATAAACCCATGGTGGTCTTGAGAAGTCATAATGTGTATTAACAGACTGTGGTGTTGAGAAGGTACTGGTAGGTAGACCTACCTTCAGGACTTGGCACAATAAAAAACTCTTGGGGTCATACGTCATCCATTTCCACCTTATCAAGGTTACATGAGACAGTTGTTCATGTTGTCACTATTTTCCCTACTGAACAATGCTATGTGTAATTATGGGCAGGAAGGAATTACATGCATTATGCTATAATTCTGCTGTGACTTTCCTGCTGCGAATTCCCCTGGTCCCAAAACAACAACTATTTCTATGGATATGTGAGTATTACTCCATCAGTTGGAATAGAGGGACCCTCATCTCCATTCCCCGAGGTCCAGGGTCCTACAACTTTTCAGGTGTCTCTGCTTCAAGACACCTGAGTTAAAGAATCATATGTATTGTTTGACTGGTAATTTCAACAATCACTGAGCATGTAGCTATAGCATACAATCATTTAGTTAAGAAAAAGCTTGGAGTCATTACACTGGATAACTTCTCCTAAAGTGACACCATTGATTAAAATGGGGAAATATTGTGTTGTCTTATCTTTATATACTGAACAAGAAAACTTAATGAATATTTGAATCGTTATTTTCAATAGCAAACAGGGTTGTTCTAATGCGCTGAGACACCACGAGACAAAATCAGACGTGAATCAGACGTTTGCTAGCTTCATACATGAGCACTACCAGGCCCTCTTCCGTGTGTCAGGTGTTACGGAGGAGAGTAGATTCCAGGAGGGAAGCAGATAACAGGAATGCTGAACAGAATGCAGCAATGCATTTGAACTTGTATCCTCTGTCAGAGAATATTCTGGAGTTAAGAGACAAATCTACATTATTTAGTCAAACACAGAGACTGCTGTTTAAATGATTGCTAAATGTAAGATGTAAAACAGGAATGTATTCCTGTTTAACAAGAACTGCCCTTTCACTCATACAATGTGACATTGCCTCAGCTTCAAATTTAATAATACATGATCTATTGTGGCAAGATAACTAAAATAAAAATCGACTAAAATCACCATCCATCCATCCATCCATCCATCCATCCATCCATCCATCCATCCAACACGTATATCCCTTGTAGGGTCGCGGGGTGCTGGTGCCTATCTCCAGCGTTCACTGGGCGAGAGGCGGGTTACACCCTGGACAGGTCGCCAGTCTATCACAGGGCAACACAGAGACAAACAGGACAAACAACAATTAACGCACACACTCACACCTAAGGAGAATTTAGAGAAGCCAATCAACCTAACAGTCATGTTTTATGTTTTGTTTTGTTTTTTTGGACTGTGGGAGGAAGCCGGAGTACCCGGAGGGAACCCACACATGCACAGGGAGAACATGCAAACTCCTAAAATCACTGTCGGCAGTCCAAAATTTTTCAAAATAGACAAATAAAAAACAGTCCACAAAATTATGATTGAAGCATCTCTAATTGACACTTGTGACAAATCTTCCAATGGCATGAAGTCTAATGATCAGTATTGTCTTAAAACTCTTTACACTGGATGCTACATGCGTTTGTTACAAGGGTTATCATCACAACTGTGCAAGCTTGTTTTTTTTTTTTTTTTACTTTTCTTTTGTTCTTCAAATTGGGATGCATGGACATCACATTTGGCCTCTACTCTGGTTCTAAAAAATTTCATTAATGCTTTTATGATATCCTTAGGAATCAAATTTTTTGGTGCAATCAGTCGGGTTTAAAGATGTACCTTGGATCATATTGTTCTCTGAATAAAGTAAGTCCAATTATCTCTTTACTATTTCATTAGTGTGAAGCCCCTACCTCTGAACTGATTTGCTAATCGAATGAAGATCTCAGAATTTTTCCCAAAATTTGTTGTTTCTGTGAAAGAACATTGGAAGTTTTAATGCACCTTTAAATCTGGAGGCACACAATGTCTCAATAAAATCATATTCAAAGAATACAATTTAAAAATTAACACAACAGACCTATTTAGAGCTAATGAGCATAATCCCTAATAATGTTACCAATATCCTGCAACCATTCCAACAGAGTCATTCACTCCAGCAAGATTTATTTTACACAGATAAAAAGCAAAACAAAACCTTTTGTGAAGTGTTTAAAATATCGTTATCCTTATGCAGTCGTTTCATGTTGGGAAAACTTAATTCACACCACATTTGTACAACACATGGATTTTAACATGCACATTTTACGCATGGATGGATGATCCAAAAATGAAGCTCTTAGCATTCCTGGCTTTCCGAGCAGACCAGTGATCTAATCGAGCGATTACCTGCTGCTCCGTGCCAAATCCTAAGAAGCAGACCAGACACCCCTGAGAGTGTAACATCCAACCTTAACAGGAATTATTACATCAGGAGTGAGTCATTGAGATCTTGAGCCAAGCTAGGAGCTTCACAGCTTTATATGCTAACAACACCTGCTACTTTTCTTCCACTAGACTAAGCTTGTTAATAAACCATAAAGAAAAATGAGACTGCTACTTGGTGGCTGTTGATCAGTTAAGGGCATATTATAACATTACATTTGACGTACACAGTTAAGATCCAATATGTTGATGCTGGATAAAACAATGGAAAACCGAATGAGAGAGCACCATGAACCTTGCACTTCAGCAACAGGTAGATTTGAAGGTACATTTATGCTCAATCATGCTTCAGCACTGAACATTACTTCCAAGAAAAAGCAATAGGTCATGCAGTAGGTAAATCAAATAATTTATTGACGCTAAAGACTCTGTTAAGTGTTAGATTTTGTGTTTTGAGGATCATATCAAATCCTCAAACCGTTACACTGTAACCTGCAGGGTTCATTTTTCGATTCAAATATCCTGCTCTCATTTCAGAGCTCGTAGTTCGCCCACACAGTGATGTTAGCATATTCCAGCTGCTTGGAATTCCTTCCTGCTGCTTTGGGAGCACACACTGCATTTTAAAACTTGTTGGGCCCTTTCAAGTTTTATTTGAAAGTATGTAATTACATTCTTGAAGGAATAACAGGTTCCCAGAGTGATTTACATGCTGAATTAAATGCTATGCTTTAAAACATTGTGCACACTTTTTTTTAAAAAAAGGGGTGGTTGTGAATTACCTTCAATAGTATGCAGACAATGCAATCAAAATAAAACATAAAGGAGTGATAATATGCCTGGGGGGGGGGGGTTTCTTACTATACTATGTAAAGCCCTTTCTTAACGTCTTTGTTTTGTCTGATTCATAACTCAGGTTTCTGATGTTGTCTTCCAAAACAGTTCAAACTAATTGAACCTTTACTAATTTTGTGATATTACAACCACAGACCTTCATGACTTTAATTCTGTTTTTCTGTAAAACACCTGCATGAAGTGGCACAAAGTAACACTGTTGCTATCTCCTCAGCAAGGAAAGTATCTATTGGCTGTCCTAAACGTCGCTCGATGACATCATCGTGTAATTTGCATACTTGTTCATGTAGTTGTGATTCTGGCAAGACAAAAATGGGAGTAAAAACATTCTAAATATGTTTAGAACTACAAATGAACTTTATGAAATAATTCATGAATTTTTATTCATTGCATGAATTCACACTACATACATCAAATTTGACCGAAAAGATAGTTATCAGAGGCACACAGTGAACGAGGTGAATAAGTGATTCAAGCTGTGCGTGAATCGAATTGAGGGGATTATTTTAGCACAACAGTTTCAGAGAGAAAAAACAGACTAGATTAAAAACTATATTTACATTACAGTAAGGGATTAAATAACACACCAGTCACTAATTTTGTTGATTTCAAAGGACAATAGTTGTACTAGGGATGTCAGAGTGAATATAAACATACCCCAAACATTAAAAATATATTAAAGTGGACTTGCTTGCTGACGTATCCCCAAAGCATGATGCTGCCACCATGTTTCACTATAGGGATGGTCTGTTCAGGGGAATGTGCTTTTTTGCCACACATGATGTTTTGTATATAGGATAAAGATTTAAATGTTTTCCTCATCTCAGCAGTGCATGTTCTTCAACTTGTTAGCAGTTGGCCTTACAGGGCTTGTGGTAAAACCTTAAACAAGAAGTTTTAGGGCTTTCTTTCAGCAACAGTTGTCCTCTTGCCACTCTTTCAATAAAGACCACATTGGTAAAAACACTTTTCCACCTGAGCTGCAGATCTCTGCAGCTCCCCCATTTACCATGTGTGCTTCCCTGATCATTACTCTCCTAGCCTGCCAGGTAGATGGCGATGTCTTGACAGATGTCCCATGCGTTTTCCATTTTCAGATAATTGAACAGGTGCTCGATGAGAGTTTGGGATGTGATGTTAACAACCTACCCTTCTTTTTTACCTGACCTATCTGCAATATTCATTGACTTTAATGATGTTCTCTAGCAAACCCCTGAGACTTTCACAGATCTTCCATACATACACAGCTGAAATCTATTAATTATTTACATGATTTCTAAAGGTGGTTGGGTTTCATGGATTTTATCAAGGGGTATGTGAGTAAAAGAGGTCAGAGACATGGAATTGTAATGGACCATGTTCAGGACCTCCATTGCTCATCCAGCTCCCTCGAGCCTTTCTTTTTCTGTAACTGGGTGCGCATGAAGTAGGAATGTGTGTAAAGTGACAACGCGAGTAAAGTGAAACGTGGGTAAAGTAGATCCATAAAACCAGGAGTTTTATAGGGTCTCCACAAAGAAAGGCAAGATTGCCTTCTTCTCCTACTATATTTATGTAAGAAAGACTGATGAACTCTGCCAAAAAAGGCTTTCTATCCAATATGCTACTCACAACATGTGAAACCGATACTCCAAACCTTTTATATTAGTTGATCGATGTACACATTTAGGTTTACTGGTTATGGTGATATTAGTCTCACTTTTATAGTGAGTGTAATAAAGCTTGTAGATTTTGAGATCATGTGTACAGGTAGAGCATGCGGCTGACAACACACAAAGCTTGCATGGCTGATATAAAAATATGTGAAAAAACTATTCCTATTTTTCTAGTACTTATAATCTATAATCCTTCAGTTTGTAAAAATGTATTTATCATTTTTGCAATTTCCTATATTTTAGTATCTGAGGCTTTATTATTACCACCACCAGGAGGATGCTAGGTGTCCAGCCTCCAGTAAATTATAATAAAGACTGTAAAAGCTAAACCAAAAGTCCAATGAGCATCATATTTGTGTGAACCTATATTACTGTTCCAGGTTCCAGTTAATTGTGTTACTGAGGTGGCCCAGACGCATTTTCAATTATGCTTCAATAAAAACACAAAAAATTATTTAAGTTTTTCAATTTTTCTTCTATGTCAACAGCAATTATACATTTATTTGAGAATATAATGTAAAAAAAAAAAAAAAAAAAGATAGATATGCAAATAATGAGTAGTTTTGTAAATAACAGCCAAAGCACACATTGATTTCTCTTGTAGAGTTATGGCCAAAAGTTCTGAGAATGACACAAATATTACATTTTCACAGGGTCAGTTCTGCTGCTTTAGTGTTTATAATGGCAATTTGCATATACTTCAGAGTATTATGAGGAGTGATCACCTCAACTGCAATTAATTGGAAAGTCTCTCTTTGCCTTGAAAATTAACCTTACCCCCCCCCCCCCCCCCAAAAAAAAAAACATTTCCATTGCATTTCAGCCCTGCCACAAAAGGACCAGCTAATCTTAATCTGAAATATGTGTTCTAACTTGGCCAAATTGAAACCTCATTTATTAATTAGACGTACTGCATGGTGTGCTTTGAAAAATTGTCTGGCTGCATAACCCAACAGTGCTTGAGTTTAAGACAGAAAATACTCCTGCAGGATTTTCTGATAGAGGGCAAACGAGATGGCTTCATCAGTCCCGGTAAATCTGTCAAGTCCTGAAGTAGCAAAGCAGCCCCAGACCATAACACTAAAACCACAAGGTTTGAATGTCTGAAATGCTGTTGTCAGTTTTTTTGGGATTATCAAAATGATTTTTGGCAAATCTAAAACAGTCCATTATTTACCTTTTGGTCAGCAGTAGTTTTATCCTGGGAACTCCCACATAGATGTCATTTTGCCCAGTTTCTTTCTCATTGTCCAATTTGCTCAAGATGTTGTCCTGGGTTCTTTTTGTAAGCTCCTAGATGAGTTGCTTTCTAAAGCCTTTTCCAAACAGATGTCAGTGAAAGTTTCTCACCTGTTCTTTAAATTTGCTTAGGTCGTGGCAGAAAGTATTGCTCTAACTTCATGTTGACAGAGAGGTTCTAGTTCAGTTTCTTTTGCTTCTTTGGGTCAGGCAGTAATAAGGCCTGATTTTTAATTATATAATATAATTAATTATATAGTTGTTCAAAGTTTTTTTTTGTGTAGTCATTAAGGGTAGAAGAAAAAGAAAAAAACAACTGGAAGGAAGGAGATAAATACCTCATCACAACATATCTAAAATTCCATGAAAATGAACAATAAAGTTTATGGACGTAATGTGACAAAATGTGAAAAAGTTCAAGGAATGCAAATACCTTTGCAAGGCAGAATATCACTGATTATATAGAAAGGTCATGGCATATGTTGTGCATAAATAATCATCTTGTAAATGTTTAACTTTCTCCAGTTAGGCTCTATTAAAGCAAACCTGAGACTCTTTTGATTGTATTGTCTGAAAGTTAAATAATGAACTTGGAGTTGCTTCTTGCTATTAAATAACAACTTTATACGCTGGTTTCATAACTCGGTTAAGAGACTGTTACATATTCTGTATTGTCCACTGAGTTCAGACATTCAATTTTCAGACTCTGATTACAGGATGTCTGTGCAATATACACTGATACAGCATGACATTTGATTTAGTTCTTTTCTGGTCCATTACCATCATTTCACATTTAATCTGTTTTTCTCTTGACATAGCCCTACTGAGATTCTCCATCAGGACGTAGCGCCACCGCATGGAGAACATATGTTGTTTCATTCTTAGTTTGGCCTCTTGGGGACTCTGGTGTGGGCAAAGTCAGATTAAAGGAGTGTCTTCAAGTGCCAATCCAAATGGCGATAAAGAAAGCGTTTTAATCCACCGAGAACGTTTCTTGATGCGACAGCCCCAGAGCCCCAGCATCAGGTGTTGCTCCACTCGGGCTGCATCTGGACAGTGTTGAAGCCCAAGTGTGTCTCCTCACACTTTGACAGAAAAAAAGGAGGCTTTAAAAGCCCCCCACTCCCAGCACTGCTCACTTGACCAGCTGCCTCTGATAACATCCGGCAGGAGAAGGTTTGCGCCAGCGACAGCAGGAGATGGTCAAACATTAAAGTCCCATCACTCACAAGTTCACATCATTTGACAGACTCAACCACGTGCACTGGAGTGTCTTTGATGATGTTGCTTTGTAATGGTGCTGATTATGTTTTTCCAGCGAGTGTTATGGGAAGTGATGGCTTGGCAAGGTCACTTTTTGTAGTCCCTAGCCTCATCATTTTTCGATTATTAAAATATAGATAGAGTGTTTGATTTGGGACAATTTATGCATTATTGAATATAATCCAAGAATAGACCCTTGAGGAAATCCCCAGTTTTCAATGTAACCTAACTTTGGTTAAGTTGGAACATTGTGTTTTTAAGTTGTGATCTATGCTCACTGGACACCTTAAGTATGCCCGTTCCATAGCGTTTTAACACAATCGGCAACTCAGCCCATCTGATGGAAGCAAATCAATGTATTTTAGGCATGTGAAGATGGGGAAGAGGATTTTTTTGAGGGTTACACAGAGCCCCAGAGTGGGGAAGATGGAGGATGTGAGTGACTTAATGGTGCGTTCCTTTTACCTCGGAACATAAAAGCAGGAAGTCGCAGATTACGTCATCTCCAACTTTTTGCGTTCCAGCTTCCCTCTTGTCAGACAGCAGTAAAAAACATGGACGCTCGCACAAAAGATAATGTTAAATGTACAAATACAGCCAATCTGAGCCTCAGAATGCATTTTAAAGTCACAATTTAACGCAAATTTGTTTTTCAACTAAACACGAACTGTTAAACAACAGGTGGCAATTCTTTACTGCTCGTTTATCCTCTATGGCCACTGTTATTAAAACAATAGTGGCAATAACACAGTTCTACGCTTTTTTGTGTGCAAATAAACAACGCTGAAACATCCTGTGACACTGAAAAGTACCTGTATGACTTACTAAATGTTACATAAACAATAGAGAGATGCAAAAAAACTGTTAAAATATGAAGTTTTACTCAAAGTTACAGTGAGTAGCAGCCATCACGAATGTGAAAGTCGAGTATGGTTCCGATTCGTAATTCCGACTTTAGGGGGTGTTCCAGTGGAAATTTCGGAGGTCGGAAACTTGGACTTTCTTGGACAAATGGAAAGCATCATGAAACAGGATAAGTTGGTCAGTGCCCGTCTGAGTATCTAAGAAACTGATACCAACATGGTATTTCTCTGGGATTTCAGAAACATCCAATGAATGGCAGCTAATTGAATGGGAATGCCTTGTTGACGTCAGAGGTCAGAGGAAACTGGTTTAAGTTGATAGAAAAGCAAAAGTCTTCAGTACAAACTGGGTAAGAATTTCTTTAGTAAAGGTTGACACAGTATTTTGTGTAAACGAAATGAGAGAACGAGCTCTCCAACCAACCCTTCGGGCTGGTGGTGGTGGTGTTATTGTGTGGGTTACATTTTCTTGGCACACTCTGAGCCCCATAGAACCAACAGAGCATAATTTAAAAGCCACAGCCTACCTGAGTGTTGTTGCTCACCATGTCCATCCCCTCATAACCATGTTGTACCCATCTTATGATTGGTACCTCCAGCAGAATAATGTGCAATCATCTGAACTTGGTTTCTTTGAACATGCAGTGAGTTCACCGAACTTCAAAATCTTCATGTTCACCAGACCTCAATCTAATAAAGGGGCCTGTGTTAGAACAGGAGATTCCCATCATAGATGTGCGGCCAACTACATCCCTCAGAGGTAACTGAGGGATGCTGACATGTCAATACGGACAAAAACCTCTGAGGAATGTTTCTGACAACTTATTCAATTAAGGCAACTCTGAAATCCAATCCAGTATTGGCAAAGCTTAGCTAATAAAATGCCTGGTGAGTCCATATTCAAGAATATAAGCTGGAAAATATGTCAGTCTGCCTTTGTTAGGAAGGAGGGAAGGCTGCAGCCGGTTCAGTGGGGGCAAGAAGCAAGTTTTCCAAACTGCTCAGGCCAACCCTCTCCATTTTCTTTCTGTTTACTTCCACGTTTAGGGGTTTACATGCCAATTCCATTACAGGGATTAAAATAGTTTGTTTGAGCCATCCTCAAACTCCGCTCCCCTCGTCCTCCCTCCCCTTAACCCCTCTCACCACTTACAGAGTTTGAGGTCCCTGGGATGGGTTTAGGGATTATGGGACAAGGGAACACAAGGCAGCTGGATTGAAGAATGTTCCAAAAAAGAAATCCTCGCATGTGCAAAAGCTTGGGTTTGATTTGTGGTCGTGGCACATTTTTACAGCAGTGAACAAAGGAAAAAAAGAGAAAAACGGCGCGTTATCACAGATCTAGATGGCACGGTTGCCTTTGAGCTTCTGCTAATTTCTGCCTCTAAGCAGGACGCAGTGACACTGCCCCGGCGTTAGATCACCCTTCTTTTCCTGAGAAGAAGAGATTTACTGCTGATCTACCTTCAAAACTGCCAAAGGCAAAAGTATAGAGATGAATGAGAGTTATTCAGTCAGTAAAAAAGAATAGAAGGTGAGGTTTCTAGACACATAAATATAATAAAACAACTTCCAACCTGGAACATTGTCTCATAAACACATACGATGTTGTATATTTGGAGACATTTCCGGGCAAAAACTAAGGAAAGACTCATGGCATTGTTAAATAAGTTGAACACTCATTGCTTGTGATTCTAAGCCACCCGAAGCGGGTAATCTCCTTCGGAACTGAGAGGGCTCAGAGAGGCTAAGCCTGGTCAACAATGAGGAAAGGGGGCATCCACGGCATTGCCTTTCCTCCTGACAAATCCCCCCCCCCCCAAAAAGTGAGCAGCAGCGAAAAATATTTTACTTGTGATGACTTGAAACGTGCTTTTGCTTCACTTTTTTTTTTCTCCCCACAGGTACATGAAAATGAAAGGCTGATCTTTATCTTATCTGCCTGCAACAAACTGTTCTGCAACCCACACGGGCGCTTTGTTTGTTTGCGTAGTGTGTTTCTGTTTTTTTTTTTTAGCTTGCATGGTCCACGGGCCCACAGTGAAGCATGTGTAGACTTGTCTCGATGGATGACATCAAAAAGGGAATACACATCATTCTGAGGTAACATTGCAATGTCATGCATCGGAGCATCAAAACATCCATAAAATACGCCATTGTTAAATTACTTGATGACTTTTTGGCATTGTGTCACCAGTTAAATAAGAGTGGAATGAATGAAAATAACATTGCAAACTATTTCTGTTTTAGAATTTGCTAAATCACCCATGATTCACGTTTCTGCCACGCAAAGTTTCTCGCTCAATATCTTCTCCCCATGTTATTCATGCCAAAAGTCGGTTCACCAACCAGCCTTGTTCAGCCCATGGTCATGCCTGATTTTTTTCCTTCTCACCTGTGTGCAGCACAATTCAATTCAGTTCAATTTTATTTATATAGCGCCAATTCATGAAACATGTCATCTCGAGGTACTTTACAAATTCAAAATCAATCATATTATACAGATTGGTCAACAATTTCTTATATAAGGGAACCAGTTGATTGCTTCAACATCCCAACAAGCAGCATTCACTCCTGGAGAAGCGTAGAGCTACAGGGAGAGTCATCTGCATTGTCCATGGCTTTGCAGCAATCCCTCATACTGAGCAAGCATGAAGCGACAGTGGAAAGAAAAACTCCCCATTAACAGGAAGGATAAACCTCCAGCAGAACCGGGCTCAGTATGAACGGTCATCTGCCTCGACCGACTGGAGGTTACAGAAGACAGAGCAGAGACACAACAAGAGAGACAAAAAGCACAGAAGCACACATTGATCCAGTAATCTGTTCTACATTAGATGGTAGTAGCGGGTGATCTGTCTTTCCTGAATGATGTCTCAGATAACAGAACGCCAGACCAGATGTACCTACTATGAAGAAAAAAAAAAGAGAGAGAACAAAAGGTTATAAGCACAACACCAGCTTTCTTCAGCCTCTACCAGATTATCTACAGCGTTGTGCCAGTAGATGCCCAACAGCCTTTCTTTGCTCTTGTTTGTCTTCAAGTTGCCTAGCAAATTTACATTTGCATTTTTCCCACCTTGCCTTGCCCATGACAGACCTCTACTTCTGTTTGGACATCTGGGTGTCGATCCATGCTCTGATTCTTGGTCACCGATTCACGCCTAATCCTCTTTTTAAGTATCCTGACATCTGCCTTCCGGTGTTTGACCAAATATCGGGATATTAGGATTCAGGTTTTAATTGTGTAGTCCATTGTATACAGCACTCGACAGACTGAAGAGATGAGGAAATAGTTCCAAATTGCTAGCAGTCTTATCATTAACTAGAACTGTAAAATATATTTTTTTGCAATAACCTCTTGTTTTAAATCTGCATGCCCTCAAGGCCAAAGTTTTTCTACAGCCGAAACGGGGAATGATCATGAAAGACCAGACGGTTAAAATAAATGAATCACTGCCTCACTTTGTTTTGATTTCAGTTTGGTTGGTGCATGTTTTATAGTGTGACATCTGGTGGCAAAGTGTCAATTTACAACCAAGTGAGCGTATCCTTCTCAAAGAATATCGAAAAGTGGAACTTTGAACCAAAGCATTGTTTTGCAATGCTCCGATGAGTAAAGATTTGTGATTTTAAAATTGAAGGACCAAAGATTACTGGAAAGTAATGGAAGAGAGTATCAGATGAGTAAAAATAACTTTAAGAATGTAAACAATGCTACGTGTGTTTTTTTTTTTAAGATTCACTTAATTTTATTAAGTGATATGTTAAGATCAAGTACACAAAAAGGGTTTTTATGTCATCCCAAATGAATAACAGCGAGCAGTGTCTGATCCTTTCCTTTGATACACACAGGGCCGAATTGAGGAGGATATGGGCCCCGAGGCTAGAGCCAGTTGTTGTGCCTTATCCTCACAAGTTTATTTTATACAAGTAAATCACAAGCGATAGTTACATGACGTTCTCAAAATGATCATTGCCTTCTCTAAATAAATCCTAAAACGTGGCAGCATTTGTAGAAATGTCTTCTGCTGTGTGCGCAAAAGGAACTACTTTTGGCCTGTATGTGGAGGTGAAACAGTCCCTGAAACACATTGAAAACAAAGTTGGGCTTAAGCAGGCATTTAAGCTTGTTGTCAGGTGTGACTTGCTTTTTGGTCAAAAGTTAGGTTTCAGTTGGGGCTCTAAAATCAACATTTCCAAATGAATTAAGTGTGTATATAGATGATGTAAAGTTGTTTGAATCAAAATTGAACATATCTTAAGTCTTGAAGAAACAGTAAACAAGGATATCAACCAAAAAAAGCCTTTTGTAGCTGAGGAAAAAGTTAATCAGAATCAGAAATACTTTAATAATCCCAGAGGGAAATTTTTTTTTTTTTTTACACGCTCCTATTATACAAACATATACATGTATATATATATATATATATATGTGTATATATATATATATATATATATATATATATATATATATATATATATATATATATATATATATACATACAACATTCCACACAAAAAATATAAATATATACATATGTAACTATATTTTAAGTTGGGACTTTGAATAAAATAATTTCAACGGGACATTTGTTTTCCATCTACCACTTTCAGCTTCATGGTTTACAGTTATCATGGCGTTCCCTTTCCTCACACTTTTCTGAAGTGTTGTATTCGGTTTAGGCCAAACATACCCTTTGTTCACATGTCCAAATAATTTATTTTTAGACCCATCTGTCAAAAGAATATAGAAGTCAAAAACTAAAAGACTCCATAAGTCTTCTACTTCTTCTACTTGGGAAGTAACGTTGCTCTAATGGGCACCTTGTGGGACACCGTGCTCTTGAATTCTATTTTCATATCTATCTGATATCCATATGTCAAACATGTTCCAAAAGCATATAGATAGAAAACACACATAGAATCTTGGAACCTGGTAAAGACCAGCTCACTTCCATCTTAAAACCCTTGAATTGATTAAGGGTGTACTTTCTTTTTAATCATGCCTGCACCTGTATGTCCTCAACATAACAAGGAGATAAATATATTTTTCAAACCAATGAAGATCTAGTACAGGCATAGAGTTGTGGGGAGTTGGAGGGGAAGGGGGGGGGGGGTACTTTATTGTTGTTTTCTTATTACTAAATACTGTTCTTACACTATTTTCTGTTTTATTGTGGGAAGAACCAGCAATTTAACTACTGGTCATTAAAAGAGATTATTGTCTGTATTGAATGTTTTTTCCCCCCATGCCTAAATCCTTGTTGTGGGTTCTGCATTACATCCAGGAACTCTCCTCAATTTGTTTTCGCTGCAGAAAGAACACATAACAGAGTTGCATTAAGACCAGATTTTTTATTAATCACAAAGTTTCACAAGAAAAAAAAAACAAAAACAAACAAAAAATCGTGAGCTGCCTTCTTTTTCCATCGCGGATGAGGATAGAAGGGGGGTTATCCAAGGTGTTTGAGACAGATGAGGGAGGTGGGGGTAAGGGGACGGAGGAGGAGGAGGAGGGCAAATTGGGCGGACACATAAAAAGTGTAGGGACCGTAGATGCAGGATCATTTGGAGAGGCTGCCCGTTCTTTGCGCACTGTTCTGGAGACGGACAGGAAACCTCGCCGCAGAGTCCGAGAGCCGGCCTTTAGAGCTTTCACTGAAGGATAAATGTGCTGAAAAAAAAAAGCACCCGACTTTCCTCCAAGGCACAGTTTTTTGTGTGTTTCCGAAACGCCTGGACTGTTTTGAACCACTTTTTCCACCTCCATTTCCATACGAGGATACCTGCATCTCTTACTGATGGTAAGCGCTCATCAGCTGACGCACTCACACTTCTCAGAGATTTGACCGACAGAACGTCAAAGAGATCACAGGGAGAACTTTTTTTTTTTTTTTTGCGGAGATTTGCTATTTCTAGAAAGTCCGAAAAAGAATTCACGCGAGATGTAAAATTGTCGAATGACTTCCCGTGCGCCTCGCTGATCCAGTTTGAGACGAAGGGAAACGTGTGATCCTTAACATGCAACAGGTTTTTGCTGGTTTGTGCCCGAAGACGTGTGCGGTGACAAAACCCAAGTAGTGAGGTCATTCCCAAACAAAGCGTCCGATTTCCCCGCGCTTCGTTTGGTTCCGATCCGTTTAAATATTTCCTTATATTATAGGAACCATTTCATAAAAACGCTTTTTTTTAATTAGAAAAATTACGCACGCCTCCACTCAGATGTGTGAAGGTGAACGCAGAGCTCGGGAATTGAGGTCTGAAACTAGCTTTGATTCAAACCCATTTTCTTTATTCACCATGCGCAATTATAATCTGTGATAAATTAGATTACAAATAGGACATCTCAGCAATACTTACTCGCTTTTTTGGAGCGCGTTTTTGTCACGTTGACTTCACGAAAGATGATAGGGTTTCGAAAGACAACTTTGGTATAGAGTTACAGACATGATTTTGTTGCAAAAAAAGGAAACTAAGGTAACAGATATCCAAATGTATTAAAGTTTTAACAGTTTGATTTGTTGAATGAAGTATTCAACATTAAAACAACAAAAACAAATGCGGCCTCTGGATTATGAGGTCATGGAAGGTATATGAGGGGAAACCGGTAAGGTTCGTTTTAGAATGTGTTATCATTAATCTGCTTAATTCATTAATCTGCTTCCAGTGAATCTTTAATTCTAAAGATTTAGATGGGAAAGAAAGAATTTACAGGGATGTTTTTTTATTTATTTTATTTTATTCTCAAAACAAATACCAGTAGTAATATTTGGTCAACATCCATTTTCGTCTTCTATTTAATACCCTACCCCCAGATTTCAAATATATATTTAAAATATAGGAATAGTAGAAATACAGAGCCAGCTCACTTTGACCACAAAGTCAAACACTGAAAAATCTTTGTTTTCTTCCTATATTAATGAAATGTATCTAAACAAACAAATTTCAATGTCTCCCAACCAACAGGGTGTATTTTGACACACTTTTCCTCCTGTTTAATTAAGCTCAGATGAGTTAGGGGCACATGCTTTGATGCTAGCATAAGTTTATAATGCCTTCATCTTCTGCTGGATTTAAAACTTTATTGAACTATATTAAATAACCTATAGGAAATGTTTTATATGTTTTAGTCCTTGGGGTTAGGGAGAATTTTGCATAATCAGTCATGCTCTTTAAAGGGGCAACTAACTAGAACTAGTTGGTTTAAGAAAAACTTTTCAATCTTGATTGTGACTGTTCCCAAGTCTATGGGGAAATTAGATATGAATTGGGAAACAAACCTTAAAGAGAAGCCGAGTATCAGCCAGGAAAACCACAATAAATTAAAAGTTGTGTGAAACAAATAATACTGTTTGGTTTTAGTATGCGGTTAAATTCCAGCAGCTCTACAAAAATCCTCAATTTGGAAGGCCATCAAACGAACAGTGCATTCAGTTGTATGTGGATGAATAACAGTGTTCGAAAAACATTGCTTTCATTGAAGACAGACATGCTGCCGCAGACATCTTTAATGATAAAATCAGGTCATAGATCTGTTCCCGTGGCAACTTGTTGCGCTCCTCTCTCCCTCCCTGCCTCGTTGCCATCTTCCCTCCCACCATCCCTGTCAAATTCCTCAGGAAACACATCTGAAGAGCCATGTGCAAAGTCTGATCACATTATCTCTGGTCAGAGGGAGACTGAGAGGGTGGGAGGGAGCGGCAAAAGCAGGACCAAGCAAAGCCAAGGGCAGTTTACTGCTGCGACCTAATTGCACTTCGCTCCGCATTTGTCACTGCAAAAAAAAAAAAAAAAAGTGCACGTTTGCTGCTTGTTTTCAAGTATTTCTGAATATAATGCACCTTGAACAAATGTATAATTCAGGTGCTGCTCTGCTATGATTGTTTGAGAGATGTAGTATAGGAAGAGGTTGATAAAAAAACTCCTAAATTTGAACTTTTTTTTATATCTTCCAGGTTGTTTTCCAAAATTTCTAAGTTTCTCCACTAATTGTTGTTTTATATTCCCCTTTCGTCATCACCGTGCCACTTTGGGTTGTCTGTCTGCCGTAGCCTACAGCTTTCTCAGTGGCTGGTTACAGTTACAAGATGTTCTGTATGGTCACTGTTTTTCACTGCTATGAATCCCTGTAATCATGGGAGAGGCCCGCTCTGTACAATGAACGTTTGTTGTCAGAGATGTGCGCTCACTGATTCACACACGCACACAGACGCGTTTATCCCAGCACCCCATGGGTAATAGAGCTGATCATGTTCTGATCCCTCCTCTCCCTCGCTTCGCCGCAGTTCTCACGAATATGCGAGTGGCGGCACACATTTGGTGCAAATGTGCAGACGGAGCGTGCATGCGCGCGCTCGGTGCACCTCAGCCTTTTTTTTTTTTTTTTTTTTTTTGTGTGTGTGTGTTTTGTTTTCTCACACACACTTTGGATCCAGTGTCATGACCGAGAAAGAAGGGTCACTCCGAGGTCAGCCTAATGCTGTTAGGGGGAAAAAAAAAAAGATCCTTGATTGCATGTACAGTGAGCCATGCAAGGGCTGAGATAATCGCACAGATACTGAGCCAGAAACAGTCTCACACTGGGAAACGCACAACTTGCCGGTGTTGTACGCAACATTGCAATCGTTCTTGGGAATATAATGCTTGGCAGGAGTGTTAAGACTCTTATTTTATTTTACGTTTGGTTTCGTCACAACCACAAACCTCAGTGTCTTTAATTGTGATTGTGATAGCCATGCATAATTGCAAAGTCTCATTAAAAGGGGCAAAACGTTTTACAAAGAAGAATCTAAAAAAAACGACAATTATATGCAGTTCCCTTTACTCCAACACCGCAAATGAATCTCATTGCCACCCTCATAGTCTTCTTCAGAAGTCAACTGTTTAGCAAATACAATGCACCTGTGTGTAATGTAATCTCAGTGCAAATAGAGTTGATCTAGAAAGGCCTCAGATTTGTTGGGAGAACATTAGTGAACACCCAGAGAGGTGCCAAACAGGGTAGGGGTATTAAACAACACCTGCAGCCTTGGTGACTTCATGGAGCGTTGGTCAATCCATCATCCAGAAATGGCGAGAGTATAAATCAACAGTAAATCTACCGAGGCATGGCCATTCATCTAACACAAGTCAAGATTGAAGAATCTGTTGACAGGAAAACTTTAAAGTCCCGCGCTCCACAAATCTGGCCTGTATAAAAGTGTGGCAGGAAGAACGCAATGAAAAGGTTGTTTGATGGAAGCCATCAAGAACCAAGAATCTTTATTGTCACCGTGTGTTACCATAGTGACTTTTTTTTTGAGACAGACACGGTTTAACACAGGGTGGACACAGAGCACATATAGCTTGCATGGCAGGGAAACAGCAAATATGTAGAAGGTGCTTTGGTCAGACACAAAACCACATAAAAAAGGAAATTATCATTGGACATCACCCTGAATACAAAAAAAAAAAAAAAAACATGGTGGTGGCAGCATGATGTTGTGGGGATGCTCTCTCTACCAGGCATGTTTTTTATACAGTTGAAAGGTGGATCTTCAGATTGTTTCCTTCATAGGGCTGAATACATATGCATGCCACACTTTCCAGATTCTTATTCTAAGGAGAAGAGTTAAAAATCCATATACCATATTCTTTCCGCTTCACAATCATGCACTACTTTGTGTCAATCTATCACAAAAAAAAAAGCGAAGGAATGGGAGAAACATTATGGGACGTGAATATCTTTGCTCCCAGTGTATCACTGTTTGGCCGTACACCAGCTGCACAAAGGTTAAATGAAAACCTGGCCTGCTCCAGAGAGCTCACTCACAAAAGTGGCACTTTTATGAGCGTGACTCAGCCGCAGTTAACACTGTTAATGACATCGCGTATTGTTTTTACGCGGATTAAGTAGTCCTGCGTTATTTCCTCGTTAGTCAGCCTGGGATGTAGCCGCCGAACGACGTCTGCTCGCTTGTCTGTTTTGAGGTTAGAATATTAGCGATCTGCTCGTCTGTTTTGTGCCACATACCTCCTTACATTCCAGTTGCAGCAAATAGCTAGCTTACCCACAACCCAAAATGATAAGCCTTAAAGAGACACTGGGTCTCTCTCCTACCCGCCCACAGATACACACACACACACACACACACACACACACACACACACACACACACACACACACATACACACACATTCTCATGTGTTGGTCTTCAAGTAAATACCATGTAACAACCTCAAGTGTTTGCAGCCGCTCTCGCTCGGTTTATAACCCCCCCTCCTCCCCTCTCCCCTCTCCCCGTGTGTTTTCAACTGTATCTTTCAGGAACAGGGTCACTCCAACGCCCTCTTGCAGCCTCCCAACACCACCTAACATTTCCTGGAAGAACGTGTCCAGTGCATGCCCCCAAGAAACATGGACTGTTTTCCCATGCTTTCTTTCCTGTCGGTGAGTACGTGGACAGTGCCGCTTCAGTTTTTTTGTGCTACGTTTTGCATATCTACCATTCTCCTCTCTCCTCTTGGGGAAGCTCGTGGGTTTCTTTTTTTTTTTTTTTTTTTTGCTGTGGCATTAGTCCAGAACCAAACCAAATGTGTTGGGTTGGGGCATGTGCTTGAGGAAGAGTGGCTTGTTTTAAATGTGACGCAGACAACAAGAAAGCTCTGAGGTTTGCTCCATAAGTTACAAATTTGCTATGACCCCCAGGGCTGCCTTTTTTTTGTTGCTTGTGTAACTGTAGTGCAGGGAGACAAGTGGAAAAGGGGTGGAGGGAAGAAGACTGCATTTAAAATGCTGGAGTGTGGAACCGGCTGTTTACATTTGGAGGATGTCACAAAAGATAAACAAAAAGCAGTCTATCTGATGGTAGTCTGCTTCACTGTAAACATGACTGCATTATTGGAGGTAATTAGTCTGCATTTAGAGGGAATGGGTGAAAAAAAAAGAAGAAAGATGGGTGGGGGGTTGTGAGATACATTGTAGAAAAGGAAAGAGAAATCCTTCTTTCCTCTTATGTTCTCTGACCCATCTGCTCTGCTCAGACCTTTTCTAATCTTTCCTCCTCCTGTTCCATCTGCCGCCCCCCCCCCCCGACAGAGACATCATGATTCCTGGTAATCGAATGCTGATGGTCATTTTAATATGCCAAGTCCTGCTGGGAGAGAGCAACCATGCTAGTCTGATACCCGAAGAAGGGAAGAAGAAAGTGCCTGGCCTGCAGGGTCGTTCGGCTGCTCAGAGCCATGAACTGTTGCGGGACTTCGAGGCCACGCTGCTGCACATGTTCGGCCTCAAGAGGCGGCCGCGGCCCAGCCGCTCGGTCACCGTGCCCCGCTACCTGCTGGACCTCTATCGGCTGCAGTCGGGGGAGGCCGAGGAGGCCGGAGCCCACGACATCGACTTCGAGTACCCTGAGAGGTCGGCCAGCCGGGCCAACACTGTAAGGGCCTTCCACCATGAAGGTAAGAAAAACGGAGGAAGCTTCCACGAGAGGGGGGAAATAGATATTAATTAATGCACATATGTTCTGAGGTGGATACTCACAGTCAGTCTAACAGCTTTTGTAGAAGTGAGGTGCTTTAGCATGGCAGCAGATTGCAGAGAAGTCAGAGTAGGACAAAAAAATGCAAGAGTGCTCCACCCATCTCGCCATGACCAAAGAATCTAAGGATGTGGTCACCAAGCACAGTCTGCAGAGAGTCATAAAATTCAGCTAGACAAGCTCTCAGGAGCCTAATTTGACAGAGCTCTGTGTGTTTGGTTTGTAACTGAAGAAAAGGGCATACCTTCATATTACTGACCTACACGTCTTGCTCCACCCAGCAGAACAGGGTTTTAAAAAAAGCCCGTTCTTGGCTCGCAAACCTAGCGCGCTCCTCTCTCATGTCCCCAGTTTATACCGTGGGCTCTTTAAGAAAGATCGTCCTCACCATGCAATTATCTTTAATGCTACTCCGCAACCTTCTAAATAAAGGCCTTGCTGCAAACAATGTAGGTGCTGAGAGAAAAAAAAAACGCTGCAGTTCTTTTGGACCGAGGCGAAACCAGTCTTAGGAGCCTGTGGGATGCAAAGATGAGAAGATTAGAGGGAATTTTCTTTGCATTGAGGCTGCGACGTTTCAGCTCAAATGCAAAGGTTTTTACTTAGGCTTTA
Source organism: Fundulus heteroclitus (assembly GCF_011125445.2). Lineage (NCBI taxonomy): Eukaryota > Metazoa > Chordata > Actinopteri > Cyprinodontiformes > Fundulidae > Fundulus > Fundulus heteroclitus. Next base: position 18,904,626 of record NC_046379.1, read on the forward strand.
AAAGTTTGACCGAATTCAAAACGAGGCCCACAGGGCATAAAATGTTTCAAAGCAACATTCTGAAAAAGAAAAAGAACCAGCGCAAACAGTGAATTGAGAATACTGGGATGTTTCAAGGCAGTCTGGTGTTTATTTGTCATTTGGCTTGTCAAAGACGTCTAATTGTAGCTTTCTCCATATATCCCCAAAGTCACTGAATCGCACCGAGCTCAATCAAAAAAAGGCATGTGGCTGGCTGGAGATCCACATGGCACAATTACCTAGACTAAAAATACCCTGGTATCCCAGTATTAACTCAAAAAATTCAAACCAAAATGTATAACACAATCACGTTGCTTTGATATTTAAGTAAGAAAAGAAAAACTTATTTCTGCTGCTCCTGAAACCACATATTCATAACTGATTATTACAGTTATGTTTGTAAATCAGTTATTATTTTAATACGTAGACTAAGGAAAAAATGTAGACTAAACACTCACTACGTTCAGCCGTACATTTTAGGTGCTGGCGGATGCAAAATCTTACTCTTCTGTAGTTCTGCTCTTTATAGAGTAAAACGTGTATTTGAGAAACGGATATTAGCTTTAAAATAAGTCAGGCTATCTGCTCCAGTAGAGCTTATGGTCTGCTGTGTAACAGACATGCCCCTCGGGCCTTGTTAGCTGCAGTTTTAAAAAAAGCATTACGCTATTAAGATGATCCTTATTCTAATATAATATATTAGATATATGTATGATAGGTTTGAGTATAAATACCAAGGAAGATCTTAACATGTTGATTGTTAATGTTACATTATTGTTATCTAATAAATTCATTTATGGTTACTTTGATGTTGATACATAGACTTGAGCAAAAACAGAATATAGAATAAACACTCAACAAATGCAGCCTGTAGCTGTTTGGTGCTGGTTGCGCAGAAACATTACATCTTTCAGCCATTCTTTTCTTCAAAGAGATACACTGGGAGTGTAATAGTCCGTTATTAGTCAGGCTATTTGCTCACGTAGCCAATCTGCAATCAGTTGCTATGCCCCTAATAGCTTGTCAACGGCAGTTTTAGAACAACATCGTCCTTACAAGGGTGATGGGTGTTGTTTTGTTGGTTTCCAAGATTTCCAAACAGCCAACGTTGACTTTCTTGCCAGCGAGAGAGCAGTGCAATACCCGAGTGTGCAGCAGGAGATGGAAAAGGGTCAGAGATGCTTTACTCTATGTAACAGCTAATAAAAAAAAATAACAAGAAAACAGCATGCTTGGTCGTCTATTTAAAACAGTTTTAAAAATGCTACTTTAAAAAAAAAACTTTGTATTTGTTTATACTGACAACTGGCCCACGTCTAATAAAAAAAAAGCCCAATTATCAAGCATTTTATTATCCTAGTTTTCTTTTATCAATTCTCCCATCAACGGATGAGATTTCTATGCAAATGCATATGCTACACTGAAGTGGTGTCCTGCATAAAAATATACTAACCACAGTAGTTTATGGCAGTCATAATATATTTATTTCACTAATTGATCTACTAGTACTCTATAGTTCTGTCTCATCAATAAACAGAGCTTCTGTTTTTTACCATTTTAAATTAAAGGATGAGCATGTTACTAAATTTGCAAGTGCAACATTTCAAGTATTTCCACTCACAGCCGAATATAATATTTTACCTTTTCAGTCCCTAAGTCCTAAGTAAAATCTTTTACTTGGTTCCAAAGTAAAACATTTTGTCTCATGTGTGTGTTTGGGAGAAGTGCGCCTGATCCATTGGGGCCATGACATCCAGTTACATGAGGACAAACTTTGCAGTTTGTGTTTCAAACAGGCACAATGTGCATTTGAAGTACGCCTAAACAGAAAGCCGGCTCCCTGGCAATCCACTACAGCTTGGACTCCCATTTTAATTTCATGCAAAGCCATCTTCCCCCTTCCTACTTCCATGTTCATATCAGTCTATTTTTATTGTACTATTTCTGATGAATCATGGAGATACCATATCATAAAAATACATTGTATATTATTTTCCGAAGATTTTATGTTGCATCCTATTTTCATTGGTTGTGATTCTAAACCCTATTTGGTGAGCTAACTTTCAGAAATATAAGATATGATTAGTGATCAAACCAAAAAATATTTGTTGGCGGTCAAAACAAGCATGACTGATATGAAATGTCCCAAGACAGATTACTTGTTTTCCACCAGCACGGTGGTGGTATCATCATGGTAAGGCTCTATTTGCTGCCATTGGTACTACTGTACCACTGTTCGCACACAAAATCTGTACAAAATGACTAAAACTGCTAAAAGTAGGAAATGGGGCAAAGGCTAGTTCTACAAATCCTACATTTTAATGACAATCCTTTGCTCTTTCCTGCACTTCCACCAATATTTTTTGTCTTACACCCTAACTTATAAATTGGGCCAAATCTGTCATATGATATAATAAATAACCACAAAGCAGTTCACAGTCATGTGGCTCATACAAGACAAGGATTTTATTTACGAGCAAGTTGTTCATGTTAACCTCTGAATAGCTGAACTTGTGCATGGATCTATTCATCTCTCTACAAGGATTTACTGAACTATCTTAATAACGCGCTTTGAAGCATTTGAAGAGCGATCGCTTGCTTTCATGGAAGCGCTGTTGTGCGATAGAGTGACTCAGTCGAATCCAAACCACAGGGAGGTAGAAGAGTCTGCAGCAGATGGATGGTTAGATGAGGAGATGTGTTTACAGGAAAGGCAAGGCATTCATTGTGGATTTCAGCCTGGAAAATTATGATTTTTATTGACCAGGTGTAATGGAAAAAAATCTTCTTCTTTTTTTCCCCCTGTTAAGCTACAAAGCAGACAAGACGTGAGTAGTGCGTGTAAGCATGCACGAAAGCCTGAATATCCTTCGGCTTTGAATGCACTGTAATCCCGTGCAGTACCCTCCCTCCCATGGGCTTCGGATATATGAGATTCTACTGTATTGTCTGACTCCTTAATGATTATTCATGATGAAAATGATAAATGTCTTAAGTGGACAAACGGCGGAGGCAATCAAAAGCACAGCAGGTTTTAATAATGAGAACCACCTGGACCAGATTAGGGCCTGGGTGTGAAATAACAGGGGTGGATTGAGCAGGAAAATAGTAGACACAACATTCCTTCCCCCAACAATGGTGATCTTGCCAGAAATCTGCAGACTGTGAGTGAAACAGGGAGCCTCTACTGTGTTTATGCTGTAGCTGTGGTACGTTAATCACCACCCTCCGCGTGATGCATGTTTCAGCAAAGTGCTCAAAGAAAGGTACCGAGAGAACAGGAGGATAATCATGAAAGAAAGTTAAAGAAACTTGAATGAAATATCCTCTTAATTGTCACTACATTGGAGGCCTTGAGAAGCATGACAATAAAGTGTTGGATTTCATTTGATAAGAGTTGGCAAAAGAGACCATATATATATATATATATATATATATATATATATATATATATATATATATATATATTTACTTCATTCCAGAATTTGGAAGCTGTATCCTTGTGCACTCCAGCAAACATCCCACACTTTTCCTTTTCCTTATTTTCAGAGCACATGGAGAGGATCCATGAGCTGGGTGATGGAGAATCCATGCCTCTCCGCTTCCTGTTCAACCTCAGCAGCATTCCAGAGGATGAGCTGCTTTCCTCTGCAGAGCTAAGACTCTACCGTAGTCAGATTGCTGAGGCCACTGCGGACGACCAGAGCCTGCACCGCATAAACATCTACGAGGTCCTGAAACCTCCACGGCCCGGGCAGCTCATCACCCAGCTTCTGGACACACGGCTCGTCAGGCACAACGCGTCCCGCTGGGAGAGCTTTGATGTCAGCCCCGCCATCCTGCGTTGGACTCACGAGGGCCTCCCTAATTACGGACTGGCCGTGGAGGTGCTGCACCTCAACCAGACCCCGCGCCACCAGGGCCGACACGTCCGCACCAGCCGCTCGGTCCACCAGGAGCCCGGAGAGGACTGGCAGCAGCTGCGTCCTCTTCTGGTAACTTTTGGTCACGACGGGAAGGGCCACCCGCTGACCCGCCGGACCAAGCGCAGTCCCAAACAGCGGAGCCGCAAAGGCAGGCGCAACTGCCGGCGCCATGCACTGTATGTAGACTTCAGTGACGTAAACTGGAATGACTGGATTGTGGCACCACCTGGCTACCAGGCATATTACTGCCACGGGGAGTGCCCTTTCCCCCTGGCAGATCATTTAAACTCCACCAACCATGCCATTGTTCAGACACTGGTGAACTCTGTGAATAACAATATTCCCAAGGCCTGCTGCGTACCAACAGAACTCAGCGCCATCTCCATGCTCTATGTGGATGAACATGACAAGGTGGTCCTGAGAAACTACCAGGAAATGGTAGTGGAGGGCTGTGGCTGCCGCTAGCGCACAGAGTTGCAAAAAAATCTTGGACAAAGAATGGCGCCTTGAACGAAGCGATGTGGACACTAGAACGAATCAGAAGGTCTTTTTTTTTTCTCCCAAAAATGCTCACTTGGACCCTTATTTATAACTCTTATGAGGTGTATGTTTGTCTCACATTTTTGTTTTCTTTGACAATATGATCATATATTTTGACAAAATATATATATATATATTTATATCTACATATTAAAAATAAATTGAGTCCTTATTTTAAACATAAAGAAATTGTTTATCCTTCCATAATGTACATTGAATTGTATAAGTTGTCTTTTTTTTTATTCAGAAAATAGTAACAATAGTAAATACAAAACAAAAAAAAAACACCCAAAAACGTATTAGTTTATTTGCTGGTATTATTTATTGCTTTCATAATAAAAAGAATGAATTGCATCCTACCACCTGAAGTAATATCACAAAAAAGTAACAAATTCTGCGACACATTAAAAGTTATTGATTGACTTTTATGAACCAGTTAAAGACCGAATCAATCAGTATGTTCATCAAAGGCTCCTTAAGGCATTAAAATAAGCTTGACAACAAATAAAATAAAGCTGAATACAAAAAAAGGCTCTCAATCTGTATTGATTTTGTGGGATTAAACTTCAATTAATTTAAAGATAAATTCAGTCAGGTTGATTCGTTCTTCAGTTTTCACAGATCAGGTCTCAGTGAACAGGACAGGACGAGAAAATGTGAAAAGGCAATGACTAAGCTGGACATGAGCAAAATTTGCAACTTCTTCTGCGAGTCCCAAGAACACTTGTATTCACAAAAGACAAGTTTACAATTGCACCCGTTGAACACATAATCCAGAAAACATTTGGAGAATGAACACTGCTTAAACAGAGTCAGATTATAAATCTATTTGCAATCTTTTCTGCTGCTGGTATTTTAGCTGTAAATGGGCCCCGATTGGAATTCTCCTCAGGGCCCCCTTCAACCTTGGGCTGGCTCTGTCTAGATATGATCTATTCACAGAAAAGAACGCATTGATTATGTGATGCCACCAATGAATGATTTTGGAACGAATTTAATTTGCACACTAGTTTTCTTCTTTTCTTTTTTTTTTTTTTTTTTGGAGAAGAAAACCTTCTGGAGGGTTGTTTGCAGAGGATTTCAAAGCTGGTAGGTCTGTAACGTATTTATTGCTCTAAGATATCACTTTTAGGTCCATTGTAATGTAGTGGATGTGATACTTGTTAATCCCAGGCAAGCCGAGTTGCCTTGTTCAACCTGGCGGTGTCGGGGTAATTCCTTTGTTCCTAACGTCCCCACATGGAAAGCATGATTGTGTCTGATGCCCTGATACAAGGCGACTGAGGTTCTCAGAAGAATCAAAGGTTAGACGCTCTGTCTCCTGCCTTTGTCTTCTGAGCCTCATGCCGACAGAGCAAAGACGCCTGTCTCCAATCTGTGCCCCCATCAGACAAAAGGCTTCTACATCACTTATTTACAAGCTGACGACTGGCCCAAAGTATATGATAATGTTCAGAGAGAAGGACTCCCTTTAATCTGCTGGATGCCATTGGTATGCACCGTCGGCCCAATATGTTAGCATCTCTTGGTCGATATCTGAATGAATACAGGACAGTTTGATGTTAATGAAATTATTTAACGCTCTAGTTCTCAAACTAGTGACAAATCAACCTCTATTAGGAGTGACTGGTGAACTATCACTAACCATATAAGCTAACAGCAGCATATTTTTTTTTATGTAGCGTATTCAAAAACTAAAAGGAGATGTACATTAACAGTGACTGAGCACTATGTTGAAAGAAGACGTAATGAGATACAAACTGTCAAAAGTGCAAATGAGCATTGCATTACTGATGCTTGTGTATGTGGTAAACACCATTTAGTAATATTGAATTTTAAGGTTGGTTAACCATTTATTACATTGATTTGGCCAAATGTTTTTGGATGACTGCTGACCTTTGGTGAGTCCACCAGATTTGTATTTAAAATGTATTTTATAGAACTCATGATGGTGTCATGTACTCTTTAATGACATTCTCAGGGTCATAGGAGGAGATACAGGCCCCCGGCATCACAGATCCTCCACCACACTTAACAGGAGGCATGAGGTACTTTTCCATGTATTCGTCATTCCCTTCACACCAAACTCACCCAGAGTGCTTGTTGCCTAAAAAAAAGTATCTCCACATTATTAATATTAATAAAACTCTCGGTATGTTTTAAGCGTACGGTGGCCATAACAGAGTATAAGGTTTCGGATTGATATTAAACATCCGACTTTCTCCCTTACAGTGTCAGTTTTAGGGGTCTTTTTGTCTTTGTTTGGTACAATGTTAGACGTGGATATTTAAGCCTTTGAGTAAAAACATAATACTCAATCACACATACAGTGCCAGCGTACAATGATGCCATTTTTTATCTCTATTTTGGCTCTAAGGGGGAAAAAAAACTGAAAATGTCCAAGTCATGTCCTTTTTAAAATGCCTGTCAATACAACAGTAGGTAGAAACCTTAGTTTTCACAGAGGTGGTATTTGTATTAAAGTTTGAGAACTGTTTTGGCAGTTTAGCAATAAAAAATGCTGGAAATATCTTGTTTCAAAATCAGTAACTTGTAACATGCATTAGACTCGAGAGAACGTTATTTTTCTTTTATTTATCAAAACAATTTATCAAACAAATCAAACAATTTTGTTTTTATCGTACTCGAGCATGCTCACTCACCCAGGCAAACTAATCGACTTTGATGCCTGTATATCAACAAATATCAAAAACAGGGATCTCCTACATGAAGGGCAGGTGGAAGAACTTCATTTTGAAGTGGTTGTGGACAGAGGGGCTGGGATGTGGGGGTATTTTAGTTCTATTTTGTCCACTTGCTTAAGAGCCCAATAAAAAAAACCTCAACTGATCTATGCTAAGGTTTCGTAAGAATCTGTCATTTATGGTAACAGTCCTTCTGGCTCGTTATTACATACACAAAGGGAAGATGGTGGTTATTATGAGGCATGGGAAGCAATATTTATAACTACCAAACCACCTGTAAAGATGCTTTTCAGTTTACAAGCCCGTTTCAAGACAAGCCGTTAAAGTTCAGGTTTCGTGCAGGAAATCCCGTAATCCTTTAAATGTTCTTAAGAAATTCAGGAAATCAAGGAGCGTGACTTGAGTGTGAGCATGCGGGCAGATAAACGGGGAGAAGGGGTCAATTACAGAATGACTCTTATAAACAGATTGAGGGCTTTGTCATTCCAACGTGACGTGCCATTCAGTCTCCTGCAGAAACTCGTTCTCACGTAATTACAGGTGAGTCATTAGGCAGCGGGTCTATTGACACTGCTGGTCTAAGTATTGGGCTGGTGTCTTCAAAAAGGCTTTTTACTCTGACATTCCATCGTAAAGTAGAAGGCGAGTGTTTACAGACAGTAAAACCACCTCAGAAGAACAAAGGACGACGAGTTCCAGTCGCATGGCTTTGTTTTAGTGGGAGGCCTCGAAGGCTCTGTTGTGGAAATGTTTCTTTTACTTTTAGGAGTCACAAGATGTTGGAGATTTAATTGCACATCTTTCTCTCTCTCTCTCTCTCTCTCTCTCTCTCTCTCTCTCTCTCTCTCACTCTTTCTGTGTGTGTGTGTGTCTAAATCAGACTTCCAAGAATTCAGGTGACTTTTACTGATAAGGTTTGCTTTAATTAGAAAGCTCTGGAAAGCACATGCGATGTAAATGCAAGAAGGCAGTTTAAAGCATACACACATTTTCCTGTTCAGCGTTTCATCAATAGATGAATGTCTTTTTTTTTTTTTTTTTTTTTACCAAGATATAACTAACGTGTAGGAAAACCTGTGTATATCACAGGACTCTTAACAGGAAAGTGTCAACGAGAGAAAAAAAAACTGCTTGAGGTAGAGAGCTGTTGTACCAGCTGGAAAAAGCTGGCACAATACTGGAAGAGTAAATTCATAAAGCTAAAAATTGTCAAATGTTTTGAACAACAGCTCTGTACATAAAGAGTTTTATTCCCTTTGTGTTGAAAATGTGCCTTCCATCTAAACCTCAAAAGACACTTTTAGTATGCAAAGAGCCTCTTCTGGCCCTGGTGATGCTAACATTAATTTACCTGAAGCCACAATAGCTAAACAACCCATTTAGATGTTTGTATACCTACTCTAGAAATTTTTTTTAAAAATCCTCAGTTTTACAAAAAAGAAAATCTAAATATTTATTTGTCAGAAAAACTTACCAAAATAAATAAATAAAAAGTAAATAAATAAAAAATTCTGCATAGATTTAGGGGCTTCCAGCTTTGTACAGTATCTAATGATATACTCGGTAGCTGCTGTGACGGTTACTTCACGCTCTAGCGAATCAGTCACGTGTCTTCAGGCCCACTCATTAGACGTGCTTAGAACTACATCGGAGAAGGTACTAAAGACAGTAATGGTTCAACGTAACTGTTATTAATGACAAGTTAATGATGAAAACATACCTGAATAAAGGTGTTTAATTGGAGTGGTTCAAAACTTGGGGTTGATCAAATGGACTAATTAAGCCTGACTTCCAATGTCTTTGTACAGGTAAAATTTGTACAGCTCATATTTTAAAATCTAAACTTATATGAGTACCGTATTTTTTGGACCATAAGGCACACCAGATTATAAGGCGCATCAAATATTCTTCCCAGGTGTGTAATATCACTCCGCCCCTTCACATACACAGCTCTCTCCTGAGAGAGAGAGCTATCTGTCTCTGTCAGGAGGACAGAGTAGTTGGACTACACTGCTCTGTTTCTAACATAAGGCCAAAATAAACGTAGCTTTTATATTGAAATATCTTACTAGGTCTATTGTTGCTGGTGTGTACTCCAGGCGTGGGCTGCTTAAAGGCTTCCACATACTCTGGCGTACTGTGCGCATACTGTGAGCTTGATGGACTCCGCGTTGACTCTCCGTCAACATTTTACCCTTCATAGTCAAGGGTACTGTTGCCTACATTTCTTGTGGCAAATTCCTACAATTCCCACACTTTCTGCCAGTGGGACGAAGAGGAGGAATGGATGGTAAATGTGTGATTAGCTAACTGAGCTCTTAGAGCTGTTTCTTTTCCACCAGGCTCCCACTGCACACCTGTCAGTGAAAACAAAGAGGGACTGTGATGCTGCGCATCCTTGCGACCACCCACTTGTATCAAGCTCGGTGTCACATATAAAACAGTTTGATGTAAAGACTTCTTGCCTCCAAGATGTTTATAGTGTGACACGTACCTGTATGCCTTGAGTTCGTCTCAAATACGCGCGGACCTCTGCGGAGGAAACTACGCTCGAGTATGTGGAGGCCTTTACATGAATCTATTGCTAGTTTCAACATTACAGTCAGGCAGTTTTGTAGACAGCTCAGGGGTCCGATCAGGTAGTGACATGCAGATGAAGTTTGGAGATGTACTTTATTGCCTAAAAATGTCTTAAAACAACTTTTTTTGTGATAAACTAAAATTATAAAATCAATAGCTTTGTAATTTCATCTCCTTATTGTTCCTTACTTCACCCTTGTGACAGACAGTTATTCTGGATTTTGCCTGTTTGATTACACTATATATTTTTTTAATACTAAAATGGACCCTTTTGACTAAATCTGTGGAAAACCAGCTCATTAAGTTTTCTGAATACCAAAGGGGAGTTTTCTGAAAGGCAAATTCTAAAATCCTTTAAGGTCATCTTTTCTCAATCAGAATTGTTTTACGAGAGCACAGAAACATGTTTTACGTAAATATTTTAACATAAAATATGAGTTATAATGTTACAGAAATAACTATCTTTAAATCACAAAACAACCAAAGATGTTAAAACTACCAAACGCCTGTTGCCTGCTCAGCAGATATAAACCGAAATAAATGAGAAGCAGAGGTTTAGCAGTATTCTGAGAGGTTTGTTATTTTAGTCTCACCACAGATCCAGATAAAGGTGGATGTACATGAGTTGCCAAAGTTTTGAGTTACAACAGAGGAGAGCCAAAGAAAAGTGGCCAGCTCGGACCTTGTGCTTCCAGCGGTAAATAATGAATACTTTCTTAAAACACGTGCTGCGCTGGAATTTTTCACATATCATTTTGAAAAGCTTTCAACACCACATACAGTGCCTCTCAGAAGTATTTAGATACTGGTTTTCAACTATGGAAATGATATATGAGTTTTCAACTGTTTTTACAAAAAGTGTGATGATCATATACATTTTTATCCCATCTGTTTTAGATCCCCCCTCTTTTGACATAACCCCAAAAGGGTATGTCTCTATCTACTGAATATATCTTGATTAAAAGTATTTGCCCATTCCTATCTGCAAATTAGCTTAAACTCGGTGTGATTGGAGGATGAGCATCTCCTTAACAACAATTCTCTAGTCTTTCCACAGATTCTTAGGTCTGGACTTTGACTGGGTTATTCTGATGAATACATCTTCACAATGCTGTTTGTTCACTAATATTTTCTGACAATCTTCTAAGGCTTTCACAGTTAGCTAAATACTTGATATATATATATATATATATATATATATATATATATATATATATATATATATATATATATATATATATATATATATATATATATATATATATATATAAATGTGGCGTATGAGTAGAATGTAGATGTGCCTAAATGGCACATCACCAATAAACTAAATATGTGACATGTGAAAGCAATATGTCACACTTATTTTGTTTATGTATCAGAGTAAAGGGGTCTTAGTACAAAATCATGCCACACTTTTTTAACTTTTTCTTCAAAAATAAACTTGAAAACCATGTATAATTTCTCACCCAGCTAACGATTATGCACTACTTTGTGCTGTTCAATTACTTGTGATAAAATGTGAAACAAATAAAGGGTGACAAATTTTATACTAACAGAAGCTGGTCCCCAAAAATCTACCATACTTCAGGGGTCTCCAACTCTCCTGGGGAGATGTCCTGCATGTGTTAGATGACCGCTAATTCAAAGGCTAGACTCAGCTGCTCGGCCAGTTATCAAGCTATGACATGTTGAGAGAGATGTTTTACTGAACCATCTTTTGATGGTTCAGTAAAACACGCAGGATACTGACCCTTCGGACACCACTGTCATACAGGAACAAGTGCACATAGTCTCAAACTTGAACGCATTATTCAGGGCTCTCTAGTTCGTCAACCCTACATCAGGAGGGGCTATCTCGATGACAGCTCGTGTCAGTGCTGCTCTAGGTCAGGGCCTCTTGTTTCACTCTCCCACTCATGCTCCCACACACATGCATAGAAACGTACACACATTTCTTTATATACTCTTTTTCAGGGTACCGTATATCATTTTTACACAAAGACCATACGCATACACACACTCAGATGTGAAACCTTAAACCGTTCCCGCTGTCCTTTTCTAGGGGTTATCTGTATGACACCTCCTCTCACCCCAGCCTGTGACTCATCTCCTCTCATCACACACACCTCTGCACTGGTACATGTTAGCTGGGACGCTCAGCGGTGCATTTAGGGGGATAAGGCTGTCATCGATGGAATACTTTGACCTCGAGGTCGCCGGCTCAAGCTCATGCAGATGCTGAAACAGGCTGGATGCAGTGTGTTAAGAGCAGGTAGCAAAACAATTTTGTGGTCATATATCAGACACAGGTGACTGATACAAAATTAGCTAAATAAATAATAAGAATGGAAAAAAGATAATCTGACTGAGTTCCGTTCTTATATTCAGCTGCAAATGGAAATATAATCTATTTTTAGATTATATTTATACAAAAAGTCTCCAAAGTATGAAACATAAAATACACATTTGTCACAATATGCCTTATATTGTTTTCCTAGTGGAAAAGTAATTTCAAAATGTGAACTTCTGATAAAATTTTTCTTTAAAACAGAAAGAGACTACCATATAGATTGGGGTTCCCAAAGTGGGGGTTGGGAGATGAAATGTCAGAGAATATCCTAGTTTTAATATAGCAAATGTATGCCTTGAATCGTGGAAAATGTTACACTTTTTTTTTACTTTTACGACTTGGCCGTAAAAGTCAAACAAAAATCAGAAAACATCCATGTTTTTTCATGCAAATGTCAAATTAAATTGCCCTAATATAAATCTTGTTTCTGACGATTATGAGAATAGTCACAATATATTGTACAAGAACAAATGACATTCCAAAAATTAAGTTGTAATATCATGTAGATATAGTCACAATGTTACAAGAATAGTTGTTAAGTTGTATGGATAATATTATGAGAAAAAAGTTGAAATTTTATGAGAATAAAGTCATAATACAGTAAAGTAACACAATTGTTTGCACAATAGTTTCAAAGTCCTGATACTAAAAAATAATTTCATGTTAAAAAGATTCTTATTTGCAAAACCAATACCGAAATATAACCTTATAAGATGTTCAGCGTTCCTTTATTTAACACAGGGGGAAGAAGGCGCTTTATTGTAAAATTTATCATAAAACTGCGCTCAAAAGGGGGTCGCTAGTCTCTGGCACTGTTATTTCAGGGGGTGAAGGTTGAAAAGTTTGGGAACCCCTATTATAGATGAGAAGATGTTGTCTGGAATAGGAAAGCCCAAAACCTTAGTGAGCAGAATGCAGATATTTTGAAGGAAAAAAATAATCCCTACTGGTAACAATTCAGCTAGAGTTAAACGAATGAAATCAGCACTCTTCCTCAAAGATGATAGATAAAAGATGTGCAGGAAAAGTGGGTGGGATTCACCAAAGGCAGATTTCTTCCTAACCATCAAAACCAGTCTCTCCATTTGAAACCCATTTTATCCCTGAATTAGGAGACAATGTGTGTCTTTGCTTCAAGGGAAGCAACAACCCACGGTTGAAGGATGAGGATACAGCATAGTTCATGCTACTGCTCTGAGCAGAGCTAGCAGTAAGAGCACTGAGGTGACTGCTGTTTTTGTTTGAAAGCCACGGGTGTTCTGTCTACACATTGCGTCATTTCATCAAACAAATATCCTGTCCATCCAAATGCTCCCCTTGGATGGTTTTACCAATGATAATGGGGCTGTCTTTTTCTCTGTCTCTGACATATTGTGCATTATTATTTTGACTTTCCTTCCAACACATGTCGCATTAGCTTGAAATTAGGTTTTACAAAATACGGGAAAATCAACTGTAAAAAGAGTTAATGTTGTGCTTTCTACGAAACAAACCCCACATTCGAGCCAGGGATGGTGTTTATTGAAAGGTCGAATGTGGTGACAGGCAAAACAGACAGGTGATGGTAGTTGCAGGCTGAACTGATGATGACTGTTAGACCGAGCAGGTGATGAAGGCTGAGGCAAGCAGCACAGGAAAAGGCAGTGAGCTGCGACTGGATAACAGGCAGGGAAATTGAAAACAGCTGCTCCAAACAGGCAAAACAGCCCAATGGGCAAGGGAATCTAAATCAGAAACAATCCGAGTTCTGATCCGAGATAGCAGACCATTGGCTCACCAGAACAGGCAGAGCAGGCAGCAGGACCTCACAGAAACGCTGAGCAAAAACAACAATGCACACAGACACTGGCAATGAAACATCAGTGAGGGCAAGTCGAACACAGGAACACAAGGTCTGGCAGGCTGAGCACACAAGCACTGGGAGCCACAGACAGTGCAGATGAGCCCATCTGTCAGTGAGTGACTGTGGGAGGCTGGTAAAAATAAAGGTCGCTACGTACTCCAAGAGAACAGAGACAATTTGCCTCCCTGCCACAGCGAATTACGTCATTTTGTTCTCCTAGCCCTGTCTTTGAGCGTCTCCCTACTTGTTCTCAACACAACGTTGGGTCAGAACTTCTTTCTCAAGGGGAATCCGACTACTGTACTATGATTGGACAGGATTTAGATGCATGGTTAGGTTGGAGAAACAAAAATGTATCACATTTGTGGAACTGCAGTCGCACAGTCCCGCAGTTAAACTTTGGTGATTTAAGTGGTCAAACATGCTGCTTCTGCTCACTTGCAGCGTTTACTCTATAAGTTATCCTAGCGTAGGGTGACCATATTTTCATTTGGGATAACCAGGACACCTTGGACCGGGGGGGTGGGGGTGGGGTGGGGGGAATCTCTGTTCCCATGCATAGAGATGTCTGTGGCATGCACTCACTTAACATAGGCCTACGTAATCCTACAATAACATGATATTTACAGTTGGTTTATTAAAAATGCTTTTCAGTAAAAGTCAACAGCAATAACTCCAATAACAAATTATAATTTTATTCAAAATTTATTTATTAAAAAATGCTTAACAATTCCTGTAATGAATGAATAGCACAGTAAAGGCCTCCCATTTGTCTCGACCCGGTCTGAAAGCGGGGAAACTCTTTTATAAATCGTCGGTAAACATACATTTGCGCTTCGGCATGTTGTTGGCGTACTGACAGCCACGCTATCTATCTTCTGATTAAGAACAGGGCTGCCTGCACTGACGCGGCTCAGGGATTACGTCACACGCAGCGCTGTGCGCAGTGCCCTAGTGCCTGTCAATTTAATGGTCCAATGAAGGTAATTTAAAAAACAGGACATTTCCTCACTTTCTAAAAAAAACCCGGGACGCCCGGGACAGGACGTGAAATACGGACATGTCCCGGGAAATACGGACGTTTGGTCACCCTATCCTAGCGGGGCTGTCCTGCCCACTTAGCACTGCATGTCCCCGCTGTTTGCAGTCTTTCCAAACAAAACTAGAGCACATCGTGAGCTATTATCTGTCTGCCTGCTCCGTGCTCAGCTGTCTGTCCCCGTTCCCTGTCCGCCCACCTGCCCGATATTTAGTGATGTGGGGCTGACTTCTGCAGCTAAGTGTCTCTTGCAGTATGAATAGACAGAGCCGAAACTTTTTCATGCTCTTGCCACACCGACTACTAAAAAAAAAAAAAATTGTTTATTGAGTATGTAACAAGCTTGAGACAGTGTCATGAACAGCAGCAGGTGAAGCTGATAATGTGGAGTGGCGAAGAGCCAGCCTTGCTACAAGCCAATTATGCCAACAACTCTGCTGCCAGAGAACTTTTTGTGATTGAATTACAAAGTCACAGGCAGTAATTTAAAATTTTTACAAGTTACAAGCAGGCTGAGCTAGCCAAAGAGAGCTGTCAAATCCCTGGGTCGGTGTTTTGTTAAGTCTTTAAAGGAGCAACAAGCGATATTTCACCACGAGGTGGTTCTTGAGCACTGTCTGTAGACCAAAACAAAACCCAGCCCCTCCTTTTCCCTTCTCACCTGTTTGATCTCCTAGGGGTATTCTCCGTCGGGTTGCTCCAACTGTGCTGCTCTGACGGTGGTATTTTAGGGCAGGGAGGGGCTAAACCCTGAGTGGCAGCTGTTCTCATGCATGCATGGTCTGGCTCGGCAATGTAAACAAGAGTCTGGAGAAAAACACAGTGAGCTGCAGTGTGAAGTCATACCATAGTCCATCTGAAATATTACCTTGTTCTTCATATCATTATTTTTTTGCTCTATCTAAAAATATTGACATTTTGCTTATTGCTCCTTTAAAGTACTGCTCTCAGACAATATTTCTCATTTTCCCTGAAAAAAACCCACCATAAAAAAAAAAATTCTAAATGAACTCATGTTTGAGCAAGAAATTTTTCTATCTCTACTTTAATCTTGGGTGGCCACTGTTTTATGTAGTTCGATGTCCCAGTTGTAACTTCCATTTAAGCGCATGTAACAAGTTTCATCCACTTCAATTGTGTTATCAGTGACTTATGTCAGACAGCTTGCATTCACTCTTATTTACATAGCTATGGATTTTGGAGATGGAAATGAATATAATCACTGTTGTTGGAATCAGTATAAAAAGAAATGCTTGGGAAATACAGTAAATGATATGCCATTTAAAACTAAGATTTGGCATAAAACATTAAAAAGGTAGCCACTAATTTAGCAAGCCAAATGCAATGGAGTTCCGAGTTAAAGGGGTCTGGTCAATGTCACCTTCTTTCAGTTTCTCCTAGCATACAGTGTTTAGGAGCATCTGTGTTTAACCATGTGTGTGTTCTCTCTTTAAGTACAAGGCCATGCTCCCAAATTTGCAGTTTCATCCCTCCTCAAAATGTTAAATGTCTTTGGTGTCTGTCAGTGGTATCACCAAAAAAAGCAAAACTCCCCCTCAAAGAAAGCTTAAAAACAGTAATTGCAGCCTACATGATTAGAAAGAGTATCAGATATTTTTATCCTGACAACGGCTGCGCAGGAATGGTGGTTGGGAGGGGGGGGGGGGGCACAAAAAGTGTTAGTGCATGTGATTAAAACCCCCTCAAAAGCAATTTTTCTGATTTAGTCTCCCCTCCACGGGAAGGGCCCATAGTGGAAATTTCCACTTGTCAAAGAAACAACCTGCAGGTTTTAAATTTGGTGTCAAGTGCCAGTGTCGCTGCGTGGACGGAATGCGTCTTTTGTAGGCGAGTCTCTGGTGTAATTTCGGGCAGGGCAGGGTGTCCCTGCAGTATGCCTTTCTTCCTCAAGCCCTGTGCAGTTTCATTAGATACGGCTGATGAAAAGATGCTTGGCCCTGCCGCCGGGCCCCCCAATGCTACTCTGGCCTGTGTTTAGAGTTCCTGCCTCGCATCTCCCTCCAAACAGGTGTGCTGGCTCACGCTCCAGCTTGAAGCTTTCAAAGCACTTTTTCATCCTCAATTCATTTTTATTTTTGCCACAATGTAAGATTAAAGCAACTTTATTCCTGTCAATTTAATGTCAAGATGTTTAAAGTTTAATGATCTAAACACCAGCACAGGAGTCTTTTTATGTTTTTTGTAGGTTGGAGTCTGCTGTTGGCGCCTCTGCCTTTTTATGCCAGATAATGATAAAGTGCCATGCAAAAGCATTCATGTCCCTTAAACCTATTGTTTTTAGGTCACATTAGAATAACAAATTTGCTTAATGTTATCTGGATTTTATGGGATAAACCAACAGAAAGTAGCAAATAATGTTGCCGGAGCAGGACAATGATGCATAGTTTTAAAAATCTTAAAGCAATATCTGGATAGGGTGGTGTGTATTTGTATTCAGCCTCCCTGAGTCAATACTTTCTAGAATCGTAAGTAAGTCTTTCCTGTATGTTTGTAACCAGTTTTGCACATCTAATTACTATTAAAAATTTAAGCTCAACCAGGCTGGAGGCAAGACATCTGTTTTTAAGTAACATATTCTCAGATGTATCTGACTAGAGTTACTTCTTCCACGTGTTTGCTTTGTCCCCTACTTCTCACAGAACATCTGCCAGTTTAGGCGGAGGATTATGTTTTTTTAGGGTTGTAGTTGTGCCATGGCCTTTCAATTTATTAATAATGTATTGAACAATATTCAGTACGACATTTAGAACTTCGGATCTCGGATGTGTTGTTTCAGATGGACTCAAATGCAGAGTGGACCAGATACAGAGAGATTATATCTTTAATAATAAAATAAACAGGACTTACAAAGTTAAAACTGAGGAATCCAGCAAAGAACAACGAGAACAGGTGAGCATATTTACTGAGGGACAGGTGGAGAATCACATTAAATGCAGGTGAGTTAATGAGGAGATAATGTGAAGCAGCCAGGGCAGAAGGAGTCTGGGTGACTGACCAAGGAGGGCTAATTAACATTAATGTAGCTGAATAGAAGTACAAATATACAATCAAACCAAGGGGGAAATCTAACGGAGATCTAACACAAAATAATACGCAATGTACAAAGAACACGACACAAAAAAAGAAAACAAGCACATATGAAATAATCAATAAGGCAACATCTCAAAGGAAATAAACAAAAAATGAAGAAAACAGAGACAGGGAGGGACTGTATGAGAAACTCAAAAACATAACACCCAAGAATCATGACACTTCAGGCTTCTTCACAATCTTTCCTGTGACCTGTCTGCTTTATTACTTGGTCTTCATGGTGCTATTTGCTCTCAAATGTTTTTTAAATAAGCCTCTTTGATAGAATGTTCTAGATTTATACTGAGATTAAGTTAGACTCTCAGTACTAATCAGGTAAACTATAATATTATTGGTTGCTTTGTATTTTTTATCGGAATAATGACGGTCAAATGCAAACAGCCATCAAACCTTTTAAAATCATTGGTAAAAGAAATCTAAAAACTAGAGAAGTTGTACATAAAACACTGAATTGATAAAGGAAATTTATGTTTTTATGATGTTTTTAAATAATTTTTAAATAACTGAAGATTACTTGAAATTCCAGTCTCTTTTCCAACTTGAAATTAGACAGCTTAGAATGACAGCTTATTTCTATAAACATGAGTAGCGGGGATCAGACTTTCATCAAACCAAAAATATGTTCCACGTTTACATCAGTGAAGCAGGTATTGTTCTTTTAAAAGAGAAAATATAATCTGTTGACATTTCTGACATTTGTAATATCTCCAAGCAACACAAAAGTGTGGGCACATAAAATATACTTCAGTTGGAATAGATATTTATTGCAAAGCAGATAGTTAGTAATCCTGCTTTAGGACATGCTGTACCAAATACTCGTTGCACATACGGAAAACAAATGTGTAGAGGTAAGGTTAGAGTGAAGTTTACTGAGTTCATAAATGCTGAACTCATGAAACAACTCAGAACTCTCTAGCAAACCGTGAAACTCCTTCAAGGTTATTGCAACCAAAGTTATTTATCCATCTCTGCTTTCTTTCCTTTCCCTGTTAGAGTGCCTTTTCAACATGATGGTAGTTTATATACAGTATGGTGTCGTCGGGTGACAGTTCATTGTTTACTTACAGATTCCTATTTGGGGTTACTTGCAGTGCCTCCCTTTCAGCTTCATGAATATCTGAAAAGAGAAGTGCTGTTTGGCTATAGGATGGCTGGAGTTAGATCTCTGTGTTTATTTGCTAACAGACTCCCTCTGTGTTCATACGTAGAGCCTTTGTGCGGCTTTCTGAGAGGCAGGTGGATTGTGCCTCAGGCTTGTGGGCTACAGTTTGAAAGCAACAACGGGTAACTAGAGATGTAACATGACCCCGAGGCAATTAGGCCCACAATAGGGACGGTTTTTCGCGTTCGTCCCTTTTGTGTTGCTAAATGCTATTTAAGAGCAAATAAAATGTTGAACTCTGGGTGCACTGGTAAAGGCTAAGGAATCTAAAGCAGCAAAAACAGGTTTGGTTTCTCTAATTCAGATTATTTATTTTTTTTACATACACAACCAGAGTTACTTTAAAGCACACAAATACTTTGTGTATTTTTTATGTGTACAAGCAAACAAGCATGGGAGGGATTCAGGTGGAGTGGAAGTGACTAATAGAGGACATTTAGCAGAACCTTCTGTGTTTCGGGAACTAACTGCAGAAAGGTGTAAGGAGGGCCGGAAGCAACCACAAACCCTGCACCTTCCTCCCTCCCCCTCTGTTTTTTCCATCTGCCTTTCAGTTGCAATATACCCCTCTTTGAATGGAGCGTGTCTACCGGATCTGCCCAGGATGAAATGTCATATCTTAGACTGATCCTTATCTCTTAATCGCTTCCTTTGTCTCCCATGATTCCCCAGACCTTCCTTGTTGGACACTGCCCTTTGATGTGTCAGCCACAGTTAGGAACACTGGGGGTGGGATATTTGTGATCTGTGTCTGCATGTCTGCGTGTGTGTGTGTGTGTGTGTTTTGAAGTGGCAGTCTGGTTCTGCTAACAAAAGCCCCAGAGGTTATCAAGATTCTGCAGTAAAGCAGATCACTGGACGGGTTTAGTTTTGTGCCAGGAGGAGGCTCGGGTCTCCTGTGGCTTCAATGGGCTAAATACAAATAAGCAGGAATGTAAGTTTTTAATTGCACACATGTGCATACTGTTACCAATGACTGTGCTAGGAGTAGTGCTGGAGGACAGGAATAAGGTTGCAGTTTGGTTTTGTTTGTGTACTGTGTATGATTCAATGTGAAGTAAAACCCGCTGAAGTCAAACCAACATCAACGTTTTAAAACCTTATGGTTCCAAGGTTACTTCAATTTGAAGTCATGAAATGCCAAAGAAAGAGCTCTCTTATCATGGACTTGCGTCTGCCCACTGCTGGTCAGCTGGTTGAAAAAAAAAATGTTATTGCACTTTTATTTATGTATTATATTTGAATTTGTAAAAACACATACAGATTGTAAAACATAAAATACATAGTAGAAGAAGAAAAAAGAACAAGAAAAAATGGTGATGTAGAAGTGGAGATATTAAAGGGGTGGGGAGAAGTATAAATGTATAGTGACCCACCTCTTTACCGGATACACTTTCATACTGATCTGTTATCGGTTACACGAAGAGAAGTCTTATTAATGTGCAAGAAGTTATACGTTATACGTATTTATAAATAATATATGATACACCAGATTTACATATCAGCATCAGTTGCAGTAATAATAATTTAAGTATGAAAATAAGAACCTTATTCTTACTTGCAAGAAAAACAACGTGTTTGTAAATATTTCCACTTGCAAAAAACGTGACAGTCATGAAGTGTCTGAGGGCTGAGATTGGGGTCCATCCTGGACAGGTCGCCAATTCATCACAGGGCAAATAATATAATGTATAAAGGATGTAGATAGCATAATTATAACAGTCATAATTGAATACTGGAAATTCCTCTTCACAATTTTCCAATAGAGCTGAATTCATGATTCCATCAATTACAGCTGTTCGAGGTACTGAAGCAGTTAAGCAACCAGAGACCATAACATTACCAAGACCATGGTTGTTTGTTGGTATGATGTCGTTTTGAAATACTGAGTTAGTTTTAACCAAATAAATTGGAATGCATACCTTTTAAGAAGTTCCACTTTGCTTCGTCAGTCTATAAAACATTTAACCAACAGGCTTTGGGATCATAGTTTTTTTTTTCTTTTTGGCACACAAGAGATGGGCTTTTGTGTTGTTTTAGGTCAGCAGTGGTTTTGGTCTTGAAACCCACTCATGAATGCCATTTTTACCTTGTCTCTTTATTATTGTTGAATCATGAATCCAGAATTTACCAAGAAACAAAAGGGCCTGCGGTGCTTTAGATGTGCTTTTGGCATAACTTTGGTTGATCAGTCACTGCTGGGAAGGTTCACCACTGGTTTCTCTATTTCTGTATAATGGACTGAGACATGAAGTCCTGCTTTGTGAGATAGTTTAACCTACTTCCTGCTGACAGTAATCACTTCTAGTGAAACAAGTGAAAAAGGGATTAATCACAGTTAAGTCAGGATTTAACAAGTGGGTGAATACTTTTTCACATGAGACCAGAATGGTTTAGATTCCTTTCTTCTTTTCATAAATAAAATAACAATATGAAAACTGGACACTGGAAGGAATGTAGATATCTGTGTTTATATTCTTATTCAAAATTTGTTTGATAATCTGAAACATGATGTGGAAAAAAAAAGCAAAAACTGAATAAATCTTGTAAAGAGAAAAATATTATTTTTTGGGTTACAATTCTGGATATTATTTATGTCCATTTGTGATAAATATGCAATATTAATTTACAATAGTAGGAAGTAATTGTGTGTTTTATGTTGTTTTTTTTATCATGTTCTAGTTTTTTGCTTGAAATGTTTATGTAATCACCATGGTACAGTGAAGCCATGATGTTTCACCCAATGTTATCATATCGCGAATATCCCATACCAGCCTACATATATTGAAATGTGAAACAAATGTAGGACAGAGCATAAAACAAATTTAACAGCTCCTGACTTTAGGATACAAACACAGAAGTTGAGTAACTGCCAGCTGTAGGTCTTCTGTCAGAGATTTACATCACAGATGCAAAACAGGCGGTACTGACATATCTGTGAGCACTTGTTTTGAGCGTGTGATGATAAAACCTTTATATTCTCTCCTTGCAGGTCCAGACTAAAGTGTGTGATTAATCAACAAATGAGACCTTCACCCGTCTTCAGACAATGGACCTTGCTGGTCAAGATTATTCATATCATCCCTTAAAAAAAATACATGACAGAAAAAGACATGTCCAAAAGCCTCAGGCCATGAGGCCTGGAAACAGACCAAGAACTACCTGATCAGATGAGATCCCCCTGTTGGACAGATCCTTGAGGGTTTACCATTTCAACACAAAAATTATGGCAAATTAGCTATATTAGCTGTTCCTTTTACTTTAGATGTGTATATGCGTCTGTTCAACAAGAATAAATATTTCCCTCCCTCTCTCCCTTCACACACACACACACACACACACACACACACACACACACACACACACACACACACACACACACACACACACACACACACACACACACACACACACACACATACACCCTGTATTAACTTCCATTAACTTCCATTCATTTTCAACCCCCTCTATGGCTCTAAACGTAATTGACACATTGGTCCTAAACCGGACCCCTCCAGAAACTACTGCACACTGTATATATGTGATATGTGTTTGCGTGACCGTGTGTGTATAGAAGTGGAACCAGAACAAGATATGCAAATATACAATAAATGCCGACTTTGAGGAGTATCTGTTGGCTAATCTTCAAACAAATGCATGATGAGGTCATGTGTTTGTGAACAGATAGAAAACTCATATCTGTATCTTTACAAAGTTCACTGCTGTCCTGTTGGCTCATTTTACCCATCCAACATCCGGAGCTTCAATCTTTGGTCCCAAAGGAATCTTTGGTTGAACTGTGGGGTGATGTGGGTTCATTGTCTGCACCCTCTGGTGGGCATGATGCAGCAGCACAACCTGCCTTTTGTGTTTGTGCAAAGGTTGTTTTGTGCAAAGGTTGTTTGTTGTCTGTGTGTTTGTCTGCACACAGCAAAAAAAAAACAAAAAAAAAAACGTGCCTTTCCAGGTGAGAGCACAAAAGTGCATGTTTGTGTAAGCGTCCACCCAGCACCAGTTGCACATCCTGACAAAGATAGGAGCACAGGTTAACAATTAGATGTTGTTTCTACAGCCAAAGGAAAGATCATTCATTTGTCAGAGAGAGCGAGGCCCACGCTGGTCTCCCAGCCACCTGCAGACAAAGAACAGAGATGAATACCAGTATTGTCAAAGAGAAGATGTCACTATAAGATTCATCAGCTCCTATTATCTGTATGGATGTGCAAGTTAGTGTACAAAGAAAAACAGTCTACTCCTTGTCCAGAATATGGTCATTTTAAACTTTTCCTGGTTTGCAGTTGCTTTCAGTGGTCTGTTTGTTGGTTTTGGCATCAACATGTGCAAGTTTATATAGTAGAAAATTCAAAAGCAATACCATAAACATATGGTTTGAGCCAAAAAGGTCTGCTGCCTTGATTCCCTTATGGAACAGCTTTGCTGTGTAAGAGAATGCTGATTATAAACTTGATCATATTTCTTTAGCTTGTGTATGGAAAGCACTTTATTATGTTCTTTAAGCCAGAATCAGCCTGAACTCTGATAAGATGCATTTGTTTGACTAATAACGTCTCATGTGAAGAGAAAAATAATTCAGGCCTTATCTCATGGAACATTTCTTTAAAGAATAAATTTCATTTATTCCAGCTAAAATCAGAAAGAAAATCAAGGTCAGCATCAAACTGTTTTCTGAAAGCTGTCCTGCCAAGAAAAATGAGATACGCTGAGTTATAATATTTGTGTGTTGAAGTGACAAAGGCCTCACATGGTCAAATAAATGATTGGTTTGAATCAAGAAAAGAAGGCTGTTTACACAGTGTGATACAGTTTGGATAAAATAGAAAAGGTAGATTTGTGTTGAATGCTTACCTTTTAAAGAATTGAAAACAAAGGGAAACTCTAAACCTGCAGGGAACATATAATAGGCAATGTTTTGGTCAGAGATCTACATTGGTCAAACAAAAACAAACTGCTGGGTATTCACAATACACACTAAAACAAGCAGAACAGAATTAAAACAAGAAAAAATGTTGGCCGAAGAGTTGAATCAGGACAGCTAAAATGAGTATTAGAAAAGCTGGATTTTAAGTTTATTTAATAAAAGCACACATACTTGTTTTTAGCTTTTCTTCATTAGCTGTGTTTGGGACTGTTGCATAAAACTGCTTTGTTCAAGTTCACGTCTTAAGCCACGTTATATGTAAAAAAGAGCAGAGAAAAAAGATAAAATTGCATCTTGACAGACCACATAGCCAACATTCACTGAGGAATGATGATGTTATTTACCCAAAACCAAACATAGGTCTCAATGAATAAAAATTGATTGCTCGAGAAAAAGATAATAAATATCCAGCTCCATTGTGAGATTTTAAATCAAATAATTAGTCCTATGAGGTGGGAAGAAAGAGAAATGTATGAAAGTTGTAGCTTGGAGATCCAATAAATTTGCAACGAGGAGGAAGAGTAGAAACCATCTTCCAGTCTGATTTATTAATTAGTCCCAAGCCAATTAATAACTATGATTCTTTTGAACATTTAACCTTTACTTCCCCTCATCCAAACTGCAAAGCAATAAAACCTCTTCTGTTTGTTGTTTTGTGTCGGCCACCAGGCCCTTACTCTCAGTTTTTAGATCAGTTCTCAGACTTCTTATTTGATTTAGTGTTAAACACTGACAGTGTTATTATAGTGGGGGATTTTAACATTCATGTTGACACTGAATGTGATTACCTTAATGTAGCCTTTAATACCATCCTAGATTCAGGTGATTTTGCTCAAACTGTGCATAAACCGACACACTCTTATACTTTGGACCATGTGCTGACATATGGCATTGATTGCGAAGAATTAACAGTATTTCCTCACAACCCTGTCCTATCTGACCATTTCTAATAAGTTTTGTTCTCCACCCGATAGTCAGCCAAACACAGAGCTATGTTTTAAAAGGTTTATTGTGAGGATGAGTTGCGGCAGCTGAGGCAGGCAAGCAGAACATGACTTGACAGATGATGCAGGCAGACAGGGATGAGCAGGGGACCAGAAGATGCAGGTAGGGACGAAGGCAGGAGCGATGAAGGCAGGAGCTGATGAGGTGCAGATGGTGTGGGCTGGTGTGGACCGAGGAACCACCAGAACGGGCAGAGTGAGTGGCTGGAACTCGTGGAGAAGTTCCAGCCAGAGAGGGGAAGCAGAAGAGCCCAGCTGACTGAGCACACAGGAACTAGTAGAGTCAAGGTGGAAGTGTACATGAGATGAGACAAGACAAGACATTCTGGCAGGCATGACTTGGCTGAGGCAGGTATATATAGACAGGGGAACAGGTGAGCAGAGTTGGCAGTAATTACTGGCAGCGGATGGAGCTGATCTGGGCTAAATCACTGGTGAGTGAGTGGACTGAACTGACTGGGTGGTGACAGAGGGGAGTGGAGACTAGAAAAAGTCCAAAACAAACAAGCAAAAGCCTAAATCATGACATCAGTATCACAGGAATGGCCAGCAGATGGCAGCAATGTGATTTCTTCCCCTTCACAAATTGATGCTTTTGTTGACGGTGTTACTTCCTTGTTGTATTTTGCGTTAGACCACATATTCCCCTTGAAAAAGAAGGTAAACATTCACAGGAAGATATCTGGTCAATCCAGAGCTGTGTTCTTTGAAGCACAATGTTGGGAAATTGGAGAGTAAATGGTGCTCTACAACTCTGGTGGAATCGTACCTTATCTTGGAAAACAGTCCACTGTTTTATATTAAAAAAAAAAAAAACTTCACAGGGTTAGAACATCATATTTTTCATCATTAATAGAGGAGACTAAAAATAATCCTAGATTTCTCTTTAGTACAGTTGCCAAACTAATCCAGAGTCATAGCTCTGTTGATCCTTAGCTCTTAGAAGTAATGACTTTATGGGATTCTTCTTAAATAAAATTGATTCCATTAAAAATAAAATCATTGGCATCCTCCGAAACATGATTACCTCGTCCTCAGGAAGTGAGGCATCGTTGGAGGAATCTTTAGAACCTTTAGATGCAGTAGAGCTTTCTGAGCTGTATAAGATTTTAGCTTCATCTAACCTTCAAATTGTATGTTAGACCCAATCCCAACCAAGTTATTTAATTTTCTTTGATTAATGCCTCCATTTTAGACATGTTTGATCATTAGAAAATGAATATGTACCACAGGATTTTAAAGTAGGTGTTATCAAACTTTTTTCTTGAGAAACCCTCTCTTAAACAAGATAACTTAATAAATTACAGACCTATATCTACTGTTTTCCTATCTAAAATTCTTGAGAAAGTAGTTGCTGATCAAGTATGTGAACATTTACAAAGTAATGACCTGTTTGAAGGGTTTCAGTCAGGCTTCAGAGCTCATCATAGCACCAAAACAACTCTGGTGAAGGTCACTAATGATATTCTCATGGCCTCAGATAATGGACTTGTGTCTGTACTTGTCCTGTTAGATCTCCCTACTGAAGCTGCTACCCCCACGACCCAACCCCAGATAAGCAGAAGAGGATAGATGGATGGATGGATAATATAAACTTTATAATTCCTATAGCGGGAGATTTATTATTCTCAGAGGCCCATCAGGTTAAATGCACGGCTCTACCTAACGTAATTTTATGGAGGATAAAAAAATAATAGAAAATTTTGGGATAATCATGAATAAAAAGTCGAAAAATGTACAAAGAATATATATAAAAGAGGTGGGAAAGTATTTTGTATATTACAGGATCATTTCAGTAGCCTAAATGGTCATCTGAGTGTGAAGCCATCTGCTTGCTTTGATTGCAGCACTGAGCACTCACTTTTCACTGGTGCGTAAAGCACCATGACCTGTAGTGTAAAAGGTGCCTTGATCTGCAGCAATACAGTCTGTGTATTTGTGCAGTGATCCGGGGAACAATTTAACTTTCAACACTCCTCCTCCCAGAGATAACTGGACAGGTGCGCTGCTGTCATTTTGCCAAATATGACTAATTTATACAAGCAGGCAATCCCAGTAAAATACTGAAGGGTGTGTGCGTATTAATATCATATTGATAAGGTAGTAAAATGACTGGCAACAAAAATAAGCAAATCAAAATAATGATGAGGATCTGAATAAGGTGCTTTAAAAAATGTTGATGCTGTGTGACAAACAATAAGTTTTGCTAGTTTTCATCATCATGACACATTTCTTAGTCCAGTCTAATTTCTCTCCTTTGACAACTAGGAGCGCATTTGTGTTTTTCTTTTCTTTTTCCTTGTACTATGAACCAATCACGGCTCTTAAAAGACATCACACCTAGCAACAGGGTCAACCACATCTCCACACTAAGATAAAACTTTGTTTAATTTCCTTACTTAGAGTTGATCTTAGTAGTGATCTGAATTGCTTTTAATCTAAGACTCCTGGGTAGGAATATTAAGGCTAAGATAGGAGCTCTCTTAGAATCTTTGTGAATACGGGCACTGATGTTCAAAAGCATGGATACTTTATATTAGTGAGTCATGCAGTGATTGTATAAAACATAGTGTTAGTGAATGGAAGCAGCTGAAAGTATCACTTTATACTAGTGTTGTCAAAAATATTGATACTTTGAAAAGTATTGATACCCAAATGCTGTATCCGGATACAAAACTAATTTGGTATGGTATTAATACTGAATATTTTTGCATATGAGGCAAATGAAGAAGGGAAATTCAAAGATCTTGACAAGCCCATGTGCTTTAAAGTTGTAGCAACAAAGTCGAGCAGCATCAAACTTGGCCAACCATCTCAAGGGCCAACACCTGTCCTTCATTATAAATTCTGTTAAGTTAGTAAATTAAAGTTCTTGTTAATAATTGATTACATTAAACGTATTACTGATGCTCATTGGTGGTCGTAGACCAAATTTTGCAGGGGGGTCAGGGTGGTGCCAGTGTTTTCTCTGGATGACACAGAACCAGAGGTGGGGAATCCAGGTTCAGAAAGCAAGCCCTGTCCAGAGATTAGTTCCAACCATTTGCATTTCCAGCTCTACAACAGAGACAAGCACTAAAATCACCTGGTTA
Organism: Fundulus heteroclitus; assembly: GCF_011125445.2. Classification (NCBI taxonomy): domain Eukaryota; kingdom Metazoa; phylum Chordata; class Actinopteri; order Cyprinodontiformes; family Fundulidae; genus Fundulus; species Fundulus heteroclitus. The sequence continues at coordinate 18,932,938 of NC_046379.1, forward strand.
AGTAAACAGGAGGAAGGAAAACTAGGCAGGTTTTTTGCCTTCTGAAACTGGATTCATCCAACTCTGCACAAAAGAATAAAACAGAAAAGGGACAAAAATTCATCTTTCAATATATTAAGTGTCCCAAAGAGCACTTGCGGCTCTGGAACTATTCACAAAGTATCCTCAAACTAAAAGTAGCTCTTAGTGACGTAATTTAAGGAAAAATCTTGCTTCTTAGAATTAGTAAGTTAAAAAGTTATTCACACAGCATCTTAGGCCTTAAGAGAGCCCCTACAATTGAAAAATATAAGGAGTAGTGGGAAGGACTTTTAGCAAGCCTAAGAGTGTCTGAAGCAGGAAAATGGTGGAATAAGGTAGGGCTGATTGGCTGATCCACCACCTAAACAGTGGAGGAAATGAGCACATAAACTTTTTTACAATACAATTATAATCATAATCATACAATTATAATATTTAGATAAGATAAACTATCATCTGCATAGAGGGAATTAATCAGTTTCTGAAGCTGACGGGTTAAAGGCTCTAGTAACAGTTTTACTGAGGATAAATAATATTGATACTGAATAATCGTAAATAAAAAGTGGGGAAATTTGCAAAGAATACATATAAAAGAGGTGAGAAAGTAGTTTCTGCATTTCATGATAATGTCAGTAGCCTAAAATGGTTATCTAGAAGTTCACTTGTGTTCGCTTTTGATAGCTGCACTTTCCAGGCTGGTGCGTAAAAGCCCAAAGACATGCAGAGAAAAATGTGCATTGATCTTTTGACTGATTTTTCTCCATTTCTTGCCGGTCATTTTGCCAAATACAACTGCTTCCCTATACAAGCAGGCAATCCCAGTAAAATGCTGACAGGTGAGTGGACATTAATATCAAATCGATAAAATCGTAAAATGACTCGCGAGTAAACATAGATAAGCAAATCAAAATAATGATGAAGACGTAAATAAGGTGCATTCAGACATTTTGATGCTGTGATAATTCATTTTGCCGAGTTTTTTGTGTGTGTGTGTGTGTCTCCTGTCTGGCAATGTGGCAATAAGAATTGTTGTCATAAAGCCAGAAAGAGCCCAACAGATTTTATTCTCAAAAGTGGAGCATTATCGCTTTCGCCACAGTGCTCTGCTTGATTTCTATATGTAAATAGTTTTATTATGTAGAGAATAATTCATGTTTATGTGGACACTACATTGATAAAGTAGAAGAGGAGAGAGAAATTAGAAGAAAAAAAAAGAAAGGGAGAAAAGGTGAAAGAAAGAGGAGACAGTAGAGAGAGATTGACAAAACTTCATCAGTCAGCTTCATTAACTGCAAAGAGAGATGTAAAAAGAACAGCACAACCAAAAGAATTACAGATACAACACAGCAACAAGAATATACAGTATCAATCAATACAAAATGTATAAAGTGGTAGCTGAACATAAAAATTGATGAGTATGTAAGTAGCCGGAGCCAAGCACCTGTAGGTGTCTGTGAGCGTTTATTCTGTAAATTTTTCTCCTTTGATCACTGGGAGCACATTTATGATTTTTTTTCTATGAACCACTCACAGCTCGTAAAAAGACAGCATCACACCTAGCAACAGGGTCAACTACACCTCCTCACTTGGATAAAAAACTCTGTCGTCTCCTTACTCAGAGTTGCTCTCAGCAGAATCACTTTTAAGCTCAAACTCATGGGTTATAATTTTTAGGCTAAGATAGGTGCTCTCTGAGAGGACTCTCAATTTTAAAATCATCATTAAAGTTAAACTGTAAAGGCAAAATTGAAGTTGGTCCAAGGGACCAATCAGTTACAGTTTCTGTGCCAGTGCATTTAATCAAAGGAAATTGATTTAGTATTATGTCTTCAGTATAGGAGCGATAGTATGGGGCAGGACCAGTTCTTCAGGGGTACTGGCCCCTGTTGGCCCCTGTCTAGAACCGGCCATGCTAATGCTAACGCGACCAGTCTGCATTCATGTTGTATGATTAGCTGTGGCTAGTGTGCTACTAGGCATGTGTTTTATTTGGGTTATTTATTTAGCATTTATTTGCAATCTTATTTACTAGCATCTGTGATTCTGTTGAGAAAGCATGTTCCATGTTAAGATTGAAAAAGGTGGATTTTTCATGTTAATAAAATATTTGTTATACCTTTAATTATTTGTCATTTTTTAACCCATGGTATTGAAAATGTACCGAGTATCGAATAATTTCCCGGGTATCGTCATTAAGTTTTACATTTTAGTATTGTGACAACCCTACATTATATATATATATATATATATATATATATATATATATATATATATATATATATATATATATATATATATATATATAAAGTGAATCTGTATTTAACTCAGGCTGGCTTTACTGCAGTACAATGATCTCACTGTCAAAGCGCTAATGTCATCTGTCATTGCACTTAAAATGTATAATCGTATCTACAGTTAGATCATTCCTTTAATTTGGCTCAGACATTGAGAAAAAAAAAGAGTTACGACTGTAGCTAAGGTTTAAACGCTAAATCCACTCCAACCATCCAGCATCATCGTTTCATGAACTGCGTTGTTTCCTCATCTCCCACTTTTTAGCTTTATCTATTGCCGAACTCTCCGTAGAAAGAGCATAGTCATCAGAATACAATGCATTTTTATCTTCTGGGGCCGAGCGCCCCACAATAAAATGCAATACAATAGGCTGGACTCAGGCATGTAATGCAATCTAATTGGCTCTGCACACATTCATTCAGGGGAAAATACAAGAAACTTGTGTGTGTTCAGGCATGTATTTAATTGCAAGAGACCTATAGTTAGAGAGAAGACCTTGAACAATCCTACTCTACTCCTCAGCCCTATGAAGAGTGTTTTCGCTTCCTGTTTGAAAGTGGATGGCGTGGAGTCACGTGACTGCAGACTGTACACATAACCTTATCTTAAAAGGACATGACCATGGCCTATCATAACCTATAAAAACAAATTTGAATAGCTGCCACTCAGGGCTTAGCCACTCCCTGCCCATGAAATGCCACCACCGCATTCTGCCGGAGACGATCAGGACCCATTATTACCGTAAAAATACTATGATTTTCGGCAAAGAAGGTGTCAGGTAAGAAAAGAGACAAAACGTGGATTAACATCTGCTTCATGTTTCCAAGGTTGAGAGCGTTTCGAGAGCAGGAACAGCTCCAGCTTAACTCGGAACCAGCTTTTCTCCCCCAGACAGGTGAGTAACAGCATGAAGTCAAATGTTTGTATTTGTTGGTGCTACAGTCTTGTTGGACTTGTGTTGCTGTGTTGATTCAATTCCATGTAATGCTACAAATGTGGAATGTGGGTTAATTGCTGGAGTTTGGCCAGCTATGGGCCAGGCATTACTGTTATGTGAGACAAGTAGCCAGTTACCCAGCTAACACAGTTAGCATTGTTTAATGCAGCCAGGCAGTCTCGTGAGCTGCCGACGATGATCCTTATGTACATACAGCATTCTTTTATTTTTGCCAATAAATGTAAAATTGAAGCAGATAACTCGTGTGGTGCTTAGATTTTGGAGGTAGAGAGAGATGTGGCCTGCCACACATCTTGTGTTTGTCTTTTGTTAATTTTACTTCTTTATCCGGGAACATAATTTCATTATAATGCTGACAATAGTATGCAATGACAAACTATTTATGACAAACTATTTATATTATATTATATACTCCTGGTCTGATTTTGAGTTTGTTGGCCAGCGAAGAAAATCTTAGATTATTAGACTAAATTCACATACCGATAATCATGTAGTTTAAAAAATATATATTTTCATTACATTCATTATATTACAGGGTAGCATATATTTAATAGATTTTATTCATTTAAAAAAAAATTCTATCCAACAAAGTTAATTTCTTTGTAGCTGGGGTATGTTTTTCATAGATTTTCACCAAATTTGTTTCTGGGAGCAATTTGTTGCCATGGTACTGAATTACTGCCTTATGAGGGGATGCGAAAAGAGGAAAAACTGTGAAACTGTACAGCTAAACATTTTGGTTAGTAATAAAAAAAGGAGATGTGGAGTCACACCAAACAAACAGAGCTGTTGTCTTGGCAACGGACAGAGCCCCTGCTGCGGTGGTGCAGAAGGGCCATGAAAATGAGCTATATCTAGGAGTAGGACTCCCAGTGGTGGAATGGGTTGAAGCACTTGACAGACGTTCGTTAAAGAAGAAAAATACTTTTTTCTTTGTTATGGTTCTTGTGTTGTGCATAAATCGTAGAGAAGAATACCGTACTAATTGAATGCAGGTTATCTTAGTACATTGGACACAGCAAGGGGGTTTCCAAAACATTCACAGTTATTCATCCATTGCATTTGGGAGATGATGTACACATGCTCATGTTGACTTTAATTCACACAAGCTCCCACCATATGTTCACCTCATGCTACAAAGCAAGGAAGATAATTTAAAAAAACAAACATCTACATATGGTAAGATAAGGTAAGGAAATACTTAACTATGCAGTGTGATGCAACGAAGTAGAAAAGAAAAGGTAAGGACAACAATAGTTTAAAGAAAGACAAATAGCTAAAGGAAACTGTTTGACTGGTCAACATGTGGTGCGTGCATCTGTGTGTGTTTGTGTGAGGCTCGCGGCCACAGTCATGCCCGGAAAGGCTTGGAGCACAACCAGTCATTAGGAAGTCAGACCGTCTGGAGTGCATTATGGGCTGGGTACTGTAACTCTTACAAGCATAGGAGTTGCTATCAAATCTGGGATAAGGGGGAACAAGATGGAAATTGGAGACCTGAGCATAAAATTAATCAAATTCATTATAATGTCCCTATAGGATAATTGGCTTAGAAACGTTTGAGTGTCTTACGTTTGCTGTGCTTCTCCAGAGGTATAAAAATGTTTTTTCCTCTGATGTACCCTGTGGGATTCCAATCAAAAAAGGAATACAACCTGTGCAGAGCTAGCAGGTGCTGATATTGGCTATATTAAAACAGGACAAAGATCCTGAACTTGGCTGAAACCAATTCTATAATTTTGCTGACTCTTGACACTACCTCTAGGACCCAACACCACTCTGATGCCACACAACCTAAAATGCTTTCTGGCGACAAATACAACACTTTTTGTGCTTGGCACATATGCAAATAAAAAACAGTTCACATTTTCTTCTGATTCCTAACTGCATAATATGGTAAACACTGTTATATGCAATGACTTATCAATGTAGTGTAGGCTTAAGGTTAGTGGTTAGGGTTATGCCAATGAGAGAACAAAAATGTATAAACCATAAATAGACTCAGTGTTGGGATCTAACAATACAAGGTTCTTAGAAATGTGCCTGCATCAAACTAACTCTGCATAAGGTACTGCTGCACTGAAGACTCTCCCTAAACTATTGCAGCTTCAGTTTTCTTTGAGACGGTTGAAGCTAGGTTTATACTCAACACATTGACCTTGACACCAGGGTGTATGTGCCAAAAGTAATGCAATCACGCCATCCCTACCCCTGCACGCCTCTGAATTTTTGCCACTTAGTGTGGACCGCACATGCAAGTTTCATTCAAAATGGGGAAACTCAAAGGAGCCCTCATTGAGCAAGTTTGCCTGTACTGACATCAAATGGCACAGCAGTTTCAAGCAGCACAACTTTGTTAAATGCCATGTCGTTACTGTTTATTCTGTGATTGAAAACAGCATAGACATATTTCTGGCATACTTTCCGGGATGAGTTAATAGGCCAAGTTTATGGGTACAAGCAAGGGTTATGACTTCTGTTTCCATCACTTGCGGAGTAAATCAAGTCTAAAACAACAACCCACAGTATGTAAAGCCATCAGCTTGTATTTAGTAAAGCAAAGTGTTTTTTAAACCTTTCATTATGAAAAGATCCCAATGTTCTTTAAAGACGAGCTATATTCCCCATCTTTGCATCTTTCTGTATACAGCGGATGGACATACCACCTTCTTCTACGTCTGTAACTCTTTATTTATTTTTGTTTAGGTGCAATAAACACACCATCTATTCTTCATGTTTGTTTACGATTCTACGCTTGGCCAGTTTGGGTGTGTGATGTCAACTGTTTCTTCTCTTGTTTACTGCATTTGCACTGGGTATGTCGAGCAAACGGATAACAAAGTGAAGCAGCGATGTTCTTGGAGCTTGTTCGGATGAAAACCTCTGGAATTTTCAGTGAATACTCTTGCCTGAATACTTGATCTCGCGAGTAGGTGGACCATAGAGAGAGCCTCTATGGGCTCTCTCTATGGTCCACCTCCCCCCGCTCCCCTCTGCTGGCTGGCGCCTTGGCCCGCTGGTACATTGGCGGTCCTCGGTGCCCGGGATTGGGTCCTCGGGCACGTGCCGGTTTTGCTCCTGGCGGCTGCTTCGAAGGGCTGCCGGCGAAGCCTGTGGGCATGTCCCCGCGGCTCCCGGGGGCTTCAGCATTGTGGCTGTTGGGGGGGTTCCTGGGGGCCGTCTCTCCTCTTCCCTTGGGTGGGGGAGGCAGATTCCCTGCGTTGGCCCCTCTTGGACACCTTTGCTCTGAGGGTCCCCAGGAACCCTGTTCTTTTTATATCTCTCTTTGCATGTGAAGAAGCAGACTGAGGATGTTGTATCTTTCGCTCCCTTTCTGTCTTCTTTCTCTCTCACCTTTTCTCGTTTTTTCTCTCTTCTACCTTCTTGTTTCAGTGTCCATTTAACATGAAATATTTCCTCCACAATATAGCTTCTTTCATATATAAATCAAGCAGAGCATTATGGCGAAAGCAGTAAGGCTCCGCTTGTGAAAGTAAAATATGTTGGGCTCTCTTTGGCATTAAGATAACAGTTCTTATTGCCACATTGCCAGACAGCACACACACACACACACACACGCACACACACACAAATCTACAGATATCCATATCCAGTACACACATATGCTAAACAGATTTTTAAAAAAAACATCCACTTCTATATCTCTGTTTTGTTTTGTTATTGCATTTTTATTTCTTTTTATTGCTTCATTGCAAAATCTCAGTTTGGAAGGTGCAAACATACAAGGTAGCGTGGATCTGATGGAACTGTTCTACTGTAGGAGATTAAAGATAAAATCTTAGAAATGGAAATGGTAGCTAAGAAAATTTAAAGGAAAAGAATAAAAAATGATTTCATATATTTCTCAGTAGAGAGAAAAATAGGAAAACAACATGTTAATTTTCTATCAGGATAGAGCAAATGTTTTGTGAAATACTGTTGAAGTGCTGGTTGATATGTAGACAAAGGTGTGGCAGACACAAGTGACAGAAGTATACAGTGACACAACGCCTGAATAAGTACTGCAACGCAAACCACAGCGGCACAAGTTTTTACTTCAGATCACAACAACTTGACATGTTTTGGTCTTTCTTGTCAAATCAGATATTACACTGGTTTTGTTTAGGTTTTGGGTATGACATCAAATGGAAATGATTCACTCCAGACCATACACAACAAGATTATGCTGTAAAGGAAAGAGTTTTGGAAGGAATGTCAGTGTACCATGGAGGCATAACAATGTTAGAAGAGAAAGAGGGACCAGACATGAAAACCATTTTGTTTGAATTTTTGGCTAAAAGAGATACTCAGCAGAAACCTATGGAAAAGTTTTAAAATGTTGGGATATTAAAGTTACAAATTCATGGTTTCTATAAGGTCTTAAAAAGTCATAATATGAAGCATTTCAAATGTAGGCCTTGAAAAGGTTTTAGATTACAGTATATTAGTTAAACCTTGATGTTGTATTTTTTTTCTGGCAGAAGGAATTGTTTTTTTTTACATTTACACCCTTCTGCAAAACCTAAAAAAATATATTCTTGAAACTGGCCTCTTTTAATTTCAATAATTTTTCTGAATAAAATACCCATGGCTAAAGTCCTGTTAAAATGGAATCTCTCAGGTATATGGTTTAGGGCAGCAGTGCTGTGTTGTTCTTACCTGTCTCCAGCAGGATGTGACAGGTGGATGGCGGCAGCAGATGTTTCTCATCATTAGCCTAATTGGAGACTTAAGCCAATTCTTTTGGGCCGATTCTCCAGTCGTGCGAGAATTTTTTTGGATTGGGCCGAGTTTCGGCTGCATTGTGCGGCCTGCGTCGTGTAGTATGCAGAGGGTAACGAGGGCCGATTAGCCTCTCACGACCACCTCCCCATCAAGAATCGGACGGTCTGATGAAAATTAAACATGTTTGATATTCAGTCGGCCCTCGTGAGGTGATTGTGAGCGCATCCTACTGTTGAAGCAGAGCTACGACCGTCTACAAACCGATTTCCCCCAACCTTGTGCACTGTGCATGTGCAAACAAGAAAACTCTTCTCTGTCTCCTCAGACGAAAACATAAGAGTGAAGATAAGCATAGCTGCGGTACGTGTGACAAGAAGTCAAACTACGGAGGAGCGACTCGTAGAATTGCCAAGGCAGCGTGTTTCGTTCTTGTGAGCCTCATGGCAAGGCAAGGCAAATTTATTTATATAGCACAATTCAGTACAAAGACAATGCAAAGTGCTTTACATGATTAAAATATAGCAAAATAAAACAGAATAAGAGCAAGTAGGAATAAAATATAGATAGAAAATAGAACAAAAAGTGGTGATTCAGTTAACTAGGACAGTTGAAGGCAATTTTAAACAAATGTGTTTTTAATCTTGATTTAAAAGAACTCAGGCTTTCCGCACTTTTACAGTTTTCTGGAAGTTTGTTCCAGATAATTGGAGCATAGGAACTAAATGCTGCTTCTCCATGTTTGGTTCTGGTTCTAGGTATGCAGAGTAGGCTGGAGCCAGAAGACCTTAATGGTCTGGATGGTTTATACGCTGATAACAAGTCTGTGATGTATTTAGGAGCTAAGCCATTTAAGGATTTATAGACTAACAGAAGTATTTTAAAGTCTATTCTCTGAGATACAGGGAGCCAGTGTAAGGACTTTAGAACTGGGGTTATGTGCTCTACTTTCTTAGTCTTAGTGAGGACGCGGGCAGCAGCGTTCTGGATCAGCTGCAGCTGTCTGATCCACTTTTTAGGCAGACCTGTGAAGACACCGTTGCAGTAATCAATTCGACTAAAAATAAACGCATGGATTAGTTTTTCTAGATCCTGCTGAGACATCAGTCCTTTAATCCTGGAAATGTTCTTCAGGTGATAGAAAGCCGACCTTGTAACTGTCTTTAGATGCTTTTGAAGGTTCAGGTCTGAGTCCATCACTACACCCAGGTTTCGGGCCTGATTAGTGGTTTTTAGCTGAAGCGACTGAAGCTGTGTGCTAACTTTTGATCTTTCCTCTATTGGTCCAAATATTATTACTTCAGTTTTGTTTTTATTCAATTGGAGAAAATTTTGGCACATCCACGTATTGATTTCTTCTAGGCATTTACTCAGTGCCTGAATTGGTTCATAGTCACCTGGTGACATGGTGATGTAGAGCTGTGTGTCGTCTGCATAGTTAACACTGATCATTGACACATATCTTTTTCTTCTTCTACTGTTTACATTTGGCTTCCAGTTAGACGAGTCCGAGTAGCGCCATGTCTCTACGGGGCTGAGTCCGACATGTGGCTTTTAGACGTATTGTGTAAGCACTGAGATCGTATCAGAGCATCGTACAGTGTAAGAACAGATATCGTGAGCAGTGAACTTTTAAACCCTGCGGTTTCGTCGTACAGTTTGAGCTGTATCTGACTACAACGAATGAAAATATCGTACACTGTAAGCCCGGCTTTAAGGAAGCCGGAAACAAAAGGAAGGTGTGGGAGCATTAACTCTCCTGAGCGGTATCTGACCTGATCCTACTCCACCCTGCTCACAGTTCCAAATCCCTTGAATCTTCCTGGAGCTCCAGTCGACCTGAGGCTCCTCTCTCTCTGCTGGCGTTCTCCCATACATCTGTCCATCCTCAAACGAATAATCAACCATCCATCCTGGGACTGCACCGCAGCTTGCCATTGATCACCACAGACTGATTAACCCTTCCCTGGTTCAACCCATCTCCATCTCCATCTCCTGTAAGTCAGCCTTCCTTCTCAGTATTTCCAGCCTGTCTGTTACCAGTGCTGATTCTCAGCTTTTCTCATTCACAGACCGAGACCAGAGCCTTCCCAGCCGGCCACTATCCCATACCCCTCCATTACCACTCTGTCCATTCTCACTTCAATAAACTTTTCAAACCGTAACCTGCGTGTCTCTCACTTCCAGGTCGCCATGGAAAACGTAACCATGACTGAATCTGCGGCTATAACAATGCATGTCCGCACTATAAGAAGTAAGGTAACCTCGCTGTCAACACAAAGTCCCATGCCAGAACCAATATTTCATTTACTTATGTAAATGAAAAAAAACTCAGTCAAATTCAGTTATAGAATAACTTATACATTAATCATTTTGTGAGATATTAATGTAAATTTCAGTAAAATAATAAGAGGACAATAAATGATTTCAAAATGTCACGCTGGTCAAGGCACTTCTTGCTGTTCTTTTTTTAAAGAAGAAATTGTGTATTCTGACAAAACAGATGAGATAGCAGCAGCTACGCGTCCATCCTCCTCTGCTCCTACGTTTAATTTTGTTCGGCTGTGGGCTTGGCAGCTCTTGCTTTCATCACAGCTGGTATGTCCTGCCTTAAACTATAATACTGCAACGTAGCCTAAACCGTTTTTGGTTTGGGACCGGACGATTGAGACAAGATGGACAGTGTGTCTGTGAGCGCAATTCAGCATTTCAGCTTGCAGGCAAGGTTAATAGGACCTGCCTGGCAAGCATTTAGCCCTTGTGCTACAGCAGCTGGTATATTGAAACACCTGTTCTGATTTATCATGCTTAGGTAGTTGGCAACAGACATATTCCAGCGCAGAACTTCTTACATGTAGTCTGCCAAGAAGTCATTCATTCACGCAACAGGGATATGTTTTTACACAACTGTACAAGGGCTTAAACTCAAGCACCTGACAAAATTAGCACTGGGAACACATTTTTGTTTGCCCTGATGAATGCATGAGCCAAAAATCTTTGAAAGACTCGCACAGTTAGGTTTAGGGGAGATAAATCATGAACGCAGGTGTTTTGAAAGTCTATTTTAATGTCTTTCATTTTTCTGCTTCTCCCTGCTGAGCACAGGTGCACTGGCATACAAGGAAGAAACAAGAGATCCTAAAACAAAACAGAGGCAACGCAAAAAAAAGAGCGGTGGAAGAGAAAGGGTTGTACGTCATTGGGTCCTGATATTCCCTTTGTGGCACAGCTGCACCTGTCAGCATGGACCTGAATAAAAAAAAAAAACAAATTTTCTCTGAACCAAAGAGCATAAAACTCAGAGAAGCAAATCCAAAGCACAGGTTTTTTTGGAACAGTGCCGGAGCTAGTCTTTCTGCCTGCCATATCTGGTGTACAGGGTGAAGTTAAAGGGAGGCAAATAGATACACCATCTGGCAGTTGTCTAACCTCAGTGGTCTGTGGGACATATGATGAATTCTATGCAGAAAAGAAGCCAAAAACATAAAATAGCTGAGGTCAGTCAGTTTAGGAAATCCCAAAAGTGGAAGATGGCTGTAGACATTCCCAGCTTAAATGTTGCCTTGGTGGAGAGCTTTTGTTTTTACAAGAGGGCTGCTTTTTTTTTTTTTTCTAGAATGACTTTGGTTTAAACAGCTAGTGTAAGGTCAACCCTTTTACCTTTTGTTCCTGGTTCTCGTACTGGCACGTGAATCCTGTTACCTAATTAGATGGTTGGACGCCACAGATTTCTATTCCCCAAGGCCAGACAGAGTTCTCAAATTTCTGGTTTGCAAGAGTAGAACATCACAGTCTGGTGGAGAACAGTGGGATTAGGCAGGACATAATGTGGCCACGATGGCCAGTGTCACAGCACCAGTTTTACCACATGACCAGGTCTGAAAGGAAGTAGCCCATGTGCCAAGGAAGTGTGGGCTGTGCAACTTCAATCCAGGAATTCTTATCATCTTGACTTTTCAAAAGGGATTCACCACAGTGCGGTTTTCCTCACAGCTGGGACAACAAAGTCATGAATGGAGCAGCAAGCAAGGAAGAAGTATGCCCACACACTCACCTCCTCCCTCTTTGTCTTTCCCCTTAACACCCTCGGTGAACTCACCGACATGCGCGCACGCACACACTTTTAATGTACATAGTGAGGACTGTGTCTTGACTTCCATAGACTTCCATTAATTTTCGATCCCTTCTACGGCCTAACCCTAACCCAAACCCTAATTGACACCTTAGTCCTAAACCTGACCCCAGGTCCGGGAAAAAAGTGAGGACCTTTTTTCGGTCCTCACTTTACATCAAAGTCCCCACTTTACTAGTAAAATGACCAAAAGATTTTCTCACTAGCTGCAAGTAGAAGAACACACACACACACAAAGTAAAATCCTGGGAAGACTAAAGAAATTTGTGAGCTGTGGGCCTCTGCAGAGCCTCTCTCAAGTGCCGTGGTCATAAACCAAAAAGCACTTGTAACATGAAAGAATTCCTGCACTTTACAAGAGGAAGTGGGACATCTGAGAGACGATGCTTGAATTCTCACTGTGCTCCTTTGGGTGAAGTGTCAAAGAGGGAACGCTGCCGCAAATTGATTTATCCCAACCTTTATCATGAAACGTACCACCTTTTAAAACCCTAATTATCCTGGATACTACTTTAACGAGGCTCATGTCTCAATGCCAAATGTACATTCACGCTCCAGCAAACATTCCTAAAATAAAATATACTGTATGTACTGTAGGTAAGTGCATCTGATGTAAACCAGTTGTAGGCATGCATTAACCACTCATGAAAGTGCAGCTGTTTGTCTTGGAGTAATGTGTTGGACGTTGTCTGTCATCAAGGTGCAACATCAGGTTTTTCACACATTTCTGAAATTTAGTCTTTAGTCTTTTTGTTTTGCTCTTCTCTCAGTTTTATTGAGGCTTTCGTTTGCATTGGTATATACTTGATATTTTTCACAATTTGGAATGAGGACTTATTCTGGATTCTGTCAATAATTGCCTTCTTCTTGCCACTCCTCCACAAAGGCACAGATATGTGGACTGCATGATTAATAGTTGTTCATTTGACAGATTCTCCCCACTGATCTCTGCAGCTCCTTCTGATAGGCCTCTTTGCTACGTCACTGAATAATACTCTCCTTGCACAGCCTATCAGCTTAGTTTGATGGCCTTTTCTTAGTAGGTTTGCAGTTGTGGCACAAACTTTCAAATATTTTGATGAGGAATCAAACTGTGATCTATAAGATATTCAAAAATTGGGATCTTGCTGCACAACCTAAACTTGCTTTAAATGTCTCCACAACTAAATCCCTGACCTGTCTGCCATGTTCCTTGGTTTTGATGGTGCTTTTTCCCCCCACTAATGTTCTCTAACCAACCTCTAAAGCCTTCTCAGAACAGCTGGATTTATGCTGAAATTAAATTACATGCAAGTGGACAATATTTACTAAATGGCTGAGCAGTTGATTGCATTGCATTTTCTTCAGGGGTGTCCAAGTTAGAGCAGTTAAATACAAATTCATAACAAATGTTTAAAACCATGTAACATTTTCTTTCCACTTCATAATTATGCCCGGTTGTGTATTGGTTCATCACTTAAAAGTACATTAAAATACACCGAAGCTTGTATTCATACAGTAACAAGATGTTATGATGTATGAATTCTTTTACAAGGCACTGAATATATAATCATGTGAAGTTTGCAAATCTACCACAACTCCTTGCAGAAATATTTTTAGTTTTTGTTTGTGTAGACAGTTTACCAAAATTTGGGCTGCATTCATGTGGATAATTATAACTTTATAGTGATTCTTTTCTCCTCCCTTTCTTACGACCGCATCTACATCAGAGGCAAAAAGTGGAAGGGTGGAGATGAAACATTCTGGTTCTCTCCTCTCTTCCTTACGCCGCTCATCTTCCTCACTTCAGACCACCTAAGCGAGGAGCCTTGTGTGGACCCAGAACCATCACTATCAGCGCAAGTGTGCCATAATGTTCCATAATGACTTCCACAGTCAGTCCATAAACACTTTCAGATGCACAGAGACACCCACTCAGGACTGAACCGGGCTACATAATACTTTGGAGTGGTTGAAGTCGCTTAGCTGGTATCCCTAATTCCTTCCTAATAGGAAATCTGTTTGTTTGTGCATTGGTTTGTTGCTGTTTATTTGGCTTCCCATTTTATGAGATTTTGTCTTTCCGTCAGCCTTGCAGATGTGCTAACTTCTATGTGTGTGGCAACATTTAAGCATTAAACTCCAGGCTGCCAGGAATTTGCTGGGTTTTCAGGCAGTGGTTACACCTTTTAGTTTTTTAAGTTTTTAAATGTCTTCATGATTTTGTAAAGTCCCCTAAGTTTAAGTCCACACCTTTAAAGAGTGAGATCACGCACTGTTGTGTAATTATGTTTCACTTTAAGTTAAATACCATAAATCTAATGTACGCTGCGAGGGTGGAGCTGACACATTTCTAAAACTCACTGAATGACCTCAAGCTCATTTAACTTCAATCCAGTGCAGGGACTGGTTTAGTACCACCATGAAGAGAAGGTCGTATGATCATGTGTGTCAGTTTGTGATGGCCTATGCTCTGACATCTTTGTAGCATGTTACAGTCAATTATTTGTAACCTTTTCAATTTGACCAATGTATGTCTTCTGATTGGATAGAATACAGATGGGTGGCAGAAGATTGCAACGTGCCAGATTTCAGCCAAAACATTGTTTTTGTTCGACTGTTACCTCACATTCCCACATACTCCTTCATTTGTGCGTTCTACATTATGTCACAAATAAAAACCAAAAGTATTTCCCACAGCCTCTGTGGTGCTATGGCATGACAGAGAACTCTCCTCTCTTCTCCGTCAGAAATACAGATCGAGTCTATCAAATGCGTCAATTTTTAAAACACGGATGAGCCAGACAGGAAGTCAGACGCAGCAAGTGCAAAGCAGATCTGGTATTATTTCAAAATAAAGAAGAGAGAGAGGGATGGGGCTGTCTGGATGGATGGCTGGGCGGATTTAGTTTGGATTGCTGAGTGGCACATTTTGCAATGAAGATATGGCAGACATAAGGAATGTGTAGTCAATGTGAAGCTGGTTTTAGAGTCTGTGGACAAATTCAAGGTCCATTCAAAAAGTCTATGCTGTCCTAAAGCATCCTAATTACCCAGATTGATTGGAAGCAGCTGTTTTCGTTAAATCAGCAGGTGAAAACCAGCAGCTAATCTGCAGTTGGTTTGTGGTAAATCATGGGTTAAACAGATATAGCTCAGTGAGGTCCTGCTGCTTTGCATTGTGGATGCTCACAACTCAGTAAAGGGATACAGGCAACACTTAAGGATCTTCAAGTTCCATTGGCTACACAAAATTCAAGAATATCCATACTGACACAAATCTCAGATGATGCGGCAGGAACTCAAAATTGACATGAGCTCTGGCCAGGCTAATGGTGCCAGAGGTGAAATATTGTGAAGAATGGAGGATTCCCAAATTTCATGGATGAAGACCAAGAAAGAAGGCACTAAAAAGCCTGTTTGGTCACTAAGAAGTCATAGCCTTTTTTTGTTTGTGGGTGTATCTGATGGCTTTTGATACAGAATTTAATTAAAAGATTGTGGAACAATTTTTCAGATAGTTACCTCACTGCTAGTAACTCATGGGTATGAATCCCAACTAGGCCCATTCTGTGTGGAGTTAGGATGTTCTAACTGTACATATGCAGGCTCTCTCTGAATTAGCTAATTGTGGCTGTTAATTGGCTGCTGTAGGTTCCCTTTTGAGTTTGCGTTACTGGTCATCTGTCCTTTGTGTTTCCGAGAAGGACAAAGTATAAGGGAGAGGCACCCTATGCCCTATCCACTATTACCCCAGGTCAGCTTCTTATTTTTGTACTCAAGTACATCTTAAAACATTAAATTATCAATAAAACAAATGTTTCTAGTAGTTCAATTCAAAAAGGGAAACTTGTATATTGATATGTTGGACATGGCATGATATACTCTGTTTTCAATTTTGATGATTATGGCCTACAGGTAGTCAAAATCCTAATGTTGGATTAGACTACTGTAAAATTACATAAGATAAAAAAGAAATGATCTATTCCTTTGAATGTGTCCCATTTTCTACCACACATCTTTTCACTCAGCTTCCCACCAATATCTTTGCGTCCAACACTCTTCCCCTTACCGCTCTTTTGGAGTGTGTCAGTGACTGAAATGAATCGTGGCAAATTAATATTTGCGATTATGTTACTATTTGAATTGATTTATGGAACTAAACAAACTTCAAGTTTTTTTGTGATGTACTTGTATTTAGTTTAGGAACACTGCCAGGTTTACTTTTTACTTACCTTAGCATATTTTTTCCCATTTTGAGCGATGTCTTGGCAGCATCACAAACGCCAGTCAAGTTTATTTTGATAAAAATCTTACACGTGAAACATCTTGACAAATGTAGAACTCCAGTGACTGCTGCAACACCTGAAGTTTATCTCCTGTCAAGATAAATGTGAATTTGAGCAATCCCCCTAAACGCATCACAAACACCCTGTTGTCAGAGATTAGGCGAACTATCTATCTACTTGTTCTGACAGGATGCAAGAGACGGGTCTTCAGTTGAGACATTTTTGCCGGCAGACTGTAAAAAACTGTTACGTGACAACGAAGGATCTCCTGCAGATATAAGAAAGAGCAGAGAACAAAAAAGCAAAGATTAAGATCAGGCTCACAGCAACTATGATGGAATATCTTCAGAACTGTCTGAAATGTTGATGTTTCAGTGGGTTTTCTTTTATCTGACATTTTGCTGCCCGAGTTGAGCGGCAGAAAACACATTTCAGTGCAGCCCCCGTTCTTCAGCTGCGTTGGATTTCCAAACCAAACATGAGTAGACCCTCATATTCAACATAAATGACAACATGTGTGCATTTATTCACGTTCCTGCACAAATGTAAAAATGAATCAAGGTGGCTGAGATAGAAACAGGCATCAGCCTCTTTCATCTGGTTTGTTTTGCAATTTCTCCCGTCTCGTGGGTTTCTGTCCTGGACAAAACTATGCATCAAGTTTTGAAATCAGCTTACTTTAATCTGTTTGTCTCTGCTTCCATCAGTACACAACAGAGCTATCGCTGCAGTCCTGCATCCTGCCAAGCGTGGGGTTTCACAGCTCACAGGACCTTATCTGGCCTTCTGTCACATGTGGGCAGAAGGTGGACATATCCACATGTCATAAGATCTAACACATTTTTTAGGATCATGATATGCTTCCTCTAAGGTGATATTTCAAATGACGAAAACATTCAACATGAGCGATTTCAAGATGTAGCTCATGTAGATGAGAAAGTTGGTAGTTTTAGATTAAAGATGTTAAAGAAAGCATGATATGGATTTAAAACCTAACCAGTAATGAACAGATAAAATCTTTATATTTCATCTTCATGTGTATTCACAGAGACATATATGGCTAAAGTTTAGCATAAAATACTATCACTCGTTCTTATTTGACTCTAATATGTTCATATGGTTAAATTTTGTTATTTAATCACAAGTTCAACTACAACTGTCTAAAAACATGGAATTGTTGATGTTTAGCCAGCTGTTTCATTTTACAACAAACAATCAATTAAAAAAATCAATAAAAATTGACAGATTGACTCAAGGTTTATTTTAAGGTCAGATTAGTATCCAAATATAATGTGCAAAGTACATTTAAATACAATTAAGTTCTTCCAAAGCTGTTTACCTCATATAGTGCTCTGAAAAAGGAAAAACAGCCCATCCCTCATTTCTTGTTTTTTGCTTTTTTGTCACACTTAAACGTTTCAGACTAACTCAGGTGTTCTTCGATCAGTTAGGGCAAGTCATCCAGGTCTGGAAACAACAAGGCTGTATTAGACCATCACGCCACCACCATGGTCCACAGTCGATATAATGCTTGTTTTTCTGAAAAGCAAACTAGTTCGGTCTTTCTAAGCAGTTCCACTTTTATCTCATCTGACTTATGAGAGTCTTGGGGATGATCAAGATGTTTTTTGGCAACCGTGAGACAGGCCTTTGTGCTCTTTTTAGTCAACAGTCTTGCTCCTAATGTTGAATCACTGACATTGAACTTGACTGGGCCATCTAAGGCCTCCAATCCATCAGATGTTGTTTAGATGCCCACTTGGTTGTCAGACATGTAGGTGATTTCTTGAGTCCACAGGTCTGTCAGTAATCAGGACGGCTGGGTTTGGTAAGTGTTACTAGAAAAACGAACTAGCCCCTAAATGGACCCCTGAGGAACTCCGGTAGAGAGCAGCTGGAGATGAGAAAAGGTGCTTTAGATATACAGAAAATGTCTTGTTTTGAAGACTTAAGGTCAGTTACTGAATAGACGTCCCACTAACACAAGCACAATATTCCAACTACGCCAGGAGAATATTATGATCAGTTATATAATTAGAGGCTAATTCATATTCTTTTCCTCAAGACCGAGTGATTCTTTACATAATTTTTTCACAATGTTTGATCTTCAAAAAAGATGTGACATTATCATGACATTACTTTTTGTTTCAGAATGTTCTGGTGATAAAAAAAAGTTTTGAACTATACATTGAATTTAGTATAAACTCAAACTGTATGTCCTCTGAATGTCAGACACACAAATTTTTTTTCCAGGGGTTATTTGGCGAAAAAACAACCCACAAGATGGAAAAAGGGCGTAAGACTTTATGTGACAACTGGGCTTGTTTTGTTTCTGCACAAAAACATTATATGCGTGATCTTCAAACTTACAAAACTGAAAAGGGGTACATCTTATCACAGCTTCCCTCTGTGGGTCAAGCAGAGTTTCTCAGAAGGTGACTAAGGTACAACTAGGAATGAGTCACTAAGCATTTCTGCTTCTTTTTGTAGGTCCATTTTCTGAGTCACCTCATTGAGGAATTGTTTTTTTCCCGCAATGCAAAGTGATTTCCTTGCTCTTTTTTTTTTTTTTTTAGTTAACCACAATCAGGATGCAATACCTCCCTTAATAAATGGCTCTTTGAAGTTCCCAGCGTAAGGATTTCTCAGTAAAATGTCACTCAGCAGGAAACACGCACTAATGACAAACTCTTTTACTCTTGAGCAACATGATGGGTGTTAAGGGGTTTGTGACGGTTTCCCTCTAAACCAGAGCTGCACTGCTTAGATCTGAAAGCCACAGCCTAAAAAAAAAAAAAAAATCACGACATTAGTTGGATGAGAGCAAGACGGGTCATAAAGCCATAAGCCAAGTGTGTAAGTAAACAGTCACCGAAACCACATCCACACCAAGGTGGATACATCTGGGAAACTCATTTACAAGAGAAAATGACTTCCATCCATAGCACAAGTTCAACTTGTTTTTAAATGTTCTCTGCTAAAAATGCAAAGACACAAGCCAAAAGGACAAACCTGTCCACATCTGCAGGAATGTTAAACCAGCCCTTCACCCGAAGTTGGGATTCATTTATGTTGTAATTAAAGACAGGACAAATGTGTTACAGTTAAAGTTAGTATTAAAGAAGGCCACCACTTTATAACTTTAAACTGTCAATATAATACCTTTAATCTGAGCCCTTTTTATTTGTCTTTGCACATTTATAAAAACGCACATTTTAATCAAACCAGTCCTCTTTACTCTATAAACGCGTTGCATTTGTTTTTACGATTGATGAAGTCGACTAATTGGCAACAGCTCCAGCGAAGCAGCGGCCAATTTCCAGTGTCAAGATGAACACTTGTAATTTTTTCAAACTGCCAGAATGTCATGTCGTCCTAACAAGATGCCAGAGAAGAGATTAAGCGAAAGAACAAGAGGGACTGTTCTCCAGAAGTTCAAAGTACCAGTAACACAGCATTGCCCCTCCCTGAACTGATGCTGCGCACATGTGGTCCGCTGGCTTAGGAAAAGTGGGCACAATTATTCCTTGCTCATAAGGAAGGCAGATTTGGCTGTTAACATTTTACTTCGTAGAAAACTACACTGAAGGGTTGGATGGAGCCAATCAGGGCTTGAACTGATCAAAAGTTTTAATATGTGGGCAGAAGGTCTCCACATATCACAAAATAAGTGAGATGTGTCCTAATAAAGGTGATGTTTCTGTCTCTACAACATCAAAGATGAGAAGATTGAAGATATCCCACGTGTTAGCATCGCAGGTGGGTTTGCACCGAGACATACTTTTAACTGGTTACACTACTTGGCCCCTAAAATATTTTAAAAGTGTAATAAGCTCAGCCTCCTCTTGATGCCCTCTTACTGGGGTTTTGCCCTTTAAACTACTTAGATAGTTTGTTATGATTTGTGGTGCATCGCGTTTTTATTTGGTATACAAAGCAGCACTTAAACCTAGACAGTTTACTACAGGACGGCACTCTACACCTGTTGCTAATCTTCATGCATACCACTTACAACAATGCACTGCAGCCTGAAGCACGAGGAATTATTTACATTGCTAATTAAATGACCTGGTGAACATTACTGATCTTCCCTTTACTATTCTAACTTCTACTCAAACACAGAGTAGAAGTAGAAGTTACTCCAAATCAATTTAGGCAAATCAGACAAAAGTTTGTGCACTTTCCAGAGTTTCCTGGGTGGTTCCTCCATAGACATTTCTTAGGAAGTATCTGATAACTAAATTGAAAGAAAAAGTTTAATTCTGGTTCTTAAGGGCATAACATTGATCATTTGTATAGCCTTACAAATGATAACCTCGTTCCTTTATAGGTTGTAGGCAGGAAAAACTGAGGTACAATCATGTTTGCTGCTGAGATGAATGAGTAACAATTCATTGTTATATAGCAGCACAAAAATAACTGAACCTGTCTGACAGCACGACGTAGGCTGAAAGATTTCAAAAACCTACACGCCGTACCCACATCTGAAGAAATTCAAGAATGGACAGACAGCATCCAACAACCTCCACAATGCACTCACATGCATACATGGCTACTAAATACATACAGACATAAACTTCAAAAGGAAGCAAAAATTATAGCCTGCAAACTAACTGGGACCTGACATAGCTACTCGCCTTGCCTTTCTCCGTGGCTCTCCTTCATCTGAAATTAATACACCCGCAAATGCAAAACAGGCAAATAGAAAACCAGTACAAAACACATGTTTTCCTTGGAAATATTAAGCTGTTTTTTTTTTTTGTTTTTTTTTGCAGATTATTCCTTTCAAATTTACGGGAAGGGTTGTGTTTTCCCCAAAAAAGAAAATGAGGAATTCTTAGCATATAGCACGCCTTCAAAAGAGAATGTTTCACCTGTAGGGGAGAATGGAGTGATTTGTGCCAGTGGGTTAGTTGTGCCACCCTGTTTCTAGTTAACCATAAAATAAATTGGTCATATAACCACACAGGTTTAGAAGAGTCTGCCATTTCACTCATCCTGGAAAGAAGAGAACCTCGTATCATGACGTTAGCACACTTAAGGTAAAAAAAAAAGAAAAGATTTTTGCCTTTCCGAGTAAAATTTCAATGATATAAGGTTTTTTGATTGTTGTGTCTGAACAGTTATAGACTTGTTTTAAAACAGTTCCCATAAGTTTTATTGCTTCGTTGAGCTACACTATGAGTCTATACAGCTAGCATAACGTTATCTTAAAACTGCTTTTTTTCTTGGGGTGATTTATGCCAAAGGGCTTGGGGTGAGTTGTGCCAGTGGTACAACTCATCACGCTTGTAAATATTTTGAATATATTATTTTATTGTAATTGTACATTGTATTCTTACATTTTCTGGCTAAAACTATGAGATATTCATAATTTTACATTTGGACTATGTCTCATGTCGTCTTCCAGCGTCCTACACAAAAGGGCGAACTGGGTGTAAGTGGAACTCTCTGAGACCTTGAGAGATGTGAAGTGCCTCCTTTAGAGAGACAGCACCAAAACGAGTTGCTCTCAGATGAACCTCAGGGGTACAAAGGTAAAAAAGGACCAATTTAGAGCAACATTAATGAAATATACACCACAACTAATTTGAATGGGAAAAGGAAGAATTTTAAGACCTTATATGTCCACTCTAAGAGAACTCACCTTTGAGGATCTCTTGTGGCACAATAGGCTTGTAGAAAATTGGCTGTTGATGTTGTTATATAACTTTAAATAAACCTTAAATTAGTCATTTTGGACTGAATTTGTCTAGCCTTTGTAATGAATCACAGTTTCTGGGATTAAAATATCCTTATGTTACTTTAATAATCAATGGCACCTTTGACCCCAATGTATTATTTTTTTCCAGAAAGGTATATTCCTTGATTTCTATATTTCAGATCCTGAGTCATTGAAATAAACGTTTTAGTTTTTAAGTTTTGGGGATGCACCATATCCTGAAATATATGTACATATTTTAGAAGCATTACTGTTATGGTCTCACATTAAGGTTACTTTAAGTAACAATCAGCTAAATTTACCCCACTCATCCGTGCTCTTTTTCTCTTTAATTTCATAAATTCTCACACGGGCTTAACCTTATAATGTTGTGTTAAATATCTAAATACCCACATGCGTCATCACATCTGACACCCTGAGACTTTTCTCTTGACATCCCTCTCTGAGATTAACAACGTGTGCAGTGCCAATCCAGATAACCGCCAATGAGGGATCAAAATGTCAACATCTGCGTCTTTATCCCCGTCACTCTGCTACAAACTATCGCTATCTCGTTTCGGTTCTTAACTTTTGATAGAGTGATAGTTTCACCATGGATCCCTTCAGATAGGAGGCAAATGTGGGCATCAAATTTCCAGGGATCGTAATAATATATTACATTCTCCCCGCAGGCAATGTTTAACCAAACCATTCCAGGGATTCCTGTGCTCTGAGTATTATCTCTTCGGACCACCATCCAAGACAGCAAAAATAGCAGGCGGCGTTTAGCCATAAAATGAATGGCCAAGTGTTCGAAGCTACACAAAATGCTTTTGACAGGAAAAGCTGAAACCTTTAAAAACTGAGAGGATGGTATGTTTTTTAGTACTGGGCAAGCTTATAAAGTACATCTGCTTTCTTTGTTTGGAGAGAAATGTTCTCTCTCATCTTTCTCTTCCGCTATAAATCAGAAACCACAATGGCCCTCCGAATGAAAGTCAGGGACAGCCCCAGCGCTGTTGTACGTCTTCTGAGCAAAAGCAAAGTCTCTGTTTATTCTTTTATACATTTGTTTGTGCTGTTTGCCTGTCAGCCACAACAATTCGTCATTTGAAATGTCTTTATTTTTAAAACGTTCCATGTTTCTTTCAGGAAGTTAACTTCATTGAAATGAATGGGACACACACACACTTTTGTTAGTTTTAATGATTAAGCTCAATTCCCCTGTAACAAGAAGTTTAGTGAGCCAGTTCTGGATATCATTCATTTCCCCTCTGTAATTAATCATCTCTGACTTTGAACAGTTTGCCGGCAGTCTGATTGGTATTAAAACTGTGGAAAAAAAGGGTAAGCTATTAACGTGGTTGTTTTCTTTTTTTTTATTCCAACAAATGCAAGGCTGTTTTCAGAATCATTTCTCTCACAACCATGAATGAGTCTGTTCCAAAAACACACACTCTCCCATACACAAA
The DNA here is from genome assembly GCF_011125445.2 of Fundulus heteroclitus. Lineage (NCBI taxonomy): Eukaryota > Metazoa > Chordata > Actinopteri > Cyprinodontiformes > Fundulidae > Fundulus > Fundulus heteroclitus. The sequence continues at coordinate 18,956,507 of NC_046379.1, forward strand.
GGGCCAGCTGGTTGAGGCCCACCCTGTAGATCTTGTTAGTGGGTGAAGTGGTGAGCGCATCCACACCTCAAAGGAAAGAAAGAAAAGATGGGACGAAAAAAGAGAGCAATGCTCTGGGTTCGACCCCATGGTTATTTTTCTCACGTATTGCTTGTGCGTGGAGTGAAAGAGTGTGGTTGTTTTCTGAAGTATGCTGTGGTGTATTCATGCATTAATACTGTCTGACTGAATTAATCTAAATCAGAACAATAAAACCCAGCATTAACTCTTTAAAATGATACCCTCCAGGAAGACTCTTTTTTAAGGTATATAGCCACGCTATATGCTTATGAAAAAGACCAAAAACCGTTTGATCATGATAAAATGAAGTTGTATACACTAAGCCTCCATCCTGGTAGTGTTTTGATATTCCTTTTTTGGGTAAAAACAGCCCCAGCACAGGGCACGATTGACAAATATAAACAGACGTGGCACCATCTACCGGCAGTATCTCAGAACTACTATAATGCCAGTTTGCTTAATTAATAAAATAATATTAAATAATGCCGGACCGAGCCAACGCCTCACAGTAAAGCAGCAGCTCGGTGTGATCGAAGACCAACCGGTATTTATCTCCAGCAAATTTAAAAGCCTCATATCAGAAAATGTACTCACGTAAATCAACTCTGCGGTCACATCTGAGCAATCGGCATGTTTAGCGTCCGCTCCAGTGAACACCAACGTTAATGCTGTATTCCCATTCTCATCTTTTCCCTCTTGGATTTTTTTTGACTTTTTGTTTTCACTAAATCTTGGACCATCCTTTATTGTCTCGCTGGTAGATGCCAATAGCCGTTAGCTACTTCCTTGTTTTACCCCTGCTGCACATGCGCGGTGTTGTACTTCCTCTGTTATTAAAAATAAACACGAAGGCTTAATTTACCAACAAATAGAGCAAAAACAAAGAGTAAAACAGCTAAGCAATAACTAATACGCCAGCAGGACGTGATACATGTTGCTCTAAGAACAACAATTGCAATAAAGGCAAATTCATTTGCATTAAGAAGTGGCAAAAATTGTGTACCTGCATGGCAAAAGCTGCTCGACAAAAAATAGCAGTAATGTGTTCCCTAAAAGAAACTGAGCTATGTACATTTTTTATCTACTTATTGCCATTGCATCTGCTATCCATCTTGCTTTAGGGAATCGTCTCCTTTTTGATAAAGTACTGGACCATTTTACTACCATTCACACACCAAATTAAGTTAAGTAAAAAAAACTATAAAAACCAGAAGTCCTAAAACAGGCTGGTTTGGTACCACGGAAAACATACTCTTCTTGCTCACATGCTCCTTTTACACACTATTCAATTACAAGGCACCCTAAAGTACAGCCCTCCACAGTGTGTTACGACATATGACTTTTTTAGATTTTAGGAAATAATGTCTATCCAATTTCAACTCAGTTAAAATGAGTCCACTTCAATTCAACTCAAATCAGTTTATTTACAGATTGGTTAAAAGTTGTTGTTGTTTTTTATCTCCGTAAACCCAGCAGATTTCAATAAGTAATTGCGTACACTCATCCAGGATGAGCATTTGGTAACAGTGAACAGCCGTTTGCATTGTGTCGTCAACTTTGCAGCAATCCTTCATACCGTGCATGCATGTAGTGTAACGACCAAAACCAGGCTCAGTGTGAACAGTTATCTGCCGCAGCTGACTGGGGTTTGAGAAGACAAAGCATACACAAAAAGAACAGAGAAGGGCTAATCCAGAAGGAGGAGGGTAATGGTGGTACCGGCGCCATAGGTGGAAAGATCTTGGAAAGAAACACAACTAAGAAGAAAAGTCTGAGGCAGTTTGAGTTCTAGAGGATGAAAGAGAACACATACAGTTTGTTGTAGTAAAAGTTAATATTTACAGCCATTATTTATTACCCCTTTTACACCAGCCCTACTCGGATTTGTCTGCTGGGTTCCACTCTATTTCACCTGTGTTGGTTTTCCACAGACCCGGTAAGGCCCCAGGCTTGGCGAACGCCTCTTGGAGGTGGTTTTAGCTCCACCTCCAGCCTCAGTGTTGTGCGCTCTGTCACTGTTAAGCATTACTGTTACTGCTACTGTTAAGCATTTAGGTTAAACACTTTAAAGACATTTGCGAGAAATGGTAAAGAATAAAAAAGTAAATTCAAAATTATAAATAAAACATAAAAAAAACAAAAATACATATTTTTTGTATTGTTGTATGCGGATGAATGTCTTGAATATTTTTTCCATCCATCCATCCATCCATCCATCCATCCATCCATCCATCCATCCATCCATCCATCCATCCATCCATCCATCCATCCATCATCTTCCGCTTATCCGGGGTCGGGTCGCGGGGGTAGCAGCTTCAGTAGGGAGGCCCAGACGTCCCTCTCCCCGGCCACTTGGGCCAGCTCCTTCGGGGGAATCCCAAGGCGTTCCCAGGCCAGCCGGGAGACATAGTCCCTCCAGCGTGTCCTGGGTCTTCCCCTGGGTCTCCTCCCGGTGGGACGTGCCCGGAACACCTCACCAGGGAGGCGTCCAGGAGGCATCCTGACCAGATGCCCGAGCCACCTCAACTGGCTCCTCTCGACGTGGAGGAGCAGCGGCTCTACTCTGAGTCCTCCCCGGATGACTGATCTCCTCACCCTATCTCTAAGGGAGAGCCCAGACACACTACAGAGAAAACTCATTTCGGCCGCTTGTATCCGGGATCTCGTTCTTTCGGTCACGACCCAAAGCTCATGTCCATAGATGAGGGTAGGAACGTAGATCGACCGGTAAAGCCCACCTGTCGGAGGGGCCAAAGGGGTCGGGTGCATTGTACAATGGGTGGCAGTCGAGGGCGGGGACCTTGGCGTTACGATCCTCGGCTGCAGAAGCTGGCTCTTGGGACGTGGAATGTCACCCCTGTGAATATTTTTTTAAGGATAAAATATTCCACTGGGCTCAATACCTGGGTCACATTCCCTGCTTCTCTCTGTCTGCAGAGGTACAGTTTGTGACAGAGTTGGAGAGGACAGACGAGACTGTCTAATCCGTTCCAAAGTTTATCTCACCAAGTTAAAATGCAGGGCTATATGCAGAATTTTTTTCCTCAACCATGGCGAGAATGGCAATAAGTAACCTGACTCTCGCCAGACGGATGTAGTTCAGCCAATTTCCACACGGCTCCACACATCCATCTATTACTGCGGCCATAGGAAGGGATTTCAATACTACATAAAATGGACGAGCCAGTCATGATTGCCGGGCGATTTTCGTATCTGTGACGTATCTGAGAAGCAACTGCTTGGATTCAGACAACAATGGCGGCTCGCAGCGAGGAAGCAAGGGTGACCAGATGTCCCAGAGTGCCTGTTTTGGATGATCTGTCCCTGGCAAAAGCTGTCCCAGAAATGTAGGCCTGTAATGTATGGCATCAAAAACAATAGGCTGAAAAGAAGGAGCAATATCCGATCCAAATGGTGGATCACATTATGCATTCCACCCCATGCGTGCAGTAAGAATCATTCTCTTCTGTTTTTACCCTTCTGTTATACAGCTGGCTAGCCCTGGCAGTAACACAGCACCGAGCTGTGGCTGTAGCCACCAAAGTACTTTTTACATCAACTCACACTCTTGTTCATGTCATTTATTAAGTCGTTTGATAAAATATGGAACCAACCAGAAGTTAAATTAGAGACGTTAATTACACTGCTACTAGCTACAGTACTACAACTACTGCTACTACTTAACCATTTCCAAAAAAACATCCGTTAAAGAATTGTTCAATTTAAAAGACTAAACAAATTTAATCAAGTGAAAGTTAATTTTATAAATGGCTCAAGTGCGAGCCACCAAAATTGACAAAGACCTCTGGATAGGTGTTGAAACATTGAAACGTAAACGTCCGGTTGCCTCTGATTTAAGGCTGTTTGCTATCCACAGGAAAGATAAGTACAGTATGTTGCTGCAATGATAACAAGTCAACCTTGCCTTTATTCAGAGAACAGTATCTGCCACGACAATGAATAAGAAGGAACTGGGCTTAGTGTAACTGTGCAGTACTATGCCAAGTAATATCTATGAAGCCAGAACTGTTCAGAGAAACAAACTCTCCTTTAGAGGTTTCTTCTTGATTTAGTGAAAAGTTACGCGTTGATAGCAACTGGAGTGTGAAAACTGAGTCAAGCCGCCTCAATTAAAATCACATGGCCAGAACGGAAAAAAAAAAGAAACCAGATGTTAGAGAAATATGGTCATTACAATTTAAACAATAAAAATTGTGGCTGTTGGGCAGAACATGTCAACACATTTTTTATCTATAAGACATCTGTGTTTGCATGTCACGCTCACATTTCACCTTCCACGGAGGCCTACACAACAGTGGCATCGGAACAAATCAGAGCAGCTCTTATTTTACATAACCAACATGCCGCCACATGACCACCAGCTCTTTAGAGCACAGATAAACAGTATGTCACACCCTGTAGCACTTTAGAGATTACGCCTTTTTTTCTTTGCTCAAAAAGTCTGTTTGTTATGAAAAACATTCTTCTGGCCAGAGTAAGACACTGACATTCTCAGTGGTGTTACTCAGAAATGGGGACTCAAATATGAGACTTGGACAGAAGTCTCTCTTAACTAACACAAAACAACAGAGGTGACTAAGACTCGTGTACGAAGCAGAGACCTGACTCAGTCTCAAAGTTTGGGACTAAAGTCTGATGAACATATGCAACTGTTTTGAAGCTAATAAATAATAAGGCTTTATGAATTTGTCTCAAAAGTCAGAGCTCAAGGTGTGAAGTTACCCAACTTAAGAGTCTTCTAGTTAAAAGTTAGAAAACACTGGGATTCTTTAATTTCTGGGGTGCATCTACTATTTGCAAAACAAGCCAAAAATTATGTATTGTTCTGAGCGTAAAACCAAAAAGGATACATGCTTCACTTCATGTGTGGGAGTTGTCTGAACCCCATCTGGAACCCTGGAAAAGGTAATCTTATTTAATTTCTGAGTTTGGTCTTGCAAAATCTAAATTTCAAGTACAAAGACCCCACAGCTCTACTCCAGATACCAGCTCTGACTGGGATGCATATATTCTCCTGTCAAGGGACACTTGGGGCTATTGATGGTTAATAAAAGTCTAAGTTAGCTGTTGCTTTATAATAATGACCATTTAGATCGCTCTCCAACCAAACGGCGTATTCAATATGTTTTTGTATTATGACATCATATTCTCGCATTGATAAACGCTAAATTAGAATCAGAAACAAGTTTATTGCCAAGTAGGTTTGCACTTACAAGGAATTTGACTTGGTGTTGATGGTGCAGACAAAAAAAATATCTATATCTATATATCTTATATCTATATATATCTTATATATATCTATATCTCTATCTATCTATCTATCTATCTATCTATCTATCTATCTATATATATATATATATATATATATATATATATATAGATATATATATCTATATATATATACAGAATCTAGAACTGTATAGACGGTAGACTGTGCGTTAATGTATGCAGAAGGTCTGGAGATGCTACGTTTGAGTAGCTTGTAGGTCCTGAACTGGGGAGGGAGAGAGGCAGTGTCCAGATTCACGGGTGGCTCTTGGCCTTGTTGATAAGGCTGGTAGCGGATGGGAAGAAACTGTTCTTGTGGCGTGAGGTTTTGGTCCTGATGGACCGCAGCCTCCTGCCAGAGGGAAGTGACTGAAATAGTCCATGACTGGGGTGCGAGGGATCAGCCACAATCTTCCCTTAATGCCTCAGAGTCCTGGAGGCATACAGGTCCTGGAGAGATTGAAGATTGCAGCCAATCACCTTCTTCCTGAAGTCCACAACCATCTCCACTGTTTTTACAGCGTTAAGGTACAGGTTGTTCTCCCTGCACCAGATCGCCAGATGGTCAGCCTCCCACCTGCTGATGAGCTGTGAGTCAACTTCACCAATGTCTCGATTTATGGGGGACCACTAAAGAGCATTGTTGAGGAGTTGGAGGGTCCTCCCTAGACTGGGATGACCTGAGAGCAGGGAGGAGTGGGCCCAGACCAAGGCCTCCTGATGACACTGGGAGGGAACATAGAGGCAATCATCAGGGGTTTCTGGTGGTAAAGCAGCACAGATAGAGTCCTCTAATGGCCAGCAAAGTGGTTCCATGATTCAGTGAAAGGGTAAGATAGGTTCCGGGTCCAAGCTGGGAGTGGTATGGGACATAGACAAAGTGGAAATTATAGGACTTAAAAAAACAAGCCCTGTGAGTCTGCCTAGAATTGAGTTGTTTGGCGGTCTAGATGTGTTTGGTGATGGGTCCAGATCAGGAGAGGTTCTGCCATTCCAGCGATCCGGTGCTGTCATACCACCAGGGCTCACTCGACGACCAGGAAGCAAAAGCCCCATTTACACTACCCTTTTTTTAACTGTGCCGAGAACGGTTAACTGAGATATCTATCGAGTGTAAATGGAACGCAAACTGAACTGAGCCGTGCCAGACACAACCGAACAGCGCTAAATCTAGACCGGTTTGACAGTAGGTCTCGGCACGGTTTTTCAGTGGCTCGGTTCTTTGATAACAAAGAATGCATGAGCAGACTGTGTCATCTCCTTACAGACAGCTGACTAATTTCGCAGTTTCAGCCATTCTTAAAAATACTAGCTTCCCTACCGTGCCACACGATTTCCAGTGATGATTCTGCTTAGCAGTGTAATGAACCTCATCATGTGTCATTGTTTACTGTGTCTGTAAGCCCTGATTAGACGTTCATTTGTCTTATCCACTGCCCAAAAGCCGACTCCGTCAAGTAAATTTACCAAAGGTTGCCTTCTTTTCCTGACTCTCCGCGAACAACGAAATATCACAATTATAACCAAGCATAACTTCCTGAATGTTATGGGCGCCGCCATTTTTATTTGCTTGATTCCCTCCTTCAATTCTAGAGAGCAGTAGTACCATAGATTGTCACTAGGAGGCGAGGAACCGTGCTAGCGTGATGTGTAAATTGTCGTAAGAACCAAGCTCGGCACGGTTAACTGATCCAAGCTCGCTCCGAACTCAGCATGGATCGGTTAATGGGGCTAAAATTGGGGAGTATTCCCTTAATTGTATGATACAAGTTTGAGGTCATATCGCTGTGGAAACAGAGCTCTTTTACAAGCTCCCTGGACCCGAGGGTCCTGTGCACCCACAACCGCTTCCTCCTTGTTGCTCCATTTCTCCTCACTAGCAGAGCTTGCTTCTTAGCACAGGACAGATGCATATTTGCTGCTGACAACAAAACAAATGATCACCAACCCAGCCCCGAACAGCCAGCACACTGAGCAGAGCGTAAACCACATCCTGTGTGGATATTTATCAATGCAGAAACTCCACAAATACAGTTCTTTCACACAAAAAAAGCATCAATCGGGAGTTTTGTGAAATCTTGCAAAAGTAAGTCATAATCTTACAAAAGTATTGCAGGATCTCGCAAAAGTAAATTGGGATACATTTATTTATTTATTTATTTTCTCCATTTCCCTTCGCGAGCTCCACAAAAACACACCTTTTAAGAGAAGAACTTAGGAGTTAGGAGGAGAAGTTAGGAGTTTAAGCGCTCAGACCTGATCAGCCAAATATTGCAATTATTGAGCAGTCCGTAGACAGAGGAAGACGATGCACTCTGTCTTTTTCCAGGAAGCAAGACTTGGCTAACGGCATGTAGTGAGACTAGTGTTTTATTCCGCTTTCCCTGCCTCCTTTTTTTTTAGCATCTGACCTACCATGGATTAAAACAGGTACGACGGATTTAAAGCACTTTTCGGAAAAGGGAAAAAGACACAAACAGTCTGTGATTCACATGGAAAATGCACTGTGAATAGCCATGTTTGGGAAAATAAACATTTCCTCTCAACTCAATGAAGGCTACAGGTTAGGGATCCGCAAGCAAGTTGCAAGTTGACAAAAACAGGCACATTCTATCAAAACAAAATAGACTGTGTCAAGTTCTGTGGTGCATTTGAATTTGCCCTGCGTGGCCATGGTGAATGTCAAAGCTCAGAAAATCCGGGTGTTTTTAGAGGATTAGTGGATTTTGTAGCATCACTGTCAAAACTATCCCAGACTTCAACTACAGAGTTATTGAGAAATTTGCTTCTCTCAAAGAGAGAAGGGCAAAATCTATGTATAAAAAGTAGAATACTGTTTCTTTTGTTGCTTTCACTCATATAAATACAATTCTGTGACATCTTAGCATATGTTTTGGTATATATTGTGAAATATAAATAAACAAAATTGAATGTCTATTTTGAAGTTATTGCCCCCCCCCCTTCCCAGAGACTGGTGAAACCAATATTTAAGGCCAATCCCTGTGGTCATCTGACCACTACCTGACAACCTGCCCTCAAAAACTGAAGACTTGACTTAAACTTGGGGCAAAAAAAAATTGTATTTGACTTGAAAAATGACTGGTTAATACCTCCAGCATTTCTGAACTTGTTTAAAAAGAGGATAGTTACATATTGAGTAAAGTTTTGACAACATCAGGATGTAAAAAAAAAAAAAAAAAAAAGCAGGGAACTCTGAATGATATGCCAGTCATACTCAATAAATTAGAATATTACTGGAAAGTTTATTTATTTCAGTAAATCAATTCACTAAGTGAAACATATACATATTAATTACAGAGAGGATGATTTTTACAATCTTTTATTTATGTTAATTAAAATGATTATCTAATTACAGCAAATGAAAACAATGTTTAAAATTAGGATATTACATCACAGACCAATTAAAATTTTGTTTCCTTATATAGGACATTTTTTGACCAATCTGTATAATATGATTGAACTTGACTTTGTAAAGTGCCTTGAGATGACATGTTTCATGATTTGGCGCTATATAAATAAAATTGAATTGAATTGAATTGAATTGTTTTTGTTTTTGTTTTTGTATTGTCAAACATGTAGGTGTTAATGGATACTTGCACAGAAAAGCTTTCAATATCAGCTTTTCACAGCTTATCAAATCTATTTTTCTTGTGGTTTTAAACGTCTCCTCTGGGCTGTCTTTATCTCTTGGATAGCCTCTTTGGAACTGTTTAACCTTAGAAAGAAAACTCAATTGACTATTGAACCAAGTTGGAACATATTTAAGCTTCCCTAGCAATGCCTTAATGGCTCTAATGTTCTTTTTAAAGTTATTATTTTCAGTAATAACAAGATGACGCTTTCAGGAAAAAGTCCTGTTTTTAGTTTCTGAACAAAACAACTGCTGCTTTTGTTTCTCCGGAGAGGGCAGTCTCAAGGCACATATGTAAGAGCAATTTAGAGAAATCTGATTTAGATTAGGCTGTGCTAATGCATACAGGTTACTGGGAAACACAGCGGAGCCACATATTGCCTTGGAGGGGGTTCAAAAATGTTGGAGGTACTGTACTATACATATGTGTGTGTGTGTGTGTGTGTGTGTGTGTGTGTGTGTGTGTGTGTGTGTGTGTGTGTGTGTGTGTGTGTGTGTGTGTGTGTGTGTGTATCGGGTGAGCTGGGGCAGAACTCACAGCTGGGAGAGTGGTGCGCTAACACTGCCAAAGCCTCAGCACATGACTCCCACTTGTCAAAATCACCATGTGTGCAATAATGTGATTACAGTCTGGTTACTATTATGATTTAAAACAACAGCTTGTACGGGATATAAGAAACAAGATATCCCATGGAATGTGTCTATATGTTGGTGTTGAAAGGCAAGACAGGGTCTGGAACACAGAGGAAGTGCGCTGGATTTGTACCCTTCCATCAATGCCCTACAGGCGGACACTAGGTGGGGGCTTCAGGGTGACTCTCTGGCTCTTTTCGTGGATTTACAGGTTGGAGAAACACTTTATGTAATTTTCTCCCCCATCTGTAGCCGCTTACGCCATAAACAGCCCCCCGCCCCTTCCTTTCATTTCAGATTACACAATCGCTGCACTGCACACAAGGGGTTGTCATCACAGGTGCAGCCAAGATTGGCCAGGATAAAGGAATGATTCCAGCTCAAGATGTTTCCCTTTTTGTTATTTTTTTTACAACCAACTGCTTTACATTTATTTCGTTTTTCTGCTCTCTTTACTTGACTCTTCTAAAACTTAATTTTACCCCGATCTAGTGCGTATTTTCGTACGAGAAAGATTTCCACGTATGTCTCTTGTTGTTGGCTGGCCCTTGGCTAACCCATAGGAACCATTCAGGTAGCCAGTAAAGGTGTGAGATCAACAATTTGCCAAAATGTTAGTCTGTTTGTACTCATGCCACTAGCTCACTGCGAATGATGAGTTTCCTTTTTGATGGTACAGCTTTGGCCGGGGGACCAGATGGAAAAGGGAGAGGGAGGGCTGGAGGAGGAAGGGAGGGAGGGAGGGAGGGAGGGAGGGTGGAGTTTTAAACTGCAAACAGGGATCCCAGCATGTAAGAATCTGGATCTTATCCACATGATGCTAGTCGGGCATGAAGGCTGCTCTAACGATTGCCTCCTGGGCATCTGGAAGATGGAGAGGGAAAGAATGACCGAGGTCTAGAACTACTATGCCACCCATCTCGGAGCTCAGCGAAAGAAAACAAATGCAAGCAGTCAAAGAGAAGAGATTTCCGGTTCAAGCCACCCAATGCCTCCATGGAATCCCAGAGACTTGGAATCCAGAGTCGCTGCTGCAAAAGCAGCAAGTCTGCTATGAACCTGACTTAGCATAACATGAAATACAGATAAAAAGATAACTGTAGTAAATACACAGAGATAAAGTGAATTATTCACTTTCAAAAAAGTGATCAATTCTCCTTTGTTGCAACATAAAAATAAAACTCCTGTGCAGTCTCAACCTCCCTTGCTATGATTAGATGATGTGTGGGAGAGGTCAGGCAGAAAACCTCTCTCACCTCAAACCTTGTGATGGGATGCGTGTGATGCATTTGAGGTGATCAAAAGTACAGCTGTTTAGCAAATGTCTTTTCCGACCTTGTACTCACTATTTTTGGCCGATTTGGACCACAGCGTTCCACTCAGAGATATTCAGTTTTCACCACAACCTAGGAAAGGGTGCAGAAGTGTTCATTTTAAAGCTGTGTTCTGAAAAGAGAAGAAAAAAGTAACTGAAGAAGAAGAAAACAAAAAGTGTGTCCATGAGCTTAGCGTACCTGTGGACTACCATGCACCAGCTTTAGCTCCATCTCCCACAAAGATTGTCACAAAGCCAACTAGAATTACTTGGAACGGTGAAGACAACACATACTGACTAAAAATTTAATTAAGACTGACAGATCAAAATGACAGGCAGACTTAATTTAAGGATGAAGATATTTGAAAAAATGAAGCAGAACACCCCCTGAGTACATAAACTGTCTAGTGACCAACAGCAAAAGTGGCCAGTCATACATACTTACATCCTGAAAACAAAGACATCAGACTTGGCTTAGACTCACACTTTAGAGTCGTTGGACTTGAGATTAATAATAAAACTCCTTGTCTAATATGATCAGCATTGAAAGTAACCCAGTATATAAGCTGCATATCTCAACTCTGACAGGTGATAATAAAGGCAAGGCAAATTTATTTATATGGCACATTTCAGTACAAAGACAATGCAAAATAAAGTAATCAGACTAATTAAATTAATTTAATTTATAGCACGTCTTGAAACGTATTTACTGTTTAGAATTGAATAAAACCATTTTAAAAGTAAATTTAGCAAACAGTTTACTAACAGTCTTAAACATTCTCAAGATTCAACAAACTTTATTATCATTGCATCAGACGTTAGGAACATGAGGTGAACGACATTAGATTCCCTGGTCCCAGTACAAGCCTAACTGTACTGGGCCTGTTTAAGACTTAAACTTCTCAAACATAAAGGGAGAACAATTAAACCCTCAGAACTAGCTAGCTGAAGTGTCCAAACACCTGAATCAAATGGCCCAACCCTGTCTTATGGGCTACAATGCAGTATACAGCGAGGGAGGGGACAACATGAACATAGGTAATAACAGCTATAAACTATGTCATTACAACAATAAATTAAAAACCTCTTTGATTCATTCAGAAATTATACTTAAAAAAGTGTTAATCTCGTTCCATGATTTCCTTTATACATAAATGCATTCTTAAATTTGTATATGGTTAGTTTTATACTTCATAGGTTCATAATAATGAAGTCAATTTGCACCATTTTAACACAGCTCTGCAATTATTATTATTATTTTATTAGTGACGCTAAATTAGCTCCCTTTTTCTCAGTGGCCTTAGGGCCTGTTCTGAATACCCTGAACACTGATAGCTCACTGCTAGTGGGCAGATACAGATGAAGACATTTATGTCACACAGACTTGGCAGCCGAGCCGTCAGCAAAGCAAATTGGGAGGTATGAAATCACCCTAACCCAGAAAGCATGGCCTTCAGTCTCTCACCAAATCTGTTTCACAACAGATGTAGCTGGGCAGATAAACCCCAGACTCCCAACGCAAAAAAGTTTGAAAAACTCCCTGTTGGCTTTTTAGTAGGGAATAAACCAACTGCGAGGCATGTGTAAGGTCGTGTGTGCAATGGGTTTCGGTCCAACAGCTTTTATGACCTCTTTTGAGTCTTGTGATGAAACATCTGTTCAGGTTTGTGGACAGATTCCAGCTGAGAAGAGCTGGAAGCTTACATGTCTCGTGTGTGCTAGGTGTGGCCCAAGCTGTTTAGATCTTGCGCTGTATTATGTTTTCAACGGAGTGGGGCATGTCCTGTGAGCAGTTTGGCCCCTCCAGTTTGTGAGGATGAAAACTAAAGCAGTGGCCATCTGAGCAGTAGAACTTGACATTTATGTGCTCCGGGGATACTGCAGTGAGGAGAGGCAGCTGTGCAAAGGACCGTGTGTGGATTTCCAAAAAAAAAAGAAGAAAAGGGTGATTGCGTGAGCGGGTTGCCTTGATGCTGCTCCTGACCCATGTGACCATTTTGCTCCGCGTGTCACGTGAGATCACAGCTAGCTACGGCCTGGTGGGAGTTGAAGCATCTGTCTGTTCTGATGAATAGCAAACACCTGCAAAGAGCACAGAACCCAGCAACACTGAAAGACTGGAACAAGGTTGAGAGAGAGAAAGCGTCCAACTCGTAAAATTGGCAACTAGAGCCCTCGCCTGCTACAAGGCATGGACCAACAACCTACTGTCTGAACCCAACATTCCCTCTTCGGAAACTCCTGGACGAATACGGTGCTGTCGTCAACCCACACTGTCACACAACACACGCAAACACACATTTATACGCACGGCACGGCAAAACGAGCTTCATGTGAGATGTTTGCCTTACTAATATTCAGTCCCTCGGGGAGAATCCGAGTCATTGGAAAACCACAGACTCTGCTTTCCGAGGTCTTAAAACAGACTAACACTTGCAAAAGTTGGCTAGAGCCCTCCGAGTCTGAGGGGAGAGGGCCAGAGCGGGAAGAGAGACAAAATGAGTGATGACGAGGAGAAAGTAGGGGATGGAGGAAGGGAGCGTATGGGATGGCAGGAGAAGAGGTCGAGGATTGTTTTACAAACAGAATTCCTTTAATTAATCACCGTGTTTGAACAGCTGGCCTTCTCGAGACAGGTCGTAACGGGATCCCTACATGGAAGTGAGGCTTACAGACGTGGATTTGGCAGAAAAATATTAGCTGTCAAATGTTGCAGGCGAGAGGTGCAAAAGAAGGCCCCCTGCTTCCTGGTGGTGAGAGAGCCACAGACAGGAGGGGGTAGCTTAACATGGTTCCCCAAGGAATAAGGGTTGCTCGGAGCAATGCTTGGGCGCGCAGAAAGAGGCCAGGGGGCAGCCACCAAGCCAAGCACTCATCCCGTATGACTGAGACCAGCGCAGCCACCTGGGAACTGGGTTCAGGCTCAGAGGTCAGGATGTGATAAAGATTGGAAATCTGGAGACCCCCTTGTAAGCATTTATTTACAGGCCGGACATAAACAACTGAGAGCAGCTGTCAGGAGAGAATGCAATGTCCTTGTGGTACATGTTTATTATCAATGGCCCAGCAGAGGGCTTGACATCATGGTTAAGAATGTGGCTATGACAAAGTTGGCTACCAGCACTTTGTAAATAAACACATTTTGTATGTGGGTCAGATTGTGGACAGGACATTGGCATTCGAAAGGAAGGTTGGGAATTACATTTCTTCACAAATATTCAACAGTGAATGATTTCTATTTGTCTTTGTGGGGTTGATTTTGTCTTTTTGCTTAGGGGCTTCATCATGACAGAATAATGTAAGCACCATTTCAGAGAGTTACCAAAATATTTTAACTGAACTGCAGTCCATTATTTAAGCTGAATGAAGATAAAATACAGACAAGGCTTCCATGTCTTTGGGCCTGACATTTTTTTTACAGAGATAATTTGTTTTTGTCGTGAAATGGGATTCTCTGCAGCACATGTTTTACCTTTAGTAGAAAGCAGTCAGAGCAAACCCATCTGGAGGATCGTACGGGTTTCAAGCTTATACCGCATCTACTAATACAAGACCCTAGAAAGAAAAGCAAGTCTAAAACAACTCAAACCTTTCCATGCTGTCCAAGTACCTGACATGACTAACGCCTCATTTCATCTGCCTAAAACAAAATGGTAAGATAAGACAAAAAAAAAAAACTTTTTTTAACTGCATGAAACGTCTTGATGTTGATTGATCCCAAGCTGGGATGCTAGATCAAATGTTTGCACAATCATGTGACAGCAATTGGTGATAGCCATCTGCAGAAGCCTTTGCTTGCCAAATTTGTATGTAAAAATAAGTATGAAGTTACTGGATACATCTGGAGAATTTTCTAAATGCAACATTTAGATGTTAATGCAAAAACCAGTGTAAAAAGGTGTTTTTACACTGGTTTTTGTGTATTGATTTTTGGTAGGACAGACTCTTACAACCTTTAAAAGTTTCATTGAGATTAAGACAAATGCCTAAACTCATAAAAGCTTGAAACTCAAGCCCTGCAACAGGCTGACAGATGGTTAAATGTTAACGTTTGTAAGGTTCTGACAAAACCTTTTTTCTTTCTGAAGGCCATTGTCTGCACAAACCAACCAAGACCCACTGTTTGTATTGATGATAAATCAGTTTTGTAATTTACAACCAAAATGAGCAATGTAGTATTCCCTCAACTTACCCTGTATTAAATATAACATTTTGTAATTGACTGTACTAATTTCCCTGGAATGTCAAAAAGTCACATTTAAGCCAACGGGATCGACTCAAAATTGACAATATCACTTCAGCAGACTCTTTCAGATGCCAACAATTTGGTAAATGTGAGAAATTAGTTTTTCTACAACGTAGACGGACAAAAAAAAAGACGCCGCATTGTAGAATGCCAACAAGATTCACAGTTAGTTCAGTATTTTTCACATTCTGGCTCTTCTTGTCTTCTCTAGTAGAAAAATATGACATACTGCAACCACTGTTTACTGATGTGAGATGCTCCATCATACAGTTTACACACTACTGTGACGGTAAGAAAATATCAAACTGAAGAAGCTCCCAACTTTCACTTTAGACTGATTCAATCTATTTAGCCCTTTTTTGGCACCTTGACTCTGGAAACAATGGAAATGTGATTTGTGGTGCTGTTAATTTCTTTAAATCTTAATCCTTTTTTTTCCCCGCTGATGCAACACACTCAGAAGTTGTGCTTATTTCGGTTTTTAAGGGCCGTGTGTAAGGTGTCATGGCTCTAATGCAGGGGTGTCAAACATACGGCCCGCGGGCCGGATCCAGCCCGCCGAACAATTTAGTCCGGCCCTGTGGCTAAATGCATTATCATTATTAAAAAAAAAAAAAACTTTTTTTTTTTTCCAGTGTCCTGTCTGGCAATGTGGCAATAAGATACCACAAAGAGCTCATCAAATTTGACTTTCACAAGTGGTTCTGTGGTTCAGAACATACAGGGGAGTTTAAAAATATGAAGTTTATCACATGATATGATTTTATAAGACAAAAGTTTCTGTTTCTCCAGATCGGTAGCTGGTGTTCATCCATTTTGTTGGACAGTGAGCGCATGTCGGAGGGAAATATTCCCGGTATTCCACACATGACGGAGATGTAGAAGTGTACCAGTGTGTTGTCCTCTCCTGTGGTGTTTCACTGCATGAACAAAGGTGAGGGAACCTTAGACCAGAATGTCCAAAAATTCAACAGGTGTAAGAAGAGAAGTGGGGAATCACTCCATCGGATTTATACCAAGCTGATGTCCAGGATGAAGCAAACCAGGGAAAAGCTGATGTTCATGACCTCCTCCCTCATGAAAGAGCTCTGGATGATGAGGCAGAAACAGAATTAACAAACAAAATAAGACAAAAAACGCGCTCACCGGTATTTCTGCGCCATCTGGATGAGATGGTTGGAGGCATTCAGTTAAAGCTGAGGAAAGTGATTCATGAATTGATTGTATATCATTTGTATAGTTTGGCTCCAAAAGTGACTGAGATTGATAAGGATTGGGTGTAAGTTAGTAGGTTGTTAGTACAAGGGATGACTGCTGATCTCAGGGTGGTAGAGATCTAAACAGCAGGCAGTCAAGTAGTAGAGCTAATTGGGGTAAAACTCAGAAAGTCAGGAGCAGACTCTTGGTTGATGGCATTTTAGGAAAGCTCTATGGTAAATAAGCAGATCAGGGATTTTCCAGAGGAATGGCATGACACTCTAGAGGAAACATACATACAGTTCCAGGTAATTGATTCTGCCAGATTGGCAATATGGAGTGTATCAGCAGCAATTTGGTAACTTAAGGAAATACTGCCAGTCTTCTTGAGCAGTGGGGAGCCAAAGGTGTGTTAGTGGTGCTGCAGAACGTGCTGCGGATCCTGCATGAGGTCAGCAGCATGAGAAGGGTGGGTACACTGTGAAGGACAGACTGGGAAGGACAGACACAGAACACAAACTCAACCAACTTTGGAACGGAATAATTCAAGCCTCTACCGCAGCCTAAAAAAAACTGGATTCAACATCTGATTTAGATTTCAAAAATGGATTCCTTCTACATTAAGCTACATTCTACATTAAGCTAATTGCAGCATTATTATAGGGGTGAGATATAAGTCTTTCTCTCCAATGACTACAATTATCAGTCACTGTCATGGGAGCCTGATTGTGTTATAAAATGTAGGAGCAAATTTGGAAGGATACCACCTACAGGTACTCCTTCCCCTTTCTGCTACCTACTGAAAACAGTCCTCACACATTTATTTCAGGACTTGGAAATACTTGGTGCACCATCCTTAAAGAATCATCTCTGTGATGACAGAGCCATAATTGCTACACTAGACCCCCAGGCCTTGACTCCAGACTACTATCATTTGCTTTGTTTGGGTCCACTTCAAACAAGTAAAGGCAAGCTAAGGCAGACAAAGGCTTCTGTTTGTGGCATGATAGCCTAGACAATGCAAAAACGTGCTAGAGTCAAATACCAATGAAAAATAGGGTCCCAATCTGAAATACATTGTGTTTAACTTGATATTATAAAGCTGTTTGTATATATGTCATTGTATACTTCATATGAGTTTTATTCTCTACACTTATTAATCGGCACAATTCAGAGCACAGAAAAGGTAAATGTTTGGTGAACTATTTATTTAAATTTACTTTAAATCCAAACTGCCAAACTTGTTTCAACCATTCAGCTTTTTTTCTCTCGACAGTTTTCTTCTTGTCATTCTCTTTCTCTTCCTCTGTCTTAGTCCTAACATCCCATTGTATCCTGATGCTAAAGAAGCAGAAAAGGGAATAATGTTGCCTCAGGTGGTTGATTATTAGAGCACTTGTTCACATTGTATTTACATGCAGTGTGAGGAGGAAACGTCAAAACATGCATCTACTTCCAAGGATTTCCCTAACCTTTAACGGTTAATACCCAACCCATAGCCCAGAAAAAAAGGTCCTCACTTTGCATCAGAATCCTTACTTAAATTAGGTGAGTTTTCATCGCGGTTCTTTTCCCGCTTACGTGTCTCGCTTCACGAGAGCTGGAGTTTGTGAATCAACGTTACCGGTGAGCCAAGAGCGGCGACACCAGAGGGAGCGACAGTGCGGCTAGCTTGCTGCGGCTAGCTTACTAACATCACGGCTGCTAACCGGGACGAGGCCAACGTCCGGCAGCTAACCGACCTAACAGAGAAAACAACCAGTGGAAAACGACGCGTTGGATTGACAACAGGCAGAGGTAAAACTCTGCCTTGTCCGTAAGTACCGCTACTCACCACAGTTAGCTGAACAGCGAGAGATCGGCTGTGCTTGAACAACGCGTCTGGCCCAGGGTGTCTGTGTTCACAGAGAGACAGCGCAGTGGCCTCCAACTGCTGAGCAGGAGCCTTAAGGAAGCGGCAGGCAAAAAGAAGCAAAATAATGCCTCCAAAAGGATCCAAGACCGACGGGAGACAAGATGAGGACTATGTATCACTCACGCAAGTCAAAGAGTTGCTGAGCCAGCAAAAGCAAATGTATATGGAGTTACTCCAACAACAACAGGACAATTTTAAGGGTTTTGTTAAAATCATTGTGGACACTACTAACACCAGAATGGACGCAATGACACGAGAACTACAGGACATTAAAACCAGTCTGCAATTTACACAGAAAGACATTGACGACATTAAAGTAGAAAGTGCTAAGCACAAGGACCGAAATGACACGGTGCAGTCAGACATATTTAAAGTATGTGAGGGTATGATGACTATCACGGATAAAATGGAGTACCTTGAGGGGCAATCAAGGAGAAATAATTTGGTTTTTGATGGAATTCCTGAATCACCAAATGAGACTTGGGCTGAGACTGAGGAGAAAGTGAAAACTATTTTAAATGAAAAGCTAAACTTTCAACATAAGGTTGACATTGAGAGAGCTCACCGCACCGGTAAACATAGAGGAGACAGACCCAGGCCCATTGTTGTCAAATTTTTACGATACAAGGACAGATCAACTATTCTGCAGAGCACCAAGGCACTTAAGGGATCTAAGATTTTTATTAACGAAGACTTCACGGATGCAGTAAGGAAAAGGAGGGCGGAACTAATGCCGGACTTAAAAGCAGCACGTCAAAGAGGGGACATTGCTTACCTACGTTATGATAAGTTGATCACCCATCCACGTACTAGTACCCCTAAATTATCCAACAATGTATGACAGACAGCCAGACATAGCTGACGTTCACTTCTGAATGAGAAACATGCAACATATCACGGCCTATGAGGATATAGAGCTACCCGTATTCCAACACAGAAACTATCATCAGCAAGATATTGAAATTGACATTGATCCTGATAACAACTTCTATAATGTCAGCAATGATAGTTGTCACTATTACAGTGATGATCAGTTCAATAACAGCATTAAAATGGAACAAAAGCTGTCAATAATTCACTTTAATAGCAGAAGCCTCTATGCAAATTTTGACAGCATCAAACAATACCTCCAACAACTTTCACAGACATTCAATGTTATTGCCTTATCAGAAACTTGGCTCAATAGTGATAAGGGCATAGACTTTGAAATCAATGGTTATGAAATGGTTTGTAAGAACAGAGAAAACAAAAATGGAGGAGGAGTAGCTTTATATGTTGATAAGAAGATTAATTATAAGTTGATTGAAACAATGTCAACTGTGATGGACAACATGTTTGAATGTGTGACTATAGAAATACTCATGGAAAAAAGGAAAAATGTCTTAGTGAGTTGCATTTATAGAGCCCCTGGATCAAACATTGAAGTATTCAACAACTGGATAGAAGAAAAATTTATAACAATTAATCAAAAAATAATATTTTTCTGTGGGGATTTCAATATTGACCTTCTCAATCCAAATAGACATAGAATGACTGAAGAATTTATTAACACCATGTTCAGTTTAAGCTTGTATCCTAAAATCACCAGGCCCAGTCGCATTACATCGCACTGCGCTACCTTAATTGATAATATTTTTACAAATGTGCTGGAAAATAATTTAACTAGTGGAATATTAATGAATGACATAACCGATCACTTACCAGTGTTCATAGTCTACGACTGTAAGTGCAAAACAGACAATCAAAAAATAGAGACGCATTACAAACGGGTTACGTCTGAAGAGACACTAAGAGCTCTAGAAGCCGAGTTGTTGGCCTATGATTGGAGATTAATATATAAAATGAATGATGTGAATTCAGCATATGATGAATTTTTAAAAATATTTAAAATATTATATAACAAGCACTGCCCAATCAAACAATATAACAGGAAAAGCAATCAAAAAAATGAACAGTGGATCACAAAAGGAATACAAAAGGCATGTAAAAAGAAAAACAAACTTTATAGAGAATTTCTAAAACATAGAACGTCTGAATCAGAAAACAAATATAAGAAATATAAAAATAAGTTAACTAATATTATAAAAACATGTAAAAAGGACTATTATTATAAATTACTGGATAGGAATAAAAACAACATTAAGGAAACATGGAATATTTTAAATAGAGTCATTAGAAAAGTTAACAATAACAAATATCCAGACTATTTTATAGATAATGAACAGAATATAACTGATTTGAAAAGTGTCGTCAATAAATTTAATAGATTTTTTGTTAATATAGGACCTCAATTAGCAGAAAAAATACCGACTACAAAAACTGCAACTCAGCAATATCTAATTGAGAATAATCCCAGCTCCTTATATCTCAACCCTGTACTAGAAGAAGAAATCATAAACATTGTGAATAACTGTACAAATAAGACTTCCACTGACTGTGATGATCTGGACATGAAAACTATTAAAATAGTAATTAAAGGAATCTCTAAACCACTAACTTATATTTGCAATTTATCATTTCAAACAGGATCATTTCCCAACAAAATGAAAATAGCAAAGGTCAAACCAATGTATAAAACTGGCAACAAACACCTCTTCACTAACTACAGGCCTGTTTCTCTTCTCCCACAATTTTCTAAAATCCTGGAAAAACTCTTTAAGAAAAGACTGGAACAATTCATAGAAAAACATTCGCTACTTATCAGCAGTCAATATGGATTCAGAGCAAACCGGTCAACATCGCTGGCCGTAACTGACTTAATAGAAGAAATAACCAACGCAATAGATAGTAAGAAACTGGCAGTAGGGATATTTATAGATTTAAAGAAAGCTTTTGATACAATAAATCATGAAATCCTACTTAAAAAATTAGAACGCTATGGAATTAGGGGAGTAGTTTCTGACTGGATGAGGAGTTATTTAAAGAGCCGGAAACAATTTGTGAAATTGGGAGATGTGGAATCTGATTGGCAGGAGACTGTCTGTGGAGTACCACAAGGATCAGTATTGGGACCAATTTTATTTAATCTTTATATAAATGATATCAGTAAAGTGTCCAATGCATTAAAATTTATCTTATTCGCTGATGACACAAATATTCTAGCCTCAGGAGATAATTTAGAGCATCTTCTCTCAACAGTCACTTCAGAGATTAGTAAGTTAAAGATATGGTTTGACCATAACAAATTATCCCTAAATTTGGACAAGACGAAATTCATGGTCTTTGGGAACTGTTATAAAAATATTGAAATTCAAGTTCAAATAGAGGACGTAACTCTAGAAAGGGTTTTTGCTAATAAGTTCCTCGGTTTAATAATAGATGACAAAATCAGTTGGAAACCTCATATTCAACACTTACAGAGTAAACTCAGTAGAAGTATATCCATATTGGCCAGAGCTAGACATGTATTGAATGCTAAATCACTTCATACTCTATATAACTCTCTGATTTTACCATATTTATCATATTGCTGTGAAGTGTGGGGAGTTAATTACAAGAGCTCTTTACATCCGGTAACCGTCCTACAGAAACGAGCCATTAGAATCATCCATAATGTCGGTTATTATGAGCATACAAACCCGCTCTTCATAATATCCAGAATTCTCAAATTTGACGACCTTGTAGAATTTAAAATGGCTCAATTTATGTTCAAGGTATCAAAGAAGTTGTTACCTGAGCACATACAGAGCACGTTTTCTGAAAGAGAAGGGGGGTATAACTTAAGGGGTCACTCAATCTTCAAGATCCGCAATTTTAGAACAACAAGGAAAAGCTTCTGTATTTCAATTAAAGGTGTAAAGTTATGGAATAAGTTACATGAAGATTTAAAACAAAGCAATAGTTTAACACAATTCAAAAGAAGGTACAAAGAGGTAATTTTCAATAGATATACACATGGGGACAGAAAGCAATAAGGTGTGTATTGAAGATAATAACTTGGTGTAAGGGTTTAGAAAGATAAACCAGCATAAAATGGGAAAATGTATAGGTAAATATTAGTAACTGTTACTTCAAACTGCCACTTTGATTTTGATTTATTTTTTTTTATTTTTTTAATGACAGTAGGACTCTAAAATCTCAAGTGTTTAGGGGTAGGAGTTTATAAGTTCTCACTTCTTCCTACCCCGTTTTGAGCATGATATGTTAACTGAAACAAAAATCTGTATTTTCTCTTCTTTCTTATGCACTTCTTGTTACTGTGCACTATTTTATTTTTATATTTGTATCATGT
The DNA here is from genome assembly GCF_011125445.2 of Fundulus heteroclitus. Classification (NCBI taxonomy): domain Eukaryota; kingdom Metazoa; phylum Chordata; class Actinopteri; order Cyprinodontiformes; family Fundulidae; genus Fundulus; species Fundulus heteroclitus. The sequence goes on from NC_046379.1 coordinate 18,979,045, forward strand.
TCGAATAAATAAATAAAAAAATAAAAAAAATAAATAAATGGGCAGAACGTTTTCTTGCTAAGCTGCAAGTACAAGCACACACACACACAGGGCATAGTGCACACACATGACCGTGATTCATCACTTAAATTGTGTAAATGGCAATATTACTCTCATTCCTTCCACCCATATCCACTACGCTTTCTTTAATTGCTATGATGTCATTACCAAGGCACTTAATTCATCACTGAGCTACTTAAAGTCAGCCCAACTTGCAAACTGGATTTGCCACAACATGAGTTGACACCCGTATCGCCTCCACTTACTCAGGGGACCTTTTAGGCATTAAAGCTGTTTTAATAATATAGAGATTGAATCCAAAGCAATTCACAGACAGCTGATAAATGTCTGGACTATCACTTGTTTTAAAAGAAACATTTTCAAACAGCTGTCTGACCTATGAAAGCCTCATAAAAACTTAACCCCAGAGTTTCGTGGTGACTCTCTGATTTTCCCTGTCTATCCAAATAGGGAGGCAGCAGCTTGCACCGTGAACCATGACCACTTCAAAGCACACAGAGGAGTCTGGAGGGTTTGGGGGGAAATGATGTATAGCGATCTAGACCACCAGGTCTAGGGGTATGTTGAACCTGTTGTCTGTGTGAGAGAAGAAATTTCCCACAGCACATATGTACACACCCCTACAAACACAGAATGATAATGAATACTGGTAAAATACAGCTTGCTTTTGGAGCCCACTGGTAATTTGTTTCATACAGATGCCTCCCTCTCCAGCTTATCTTAGACTGGGTCATGAAAGTGACTGACCCATGAGGGGAACCCAGAAACTCTCCAGGTCACTCTGGGGCATCCAAAGATGTTCCCAGGCAAAAAGGGAGATATTGTACTCAATAAATTGGAATACACATTTCATTGAGGCTTATGTGTCAGGTTTAAAGTATCCTTTTAAATAACAACCTTTAAGCTGGTATTAAAAATACATTTTATTAAAGGTTTATAGCCACGTTATATGCTTATAAAAAAAAACACCAAAAACCGTTTGATCATGATAACATAAAGCTATACGCTAAGCCTCCATCCTGATAATGTTTTGATAGCCCTTTTGTTGCTAGAAATAGCCCCAGCACCGGGCGCAATGACCAGATATAAACAGGCGTGCAACCATCTACCGGTGTTACACCATATTCTGTGACTCTATGTTTTATTCTGTGAGGCGCTGTTGCTCTTTCATAGCTTGACTCGGCCTAAAGTAGAAGATGTTGCACCAAAAGTTACGCCAGCAATCCGAACACAAAAATGTCAATACGTTCCCTGACCTCCTAAACTACTACTAATAATAAGCATTACATGACAGGTTAAATATTACCTTTCATTTAATTTACGAATTAAAAAGCCGCCAGAAACAGTTTGGTTAAAATATTTATTCTTTTACATTAAATTACATTACAGTGCGGTCACAAAATAAGGTAGCAGCTGTCATATTCTGTGATGTCTATATTTCTATAATAATCACAATAGCACAGGAACTTTTTTGAACAAAAACCTGGGACCGGACATTTATTGAACTTTTTATGTTTGCACTGGGCTTTGATTTTCTGGGGTAAACTAAAGTCTAGGGCTTTTGGGGATTTTTTGTTACCATTTGCAAAGGGCCATTTATGCAAAACGGGTAAATGACGTGTGATGACGTGGTGAGAAAAACTGCAGTATCACTCTGGTCCAGTGAGTGGCAGCAAAAAGGCAGCATAGGTCAAACAGACTACGGCCAACTGAGAAGCTGTATCCATGTCCTCCTGCCACTTATCCGGACTCTGGATTAAACAGGATTGACAGCTTCTGCTGATGGCATTACACCTCTTTAATCCCTTTTACATTGATCCTACCTTATTCCGCCTGCTCGGATCCGCTTTATTCTATTCTACTCCTGTTGGTATAAATAAATGAAAATAAAGCAAAGCTTCTCTCTGCATGCGCGGGGGGTGGGGCAGGGTGGGGGGAGCGGGCGAGCAGACAGACTGATCTGTCTAAACCAAACTTCCTCACGGAGTGAAAATTTAGGGCTTTATGAGTAAGGTTTTGCCTCATCAATGGCAAGAATAACCACAGGGATTTTTCAGGACAATACTGCGGATTATTGAATGGAGTAAATGGGTTATAGGATATAAGGACTGCGAAGATTCAGCTCCGCTTTCTCTACTCCTACTACGGAAGAAAAGCAGAGCTAGCTCTTCCCGATCTGATTTAGTTTATTAAATACAGCACGCCCATCTCTGGTTTGTCAGTAGTAAAATAGTTCACACTCCACAAATTTAGGTTTAGATGAAAAGTTAGTCTTAGGGAAATGTGTGTTTTCTGTGCACAAGGAAAATTAAAGGACTCTGTTTGATTATTAGTACTAAAATATCAGTCTAATTACAGAACTGTGGCGAAACAGTTTCTAGTTAACTTAAAATGTAGAAAAGACCTGGCAAAGATTTTCACATTTGATATCTGGTACTTGCAGATATTCCCCACTAACTAAATAACAAACAGATCCAGTCTGCGGGAAAACACAGTCAGTCTGGCCGACTACCAGCGGGGGTTTTCCCTGCAGCCTTCCCGGTGGGACCAACCTGTCAGTGGATCTGACAGGTTGGTCCAAGTCCAAGCAGAATTAAGTCCAAGCAGAATTAAAATTGGCTCGCAATCCGGATGAACTGACTGCACAGATACATTTTTGAAGTGTACTTTATCCCCATACATTTTTTTAAATGACTTTTTGGGATAAATTAAGGGTATAAAATTGATAGGTTTGTAAACTACTAAACCTCACCCCCTCAACAAGCTCCGGGAAAGCAGAGGAAATTACTGGGTTGCTTGAGGGACCAAAACCCTAGGAAAGTAAAGCCCCGGGAAAGTGAACTTAGTTGGGTAAATGTGTATGGAAACACTACACTGGGTTTGAAAAGCCCCAGGCTTTTGAGTGGCAATGGAAAAGGGGCTATACATGAGTGTATTATATTGTCTTGGAAGCATGTAAGTTAGATCAGGCTTTATGTTTTTTGGGCTAAAATAGTTGCATGGGTTTGTTTTTGTCTTGAGCAAACATAAGTTTTCCTTTAAGTACATTTTTGTGTAGTTGCTCTCATTGGCCATAGCCATGATAAGAGTGATCCACTTGATAAAACCATTACAATATAATTATTTAGCTCGGACGTATAGAACAGAGGGAGCTATAAAAACGGCAAAAAAATGAAGCAAGATGTAAGAAAGGAATAAAACAAAAAGTAAAATATATGAGAAAGGTCAGAAAGATCAACATCGCTTCATTGGCTCATCTGGGAGTTTTGGGTCGCTCCCACGTCTCCCTGCTCTCTCCCTCGGTCATCTCCCCATCGGTGTTGGGAGAAAGGAAACGGACGAAGGATTTACTGTTGGGTCCTGACTTGTACACATTCCTGGTGTTGTTTTTCTCCCCTCGGCCCCTCAGCCATACCAAAGGCCTCTAAAACAACAGGCTGTCAGGTTGTGACAGCTGGCTTCAAACGGCTTCTACAGCAGCCCAGGTTCCCAGCCTCGCTCCGAAGCTGCGTGTTGGACGTGCACGCGATCGTGGCCGAGTAAGTGTTTGTTTGGTCTGTACATGCAGACATATAACCACTCGTGTCGGTATGTGTGTGTGTGTGTGTGTGTGTAAGGATGTGACACACCTCCTCTTATTCCCAGTGATGAGCACAGGTGGCAGAGTGACTTTGAAGTCCTGAGAGCCCTCTTATGATTGCCCTGGCCTTCCAGGTGTGTGTGGGCTGGCCCACCTGTCTCAGTGAGAGAAGGCCCTTTTTGTCTGTGGTTCATCAACCAGGAGAACATTGATCCTCATGACCCCCCCACTCATTTTAGAGCTGTACCACACCTTCAAGATTTTCCCCAGGTACAGAAGTGGTAGCTGAGAAAAAACCCAGTGTTTCTGAAGGATAGAGGGTGCCTGGTGAAGGTTAGAGGGGTTCAGGAGGAGTGGGTGGGGATTGGAGTGCCTCTGGGTGAGTATAGAGCAGTACTTACTGCTAATGAGACATTGCTTTGCCCTCCACAGGTGCTAACCATCCAAATGAGGTCACAGCTCAAGAGTAGCTCTTTTGAAGCTCAAGCTTTAAATTAGATTATTGCTTGTTACTGATCTAATAATTGCCACATCCGACCCTGATTTCTGGCTCAAAATAAGAAAACAAGTTTTTTTTTTTTTTTTAATATTTTTTCCCCACAACAATTATAAGGTCCACAAATTCTCAGTTGGATTTAGGTCTTGACTTTGACTGGTCCATTCAAATGCATAAACATGCTGTTATCTACACCATTTGATTGGATCTCTGGTGGTATGTTCAGGGTTGTTTCCCTGCTAAAACTGAAAACTGTGTTGGCCTGAGTTCTGTCCATCAGCATCAAAGGTTTTGTTCCATATTCTTTCTTCTGGTGTTGTTGACTGTGGGTTTTTTTTCCATCACTTTTGGTACTTTGCAGGGTTTCATATAGTTGTCTGTCCACAGTTTCCCCATGGAGGTCGTAGGACGACTTTTGATAGCATCTGAACATTGTATTTTGTACATATTTTCAACATATTTTTGTGATGTCTTTGTCTCTTCCCTTTTTTTCTTCTCTTTGCTACCCTGCTTCCCCTCTCTGCCTGTCAGGTCTGGCATCAGTGTGTATATAATACCTTAACGGAAAAAATAAAAAAATAAAAAATCATCAAGGATTGCATAAATGTTTGGCATAAATAAGAGTACCATTCTGATTAGCTAGACTGGACAAGGGAAAGAAAGAAAAAAAGCTTTGCAAAGGGCTTTCACCTTCTCAAAAACTGTAAATCCTAATTCATATTTTAGCATGGCAGGACATGAGAACATAGATTAAATAGAATGATTTTTATAATTTTTTTAATCTTTGGGCATATTGTTTTGTATGATTCAATTACAGTGTCTTATCAAAGTAGACATACCCACTGAACTTTAGTTTTTTTATATTTTGTCACATTACAACTATAAACTTCAATGTATTGTGTTAGGACTTTTATGTAATAGACTAACAGAAAGTGACCCATATTTTGTTAAGTGGAAAGAAAATTAGATAGTTTTTATTTTTTTCCAACTCAATATCCAAAAAAGAGTGGCATGTATTTTTACTGACCTGGCTGAACTACTCATAATAAAATGCTTGGGGTTGTTGTCGTATTGGTTTTCCAAGAGGAGTAGGAAAGTGGATTACAACTCATGCAGTGCAGGACAGTTCTGGAAACAAACAAACAAAGAATTTGGGACGGAGATGGATATGAGTATTCAAATTACTGCAGGACAACAACCCTAAACATACAGCCAGAATTACAAAGAAAGGGTGCCGATCAAAGCATTTCTATGTCTGAATGGATCAGTCAAAGTTAAGACCTAAACCCAGGTGAGAATTTGTGGAAAGACTGGAAAATCGCTGTCAACGGATATTTAAATCCAAAATGACTAAGCTAGAGACATCTATAAAAAAAATTTATTCTCTAGAAATTTATATCTGGTAGAGATCCATCCATCCATCCATTTTCCAAACCGCTTTATCCCTCATGGGGTCACGGGGGTTGCTGGTGCCTATCTCCAGCGTTCACTGGGCGAGAGGCGGGGTACACCCTGGACAGGTCGCCAGTCTGTCGCAGGGCATATCTGGTAGAGATAAACCCAGAAAACCTGTGGCTATAATTTCAGCTGTTAAAGGTGGTTTTGCAATCTCTTAACTCAGGAGTGTTGGATACAAACACACGTCCCGCTTTTCACATTTTTATCAGTTCAAGAGTATGTGTCCTTTTGCTGTACTCCTCAGTTACGTGCTACTTTATCACATGTAATTCACATTAAATAGATTCATGGTTTTAAAAAAAAGTTCAAGGGGTATAAATACTTTTCCAAGGCTCCGCATATAAGTTTGCTTTGAGCTCAGAGCTAAAGCAGCTGAAGAGATTTAATAAACTATTACGTTTTATACAGGTTCTCAAACCAGTTCAAGTAACTTTTTCTTTTTACATCCATTTATTGTAAATCACTAACAGCAGTGAAGGCCCAGTAATGTTCACCATTAGTGGCTATATTATAGCTACTTATGAATTATCTCCAGCACTCACTGTAACCCCGCAAATTATATACAGCTGCCCATGTACAGGGATTTCATTTCTGCAGCAGTTGTAAAAGGCATGATTACCATACATGTGTATACAGCTGATAAAGGTCATTAAAAATAAGTCATAAAGCCTCCTCCAGTGGTACTGTTGTGTAAAAGTTTAATAATTTCATGCAGGCATTTTGGTTATAATTCCAGTCTGTTTGTATGAGTCTTGCTCCACAATGACCTGAAAAATGCTTAGAGCCAGGTGCCCCATCTTTTTGTATTTTGCTTGGTCTTCAACAATCTCAGTTCAAAGTTATGTGCCATGGGCATCAGCTTAGACTGGAAATCTAATAATTTGCAGACTCGCTATTTTAAATATTTTAAGTTTAACCCAATGAATTAATAAAGTTATTTATTTTATAGAGCTGATGTGTTTCCAGTTAGTTTCTGTTTTCCATGGTGCCCTGCTGGGTTTAAAGCTTGCATTCTGAATACCTTAAATAGAGCAGTTTATTCTGATAAACAGCCCAATATATAATTCAAACTAGGTTCCTAAGACTAACAGGGAACCCCCCCCCCCCCCCCCCCCCGAGCATTTGAATAGTCAGGTTTTCGTTTTTTTATATACAGATGTGACAGATAAGCTGTATTTGTGTAAAACAAGACATTTCATCCATTATATTTAAATATCTGTAAATATATGAGTTGTGAAAGTGTAAGCACTATAGTAGCCTAACAATTTAGAAGTTGCCAACCAGACTTTACCACCTTTCTGGTTTCTTCAGTAAAGCTGCAATAAAAGTTCTGTGGTAATTGTTATTTGACATCTGTAACACAGTTCAACTGCGCTGATTAATGGTATTTGGTTGTGTATCAAATCAAATTCTGCCAAGGTTTGAAAACTGTTATGGTCCTGAAGTGTTTGGGTTTGGATTATTTTTTTCTGTTTTGATCATTTCCTTATTATGTTATTTGTCTTGTCTTATTTCATCCATTTTCCTTTATTGTTATTAGTTAACATTTTGTGTTTGGTGCTTGACCCCTCATTCACACATACTCCTTCATATGTATGTTCTCTGTTACGTCATAAGAAAAAGCCATCATAGTCAATGGCCTTTCCCACGAGCACGGTGGTGCTACAGCATGACAGAGAACCCTCCTCTGTTGTTCGTCAGAAATACGGATCGAGGCTAATGGGTATCTGGATATATTCAATTCAATTCAATTCAGTTTTATTTATATAGCGCCAAATCATGAAACATGTCATCTCAAGGCACTTTACAAAATCAAGTTCAATCATATTATACAGATTGGGTCAGATTATACAGATTGGTCAAAAATGTCCTATATAAGGAAACCAGTTGATTGCATCAAAGTCCCGACAAGCAGCATATATGAACGGATCCAGTTTGGACTGCTCCATCCGAACAGACAGAGCACACAAGGAGCGTAGTCAGTAACGTTTTTTTGCACGGGCGAACCGGGCAGCCACCCGGGACGGAAGTTTTTTCAATGACACGTAGGGGGCAGCACAAGCAGTTAAAAAATAAAAGAGATTAAGAATAAACTGGTCCCTTTATATATCACATCACTATGTGAGGAATCACCCCTTCATCTGTGAAAAGATGCTGCAGCCATGCACGCTGCACAGAGGCTGACACGCTGGAGGCTAAATGAGAGGAGGAAAGGCCATGGGGAGCACCAGCTCACCTCTGGGTCTCTTAAACGGACCGCCGGCAACAGGGCTGCAGGGGATACACTCTACAGTGCAATGGTTTAACGCAGGGGTTCCCAAAGTTCCCAAAGTGGGGATCGGAATCCCCCAGGGGGTCGCGAGTGCCCGTTCATTCCTCACACAGACATTAAGTAGGACCAATTGTGTACACTGATTCAAGGGCATGCACAGCATGATATCTTTGTTCCTTTGATCACATTGGTGGAGAAGATCAAACTATAATGCAGACATGTCCTAGCTGACACATCTTCACCTAATCAGTCATTCTGTCCAATCTATGCATGTCAGGCTCTGGCTACGTTCACACTGCAGCCTGAAGTGACCCAATTCCAATTTTTTTGCCCATATGCGACCTGGATCTGATCTTTTCATGACAGTCTGAACAGCACAGATCGGATTTTTTCAAATGCGACCCAGGCCACTTGGATATGTGGTCCTGAATCCGATACGTATCTGATCTTTTCAAATGTGACCTGTGTCTGTACGGCCGGGTCGCATTTATCCGATCTGTACGTCACCGATACTCGACAAACAGCACTATTCTGCGTCCTGCTATGCAGAATCATCGCGTCCTGAACTGCGCATGCGGGACACTTAGGTTGAACGCATTCAGTTCACACAGGAGATCACATACAAGTCGCATGTATTTGGCATATTTTTGTGAAATTCCGATTTCACAAAAAAATCGGAATTGAGCATTAAGACCTGCAGTGTGAACGTAGCCTCTGTGTCTCCAGTGTCTGTTGTTTATATGTTGTTTCCGTGGTAGCTGCCTTTCGCAGTCCAGTCTCTGTAATCTCATAATTTGTAACAGTCCCCCTGTTGATGTGACCAAAAAGCATAATCCTTAACATAATTTTCATAGCACAGCCTTTGACAAAGTTGTTTATAGAAAAAAACTAACATTGTGACTTCATTCAAGTTGATCCAGTAATTTCTGTTCCAGTTTTGACCAGCATTTTCTTTCTGATTCTTTGATTTGTTTTCTTTGTTTTTTCTGCTCTGAAAACATTTTTAGCAACCGGAATATTTTTTTTTTATTACGTCAATTGGTAAAGCTGTCATGCCCACAGAACCGTGTGCAGGTTTGTGTTGCTGCTTCTCTCTCACCTCCTCTCTGCAGGGTGTGGCTGGCAGGTGCAGCTCCACATGTGTTCCTCCTGAAGCCTAATTAAGGAGAGCTCAAATAGGAACAGGAGCCAGAGGGAAGACATCTTATTGCTTGCTCACTCAGCGTGGTAAACTGGCCAGAGAAAACAGTGCCTCATTTGCTTCCTAGTAAATCTAAGAATTCAACTTCTTTCATTCAATTCTGTTTTATTTGTATAAAGCCTATTTGCAACACATGTCATCTCAGGGCACTTTACAAAGTCAATTCGATCAAATCATAGACAGATTGCTTAAAACGTCTTCTATCCAAGGAAACCCAGCTAATTGCACCGATTCACTGGCTCTGTCTGAATCCCCTTTATAATACAGTTAGTTGCAGCACAATCTCAGCCAATAACTATGTCTAGTAGAGAAGCAGGGTTAGACTTTGAGAGACAAAGCCAAGTTGTTGACAGCAGTCACTCGGCCAATCTGCCCCCCAGGATGTTGGAGGGCAGAACAAAAGCTTGTCTACATTCCCTGAATAAAGATTATGAAAATATTATGCATACAGCTCGCTAGAAATGTAATCAAATTGCATATAAATGCAGATGCTTTTTTTTTTGTTTATATAAATGCCAAGCTTTCCACATAAAAAACGGGGAATGTCAGCCATTGCTGAGAGAAACCCGATAGTCACATGACTGGATTGCTGGCCAATGTAAATTAAACCATTTACATTGGCCATGAAATGAAAACTTAGGACAGAAACATATTTAAACAAACTGTGACAACACTATATTTCCCCAGTGGACCAACGTGGCTATTTCACATTTTCAGTGAGTCTGGGTTGGAGTTCATGTGTAATAATCTTTGAATTATCAGTAACGCCAAAATAATTCTAAAGGGCTCACTCCAGTATAGTCCTAGCTTGTTTATACTATAACATATGTATTACTGAGAAAAGGTAGTACTCTTACTCACTATTCATTTTGCCACTGGGGTAGTATAAGGGAACCTGTGGTGCTTTCAGAATCGTCTCTTACTGGCCATTAAGCTGTGAGAGATTTTATGGCCATATTGCAGGGTCTGTTCTCACAACAGAAAATCATATATAATGGTGCTTTGCAGTCCACAGAAAGGTCAAATTCCCAGATCGGCCACAGATCAGCTTGCCTGGAGCAACATGGGATTTTGTGTCTTGCTCTTTGACACTTTTTCAAGACATCCACATTTCACACAAAAAAAGAGAAAAATTTACTCTCGAGTGCTTTTTCAGTAATTGTACTCTGCAATGTGTTTAGAGCACAGAAGTCCAATTTGAAAACAAAAACGTGGAATTTAAAAACAATCTTTCAGCCCTGTCTCTCATCCAAACAGTACTTTAGGTTAGATGTTGCTGAAGTCACAATGGGATACATCACAGAGTCGCGGCCTGTAAATGTTAGCTTTAGTTTCTTTTACATCAACAGTTTACCCATCTCTTATTGAAACATGCCCACCCCCCTCCCTCCTCTTTCTATCTAAACATGAAGACCTGCACACGCATAAGCGCATGCATCCATGCACTCGTTCATATACACATCCACATCCAGTAGGATTGTGGGAACATCTGGAGGAACTCATCCAACACACAGACAAACTTTTCCTGGAGAGTACTAAAAGAACCATCATAGAGACTTCAAACGGCCCGCCACTGCTAACACAAACACACGGACACAGGGGCACACACCTCTTGGCTGCCGAGGTAAAGGCTGGATCAGATGAGCCGGAGGAACAAAGACCATCTCTTTGCACTCTGCGACATCAAGGTTAACTTTCCGAGGACAAAGGATGGCTTTCTTGTCCTGCCAGAGTCTCTTTTACACATCCTAACGTCATGTGAAAAAGTCAGGACTCATGTGAAAAGCCTGTGTTTTTCCTACATTGATGTACATATGGATATTTCATACCATTTCTAAGAATACTTAAATTCACATTATATAACTACACTATTAAAAATCAAGAGAAGACCTTGTAGTAAAATGGAATTAAAATGTTACATTTTTGATGAAGAATACAGTAGGAATCCCAACATTTATTGCCACTTGCAATGACTAAAATCCTACACAGACGTATCACATAATTTGCACATAGTCAGAACATTGTTATTATTGTAAGTATTTTAAAGGAGTTGTTGCCTGTTTAAACCTAGGAAATATATTCTGGTGTGCTACTGACTATTCAAATGAGAGTGACAACCATAGTAAGATCAAAAGAGCTGTCTTAGGCATTGACAAAAAATACTGTAAAAGCTTTTGAGTCAGGGGTTATGGTTTATTTCAGTATATAGAAAGTAGTCTTCAAGAGGAGAGCAAAAAACACTTCAAACGTGCCCATCACCAAGCAGGTTCAACCAAGAGCATCACATAATGCTAAAAGAAATCTCCAAAACCCTAAAATGTCATCAATGGAACATCGTTTTGTTGCTGCTGTGTCTGTATATTCAGAAAAGATTGCACAAGGTAAACTTTCATAGTTAACATTTGTTCTTTAAGCATCATTCTAAAAATGTCATTACATTGACACTAGAGGGGACATGTTTTGTGTAATCCAAATAAAGCATTCCAGAAAAATAAATCCACCTAACTGTGAAGCATGGAGAAGGAATTGCCAAGGTTGTTTGGGGATAATTTACTGCATCAGGTCCTGGCTCACTTCGCTATCATCTACAATCAATTCTACCGTGTATCACAGGAAGCTACAAAACTAAAGCTTGAAAGCAAGGACTGTCAAATCATCCAGAAAGTAGAAAACATACTTTTTGTTATGTATATATGGACATCAGAATCAGCTAAAAATCACGGAACGAGAGGTCAGAGTTCCGAATGATGCGTTTCTGCTTTTCAATTCACTTTGTAGTCTAAAACAGAGGTTTGCAACTATTACAATACAAAGAGACGTTTCTGCCATCTGTCCAGCTAAACAAAACCTGCTGCAATAACTACATTTCTTTTTCAAAAATACCTATAATTTCTGATAAATATCTATTATAGTACATTTGTGGTCAGTTTTAAAATAACTTTATTCTTTTAAAAAAGAAACATTCTATTTTCAAGTTTTAAAATAGGAAACCCACCACTCTGTAATCCAGAGGCTGCTTGTAAAACAGTAAAAATGTAGTGCTGATGTTTTGTACGGAAGTGTTAGAGAAATAAAAGTGTCCAGATGAGCCACACGGTGACTCAAAAGCCTTATTAGACTACTAATTAACTGTGACCACAATCAGACTTCTGTCTGAACGGTTTAAGACCCCAAAGCAATCTGCATGTGCAGAAAACAAAAGAAGATGCTACACAGCTGCCGATACCGGTGTCTCTGCGTTGCAGAGCAATGGTAGCCGACAATATTAGGATCACATCATAAGAAGAAGAAAACAGCACAGCTACTAACATTGGTCTTTGTTGAGCCATGACTGCTGCTGCTGTAGAGAGGTCTGTGTGGATGTATAGTGAGATCCAGGACAGTGACGTAAACGGCGGATTAACATCTTATGAACTTTGTTAGTATACCTACAGGTATCAAAACCCAGTATAGTGGATGGTAACTGGTCCGCAAGCAGTTTCTAAACTTGGCGAGAATGGTAATGTGATGAACAAGAAGTTAGCTACACAATTATCTGTTTGCAGGTCACCACCACTATATATATATGGCACGGTGCAGATGAACACAAGGAGAGTGATTGGTATAAACAGGTGGACTGAATGATACTGATTGAGGTGGCAGTGGCTGAGAGTGGAAGCAAAACAAGAGTGGGTCAGAAATAATGAGATCTATCTATCAGAGCATAGATAGGAACTAAAATGAAATAACTCCACTAATAAGCAAAACAGAAAAACTAAGAAGCTGCAAGATAATCTAAAAAGGCAGCCCCTACACAATAAATAACAGAAAATTGAACTATAAGACAAGCTTTTTGGAAAGTAACAAGAAAATACAGAAAAACATAAACCCAGAATAAATACCATAACTAAGAATCATGACGGAAGGTTCAAAGATCCACTTGTGGCTCCAGAGCTACAGGTTGCAGATCCCTGGTCTAAAAGGAAGCCCCGTCTTTAATCAATTGTGCTTCCAAGCAACCAGCGTCAATAAATGAAATCAATTATGCAAACAAGCGGGGGCCAAAATTCCTCCACAGTGATGTGACAGACTCATTGTCCCCTTTTCAAAACACTTGAAGGCAGGTGTTGCCTCCAAGGGTGGCACAGCAAATGGGTTTAGAGGGAAATATTTTTTTCAAACACGTCCTGTGGTGTTTGGATAGCTTGTTTCCTTAATAATTGAAATCACCAGGTTATCTTTGTTAAATATGGCAATCGAATGAGACAAAAAGCAAAAACAGAAGAAATCTTTCGGACAAATACTTCTCCGTGGCACTCTAATTGCACAGTGACCTAACGAATATGAACAAGTTACATTTATTTAGCATATTTAATTTTTAAAGGAAAACAAATCTGTTTAAGTAACTCATCACATGTCTGAAGCACGTTTACTGTTTTTGAACTGGTGGTGTGCAATTCTTTCTGTTTATTTCTAATATGCAAACATAAGTCAACAACTGGCATATTTGATTGTAAATCTCCTCATTCACACTCGAATGGTTTCAAAGGAGTTTTTAAAATCCTATAAAATCTATTAAATCAGATTGTTGCGATATTTTTTCAACAATTGAACGTTGAAACGTTCAAGTCACTTCTAACGTTCTCACAACCTTTTCCACGGTCTTTGTCTCTCTGTCAGAGGCACAAAAACACAGTTTATCATTATCACCCCCTCTCACCTGAGACCTCACCTCTTGTCTCCCCTCTCGCTCCGCTTCCTGACATGCACCCACACCCCCCCCCCCCCGCGCTCCGCCAGTTCGGCCCTTTCACCCCATCTCTCCCCTGCCACTGCCCGTCTCTTCACACCACACCTCCCACCCCTTCCCTCGCCCTCCTCACCTCGCTACCTCCTAGTGAGCGCATTTCCTTACTCCTTCCCAACCAACAAAGGGGGGGAAAAAAAGCTTTTACTCATTAGTGAATGACCCTTGGCCCCGGGCCACATTTTAAGAGGCTCTACTTGACTCCTGACATGGCCGTCAGCAATCAAAACATGTGCATTCAGCGCATTTAGACCTGGAAGAAGCCAGGGTGTATTGATGCTTGCCTCGCTGTGCGTGTGTGACAGCAATCTGACAGCAAACAGACAGGTCCGCTAACTGCTTCCCAGGCTCCCCCTCTGGACGTGGGCACTGGGTACCCGCAGTGAAGATGGATCGCACTCTCCATCTTCCACCTCATTGCAGGAGCTCCAAAAGCCTTTATCGCCAAACTGCGTGTTTACTCTGTGCGAAAGGTGAAGGGTTTAGGCGTAGGATGTCAGAGCCCGTGTGTAATAGCGTTGATGCTTTTCTAATTGCTAGCAGAAGTTGGATGCGGTGAGCTTGTTTAAGATCTCCTGTGTTTGTTTTTCTAATTTCACTAGGAGAATGCAAACACGCACGCTCTGTTTACCTCACTGCTCCGACCATGTTAACATGTGCGTTCTGCTAGACCTCGAAAGAGTCAAATATTGACGGTTTTATACAGCGGCATGGACGTTTTTGGTAAATAAAGGCGAGCAGAGGAAGAAGGAGGGGGGGGGGAAATCTGGAAACCTGCATTATCCTGAGGCTGAGCCCTGCCCAGGTCAGCCTTTTAATGAGGAAGCTGACAGCATATTCCCTAAGGCGAGGCGCAGCTACTGTAGTAATAGCCCCTCGCTGATGACAGATTCATGCACTCACCTTGTTTGATGTGGTTCTCTCCTTCTGCTTCCCTGTCTGCGTCTTTGTTTTGGGGCGAGTTTTCTTCTTACCAAAACTGAGCTTTCCAAAGAACAGCTACTGAGCAATTAAGGTGCTCTACCTTGTTTTACTGAGTCATAATATGACTCAAATACCTTTTTAGGTGTCTCTGACAACTGCTCAGCTACAAGTACAAGTAATTGCTCAATTAATGTCTAAATAACATGGATGCATTTGTTGTGGAACTCAAAAATACAAGCCTGTGTATCTAGGTATATTTTATCGTGCTTCTATTGAAATATTGCCTTTTATTTCCAACATAGATCGATTTTGGTTGTAAAATTATCTCATGAAACAGGGGCAGCCCCCAACCATCACACTTCTACCACCATGATCAACCCTGTGACTTGTGGAAAGGATCCAGACAATTTGGTTAATAATTCAAGATCAAGAGGGCAATTGTTTTTTTAGGGTTTGGAAGGGTTGAATAGCATGTTTCCCATGTCTTCAGATTGTCTTTGGTTGTAAAGTTTGTTTGAGAATTTGTTTATATCATTATAATAGATCTATGTTAGCATGTTTTTTTAGTGTTTTTTAAAAAATTGCTGTAAGTTTGAGAGAAATGTGCATCATGGTAAAATGTAAAACCATTTCATAGGTTACTTTAATACTTTTCCAGAATCTATAACCTATTAGAAATAAGTTACATAACTCAGAAAAAAAATATAATTTTACATTATAATGTTAACATGGTTTTCAAGCTATAAGTGTTCTCCAAAATGTCTGTGCAAGTAATACATTTTTTGCCACTTTTGTGTAAATTAAAGTTGCTTACATGGCTTTAAGGCCAGCAGAGGGCCCTAAGCAGTTGCAAAGGTCACTTTTGTCACAGATTTTATTAACATTTAAAATTCTTGTTTTTGAAGTAAGAAGGGAGATAGTTCCTGAAATGCCCTGCTTTGTTGACAGAGTCTGCAGAAAAATGCTGCTCATGGGGCTGGACGACAACATTGCATTGCAGAAGCATTGTAGAAGCCACAATCACTTTTGAATTTGATTTCTGGTAGCATTTAGAAGTCTATGGTGGGAAAAAGAAACAGTGACAGTGTAAAAGACAAGATACAAACAGTGTGTAAACCCTGAGGAAATACCACGGCTGATAGCTGTGGGCCGCTAATCTTAGTACTTGATTTTTTGAATCCAAATTGAGGGAACGTTTCGTTTAATAGGTCTGGTTTGATCATCCCTACTACAAAATCTAAAATATTTAGAGTGATCAAAGCTGAACTGGATGATTTTACATGAATCTGATATTCTGTAAAACTCTGCAAGAGGTTTATTAAATTTTCACTCTAGTGAAAACACAAAAAGTTGTTACAATTACTTTTCAGAAATTCTTGCTGTTTTATCTTGCTAGGCTGCACAGTGGCGTAGTTGGTAGCCCTGTTGCCATGCTGCAAGAATGTTCTTGCTTTGAATCCCAGCCTGGGGTCTTTCTACATGGAGTTCTCCTTGTGCCTGTGTTGGTTTCCCTGGGTACTCCAGCTTCCTCCCCCAGTCAAAAAGCATGGATGTTTGGATTAACTAGTATCTCTAACTTGTAGTCATGTGTGTCCTCAGGCACTAGCCAACCTGCAAAGATAAGCAGCTATAAACAATGAATGTAATCATGTTTTCATGAGTTCAATATAATGTATTGTCTCATCTTGTGAGCTGAATGTACGGCAATGTTTTTTACTATTTGAACATGAAAAAATTTACATCCAAAAACTTGGATTTTAGATCTCTCAGAGTATATCAACACTCTGTCTAATAAATAAATATTTTAAAATAGATTCATTCTAAGGGTAGAGAAGCGATATTGGCAGGCAGGAAGCTGGGAGTTCAGAGTTGGAGGTCAGGATCGCAGTCTGACCTTTAAAGTATCAAAGCTAGATGGATCAGGAGGAGGATGTTGGTAGAAATCCCATCTGGATGCCTTTCTTTAGCGGTCCAACACCCAATCCCTGTGTTTGGACAGGGTCTATTTCCAGCCGCTGCGTCAATGTTTAACGCAAATGCTTACAATACCCAAGTGCTGAGCTGCAGAGGGTTACATGTGGCCTCCAGACTCCTTCGGCCTCCAGACTCCGCTGCCCCTGCTGTTCTCCTGAAAACATTTTGTGCAACGGCATGAGCTGACATGTCTGGCAGCCTCCGCTGCGAACATGGAGAATGGCAGTGCTGCCCCCCCCCCACTCCACACACACACACACACACAAAAACACACACCCTCGTCATTAAGCCCAGAAGACATCCTATCTGCCTTACACAGTAAGTCAGAACCCTAACGTTTTTTTTTTACTCTGACCTTTTAAAGGTATTTTAACAGCTCCATATCTACTTACTATTGGAAAGTCTGTCAGGGAAGGAAATGATTTTTGTGTGAAGCTGGAGAGAGCTAATCCTGTTTGAATAGGCCACCCTCTAGTGTTTAAACTCATTATAACCACTTGCAGTGCTTTGAGAGACACCTTGCACACTTAAGTGAATTAATCATTGCACAACAAAACTTTCCAGCCTGCTGTTGCCTGAATCAAATTGCAAACTGTTGACTCTAACTTTTGTGCTCATCACAGATGTAGCTCTAAATGTATATGTAAAGACATTATACTGCTTGACATTGAACGTCTGCTTGAGTTTTAAGTCCTTTGCAACGGAAGGACTTCCAGGTATATAACTTCATCTATCTTCCCATCAACTCTGACCCGCTTTCAGTTTAATAGGACGTTTCTCAAATGACGTCACATTTGCCCGGAGACAGCCCGTTTTTTTTTCTGGCTGGTCAGGCAAGCTGAGTACTAACTACAATGGCAACAACCGCAATACCAATCATTTTGGAAAATGACGATGTCTCAGGAGCTTCGTTTCCACATGCTTCAGCCGAGAAACACTGCAAAGAACAGCTTAAATGTTGGTTGTAATGTAGAGGCCTCAAAATGAGCGGAAAGAAAGCAGTAATAGTAGAAAAGTAGGAGACTTTGTCCTCTCCTCTGTCACAATGGATCAAATACGAGGAAGAAACCTGCTGAATCTGCATAGAATTACAGCTAATACTAAGAAAAAATATACGTATTAGTATAGGCCTTTGTTTTAAATTATTAAAAGCAGAGATATCAAGTAACTAAGTACAAATACTTTGTTACCTTATTTAAGTAGACATTTTGGTTATTTATACTTTACCAAAGTAATTATTTTGTAGCCTACTTTTTACTTCTACTCCTTGCATTTTCATGCAAGGATCTGTAGTTTCTACTCCTTACATTTTGAAAATAGTCTTGTTACTTCTATTTTATTTCCGCTTGTTTTTGTTCCGCCTTATCAAAGAACAAAACAACGAATTAGATAAATAGCACTACCCAGACAGAGTGGATTTGATTGTGGTTGGAGGCAGTACTGCACCGAGTTGTTGCCAAACGCCCCAAAAAACCTAAGAAGAAGAAAACGTAGAAGAAGAAGGTAGCATTTTTTAGGTTTGTTAATTTTTTTTGTCTTTCATTTTTGGATTAGCCGCTTGGATTAATCATTAATTTTGACAGCACTGTCTACTGTATACAGACAACCATACAAGGGTAATTGTTATGAGAGGGTATTGCACTAATTTCATAACATAACATAACATTCCAATAATAACAAATAAGACTTTATTATTGATATGTCACTGAAGTTTGGCTTTTTCCAACAATGCTTATAGGCAACCAGACATCAGATCTTCTGCTCCATGAAACCAATGTTGATGCTCAGTATTGCACCTATATGGTCCTTTAAAATTTTTGCATTGTACTAAATGGTTCATTTTTAATGGAAATATGTGGGTAAAACAGCCTATTCTGACGTATTTCCACATTAATATCATAATATAACATAATAGTTACTAATACTTACTGCAGTGTTGTGGATCAGCTGAAGGCGTCCAACTGCATGGTGTGAACCTCCTGAATAAAGACATCCACACAGCACAATACTGCCACTGTGTGATGTAACCTTTTAGCTTCCCTCCCAACATAGTGTTCACCACATAAGCCTAAAAGTTCAGTTTTGGTGTTTTTGTGTATTTATGGTCTAAATGTGCAGTTCTAGGTTTTTGAATACTTTCGCAAGGCACCATATATGTGATTTCAGACTTTATACCAAACGCTGGCGGTATCTGTACATGACGCGCTGTGTCACAGAACACTGATGGGGGCTGTCTAATTTCAAAGCACCAACACAAACTATATAAAGCGGCTCTCAAAAGTTTACACACCCCTGTTGAAAAAAAACAAAAACATTTCAGACAATGATAAATCATTTACAAACTTTTTCCACCTCTAATACGTATCTTGTACAATTCAACTGAAAAACATATCTATCAGAAACATTGTTTTTAAAAAATAAAAGTGCTAAAATATGGCATTTAAACAGCACAGCACCAAAAAGAATGCCATGCCCACAGTGAGACATGGCAGTGGCAGCATCGGGGTCTTCGGTTACCTTTCATCCGATGGAGCTGGGGTTTCATCGGGGTGGGGAAAAAAACTGACCCAAAACCTTCGAGTGTCTGCAGCAAAACTGAAAATAAAAAGAGGACTCGTGAATCATCTGTTTCACAGAAAGTGCAAGCCACCTTTAGAAGAGAATGGCTTCACCATACGAAAATAAAGCGTTTGGATGTAAATCTGACCTAAAATCTCTGCAATAACCTGAAGAAGGCTGTAAGCAGGAAATGTCCGCACACTCTGATACATTTGGAAAACTATTGCAAGGCAGAGGAGGGAATATATGTTAATGGGGTGCTGCTTCACACAAACATGTCTTCCAGTTGGTTAAAGCTCAAACTTAAAGGTAAACAACAAACTTGGGAATAGTCACATGACAAAAAAAGAGCCACAGTATATAGCATTGTGGTAAAAAAATTATAATAATAATGCGAGGGGAAAAAATATCATTCTTGAAAATCTAATCATTAATACACATATAAATGCATTTAGCATGGAGACCAAATGCGTGAACAAGCCTGCACAATCGCTATATTTACTATTGTTATGAAAGGTTTGGTGTTAAAATTGATGTAGGAAGCATTTGAACAGCATGAAGCGAGTACAAATATCCGGATGAATAAATGTATAAGGGGAGAGTCTTAATTCTCTCGTCTTTGTGTTTGGATTGGTCCGTTTCCAGTGTTGGATCTATAACAGCTGTGTCGGTCAGTCCCAGCCTCAGCTCTCAAACCAGCTGATGACAGCATTATTATAGTCAGGTCCCCGAATGGATAAGGTCAGTTTGGTAAAAATATCATTCAGTGTGGGATGTCTGAGGCTTGAGTAAATCTTTTCACCTGCTCGGCTCACCACAGTATTTGGAAACAGATGACGTCCATGCAGGCCTTCATTTGTCTCGCTAAACAAAGAAAACATTGGAAAGACTTATTGCTGGGAATGGATGAGAGTCATGCAATCTTGAATTTTTGCTATGCATATTTTTGGCCAAATAAGTCACACAACATTAATAAGCTATCAGCATGTGAATCCACATGGTTTGTCTCAGCAAACGTTTGCTTTTTTTTTTTTTAGCTCACAAGCTTCCTTCACATTCTTCCTGGTTGTAGAATAGGAAATTTGAAAGCTCTTTTTTTATTCCCTCAATTTTCATGTCCAAGAAGAGAAGTTTGAGTGAGGCAGAAAGTAAGGAAGACGGTGTTTGGTCAGAGGAAGGAGTAATGGAGCTTGACT
Source organism: Fundulus heteroclitus (assembly GCF_011125445.2). NCBI lineage: Eukaryota > Metazoa > Chordata > Actinopteri > Cyprinodontiformes > Fundulidae > Fundulus > Fundulus heteroclitus. Next base: position 18,999,551 of record NC_046379.1, read on the forward strand.
ATAAACCTAGTGCTTGTACATAAATTGACATGTGCAATTAGAGAGATGTACACAGTCCCCATGGTCTGTTTAAGATCTGGAATAGTTTCCTAACAGTTTCAAGATGCCCTGTTTTGGCTTCGGTTTCAAATCTAAATCAGGTTTGACCTTTGTGAATAATAGTGCTGTTGAAGTTCCTTCTGTTCTTTTTGGCTGGAGTCCAGCTCAGTGCTGCACGTGACGGCGGACCCAGAACACAGTTTTTGGCCTCGCTGGAATCTGATAAACGGCGAAGGAAATTTTGACCTGAACTTGAGTCCTGGGGGCAGGATTTTTTTTTTATTTTGAGGTGTTCATAAATACATTTTGTTTCTGTCTATCTAGTTCTCACAGATACAGAGGGCACTAGAACTGCTGGAGCTGAGGGTGTGTTCCCCAGTCTGGAACCTCTCAAAGTCATAGGCTGCGGAAAATCTCCTGCACTTTTCACTTTTTATTTATCCAAGTTTGCGGCCAGATCTCTCATGAAATAAATCCCCTAATTTCTGCGCCGCCTCAAGTTGTTATGGAACTGCGTGCTAAAAAGGTTGCATACTGAACTGAGAGAGAGGTATCTCATGGGTTAAAGACAGCTGCCAACATCTGTGACTGTGGTTAGCTTTTAATTGTGAGGCCCAGCAAGTGAGCAAGCAGCATGGTGTAGAACGGTGGGGGCCGCATATTTTAGTTGAGCGTTCACAGAGTGGCTCTCTGGACGGGCCATGTGGACTCAATGATGTCGTCCAGGGGCGTGCTTCTGCTCCTATGAAATATTAAATTTGCTTGGACCCCGCATGTGTGGAAAGACCACCTGCAAGCGAGCTTGGCATGCAGCGTCCCAGCGATCACATATCCCCCAGCAACGTGCACGCACAAACATTCAGTTGTGTGCAAGAGGAAGAAACAAACTCGCTCGAATCCCCCCATCGCCGAATGGTGTTGTAGTGCCTGCACATGCTTACACTAATGGATGTAAACACATGCAACCAAAAACAATGTGAACATGGAATTAATCAGACTGAGGAATGGAGGAAACAAGTTGTTTTTCCAACTGCAGTTAATGGAAGCGCTCCAAAATTTGAAGAATGAGAAATATTTTAAGAGCCAATTTTGTTTATTTATGATACCTCTCCAACTTAGGCTTTCCGTTCAAAGACATGCGAAAACGGCAGCAACGGCGATGAACCCTAAGGATATTAAAAAAAAAAGAGAGAAAAAGAACAACTGCTGTGGCTGCGTTCGTGTGATAGCCGTCCAAAGAAGAAACCAAAGCCTGCTTCGACCGGTGCTTGTCGGCCGCTGTCCCCTCGCGGGCCTCGTGCGTTTGCGCGTCAAGCAGTTGGTCCTCGGTTTCCCCTCTGCTCCACTGAGATGTCTCAACCGGTCCAGATGTGCAGCTGTTACTCTGTAATGCTAAAAAAAAAAGACAGATAAAAAAAAAAAAACGGTTTGTCCTGCAGTTTCAAAATGAACAGATAGGGTTGCAATTTTAACATTAGCTGTGTTTAAAAGACAACGTTTCTGATCTTCTAGAATTTAAAGTAACAGGTCTGCAAGTGTAATCAGGAGTGTGTTGCAGATGAATTATTCAATGTTGGTGTAAATTAAGGTGGTGAGTACGAGAGGAGAGTGGAGCTGCAGGGTTCAAACCATGGCATGTAGTGATGAAGACCCAGAACCTTTGTCCATCGCATCAGAATGTGCTTCATACATGTTTTAGTTTAGTGGAAGTGAACTACATTAGATTTTTCTGCAACACGATGACCACAGTTCAGCGCTACCTTCCCACCTAAACTGTTAACCTTAATAGGTAACCACTGATGTACATGGAGGGCTGCATGATGGCGCAGTTGGTAGCACTGTTCCTGGTGTTCAAAGCCCAGCCTGGGGTCTTTCTACAAGTTTTCCTGTTCTCTCTGGGCACGCATGGATTCTTTCCTGGTACTCCGGCTTCCTCCCAAAGCTACTCTAAAAAATGTCCCTAGAGTCTGTGTGTGTGTGTGTGTTTCCAGTGATGAACTGGCGACCTGTCCAGGGTGTATCCCCTTTGGCAGATTATAGGAATCTGTTCCAAGTAACTGTTACTAATGGAAAAGCTGAAATAACAATAATACTAATAATACTAATACTACTACTACTACTAATAATAATAATAATAATAATAATGATGATAATGATAATAACAATAACAACAACAACAGCTTTACTTATAAAGTTATTTCATACAAAGCGCTGAACAGTTACAAAGACAAACAAACAAAACCGGCACAGATTAAAAAAAAAAAACAGATAAAACAACAGAAGGTAAAATTTACTACAACTAAGCAAGCAGATCTTTAAAAACACCAATAGAACCTGCCTGCCTGATGTCCTGAGGGAGGCTGTTCCACAGGAAAAGGACACGAAAAGCGAAGGCACACTCGGCAGCAGTTTTTCTTCACGCTTTAGGGATTTTTAGAAGGCTAGTGCCTTGAGATCTGAGAGCTCAAGGAGGGACATACAAATGCAAAAAGGTAGTCGGGCCGTATCGAACTGCTCTGGTGGGTACTAATGGAAAGGGGGCATAAGATATGCCAGTTACATGACCTTATTAGCCTGTCAGCCATTAGTCTTTTGGGTTTATGTTGGTTATATTGAAATTGCTTAACAGGTATGCTGCTAAATCTCCTATCAGTTTTTTATTATAATCAAATACCTCCTTTTACATTTAGAGGGCTTTATTGAGTAGTTCATGATGTTGATATTTTTATATGTAATAATCGTTTCTTACCAAGCTGAAATTGCAACTCACGTTGATCACTAGATTAGTACAGTATTGTTAATGGGCCCAAGAGTGACTTTAGGCTTATTTACAATGTTCTTTGAGAACTTTGGGCATTAAAATTGATTTATCGGAAATATGCAATTTGGGCATTGTTGTTGTTATTTACATTATGCTAAATTCTGACACTTTTTTGGACAAAATTCTACATGTGTTTTATGTCAAACACATTCTAGTTTTATTGTTGTTATATGCTACCAAGAACTCATATACAGAGGCTCTGTTGTTGTTGTTTATGTTGTTGTTGTGGGTGGCATATATGTTGATAATTGTCTCACTAGGAAAAGCTGTATTATTCAAAATGGTAGCAGAATCATTTTATCTGTCTCTAGCTAATACTAAAATAAATTGATAAGAAATACTAATAGATCACAGAAACTAGAACGAAAGATGAGATATTAACATATTGTTATCAAAGGAAAGCCCTTAAAGTAGATTGTTCCTGATTAATTAATTAAACCCATGATTAATAACCTAACTTTTTTTCATGTATGGTTCATATCTGCATTTTGTATACGTGCAATATGTTTTATTCTATATTTTGTTTTCAGAATTGTTTGCCATCTTGCTTTTGCTGTGTGAGGTTTCTGTTGTATAGCTCTCTGTGAAAGCTATGAGTGAATATGTTTATATACCTTATTTTTAAAGGACAAGCACTAGTTTTGGACAAAATTCACTCATTGTATGTCATCTCCAGCCTACATGAGCTTCCCCTCTGTCTTATTTCATCCACTGCTGGCAAATTCTATGATACTACTGCCATCTTGTGGTCGAGTTCTGCCAGCAAATATACATTGATTTGAAAATGGCATAGTGAATTATATAACCCGCCCCATCAACACTGTCAGGTGAGTGCAAAGGACACAGGTATGTCACAGTGTTAATCAGTTGCAAAAAGTGTAAAAAATAAATAAACAACATACTCAAAAGAATATAGCTGTGAAATTGTTGTTGCATGGTGTTCATCTTAACTGTTGATTTACCAGAGTGACCAGTCTGGACAATGTAGAGATAAACAGAAACAATTTATTTACTAATCACTACCACGCAGTTGCTGTATTTGGTGCCAACTCGTTAGAAACTCTTTACATTTAGTAAGGACACATTTGGTATGCAGAGCAAAACCAGTTTCTCATAAAATTAGAATACTATAAAAAGTTCATTATTGGAAACTCAAAAGTGTCACACCCTGATCAGCAAATTAACTCAAAACACCTGGAAATATAGCTTTGTATCCAAGCATATTAAAAGAAAATTGAGTGGAAGGAAGAAGTCTGGTAGGAGACGGTGCACCAGCAGCAGGGGGAGCTGCAGCCTTGAGAGGATTGTCCAGCAAAATCCATTCAAGAATTTGAGGGAACTTCACAAGGAGTGGACTGAGGCTAGAGTCAGTGCCACAAGAGCTACTGCGCACAGACGAATCCTACACAAGGGCTACAAGCGTCTTACCTGAGTTAAGGAGAAAAGGAACTGGACAATAGTCCAAAGTTCTGCTTTCAGATGAAAGTAAGTTCTGCAATGAGTGGAGAGTAACGGAATCCAAGTTGCTTTAAGTCAAGTGTGAAGTTTCCACAGTCAGTGATGTTTTGGGTGCCATCTGCTGGTGTTGGTCCACTGTGTTTTCTGAAGTCTGTGGTTAATGCAGCCATCTCCCAGGAAATTCTGGAGCACTTCATGTATGCTTTACTAATTAACCAGTAAGCCAAAAGTAGTGTTACTAGTAAGCTACTGCTAATATTCTGCCCTATAGGTTATTACTGTGGAATTTGTGTTTCACCAGTGAACTAGTTGGCACATTGGTGCTGCGCCAGTGAATATGTTTTTCCATAAAAGCTTAAATGAGTTAACTAGTGTGCTCTGAAGGCTCTGCTGGTCAACTAGTTGAACTGTAGGCCACACAAGTCAACTAATAAATACACTTATGGTTCACCAGTAAACTACTGGAAAAATTTGCTTTGAGTGGTTAACATGTTGGGGGTTTTAGTGCTAACTAGTTAACTAGTATAATTTAGTCAGACTAATGCACAGTAGCTGTCAGCTACTAGAAATCATACTAGTTATGACTTTTGAGCTAATAGAGCTACATTTTTCCTGTTTAATAGGACTTTTGCTCCGACCGGTTGAACAAAGGTTCCACTAGTTAGCTAAAGGTTTTATTAGTAAAAGTATTATTTGAACTACTGTGGCCAAATGTTTAGTTAGTGCACTTGATGACTGATTTACACAAAGGTTTAGCCATAACAATGTCTGCAACTAGTACATACGGCAAAATGCATCTTTCTTGTTAACTAGTAAGGAGAATCATTGGTCGGCATGTTAATTAGTTTACATTTAGGTTCAGTAGTTAACAAGTAAGGCGTTAACTAGTGAAGCAGTGGATGTATTAAGCGTAACTAGTTAACAAGTACGCCAAAGGTTGTACTTGACATTTTAGTGCACCTTTTATTACACTTGCACACTATTTAACTGGCTGGCACTGGAGAGTATTCTAGAGTACTAGTTGACTGCCTGACTTTTAGGTTGCACTAGTACTGGGCACTTTTGAGGGTCACAAATAAACTAGTAGGCATAAATTGATTTGAATATTTAACGAGTTAAAGTGCTGCTAATTAGTTAATTATTGCAACATGGTAATTGTTTCATTTGTACTTGTCTTGGGCTAGTGCGTCAAAAAAACATACTAGTTGGGACTTTCAGGCTACTAATGCTGAATTTTGGCTGGCTGGTAGAACTAGTTTGCAAGCAAGTGTGACTGAAGGCAATGGTTTGGGGGGGGGGGGGGGGGGGGAATCCTGTGGGCCCTGAGGAACAGGGTTGCCAACCGCTGTCGTAAATGGCACAGCTGGCTTTCAGTCACAAGGTGGCAGTAGAGACCTACCTGCATTTTTTGTGTGCATGCACTTGCTCTGAAAACTGCAACGCGCCTCCTTTTCTGACTCAAAAGTACAGCAGCGAGCACAGAAAAGGGCAATTGTGTAAGGTGCGAATGTCGCTAATGCTCCAGACGTCACCGCCGTAACACGGGCACGGTCGAGCAGGAGCAAAAACATCCTCCACGAGCTTTGATGACATTTCTTCGACAGCTCGCAAAGGTAGTTTGTGATTGTGCTTGATTGGTGCGTGCACACTGAACTTGCTGGACCCAGACTCTAAATTTGCCCTTGGAATATATTTGTGAATGAATCTTGTCCGCTGCTCATTTGGATGAATGTCACGCATCGCCAAACGGACAAATCAGCGTGTTTTTTGTCATTCACAAAGGGGCGGGGAGGGGAAGACTTTCATTTTGTTGCCTTGGAGACTACAAATCAATTGCACGTTGCGGCATCTTGCCTTCCATTCCCAATGAGCTAGTTTCTGTCACCGCTGACGTCATTCAGAAGGAGGGCGGATACCTTGCGTGTTACAGGCGCTCTGATTGGCCGACGCTGTTAATGAGCTGCCATTGAGGATTTTTTTTGGGCTCGTGCGGAGGGGTGGGGGTGTGCGTCGGGCTGACGGAGCGCACCGCCTCCCGCATAAATAGCGAGCACAGCTGGTTTCTGCGATCAGACGCATCAATTGGCGGAACCGCGTCGTTTGTCCAGGCTGCCTGACTCGCTGCTCTGTTACTTTTGTTTTGCCGGAGCGTCCTTTTCCGCTTAGGCACACAAAAAAAAAAAGATACAAAAAAAAAGAAAAGAAATAGATAAAGAACAGTTGATCAGGTTTGACAGAACAGACAGCCGGTGTGAATTCATGTCTGTATTTTCACCGCAGATATTCTGGTGAGTACTCGCATCTCATCTAGTGGCACTTGTTATGCCTTGTTTGTCTGGACTTTTTGGTGCCACTTTTTTTTTTTTTTTTTTTAGGTCTCGTCTTAGAATAAAGTGAAATCCCTCGGGTACAGAGCATTGCACTCGGGGCTTTGTACCTGAGGGGGGGGAGAGAACAATGAAAGGGGTTGTTCAGGGTGGCTTTTGTTTGGTGATTTCCCTCTGAATCAGCCACCTTTGTTGCTATACACCCACTCTTGTTTCCTTTAAGATTTTCTGTGGGGTGTTGCCCCTGAACTTGGAACATTTCAGGGCAAGACGGATTAAAGGCAAATTAAAGTGTTTGACCTTTTCCCCTCCCTTTTTATTCTCTAGACTCTGACGCTGTTGTTTCCAGTTTCATTTTTATTTTTTTATTTTAAAACTGCAACATATTCCTTTCTAGAGACTCTACCTTAGTTTGACTTTGTCATTCTGTTCTATTTTTATTCATCATTTTTGCTGTATGTGCAGAAAGGGGTCACTTTGCTTTTCCTGTTTTGCCCTTTTGTCTCCTAAGTAGCTGCAGGTGCATTTGAGTGCCTCTCGGTGCCTTTTTTTTTTTTTTATTCTTGGCTTGTTGCAGAAAAGTTCAGTTCTGTGCTCTTGAACATTTCCCCCATCTGTCAGGAGGATATGCATGCTGCTTTGAAATCTCATTTTGCAAACACCATTAAAACCTCAGGCTTCTGCCTCTCTGTACCAGGAAGTCAAGAATCTAGCTCTTCACTGAAACCACATTTTTTTTTTTCCCCCTGTCTTTTGCGCTCTTGCTCTTCATACATGCTTGTCATTTTTATCTCTGTGAGAAAGTTCTCTTCTAATGGCAGGAGCTGTTAATCTAAATAACAAGCATAGCTGGGATGTTTGGTTGATTGTTTTATTTTTATTAATTGAGCTCTGGTTGCCCAGCCTGAAATTATTTTCCATGGTGAGCAGGAAGATGTTTCTCAATACTTTAGTCTGTTTCCAAAATGCATCAATCGCATGAAACGCGTCTCAAGAAGAGCTGACCTAATTTGTTTGCAGTGACGATACTTGGTGATAGAGGAAGGGTAGTCTTTCCCCAGCTGTACCTGTGACCTGGCCCATGGAAAAAGCCCAGTTCTGGCCCTGGACTGACTGCAGCTTTGCCCATGCTGCCACGCAGGTCAAGATTTATGATTGTAGTAGCAACAGACGCTAGGTAGCGGAGGTGGCAACCATGTAGACTGTGCAGGTTGCAAATTCCTCACTTGTACAGCGATCGCTGCAGAGACTGCTTAGGTGTCAAGCTCCAGCATGAACAAAAAGGGTGCCACAGAACTGTTTTTGTTTTTTTTTAATAGGCCTATTTGAGATGTTTGAAAACAACTAGTCCTAATTAGGACTTTAACATTTATTTGCATAGATCGTTTGGCATACGTGTCTTTTGTTAAATGATCAGTTGTGTCAGTAGTTTGAGGGCCAGGATCACTATATAATTAGTTCTGATTTTGAAAATAATTCAAAACATTTGGGATCAAAGTTACTTCTGATTGTTGGCTAATTTAGGCAACATTGATATCTTAAAATTCGGAACATCACCTGTCCAATGGAAACTATTTTTGGGGACAAATATTAACTTTGTTTTGGGGGCCAGTGGCAGAGGATTTTCTTGTGATTGTATCAACACAGACATACTTAGGTTACTGTGGAAGTGGAAAACTGGCAGGATTGATGGGGTCAGGATGCAAAGACGTCCTGCCATCTGCTGCACCTACCTTTTTAAACTTTGACCCAGTGGGTAATTTGTGTTTGTATCTTTCCATAGAACAGTACCTATGTGATATGAATTGCTGCTGAACTGCATTTAATTGCTTCACGAAGACCCCTAGGCTTTTGGTGTCCCTCCCAGGGACGTGTCCTTCAATCTCCGATGCCTGAAATGACACGGTGGTGTTTGTTTCTTCCCAGGTCAACTTGTTGCTCATACACTCCCACTTCCTTCCATTGTGCCCCTTTATGTTTTATTGGGCGCCGTTCTGTTATTCTAAGCTGAGCAGGATGTTTATACGATCCAAGAGCAGAAATATGACTGGCAAGGCTAGAGTGTTTATCTTTCTTTCTTTTTTCTCTCCCTCCTTTCCCCTCTCATTGTTGTCTCCTCGGGTCCTTGCTGTCTGTGTTCATCCTTCTGCCGTCCTTCTTTTCTACAGGTCCCCACTTGGGGACCAATATGAATACATACTGCTTCACTTCTTTCCTAGTCGAAACACTGCATAAGAAAACAAACTTTTTATTTTTGGATATCCTTGTATTGTTCTACGCTGTTGATCTGGCCTGTGCAGAAACAGTTACTTTTAAATGGGGGGGGGTCATATGCTTTTTGCCTTTAACATTTCCCAGCCACACTGCAACCTGTTGTGAAAATTTTAGAGATGGAAAAATTGAACCTGCTTTTGCTTCAGGGTTTATTGACCTCCTGAAATTGAGCGACTCGTGTCACATGATTCACCCCGATCTGGATGACAGTGTGTTTGATTTGGGTTCTTGATTATAGACTGCACCACAGAATACAGGTTAGAGTTGTACTAGGAGGGACATCTTGGTCATATCCCAAAGACGGATGAGAGATATATATTTTTATGAGTGAGATGAAATGGACCAAATTTTACACTGATGGATTCTTCTCAGTCCTTAAAACGGTGGAATCTCTTAATTTCACCAACTAGAAATCTAAAATTTGATCCCAATTTAAGAAAGATCATGGTGTCGGGCTTTTTTTCTTCTAACACCTAAGGTTTGCATAACACTTAGTTGTCCACTCCTTGTGTATTGGACATGAAAACAAGCAAATAATACTAATTGGGATAAATCTAGATCCCAGCTCCCCTTGCTGTGCCCCCTTTAACACAGAAGCGTTCTGGACAAATAGCCATATTGCACATGTCAAACATTTCAAGATGTGTAACCTTGGAGTTACAACATAAATCCTCTGATATACCTTAAACACTAGATGTATCTGGAATTGTGAGTGGTTAAAAATATCCATTTGAATGCACAGCAAGCGTGCTGTCTTTAAAACGTGGATGCAGCTGCAGATCAAATCTGCCTGTATTCTGACAATCGTTTGCCAGAAATGCGCTACCGCTATAGACTGCTAAGGTTGGCCTCACAGGTGTTTCTTTTAGATTTTTCCAGAAGTGTATGTAATATTTTCCAACTGTCTAATTTCTATATATTTAACCCACTATGATTCATAAAAACAAACGTGCTTTCAGACTCCCTCATACTTTTGCTGTTTGGTGTGCTCCTGCTCCGTATTGACAGTTTATGAAAATGTACGACTGTCAAATGACAGAAAGTCCTCCTTATAGATGTTGTGCTTCCATAGGAAACTGCATATAAACTAAGTCAGTCGGTGAATTCAGTAATTGATTAGAAACGCCTACAAAGTTGTGTCAAAACGTGCTTATGAGATATGCAAGTCTCTAACCAGCACAGGTATGAAACTGCGTGTTTTGCTCCTGTTTCTCTTTTTACTGAAGCCTCTACACTTTTCAGTTCAAACAGCGGAGCAAAGTTTTGCATAACTTGAGTCACAGGTTCACACTACAAGCTAAACGATGCTCAGAAATTCCATGAACCATGTTTCATGTTTTAACTGAGTTAAATTAAACTCAAGCAGGTGTTTAACATTGTCCTCAAAACAATGATTGTCACCCTGGTGAACATTTAAAAAAAACTAAAAATAAATGTTGGCATTGTTAGAATATCAAGTCGTTTTTAAAGTTTGTTTAAAATCGCTGACTGATTTTTAAAGCTTCATCTTAACCAATTTCAATATTTTAGAATAAAAGTAGGTTAAGTGAAACCCACACATCCTGCACTGACGTGTAGAGAAGTCCCCTGAATGATAGTGTTTGGACGCATGCAAGCATCTTGTCAGGTTCCATTTTCTTTGGCCCAAGTTGCCATAGACACACAAACCACAACCCTGTGGCCAGTGACTGACCGCCAGGCTTTAAATAGAGACCGTGAGAAGGCCGCTCAGCATCTTGTCTCAGGGCTCATGTCTATGGAGGGACTGGTCTCAAGCTAATCTTAATTATTTGTTCTTTTTCTTTATTATAAAATGCTAGAAAGCTCTAGGCATGAGTTTTTACTAAAACCTATTTGACATGGAAAGTTTGTCCAGGCTTTGAATGCATCAGGTTCCTCCCCATTCAAATGCCACACCACGCCCCCAGCGCACTCTCACAATGACTGTTCCAAGCTGCAAGTGCAAGAGCGCATCTTTCTCTATTTAGAAACAGCCCCCCTTATGCAAGCGGCACGATGAGCACTGCAGCTTTGCAGTGCATTAGAACAGCAGACCGAGAACTGGATGTTGTGGTCAAGATTTGCAGAGAATAAACAAAACTCCGGCACGCGTACAGGGAAGTGATGCACTGAAAGCATGGGCCTTGATCTGCATATAGATTGTTTTTGTTGTTCTTCAACCCATCTGAAATTTTCCAGTCACTATGGGCCTAATTATTTTGTGGCACTTGATGGGGGGGGCTTACTGTCTGCTTTTATGTTCACATGTGATTTTGAACAAAATGAGAAGTTCCCCATTATAAGCCTTTAGGGCATATTTAACCTCTGACAGGGTGAAAGTCAGATAACTCCTGACCCCGTTACCTCTGCACAAGTGTTCACTCTCTACATCTCTCATCTTTCACCCTTGCAGCCCAGTGTTTGTGCCCGTCCCAGATATGACTGAGGTGATGATCAGTAACACCCCCATGGAGGACATGAGGCTCAGCCCAAGCAAGGACAGACTCTCCTTCCAGGTAACACACACACACACGCATGCAAACCAGACAGTGAAATATTGCTTCCTTTCTAAATGTCTTTCCATGCATTTCAATGCAGAATTCCATTATATAACATATGGATTTATCTAGTCATTATCGTAAGCTGGTTTGACATTAGAAATGCCAAGAGCGAGCAGTAACACTCGCACAATTTAACACCAGAGGTATTTAATGTGTCGAGGACCATTAAAATCTCCTCTCTTAAATCATATTTTTATTTTATATATTTGTTTGTATAAAATGGCAGAAAACAGTCTTGCAACAAATACATGATTTGTTAGCAAAATATAAATTTAATACCATGAAAATATTACAACAAATTCTCACTTTCCTTTTTTGAGAGAATGGAGATTTAAGATTAGTCACTAATTGAATCCTGCAGAGAGAAACGCCACAGATGATGGAAGCAGCCATCAGGTGGTCCTGACAAGCTTCTACCGCCGCCTTTGTCTCGCTGTCTGCTCAACGCGGTCGTCTTTGAGCAGAGCCAAGAGATTCACTGATCAGAGTTCAGTGGCCAATGCCAAATTTAGCCAGCACAGATTTTTCTTTTAAGAACTGCAATCGGACATTGTTCTTCCAGTCATGAGCGGTGATGCATTTGTGTTAAGAGCAGAACAAATGCTACACGATGTGAGCAGATGCTCTAAAGTAGTGTTCCATTTAAAAACTAAAATGTTACACCTTTTAAGATTATCTTTAGAGTTGTAATGCTAACCGTGGCTAGCAGTAATAAATGTAAAAGACTGAGTATGCATATGCGCTGGTCTGCTGAATCCACTGCACCCCTTTGAGTTTGCTGGAACATCCCTGAGGCAGATAAGTTTTGACCGCCGATGGCAAGCAGCTTTTTGTATGCAAGAGTTGGGTACAAAACCAATAACTCTGAAATTACAAGCAGCTACTAAAGTCGGGCTCTGTCGCAGGAAGGGAAACAACCTGCGTGTCTGGGGGGGGAAATGGGGTTACTTTTGAGCAGCTTCTTGAACCCTTCATCTCTGCCTTAATTTTTAAATATTTTACATATCCTAAAAATTGCAGTTTTGCTGCAGTAACGTCTTCGACACCAAAGAGCATTGTTGTTACCCAAACGCTACCAAGGTGTGCTATGGTGCATTTTATTGACTGGTAAGACATCAGATTTTAGTTAAATTTGCCAAGTCTGGTCACCTCCTGAATTTCGGAGCGGCGCTAGCAGAAACTAAGCTGCTTAGTTTCTCGTATTAAAAACCTAAAGAGGAAGGGCAGTGAAAACATTATTGGAAAATACTTAAAGCTTAATTTCAATAGAACATTTTCTGGTGAGATGTGTTTTAATATTTAATCCATCTTTCCAAAAAAGGGATGGCTTAACATTCAGAGCTGTTCATTCAGTACACTTATGAACCGTAGGCAGCTGCCTGCTCGAGATGCATGCCGAAAGGATGTAGACTGACCCAGAGGAAGGGCTTTGCTTCCTGTGACTCCTTAGATTACACCCCAGCTGTGAGTCTGAGAGGAACGGAAGGAGAAGAGGCCAGCAGCATGCCTCTTCTCTGCTGTGATTTTTTTACCATCTCAGCCATTTGCCCAATGTCCCAGGATTTCCTTAGAGAACCACTCTATGAAGCGGAGATGGTTTCGCCCGTCATTTCCGTAAACTGACACCGACTTGAATGACGTGAGCTTGATATTCCAGATGCTCTAGCACAAGTTATTAAAGTGAATGTAGCCCCATGGTCCTTCAAGAGGAAATTAAATGAGATGAAAATCGACCCGGCGTTATCCTTTCAAAAGGCAGCGTCATGATTCAGCTGCCTCACCCATATTCCTTGGAAAAGAAATGGCTTATTATGCGTTGGCAAATTCACCCTAAGGCAAAGTCAGTCACTGTCCGACTCTCTGACGCACAGCAAGTATCAACGATGCAGAGCAGAAAAAAGCAGGCGCATATTTTATTTGCATACAGTTGATTTCATACATAATTAAAGCTTGCTGTGACTCTTTTTGGAAACCTGGAGTGCTGCTGATGGGAACACGCTAGCCTAAATTACCTGAGATCTAATTCGTAAAGCATATAAATAGCTTTCCATTTTTGTTTTTGCTTCTCGTCTCTTCTGGAATTCAGGAAGAGTCAGACACAGCTGGATCTCTTTATCTCTTGTCTCATTCCAGCTCTTAGAATGCTTTCTTTCCACTCGGCTCTGTGCCCAGACGGCGACACCCCCCCCCCCCCCAACTCAACCTCTGTGACTTGGTATGAAATCTGCAGGTCTAAAAATATTCATCTACTTTGCTTTATCCAAACAACAAAAAAAGCTGTTCTTGGATCAGGAGAGGCAACCCATCCCCTCTTGAGAGCAATTTCTCCTTTTTCTTTCCTGAGAAAGTTGGAGGTTGAAGAGGGAATGTACGTAGTTTGTCAAACTGCCTCTCATGCAATTCATCTTAGGTTCAAGCCATTTAATGTAGTTTTAATTTTAGAGGTATGGTTGTGATCCTTTAAATAAACAACAAGCAAGTTCTTAAACCTTTTTTTTTTACTACAGAGGCACACAAATCAGATTTTTGGTGAACTTTCACCATTTTTCTCTTTTTGTAAAGACTAACTCTCTATTAAATTACTGGCATTAAAGCTTTTGTTTTGTTTTTTTTTCTCTAGCCTTCCTGTTGTGAGCGGTGACTCATTATTTTTATTGGAAGCAGAAGTATTGTTTGTAAGAAGCTCCAAGTCAACTCACCCTTTCATACCGCTGTTTCACACCTATGTATTACCACATTCATCCCTTCCTACTTTCATTTTCAGCACATAAACTATTTTGTACCCATGCAGTGTATGAAACAATTTTCTACATTGTAGTTGAGCCTTTTTCAATGAGTTTTTGGCTGCTTTTATTTGCAATTACACCCAACTGAAACTTATTTTGGTTCTGATTCCTGTTAGGGCCAGTCGATTTGTCTAAAATATGACTTATGACCCCCTGATGAAACCGGAATGCCTCTTGGCAACCTCATGATGGTAAATGAAATTTGCTCCAGTCACAGCCACTTTAAAAACAGATCGTGTCAAGTAATTTTCCAATGTTCTACTCGATCTACTGCATGTAAAGTAGTTACTAAATATCCCCCAGGGGGGCACGAACAACATACACATGATTGCTGCAAAATACCCTGCGGTGCGCCACACCACTTCATGGGTTTCAAACCAGAGTTCAGAAGCTAAATAAAGAAGTCTCTATAAAATGGGGGGGTTAAAATCAAGACATTGCTTGCATATTTGATTTTTCAACTATTTAAGGTTGGTAAAACCAACTGCAATAAGCTGCAGCATTATATGGTAGTTATGTATTCCATAGGAAAGAACGCTAATCATAGCTCTGAAATAAATAAATAAAAAGCTGCTAACCCTCCCAAGTCCAGTATGATGCATGAAAGACAGGCCGACGACTGAAAAAGATATGACACAACTCTGCTGTGATGTGTGTAACCTGATCTGGGTCAAACCCACAAATTGAAGTCCCATGACTAACTGCACTGTGAAGTGACCAGAACCCACCCAAATCTAGCTCTGTACTTTCCACCAGTCAGGGTGGTAATGTCAGGTTTCTTAAAAATATCTCCTAACACCATTTGTACTTCCTCTGGATTGATCTTCTATAACCTGATTTGTGCTGAAAGTGGCTTCCCTCTGTAACCACTTCAACACTGAAGCATGTTGGAACTACATGGTAACACTTGGGTATGATGTGGTAACTGATTTAAAAAAAAAAATAAAATAAAATAAAACCTTTGTTCAAAATGTATTATCAGCTCTTTACTGATAAGAATACTGTTCACTAATCAGTAAAGTATTGCATTTTGTATGACTTTGGATGGCTGTGACTAACTTGTACTTTTGAAAACCAATTGCTTAAGTGTGAGGAAAGAGGGATTGCATTAGTTTAAGGAATGTGGGATGGGCAAGAGCAGGTCTGCTAGATGACAAGTACAAATTTGTAATCTGTTCTCATCTGGTGCTTAGTCAGCTCTCAGATATTTGGCACTGCCCAGGTGCCCAGTGTGTCTAGCTTTTCCATTAAAGCACATGAAGGGTTAATGATAAAAGTGCTCACCGTCTTATTCCTGTGGTAGTACTGACTTATTTCTGAACGGGCCATGTTTTCGTTAACTGAAGTTCCTGTGGATTTCCTTTTTCATAAATGATTAAGAATCCACGTCTTTCCTTTGCCAGATATTTCCAGACCCCTCGGACTTCGACCGTTGCTGTAAGCTTAAGGATCGCCTCCCATCCATCGTGGTGGAGCCAACAGAAGGAGAGGTGGAGAGCGGAGAGCTTCGCTGGCCTCCGGAGGAGTTCCTCGTCAGCGAGGAGGAAGAGGATGAAGAGGAGCCGGGCGACTGCAGCATGCAAAATGGACAGCCGGCACAGAATTCCCAGCACTAGAGGCCGGGCGATTCAGCACCATGTTCACTTTGCTATTCGGTTCCGAGGGACGGTACTTTTCACACATTGATCACACTTCACTGGAGCACTCCAGCACATTCGACTGACACGTCCAGTGTCTTGTGATGCCATCTCTCCATGACACATGACCCTTGACACAAATGTACACATCCACCAAAACGGGGGGGACTTTCCCTGTTTTAGTACATGGAATAACTCCTCTCCTAGTTTGGACATCTTACCAAAATGGAGGTTGAAAGATCAGTCTACATCCCTCGCCTACTTCCCACAGTGTCCATCGTCACGTGTGTGTGTGTGGAGTCCAAGCCGATGCCCTGCTCAAGAGCAGCAGCTTAGTGCTTCATGAACAGCTCTTCCCCTGCAAGAGTCCCTGCTGCTCTTATTTTGAAATGGCTGGCATCATGACCCCAGAGTCTTTATACCAGTGTGCAGATCAACTGTGGTACCTGTGTGGAGTTAATGTACAATGCACTGTTCTGTTTTTCTTTTTTTATTATTATTGGTATAATTATTGTTGCCACTGCTGTCTGTAGATGTCTCCTTGACGTAAATGGTGGTTGTCTTTGAGAAGTGGACATTCTGTGGAAAGTGTTTTCTCTGCACAGGATTTGCCTTGGTTATACTTGCATAACTTAGTTGTTGGCAAGTTGGGGCAGAAAAAGGAAAGTTTGCAACTGATGATTTGCTTTGCAGGCTAGATGTGCACTGAAACCGGAGTTATGCTATTAAATCTGCAATCACACTTGCCTCCAAGAAGCAGCGCTTGGATGACAAAGGAAAATGCTTTAAGGATGAGCTTTTGGGGAGGGGGGGGGGGGGTTGGGATTAAGCACTTGATAAAAGGAATGTACAGAGCCAATGAAGGATGTGTAAATACATGTTCTTAGTAAGCCAAGCTGAGACTTGGTGGTGTGATGAGTTGACCATATTTTCTAGTCTTCCTGTTTTTAAAAACAGCCATACTTTTGATGCCATATGGTTCTGATTCACTGAAAAAATAAAAAAAAACTAATAAAATAAATTAGGCAATACCTAAAGCAGTACTCTTCGTTCACCATTACGGCTATTTACCAGAAGGTGTTTGGAAAGTTCTGTCTGTATTTGTGTGTGGGTATGTAATTTTACAAGTGACTTCCTGTTTTCCTGGAGTCATAAGTTTGCAGTTTAAACAACAAAGTTGGCGGAATTTATTTTCTTTTTTCTTTCTTGGGTCAGTTCAATGTTACTGTTGTGGAAGCATGACTAATGTCCGTCTCTTAAATCGTTCTCATGTGAGTGGCGTTAGGGCTGCAAACAGAACATCTTTGTCATGTCACGTCGCCTACAGGTTCCCACGTTGTTTGTAAAGCTCAGGGAGATTAGCTGCCATCTTTCTCTTGGTGTTACTGTTTTTTGTTTTTGTATTTAGACCACATTTCTCATTAATTATTGCAAAGACTGTAAATAAAGAAATTGAATTTGCTATACACTCTTGTGAGTCTCCAGTACTTCACTTAAAGGATTTTTTTATTTTTACTTTTTTCTCCCTCTCCCCCAAAACTGGGTAATCCTGTGCATTCACAGCAGTTTCCAGAAGCTCTGTGTAATTTTCCTCTTGTAAACCCCCACTCTCAGTTTTACCCCCCACTCACCTTACCTCCAGTGGTTGGAGAGAAGCAGTCTTGCTTCCTGCTTGGCATCTTTCACGTTGAACATCTCTCCCTCTATGAAAACAGATGCAGTGTGTGTGTGTGTGTGTGTGTGTGTGTGTGTGTATATATAGAAGCGAGAGCAGCCACATGCTACTTCCTGTCTTAACTTGCACACAATCGTTCTCCTACTTGCAACAAAATCTCATTCCTGAACTCTGAACAGCTTTGCTTTACATTAAGCTCCAAAAGCTGTCTCGGAGGGAAGTGGAAGGTGCTTAAGCTGTATGCAACACCAAGTTTGACTCTTTTTGAAAGCTTTTGCAGGTACGCAAAGCTCTACGCCACAGAGTATGCTTGAGGCCTGTGGAAGTGTCAACTGGAGTTTGATTCATACAGGTGCAACTAGAAAGGTTACAAGAACGAGAAGTTAATTTTATTTTTGGAAATTCAACTTGCAGTGGAAACCAGACATTTCCACTGTGTGTAAAGATGCGTAAACTTTTGCATTCTCTCCATCTTTATGTGAACCAACTAAATGGCCAGTTAAGTTTAGCTTTGTTTCCATTTTCTAAATGGCAGAATCATTTTTTTTCTTTGTTCAAATTTACTTGCTCACGGCTATTGAAATTCTAATTAAAGTGGAATTGACTAACCAAAAAATACAATTTTGGACCAAGACATAATCATCCTCCACAAAGACAGCAGACCATAAAATGTCATTGCTTAAAAAGCTGACCTCAGAATGCTGGATTGAAGCATAAAGATTTAACTGTGGAGTGCAGCTGGAATCAGTGCTTCCAGAGCCACGGCACAAAAACTCATCTAGAACATGGGCTACAGCTGTTGCGTTGTCGAGCCACACCTGGAGCACCTTACCTGGGCTGAATTTGTGTTCCAGCAGGACTAGGCAGCTGTCCCAATGAGCTATATAATACACTGGAGTGCTGATTTTGCCGAAAAACTGAAGTCACTGGCCGCCATCTTGCTACTCCCTACTCTCTCAGAATCCCATAGGATTTGGCTGCAGCAACAAGCAGTTTTCTGGCTGTGTGAAAACGTTTCACAGGTAATTCTACAGTCAATGGATGTACTAACACTATCAACTACTAGGAAATTAGGTGCTCACATATTTTACATGTTATTCATATTAAATATGTATATATGTATACATATATGTAAATATGTTTTTGTATATTGTATATTCCTAAATGTTATATATATTTTAATAAATAAAATGCTAAATATTTCAGCACATGACTTTCTCAGTACTTGATAGTTTTAGTACATAACATAAAAGTATATGGCATTTGACGTTAAAAGTTTCAAGCCCCCCCTGAACATGAGAAAATCCTCGTTATTCGATGCTGTAGCGCACATATTCCCTAGTTACTGAGGGAAAATATGGAGTACCAATATGGCGGCTGGGGGCTTCAAAGCGACTCGTTCTAACAGCTGGCGATTAGCACTCCAGTGTATTATATAGCTCAGTGAGCTGTCCGCACTACAAACTACCAGAGCCCTGGTTGATTACTGATATAATTTGGCTTGATTGACCAGGAAACTCACCTGATGGAGGGTTGTCAAGATGACGATGTCGAAGACTGCCATTAAAGCAGCCTGCATGGGTTTCTTCAACACCTAAGTAGTCATGGGCTGTTTGCCTCCATGCCACACTGCAATGATGCCGTAAATCATATAAAAATAACCACAGGGGTTGGAGTGTATATACTGCACAGTACATAAACACCTGTTTCAGGAGGCTTGGATTTCTGTATTAAAATTAATTTTTTATTGATCTCACGCAATGTAATTAATCTGAGAAACGGCATTTTGGAATTTAATTGGCTGTTAGCCACAATATTTAAAGAAATACACCCTTAAAATATATGTATTACTCATGGAAGATGAAAAATATCAGAGTTTCATTTTTGGACTTAAAACAAAAAGATGAAATTCAATTAAATGCTAAGCACCTGTCAAATTAAGTGGAAAAGTTGAATTTATGGAAATGAATGGCTTTCTAATCACTATTAGTCATGGAAATCTTGCAGGTGATTTACAAGTGGACATGTAATGACGCCCCTCCAGGTAATTTCTGATTGTCTGCCACTTGTGGAAAAGTCTGTGAGCGTTGCCATGGCAGGCCTTTGGGGGCTGATCCCTGACACTGGCCAATAAGCTGATTCTCCAGGGACTTCTCAGAAGGGAATCGATGCACACCGTCTCCATACTGCTTCCTTCTTGAGAAAAGAGGGATGAAACAGTTGTAAATATGAACTAAAGCCGATGAAGATGGCCAGCAGCAGATTTGTGTGTCCAGCACAGGGAGCCGGTGTCTGGTTCAGAATGCTGTAATGAATAGCTTTTGTAACTGTCCTAATGAGTGTGGCTCGATCGCCGTGGAAAAAGTAATGAGATCATGGAAAAACGAAATCACAAGAAGTTAGGGGAGAGGTACAGTCCTCGGAGACGCAGTCTGAACTTGCACCCAGCTACGCAATAATGTGACGTCAGTGAAAGACCTCTGAACTTCACAGTGCCATTCAGATATTGCTGCAGACTGCAATATCCTTCAGTTTTAATAAAGCAATGTACTGCGCCTCGGGGGTTAAGGAGATATGAAAAGGAGCCCTGGAGCAATGCACGGCAGCATTGTGATACTTAGAGCAGCTCTTATCTTCACCATTGTTCCTTTATCCAGCTTACTAAGTCATGAAGATAACTCGTAATTAAAGATTTTTTTTTTGTTGTTTCAATTCTATAGAGAATAGAAATAGAGGCATTTTTATTTTTAGCACTCCTTTTTCCTTTACTTCAAATCTGAGAAGGTTAAGGTTTAACAGCAAGAATCTTTACTCAAACACTTCAGTGTGTTACTCATTACAGGAATTGAAGACTTAGCGATTAAAAATAAGTATTCTAAAAATGTATAATTCAAAAATAGAACATATATATATATATAATATAATCTGCCTTGCAAAAAATTCTCATACTTGTTTAAAACCTTCCATTTGACAGCCAAAACTGTTTGAATTTTATTTTGATTTTATGTGGTAGCTCAAACTGTATTTGTGAAGTTGGAGGAATTTTGTACGTGATTTTCAAGGTCTTTCATAAATAAATAAAATGCATGTGTGTTTAACCCCAGGAGTCAACTCTGAGCTCAAGAGAAGTCATACTACTTATGTCTTGCCACTCGTTTTGCATTGGATTCGATTGTAGCTCTGGCTGTAGGTTTAGGATGGTTGTCCTGCTGGTAGGTGAACACGTGCGCCCATCTCAAGTCTTTCGCATTAAGCTCATCCATCTTCCCATGACCTCCACCAAGCTTCCTTGCTCATGCTGAAGAAATGGATGCACAAACGTCTTTTCTACCACGCTTCACCACGGCCGTGCAATTCAGCGTTAGTTTTCCTTGACTACCGTGCGTAGAGATTTTTTACCTAACCTGATGAGAGCGCCTTTTTCCACATTTGGTGTGTCCTCTACATGGGTTGTAGCAAATTTTAAGTGGTACGTCCATGTTTTTAAAAATATACCAACAATATTATTCTCTTTGACAGATGCTACCACCTGAGATGTTTATCGCTGCGGCTCTTCCAGTGTTATCATGGGCCTCTTAGCTGCTTCTTTGCATTAATCCTCTCCTTTCCTGGCCTGTCTGTTTAGGTGGATGTCTATGTCTTGGTAGTTTTGCAGTTGTGTCATACACTTTCTGTTTTCAGATGATGGGTTGAAAAGTGCTTTGCGAGATGTCCAAAGCGTGGGATATTATTTTATAACCTAACTCTGTTTTAAACGTCACCAGTTTATTCCTGACCTGTGTGCTGTGTCCCTTGGTCTTCATGATACAGTTTGTTCACTAATGTTCTCTAACAAACCTCTCAGGCCTTCGGCATACCAACTGGATTTATACTGAGTTTCAATTACACACAAGCGGACTCTGTTTGCTAATTAGGTCACATCTGATGGGAACTGTTTAGCATTGGATTTTATTTTGGGGTGTTGGGTCTGAATACTAAAGCACATCAAACTTTTTAGATTTTTATTAGTAAATATTTTAATTATTGTCCCTTGACTCTCCAAATATGCTCACTTTGTGTCGCTCTGTCATATAAAATCACAAGAAGCCAAAAAAAGGCATATTTATGGTTTTAAAGTGGCTAAATGAGAAAAAAAGAGAGAAAAGAAATACACAAAATTAAATTTTTACACAAATTGCACAAAATGTTCCTTTTTTTTTGTTGTAAAAACAGAAAAAAGAACAAAAAAGGAGCATACGCTTCACTCCAGTAATCCATACAATGGATTCATGATTTTAAAGTATTTGTGACATTTAAATGATGCGTTCTTTAAGCTTGAATATATTTTTAAAGCACTGAAATTACTGATAGTAATTTCCATGCAGTTAATCTCCTGTAAACGATAAAGCCGGCGGATCGAGGTGTGACCACTCTTCTTGGCTGCAGCACTGAGCACGCACTGACATTGGCACAGTGGGGGGGATAGGAGTGTGTGTGTGTGTGTGTGTGTGTGTGTGTGTGTGTGTGTGTGTGTGTGTGTGTGTGTGTGTGTGTGTGTGTGTGTGTGTGTGTGTGTGTGTGTGTGTGATGGGGACGGAGAGAGTCTGACACGCTATTGTTGGCATGAAACACAGTATCTTAAAAAGTGTGGGAGAGCATGTGCGGCCGGCTGGCTGTGTATAAAAACTGCTGTCCTCTGAGTGAAGTCACTGATAGCTCTTCTGGCTCATTCCTGGGATTCTTTCCAGTGGAAACAATCCCATTGCTGATCCGAGCGTGTCAGCGGTGTCTGACCCGCCGGCCCCCTGAATTCTACCTAACTCTCGGCTACGGTCCACATTAACACTTACCAACAGTGATTTCTCCGTGCCTGAGCCGACATCAACCTTTTCACTTCCTCTCCGAGCAGCCAACTTTGTACGTCTTGAGGGGAAAAATGTTTATCTTTTTATTCCACTTCCTCCTAACTTATCATTTTTTTTCTCCAGTTTGCTTGTTTTCTTGTTCTTTCCATTTTTCTGCCCTCCATGACTTCCATCCCATTTTGTTGTTTCAGCAATTTTCCCATACTTACACAGCAGTAGGAAAGTACTCAGCATTCCCACAGTGCAGGTTATGTTTCACTGCAAACAGAGCCACTGTTCCAATAATCCTACTATTTTAGTGCTGCAGCCTTACAGAGTGAGCCCCTTACCTTTTATCTTATATGTTTTGTGTGTGTGTGCATGTTTTGAAGCTTGCAAACTGATGCATGCGCTTGGATGTTTCATGCACGGCCGTGTCTGGTGTTATGAGTGCCGCTTGCGTAAGGGAAAGATTCTTTTCCCAGGGTTCCTCCAGTGTGAGAAGAGAGTAGAGCTCTCAGGACATGAGGCTAAAACTTTGATAGTTATTTTTAACCTGTTTGGATATGGCCAACCGAGCGTGGACACATATCTGGCACTGTCTACAAAGAAAGAGCTTAGAATAAGGTTTGCTTGGAGGCACAGGAAAAAAGGGGAAGATTAAAAGATGAAGTCAGGGGGTCGAGTATTGTGGATATGTGTACCTTTGCTGGTAACAGTGCCTTGCTAAAGTATCTATACCCATTGAACCTTATCACATTACTAAATGCACAACTACAAACCCTAATGAGTTTCAATGGGATTTGATGTCCCAATAAAACACATTGAAGTCTGTGGCTGGAACACGATACATGTAAACGTTTAAGCACTGGGAAAAATGCAGCTCCTGGCGGATACTTTGCATAAGTGAAAATGAAACTTGCAAATGTAATGTCACGATGTTCCAATAAAAGTTAACCCGTGTACTTTCCAGATGACACAGCAAAACCAGAAGGAAAGGAAAAGCATGACTAAAGGAGGACTTGCATGATACCACAGTCAAGTGAACAAGAGACGGGCTTAGTTATGTGTCCTTTCCGTGAATGCTATATTTATTTGACATTGAAAAACCCATCAGCAGCATGTGACACACCATTCGAGAACAAATGACCACAAAAGTGGTGATCAAATTTAGGACATTTATAATCAATCCCTCGTAGCTTTACAGGAATTTAAACATCAACATGTTTAACGCCAAACTCCTCACTCTGCCTGAACATAATGGAAAACATGAGCAAGCAGAGAACTTTGAGCCCAGTTCAACTTGTTCTCCAAACCTCCTTCAAAGCACTCCCACTGTGGTACGTAGGTTGCCTTTGGTAATGTACAAGACATTTTGTGTGTAAAACACTCACAACGTAATTTACCATTCAAAGGACAAGACTTAACATTTGTTTTTGCTTCAAAAAGAAATGAGTAAAAAGAGAAATGTAGTTAAGAATATTTTAAGAACTTCCAGTATAAACTTAAGCAGAAAACAGTAAATAAAGAGCAAGGGGAAGCGACTTTCCTCTGAAATTGCACCAAAACCAATTCATGAGGCGAAGACTCCAGTAACACTTGAAATACTGACGAACAGACTTTATTAACAGAAGAATCACGTTTCGGCTTGTTGGAGTCATCGGGGTCATTACAAAATACCAAACAGTGTTTAAATAAAAAAAGTATGCAACAGAAAAAAAAATTAACCAAAGAGCATTCAAGGGGATGGTGTTTGCTGGCTGGTTAAACCTGAGCAGCAATAGGCTCTGGGCTGATCCACTTCAAATTTACAGACAAACTTAAGTTACACATAGCAATAACAATATACAAAATATCCAGAATGCTGCTTTCTTCTTCCTGATGGACCATGTTCCAGATGATAATTTAAAAACCAGTTGGCTCTGCTAATTAGTAATAGAGATATAAGCTCAAAATTGTATTTAGCCTTACTCAAGGAATGTCCTCACTAACACTGGTTAAAGAGTCCAATGTTTGTAAAAGATTTACTGAAAGCTCTGCAAAAAAGAGAAACGTGTTATTTCTCCTAGGGCTGCAATAACTAAATGATATCCCTCTGTTCATGAAACCCTGGTTTGGGAGCTGTAGCAGCTTGTTTTTGATGCCTATTCGGGCAAGAACTCTTGTTTGTTGTCAGAGAAATATGAAGGACGTGTGCTGCAGTGGGAGAGACCTAAGAAGACTCCCCGGGAGTTCTGCAAGTGAGTTCTTGTGAAGTATGGAAGAACTTTGTTCTTGTTCTTGCATCCTCAGGTAAAAAGAACACATTTCTATGAGCTTGAGGAGCGTGTCCAGGCCTTGCGATACATAGCTGCTGAAGTTCAAATAAACTATTTGTTTCTGCAGTTATCTCGACAATTTTAAACAGTTCAGGGTAAAAAAAACAACAACAGACAAAAAATTAACCTTCATGAATCTGGAGTTTGATACTATTTAAAATGTTGAAACTAATATATGAGTTTAATTTTTTATCAAATGTTAAAAATCTTGTATCGCAGCTTATTTTCCTTTATTGTGTTAGTGAGGGGGTGGCGAGCTGGTACGAATAGAGTCACGGTCGGTTAAAAATGTCCTGCGAAAGAAGGCTTCATTTTGTACCCCTAACAGCCAAGAAATGACTCAAAGGTTCAAAATGTGTGAAATGACCAGTCCTTGTGGTAAACACACAGTACCGCCATATTGTTTAGTTTTTTTTAAATACATTTATAGCATAAGTAGCCCTTTTTTCAGATTGTCCAGACAAAAAAGAGGCAAAAAGAAAGAAGGTGGGAAGCAGGGTTTAAAGACCCTGAGGCTGAGTGGCGAACCCTGAATGGCTGCATCAAGGATTGATAGTCTCCATGGAAAGGGTGCCATCTCTACTGCAACGCCAGGCAGCATCCCAGCTGTACTGGGTGATTCAGACTTTCCCCCTCTGAATTTAAACTTCTAAACAATTCCTATCTATTTTCGCCAACTTGCATCATGGTCAAAATTTTATGCAAAATTAAGCAATTATTAAAAAAAAAATTAAGAAGGTGCATCTCCATCTGGTCCCAGTGCCATTAAAGTTTGGCTCGAAACAAAAATCCCAGTATCTACTGTACTCAGTGCTGTAGCCTTGCTTGTTAATGTGCAAAGCCACATGCTCTTTCTCTTTCATTCGATGTTGTTGATATAAATAGACAACTTGTGCCCCCACCACTTTAATCCTTATTGTCTAGAGACTGGGGTGGAAAAAGTACAGAAAGAGAGAAGGGACTTGGGACATGGAAGAGGACAAACATAGATACAGTAAGATACAAAGCTGCAGTTGCGTTCACATGAATGTGTTGTTAGAGGTGCCAGGCAGAAACATTGGAATGAAAAGAAGAGGGGGAAAAAAATGAAGAGTGTTCAGGTTTTAACCTAAGCAAAAACAGCACATTATGCTATTTGAGGAAGGAATGTTACATGAAAAGACAAAGCACTTTTTTTTCTTTCCTTGTATAACCTCTCTAAAGATAGTTTATGAATAGACTCCGCTTTAACTAAACAAAAACACGGTGTTAAAGACAGAAAAGGTTCCTCAGTCTCTCCCACACACAGTTACAGGAATGGAATGGTATGAGAAACATAAATTTATGACATTGCTGCAGGCAGCCTGTCTTGTTTATTAGTTTCAGGGTAAAACTGTTACTCTTAACCTTACTTAAATGGATAGTTCAGGATGTTTGAAGTGAGGTTGGGTTAAATGGTTGTAAGCAGATAATATCTCACATGTGAGATCAATCCAGATTAGTTGGACTCCCAGACAAAAGCTAAGGGGTAGTCAAATAAGGGCCAAGACCAAAATGGATGGCTGCTGTCATAAAACAACTCCAGTCTCAAAAACATCCATGTGGCTCATACAAAATCTATTTTACAAACATTTCAACTATCACCATCCTTGAGTTAACCCGTTCCTTACACAGGAAGTGGAGGTAGGAGGTAGGGCCTCACTAGTGATCTTCCTGTGTGAAACATATACCAAGGATAGAATATGTTGACTGTTTCCAGTCAGAGTAACTATGTAACGGAATAGTAAGGTGGTGTGAAAATGAATAAAATAGCATACACTTCGCCACAATATACTTGCTATTTAAAACGATTTCCTTTTATATCAAAAAGCTACTCTCGCTGAGGCGCTTTTACTTGTTCCAATGTCAGTACATGTTTTCTACAGCAGCGTTATTGGTGGCGCACCGCCGCCCGTCTCCATTTTCCATGTAAATCTTCGCAAACTTCTGCACAAATAACAATACAAACTTAACATCAGTTATGATCAGCAGCTAGTGTTTGCAAAACTGCAATGATGTTTTGGAGATTGGGGCTTATTTAAGACGTCTACCTTGGTACCCAGTACCTTTAGCCTCCAACTTCCATTTCCTGTGTTGATAATCCTCTGCATCTATGTAAATCTTTTCCCAATGGAAACCTGCTGATGGTTTAAAGGTTAATAAAATACACGATACAAATAAAGCAATGTCATCATGTACTCTAGAGAAGCCCAGAGTTATTCCCAGAAAACATAAAAAAATAAGATTTAGGGCTAAAAAAATTATATTTACACATGAAAGAACACAAAGGCTAGTTATGGTTTCAAGGATGGGATTCATAATCAGTAAAAAGTTTACCTATAGCAACAACACCTTTAGGCGTCTTCATTTAGTTTAAATGCAGATGAGTTGGCCCTGGAGGCTGAAGCCGACGGTTTCTGAAGGACCAAAACCAAATGGACTTTTAAACCATAAAAAAAACCTTCCAGTCCCAAAAACATCATTGTAGCAACACTTTTTATTTAACGGTTAAACTCTTGCTCTGTTTACTTTGGGCAATCATTCTCACAGAAGCCAACGATTATTTACAAGGGAAAGGACGGTGGAAGCCAGTGTGCCACCTATGTAACCTGGCAAGCCAGACTGATAAAGTGTAAAGCTCTACATTCTGTGCATTATCAACCTGGGCCTGCTCCCATTGAATCTGTTCAGGAAAAATGAGCTACATTCAGCAAAACTCTTTCTGAGCTGATTGGGCGAAGCGACAGCTAGTGCCCGCCTTCCAAAGGTTTGTTTAAGCCAACCACGGCATCATATGAAAATGTCGTAGACAGTATAGCAGCCATGAGAAACTACAGCAAGTTACAAGTATATCTAACTGCAGCCAAAGACACTGCAAAAACACCATGTCTTACAAAATATGACCACTGACTGTAGGTTTAGAGGACAGGGAAATGCATATTTAGCAGGGGGCGTGTTTTGTAGTGCCTAGGGCTGCAGCTAGACCCGTCTCACAAATTACGCTTGTCCATATGATTGGCTCGACTCGTTTTGGTCAAGCCTGAATGGTTGAGATGGGAGCTGGACAAGACGGATTCTCGTGTGTTTGTGAATGCACAAGTACTGCGAGAATTCAGCTTGTAGGCATGGTTATCACCAATGACCTTCCCCCATGAAACATGGAGAGAGTACAAAACACGTAAAACATTTCTGGTCTGAGCAAATTGTCTAATATGTAAGTAAATGGGTGTAATAAACCAAAAATATTGGTTTAGTATTTACGTATTCAATGTTTTTTTCCCCGTTGCCTTAGTTTTCCATTAGGTAGTTGCCATGACTGTAAAGCCTTTACCTCCTCTGTTCTCACTGAGAACAGAGGAAGATAATCGGAGGCACCCCTCCTCCTATCTCCACTTCTTGTGTCAATCATTTTCAGCTTCTTTATGAACAACTGCCCAATGCAAACAGTTGCAATATATAAAGATTAAAAAACACTGTTTGCACAGACTGCAATGGCATTTTTCAGACTAGGGTTGTCTTAAGAGCTAGAAGTACACTTTGATCTTGGCTCCTTTTGGACTACCTATTAGCTTCACTGTCCTATTTCCATATTATGTGTAAATAATTGCCATCTTCTGAGTAAACAACTTTGCAAAGGAAAAGATGATGAGGGTTTTAAGATTCTTAAAATACTGTTGGCAGAAACCGCTCTGAACTCCTTGAGAACGGAGTTGTTTTAATACGTAAAAGTCAGTTTGCCCTTAGCTCCTCTCAGAGTTTGTTTTTGTCTCCAGAACTAGTTTGGGCTTACACTAAAACCGGACAAAAACAAAAACGGTCACGCACAGGAGGTGAGATGTCAACTGCTTCAATCAACTCCTGGTTGGCCCCTTGCATCATATACACATGACCTCTCTTAGGGAACTCAGTGCAGTTACTCTTGTTTTTTTCTCTCATGAATGGTAATTCATTTTATGGACCCGCTGCTCATTCCAAGGTGAGCTGGCAGAATACTGAAAAAAGTGTGAGCTTGTTACAAAGCAAGGTTTTTCCGTTCGTCTCTCAAGTGATGCATTGACCCTTAAGAAGTTTACGCTGATAAAACTATACAGTTCACTCAGTCTCTCAGATAGAGTGCATGCCATGGGGAGCAGGTCATGGAAAAGTCTTTAGTTTGACTAAGTGCACTCTCTCCTTTACCCCGTCTGTCAGCCCATCTCAACTTCACTCACTCTGCCACCATGTGCACTCACGCAACCTGCGTAGACACAACAGTTCACGTGTTCACCCTCAGATACGCTCAGATACACTGACCAGTCTGTGCACAAGCATCACTGAAAGCTGAGGTAATCTGTAGCCTTAGATCACCTCATAACCGAGTTTAAAAGAAACCAATGACACATGCATGGATTTACAGTGGTTTAAAAGGCTATGTTGGAGTATGCAAGAAGTATGTAATAATGATATGCTTAATGAGTTTGGATGTATTACTTACAGAGGGATCTTTGGGGAAAAACTTTTCGGCATGGAAAAAAAAAAACCTTTCCTAAGTCATGGAAAAATGATTAGTGAGTTCAAAAATAGTTCAAGGGTTAGACATACCTTTCTAGAGGATGTTTGTTTCAGTGATTTCGACGTTTAAAGACGTTCAGGCTACTTCAATTGCTAAACCGTTTTAAAATAAAGTTGTTGCTGAAACAATGCATAAGCTGCAGATTATTTACACTTTAACCAGTGAGGCACAAAGATGAGAGTTTTGATGAACTGTTCAGTGTATTATGGTAGACAAGTCTCGTCCATCTCAGCCATACATTAATAATTAAAAGCATGGTGTTTTGTTAAGTTAGTTGGATGAATAAGTGTTAGGGATTTTTTTTTTCCACTCTCGCATAGCCATGAGCATTTA
This sequence comes from Fundulus heteroclitus, assembly GCF_011125445.2. Lineage (NCBI taxonomy): Eukaryota > Metazoa > Chordata > Actinopteri > Cyprinodontiformes > Fundulidae > Fundulus > Fundulus heteroclitus. The sequence goes on from NC_046379.1 coordinate 19,029,173, forward strand.
CTGATGCTTTGACAAGATAAATGTCCCAACAAGACCCTCTCTGTGCTCCTTTGAGCAAAGATTGCTGTTTTTAACATTTGTCATGCCCTCTTTGAATTGAATAATCACATTTGAGGCTACTCTACCAGTACAAATAATTCAATTTCAAACACACACATACTGTGCGCAGTGGGTGCCTGTTTTCTCATCCCCTTTCAGAGATCCCTTTAAAATTTCACATGTGTAGCTGATTTGACAGTAGATTTAAAAAACAGAATAACACTCTATCAACATAAAAAAAACTATTCAGTGTGAGGTAATAATTTTGCTTGACATCCTGTGTCTGTGGTCATAAAATTCAAGACCCAAAGTTGCAACAACTGAATGCATTTAAAATGGGTTATTAAAAAACACTTATATACTGTATGTGATCATTATAAATTTATTACATTTTAAAAAAAATATATGAAACTGATTAATTTGGCTTTATTGGCATGTCACTTCAATAGAATATATCATTTTTCAAATATTTTTTTATGTAAATAAAATATTTTATTGTCCTGCATTGTATTGGAGCTAAACGTACCACACTTAAACACATTAGTATGTTGTTAAATAAATATCTATATTTGTGATGATTTAAATAAAAAAAAAATACACACCTCCTGTAGCTAATTTACCAAAATATATTTAAATGTTTTCAAAAAAAAATTTTAAGTTAACTATTTAACATATTAAATATGAAACCAAACTATCAAGCTTGTTTTTGTTGTATGTTTAAAGCATATGCCATGATTTAAGTATTTTATTGATGTTTAATTGCTTAGTAATTCTATGTCGTAGCATCTATTAATAATAATAATCATCATAATAAAAGTGCAATCTATTACATTTCTAGTTGAGTTGTTGTGATAATAAACAAATCACATGTTCGAGTTTGTTTATATATTCAGATAAAGTACTTCATGATGAACTGTGTAGCACAAAAAATTTGAAACTATTTTAAAAAGTGCTTAGGCTTTTTGCATAATGGATGCAGCATGTTTTTAAATATTTCAGTGGTTATTTAGAAAATAGAACATCCTTAAAAATAATAAGATGTGATTTATGATCAGATAGATTAAATTACGACATATAACACGAGCAATTTAGCAAGTTATTTATTTTGGGGATCATGGCATGGACCTTGCGAAAGTAGTTTGCAGGAACAGCGCCCCCCGTTGATGGCGGAGCGTCAGGACAGGTGAGAGGTAACAAGTTGAGAGGTCGTGTGCAGTTGACCAAGTCTGCAGAAATCTCGCTCCCCTCACGGAGGCTTTGCTGCTGCCTCTCCTTCTCGGTATGAACAGCCGACACAGCAGGAAAACCTGACCGGGTGCGAAGCTGCGTGCAGTCGCGCTGCTGTGGGGGAGATTCGCACGCTAGCTGCGGTTAGCAACCTGCTAGCTTCTGCTATGGCGCAAGTAAGTTGCTGCAGCTAATTTGGGTCCTGGCGTGACTGGCACTCCTGAAATTAAACAGCGGCTGCGTGGGATAAAACGCTAAAGGTGGGTAGCGTCATAGTCAACAGTGCGTAACAAAAAAAAAAAAAAAAAAAAACAGTTGCCGCAGTGTTATAAACCCGTAGTTTTGATTGTGTTTGGTTTGCTAGCTTAGCATATTATTAGCCTGGTTCTGGCATCACCTCAACAGTGTTTAATTGTTTCCAAAGGCGTGACTTGTCCCGTCAAGTTCAGTTTAGACTAACCCGCATTTCTTCCTTCCTGGTCATGGCTCTGCCCCACCCAGAGACTGTGAAAAATGTTACTGTGTTGGAAAATAAACACTCATGGCATCTCATCTTTATTACTGGGCTGTCTAAACGGCACTAATCTGTGCATCAGTAAAAGGGAGAGGTGGAAAGTGACAGATTGCCATGTCTTGTTTTTTTACTGCCTGTATTTGTTTTCTTTTGGCTTCACTCAGCTGTAGCAGCCTATAATCTTGTGGTTGGCTACTTTTGCACACCCGGAAGTACTCTAGGCATTAAAACCCTACGGTCCTTATTGTAGATAAGATCACAGATCTGTACGGCGAATGCCAATGACTTCTTGTTTCCTTTCAAAGATGACTTTCCTCTTTTATTAGATCTGAAAACGTCAGCTGTAAGAGACGGTGTCAGTACTGGAAACAGTAGATGAACAGAAAATAAAGTGAATAGAATAACTAAGGAGACTTTTGTACACGGAGTATGGATGCATTATACAATTTGGCTGATCGATTGATTGATCTTTGTGGCAAATAATGATTTGATTATTCAGTTTTATACAATAGAGTCTGAAAAACATGCTTGCCCCTTACTGATTTGTACTAATTTGGCTTTTGGCCACATGTAAATGTTTCAATTAATCAAGCAAAGTTCCATATCAGACAAATATAAACTTGTTTAAAAAACAAAAAGCAGTTTTTAGATCATGATTTTGTTTATTAAGAGAAAAGAGCAGTTTTAAAAAAAAGAAAAACTGGTCATATGTAAAAGATGATCGCCTCTAAGCCTAACAGCTGTTTCTGCCACCCTTGGCCTCAAGCATTTCCAATAACACGCAGTGAATAATCAACATGTCTGTGGTGGAATTGTGACCCACTCTTATTTAGCAAAATGTTGGTTATTTATTTAAATTTGATTTAGCTTTTGTTTAACCATTGAAATAAAATTTCTCATTTACAAAAGAGACCTGGCCAAGAAGTTTTCGGCACAGTTACGTTAAATGGTAAATGGATTGTACTTGTATAGCGCTCTATCAAGTCTGACGTCCCCACAGCGCTTTACACTACAGTCATTCACCCATTCACAACCTGACCGTGGTGAGCTATGTTAGTTTACTAAAAACAATGGAGATATACAACTTACATTAGTAACATTGGTAATCTAAAACCCTTGCAAACAAATGTGGGACACTGCATGTTTTTTTTATCTTAAATGGTCAGTTTAAGGTCATGCTATTGCATCTCTATCCAGCATTACAAATGCTGCCGAACTTTTAGTTTCTAAATGCATTTTTGCACAAATGCCTTTTTGCACCATCATTTCGGCACAAACAAATGGTTTACATATTCTCTTGTACACTGTGATAGCACACTTTCTTTCTCCTGCATTGTTTACATTTCAATTGTTTACTTTTTAATCACTGCTGCGCTTTATACTGTAATTTACAAGCTGTATGCAACGAAATTACGTTCTGTATGCACTCTGTACATACAAAATGTATCACAGTTGGATTTAAGTTTGAACTTTGGCTAGGCCACTCTTTCGTTTTAGTTTTTTTTCTTTTTTTATCAGCCATTAAGAGGTGGTCTCGTTGGTGTGGTTTAGATCATTGTCTTGCTGCATAACCCAAGGCTGCTAGGGCATCAGTTCACAAGCTGATGGCTGTACGTTTTCCTGCAGGCTTTTCTGGTAGAGAGCAGATATAATTGGTTGAGTCAATTATGGCAAGTTCTTCAGGTCCTGAAGTGGCAAAGCAGACCATGACCGCCCCACTACCACCTCCAAGTTAGAGTGTCAGCACGACGCTCTTTTTCTGAAATGTTGTGTTACTTCTATGGCATTTAAACAGGTTGCACACGTTTCAAAAAGTTCCACTTTTGTCTCCTCAGTCCATTGGAATAAAAGTCTTTGGGATCATCAAGAAGTTATCAAACAAATGTGAGATGTGTGAGGATGGGTACTTTACACATTTGAACTAGGGCTGTCATAAATAAATGTTTGAGTAATCGATTATTCTGACGAGTAATCGGATAAACAGTTGGCACATTTTGCAGATTTTTCACTTAATTACTAGTAGTAGAAATAAATGAACAAATGCAAATAAGTAATAAAGTAAATTAAAGGATGCATCTGCAGCTAAGAAGAAGTTCTAAGGACAGTATGCTAAGTTCAGGCCTTTCTGGTTGACCCAACATCAATACAGTGCAGCTACCTCTGTAGTGAAAATGGTCACAAACAAAAAATGTTGGAACTTTCATATTGCACAGGTAGAGAGAAGACACCAGACTTACACACAAGGAGAATAAATGTGAAAAGGCTACATTTAAAGTCAAGCTGTACAACAGAAAGGCAAAAATACTGTGCAATTAATGAATAATAAGGTATATTTAGATAAAAATGAAACGTTCAGGTAAAAAAAGCAAAAATAGCAGTCGATTAACAGAATCATGTAATATTACAGTCAAATGTTTTTGTTGCACAAAACAGAAAAACAGAGCAAGAACCAAACTGTCCTCTTAATTAACATCTGATATGTCTCTGCAGATTTATAGTGAAACTCTTGATGTTATTTTCATCCTGCAGTGAAGGAGCTCTGCTTTGTAGCCCCCAACATCTTTACACTAACAACCAGATGCTTTATTTTGCCCTGTCCATCTTGGATAATTTTACAGGACACCCTAACAAATTCACCCTCTACTCACAGCTGCATTCACTGCGCCAGTCTCTCTTTTCACATAATGGTATGGCCATTACGTGATTGGCCGCATGGCTGACCAATCAAAACAGGTCCTGGCGAGAGAGGAAAGGTGGGGGCTGAGCAGCGTGTAAAAGCGCTAATCTTCAGCAGCTAGAAGCTTTGTCGATACCAGACAGCTTGCAGCGCAGTTTTATTTTCTGTTAAATTCAAAGTGTTCCTGCACCTTTAAAGTCTTTGGTCTCTTTGTCTGTTTACTGCTTTTTGCCCATTGCGTTTTGTCTCCATGGCGAATAATCCCACATGGCATCTATGTATTCGTAGGCTTGGCTATAATTAGCGTTAGCACGCTGGCACAGTGCGCTTAATAAATAAACAATGTATCAAAGCTTCAGGACAAATCATTTTACCTCTCGGAATTTTATGAATCGAGGTCCTCGAATCATTCGATGAATCGTGACAGCCCTACATTATATTTTACCTCGATTTGTAATCCAGGGCAGGAGATATTTGCAACGTGGAAACGGTGTGGCTCTCCTCTCTTAGCTCTGTCACAGATTAGAACTTTTCCCACCACTGGCCATACACTTCACGTCAAAAATTTTGCAGCGAGCGTTGTCTGCAGTGCATTTTGAAAAGTGGAGCCAATATTGTCAGGTGCTTTCTATCAGCCATGCGAGTGACGTCATTACGCATTTGAGCATGAAACACTGTGTTCATGTCTGACGTGGAAAATCGCCCGCTCTTCCTCTCTCTGGCTACATTCACACTGCAGGCCTTGATGCTCAGTTCCGATTTTTTTGTGAAATCGGATTTTTTTGCGTGTCTGTTCACATTTCCAAATATATGCGACTTGTATGTGATCTCCTGTGTGAACTGCATTCATACACCTAAGCGTCCCGCATGCGCATTAGAGGACGCGATGACGTCACACGTAGCAAGCGTGCTCATTGTTCGCGGAAGTAAACATGGATTGTAATGCTGCAGCGTATCTTGCGTTCTTTACGTTATTCTCCAACCGGAGCCAGCTCATTACCAACGCAATCTTTTTAAGAAGATCGAAAAGGAAGAGAGACAAATTTTAGCGACGTGAGCGGCTTTACTGATACAGACTTCATTCATAATTTTCGAAAGACAAAGGCAACCTTTATGTGTGTCTGAACGGATCTCTAGCGCTTTCACGTAAAAACAAACCTCTTCGGTGGCCAGAGCAGCGAGTAAACGCGTTGCCGTGGGCTCTATGGACTTGCAACAGGTGTTTGTTACCGCACAATAGCCAACCTCTTTGTAATAGCCAGGTCCACCCTTAGTGACGTTTGTCAAGTATCAATGACGTAAAGGTCGGATGAATGCGACCCGGCCGTACAGACACAGGTCGCATTTGAAAAGATCAAATATGTATCGGATTCAGGACCACATATCCAAGCGACCTGGGTCGCATTTGAAAAAATCTGATCGGTGTTGTTCAGACTGTCATGAAAAGATCATATACAGGTCGCATATGGGCAAAAAAAAATCGGAATTGGGTCACTTCAGGCTGCAGTGTGAACGTAGCCTCTGTGTCACAATGTTGCGTTTAGATACCGTTTGATTTTACATGAATAGGTAGGTACTCTGTAGTTCTGATGGGATTCGGTCGGTACCCTGTAAAATAACCTAATTGGGTACCCATATCTAGAGATGAGGCAGTGGCTTTTGCCTTGGAACTGTCTTTCTTATAAAATCATGAGCACTAGCCTTAACCGAACCAACGTATAGTTCAGTTAATGTGGTTATTCTTAACAAAAAATTAATTTGACTTTTTTTGTGATGCATAGAAAAGTCTGAGACCTGCCTCCTATAACTTTTTTTTTTTTTTATCTTTTTATATAGACTTTTCTCATTGAGATCCAAAATCACATTTACAAGAGAGACCTGTTTTGGATTATTAGACTTTTTTTTTTTCTTTTATTACCTCAAGGAAATCATGAATGGAGTGACTAACAATGGTCTCTTTCCATGAAGCAGGATGTGAAACTGTCCTGTGTATTTCCTGCAAAACGTCTGCTCTAAAAAAAAGTTTAGAAGCTTTTTGAGTAGTTTACCGTACTAATCTGATGCAAGGTTTCTATATTCAGCTCTTATTATTTAAAAAGTACTTCCTCAGACGCGTTATTTTACGAAGAATATCATCCTTCTTACTGTGCGGTAGAAACCACATTTTTCCACTGCTCACCTCTTCACAAGAAATTTAGCAGCCCCCTCAAGTTAGTTTCTCATGTGTCCACCGAGGTTTTTTGATGTGTACAGATCGATGTTGACGGTAAATCCTTAACAGTGAAACCTTTTATTTAGGCCGTGCAAAAACATATAAAGGTTTCATTTGAAATAATTGAGTTGATGAACCTCTGAATATTATTTGCATGTTGTTGGAAGGACAGTAATCCGATTGTGGAGGCTAGTGTCGATGTTTGCAAATCGGAAGTGGGTTCAGATAATAAATAAAGGGACCATAGAGCTGCACAGATGAGGCTTATACAAGCTGACGCCGATGTGTTGTTTCCTTTTAAATACTGGCCCGCAAGATTGTGATTTTTAAATAAGTCTGATTTCTTTCCAAGGGTTATTACAATAATAAACTTATTTAAATAACCTTTGTTTTATTTGAGCAACTAAATGTAACAAATATTGACCATAAAGGGGATAATGGACTGGAGGTTTCTTGGCTGAGGTAGTGGTGGAAATGTCCGTGAAAACAATATAATGAAGGTACTCCCAGATTATAATCAATTAATTCTCAGGTTTTATTAAACTAAGAAAGAAGAGGTGCAATAAAAAAAAATTGGCTTGGTGCAAATACAGACTGAAAAAAGAGGAAGTTTTCAGTCTTGATGCATTTCATGAACATGGGAGTAAAATAAAATCATATTCCACAGGTGATATTCATCAGATTCTCTTCAGATGGCTCTAAATCAGTGAATTATTCAGACGGAGCACATTTAATTTATGTTAATAGTATGAGAAGATCTGCACTTAGATTTTCTGCATCACTTATTTCATTCACCTGCCTGCGTTGATCTCCTCGTTTCTCTCACAGATGAACAAACCGCTCTAAGCAAAATACTGGGACGTCTGAACTTAGCTTAAATTTAGGAATGCAACATCTCTGCCAGAAAATCCAGACTTGGACTCAGAGGAGTATGTTGTAAGTTTTGCGCGCCTGTATTTGGGCAAAGGTTTTCAGGATAACTTCTGTGACGATTAAATATATTTTTAGCCAACAAAACGGATGAGACTAACGAATCGCTCAAGTGTTTCTAGCCTTGGTTTGTGAAAACAAAGGCCTCTGTGGATGTAACACATCCACAGAGGCAGTGTTCATGTCTTGCAGAGCAAACTGTGTTTTTGGATTTCCTAATGCTATTTATTTCTTACACCCCTAGCACCAGGTGTGTCGGTTCACATATAGTCTATTATTTAATTCTTCCAGCAGACGCCCAAAGGTGTGTTTTTGCATTTGCTGCGAATGCAACTGTGGCGGCTTTGCTGAGCAAGCCTGTTGTCCTCTTGTCACGCCTCACATTTTCCATCATTAGGCCTCGTAACCCATAAACCCTTATTGCCAGCATAATCATACACACAAACATGCTTGCATAACTTAAACGCACCCTGAGCTTCTGTGGTTGCTGCCATGAGAGCTGCTGCGTCATTGGTCCCAAAGAGGGTGTCAACAAGGGCAAGATAATGAGCAAGTGGTTAAAACCCAAGAGTTTATGCAATTATGAGAGTAATCGAGGTGGAAAGGTGTGAGCTGAAGTTCATAGGGGAGAGGAAAACACCTGCTGGTGGCTGATAGAGCTCCCCAAAGCACCAGTATAGACTTGGTGCGTCAGCGTGTGGCTTCGTTTGATTATAGGTTCTCAAAGTATGATGTTTAAAAAATGTTATGGTATTGGCGCAAAGGTTTGAAAGAAAAATGTGAAACAGTATTGAATTAAAACATATTCCTACTGCTACAAAAATTACTTTCATTTTGATTTGTAGACTTGTATAAACTTGTAGAATTGTATGTTAAGGAAAAAAAATCTCTTATTACTTGATCTGCCACCAACTCCATCTTCAAGGAAAAGTGTATTTAACATTGTTTGACTTGAAAAGAAGGATTTCAGTAGTTGGTTAAATTGCCAAAAGCAGCTATGAGCCTGTAGGATAGTTTAAAAAGGCGGGGTTTTCAACTTAAATGGTGAAACAATAATGTGTGCAGATGACATAATCTGCAGTGACAGCAGGGAACAGGTTGAGGAAATATCCATGAATGAATATTGATTTGCACTGCTGACTGTTTATTCACAGTACCAATTGTTTACATATACATTTGCAATACCGTACTTTAACTGTAATATGCAATTACCTTCCACTGCACTTTAATTTAAATAGCTTCTGCCCAAACTTTATTTATACATTTTATAGTAATAGCTAACTGTATATCATGCTCACAAATCTGCCTATAGTAATTGCCACCTGTACATATATTCATAGTACATGTAAACTCTGTTATAATAACAATCATCTGTATATTATGCTATTGTACATATCTGTAAAACTCTATTTATAGTAATATCCACCTGTATATTGTATTCGGTACATATCCAGCTGTAAATTTAGTTCACAATACTAGTTATCTATATATTATACTCATATGACAAATCTATCAGTAAAACTCTGTTTATAATAGTACCCATCTCTATATTTATTCAGTAAAAACCCATGTCCTGTACTTATGGAACCATTGTTTATCCTGCACTTGCTGCTATTGCACTTCTGGTTAGACCTAAACTGCATTTCGCTGCCTTGTACCAGTACCTGTGTAATGACAATAAAGTTGAATCTAATCTAATCTAAAAATAAATCTGGAGGGATGGGGTTTGCCCTGGAAAAGAGAGACGGTTAGCCGTAGCAAGAGAGAAATGTGTTAGAACGAGAAAGACCCAAGTGAGGTGGGGGGGGCAGAAATTAATAAAGTGGAGGATTTTCCGTACTTGGGGTCAAAGGTCCAGAGTAACGCCGAATGTGGAAAAGAGGTGAAGATGGTTTAGAAACAGTGGCACTGAGGGAGAGATTAGAGGCAGAGCTGGAGGTAGCAGAAATTAAAATGTTGAGGTTCTCTTTGTGAGTAATAAGGATGGATAGGATCAGAATTGACTATATCAAAAGGAAAGCTCATGTTAGATGTTGGAGATAAAGCCAGAGAAGCCAGACTGAGATGGTTTGAACATGTCCAGAGGGATAATGAGTACATCGGTAGCAGGATGCTGAGGCTGGAACTGCCAGGCAGTAGGCCGAGAGGGATGGAGTGAAGGAGGACATGAACGTGGTCTGTGTGGAAGAAGAACATTCAAAACAACAGGTTAGATGGAGGCAATGCGGCAACCTCTGAAAGGGAAAAGCCAATAGAAAAAGAAGGTGATCAGAAAAGTCTTTTAAGTTAAAATTCACATTTTTCATTAGAAATCTTCATTGACAAGCTGGAAATGTGTCGTATCCTAAAGTAAAAAAACATCCCTGCTTCTGGGAGTTTAGCTTAGCCTTGTGGCTATTTAAGCTACAGTTTATTTAAAAAGGCAAATTTAATATAAAATGAACTCATCTTAAACCTACAGTTATTAAAGCCTTTTGAAAGTGGAAACTTTGTGGTTGGAACATGTGCATTTATATGGAATCCTTCAGTCAGCAGATGTCATGGACAATTGAAGGTCCCTGGTTTTGAATTCCTGCAGGACGACGGCTCGGCTCACCTTCCTCAGCGATCCAGTGGCGTTCGCTGTGAATGCAGCTTCCCATCCACTGACTAAAACGCACATATAACGTGGCTTCAGTCAGAAGACCCGGGTAGCAATGAAACAGTTGCTATGTGTCTCCCTCCCAAATAAAGCAGCCGTTAAGGCCACTCGTTTGTTAGTGAACAGTGATAATTGGGTTCATGTTGCATGTTCGGCCAAACTTGATTCAGCGACTTTACCCTCCCAATTTATCAGACACCGTCGAAAAAGGGTTCCCTTATTTACATTCCACGCTCGGAATGTCTGGCCTGGATTTTCCACTGTTTGTGGGAAAATATCTCAGATGATCTCCAGCACTGCAGTTGTTATTATAGATGAAAGTGTCAATAATCATGTTTGTTTCATGTTGCAAATGTTCCAGGTGATGAAGAAAAATCACCCCCCCCCCCCCCCATCCCCACACACACACACACACCTGATTATATACCTGATGGAAAAAAGCAGACTGCTGGTGGGACTTTCATTGAATAAATGTGTTTTTTTTTTTTTGGTTATCTTGTGTCTTTTTGCAGATGGCTGTGTCGGTGCGGGGCCTCTACTTCATTATAACACTATTTTTAGGCAGTTTCTTTGGAAGCGTCGTCATGCTGGGTCCATTTCTGCCGCTCATGCTGTTATCTCCCGCTTGGTACCGCTGGATCACGGATCGAATCGTTGCTACCTGGCTCACCCTGCCTGTGGTGCGTACAGTCTGGCAACAACCTTACGTACACCTCCCGTTTTGATTAGCTTTTAATTAGTTATTAATTTAAGGAGAACAATTGCATTGCTTTATTTTTTTGTCTCCTCACATTCTCCCTCTCTCTCTCTCTCTCTCTTCTCGGTAGTCTTTGCTAGAGTTGGTGTTTGGGGTGAAGGTGGTGATCACAGGGGATGGCTTCATTCCTGGGGAGCGGAGTGTGATCATCATGAACCACCGCACCCGTCTGGACTGGATGTTCCTCTGGTGTTGCCTGCTCAGGTACAGCTACCTTCGCTTGGAAAAGATCTGCCTCAAGGCTGCTCTCAAGGCCGTGCCCGGCTTCGGTGTGTATGCAGTGGGTGATCTGCCCTTTCCCACACACACTCGCATACACAAACACCCTTTGGCACCCTTGCTCAACATGATCTCTCTGCTTTACATGGCATTTCCTGAAGATATGATTGCATAACAGCTTATGGTACAACATTAGGGTCTTGAGCCATTCATTATTTCTTCATTTCATTAAAGAGACAGACTTTTTGTAATAATTAAACTGCTCTGTAGCAATGTTTTCCTCACTTTATCATCAAATGATGACATGAGTATAATATAATATAAAAGTCTTTCAAAATTATTCATACCTTTGTCCTGATACTAATTTTAGTATGAGCTGCACTTTGTTTATTTTGATCAGAGGTTTCGCAAAAGCACAAAAAGTAGCTAAATTCACAAATTTTAAACCCGCTGTATAATATACAATATAATGCTGTTTTTTTGGCTTGTTGTTGAAAAAATTGTGTTTTATGCCCCATGAGACAGTTTATCCTATCAGCAAAATGTCCTAGCAGTTGGCAGATGCAGTACAAAGATTGACACAAATTGTGTCTTTTTGATAAAGTGTGATGAAAAGCTTAATGACACCTGATTAAATTGTCCATTTGCTGGTTGGTTGTATCCCAACAGTAGATAGAGCTGGTTCTTTGAGTTTAGGTAAAAGGTTGTGTGCAGCTCCTGCACTGAAAACAGGGGACAAAGGATAAATTAACACAATATAGGCAAACATGGGAAAAGCCCTTCTTTTTGTAAAATAATCATTTTAAGAAATAAAGTAGGGTCTTGCTTTTTGTATGTAAAATACAGTGCCTTACATAAGTATTTAAGGTGATCATTTTGCAGACCAATACAAACTACCACACAATTGTGAAGAAGGACATTTCGATGGTTTAAAATATTTTTCTGCTCCCAGAAATCTGCTCATTTGGATTCAGCTCCCTTAAATGTGATTTAACAAAAAAAAAAAAAACAAACAAAAAAAAAAAAACAGGGCAATTAATTGCCTTCAGACATTCAGTGTGTAATGTAGTCTCAGTATAAATCCAGCATTTCTTTGAAGGCATCAGAGGTTTGGTAGGGAACATCAGTGAACAGACGGCATCAACAAGGTAAAGAAACGGAGCAGAAGGGTCAGGGATAACATTGCGGAGAAGTTTCACACAGATTTTAAAGCATTTCATGCAAGTCCTGATCAGTCCGTCTTCTGAGAGAAGGAGCGTTGCACAAGCTCAAACCTGTCACAATGTGGCCGTCTCCCTAAACCGGCAGTCTGGGCGAGGGAAGCATTAATCAGAGAAGCAGTCGACTCTGAAAGAGCTGCAAAGAGCCACAGCTCAGGTGGGAGAACTGTACACTCCTCAAATCTAGCTTATTTCAAGCGGCACCGTGTAACTTTTAGCCACAATACAGGGTTCTCGCCAGCATTTTTTTTTTTCTGGCCTACATACTACGTGCGGTGCAAAACTACAATTTCTCAGCACCCTGAAAACTGCCTCTTCACTATGAAACATGGAGGTAGCAGCGTCATGCTTTTGTAACAGTAGTGACAGGAAAGCTGGTCAAAGATGATGGGAGGAAGGACGGACCAAACTCCAGAGGAATCGATGAAGACAAAATCCTGTTCCAGAGCGCCAAAGAGATGCGGCTGGTTCACATTCCAACAGGAGAGGAATATATCAAAGCATATTTATGTTTCAGAATGTCCTAGTCAAAGTCCATAGTTAAATTAAATTGAGAATCTGTTTAGTTTTTTAATTGCAATTAAGGGTTTACATAGTATTCTTTCAGGGAGGCTGAATACAAATGCAGGCCGCACTTTTCAGATATTTAAAAAAGAAATGGAATACCATGTATTCTTTTTCTTCCACTTTACAATTGTGTTACTTGTTTTGGTCTATAACATAAGATCCCACTTTAGTCTATAGTTGTAACATTATAAACTGTAGGCAAAAAGTGTCAGGGGTATGAATAATTCTGAAAGGTACTGTAAAAACAAAGATTGACAGCTCAAGGCTTTTGCACAGTGCTATATTTGTAGTAAATTAGATTTAGTCATAACTACAGAATCTTTATATTTGTGGTGTATTTTAATGTAGATGTACAGCAGACAAGTGTCTTTTCCAACAGATGTTTAAGATCAGACCATAGAAACTTCATCAAGACTTTAATTAGACAAGCTGCATTTCCACTTGCGGCGTGTTAACAAGCTTTACACGCCAGGTGTTTTTCTTTAGTGAGAAAGCTGACAACTTATCAGTTATGTGTGGAAAAACTTTGTGTACTTTTCAGGTTGGGCAATGCAGGTGGCCTGTTTTGTTTTCATCCAGCGTCGCTGGGAGATGGACAAGAAACATTTGGAAAACATGCTGGACTACTTCTGTGACATCAGAGAGCCCCTACAGCTTTTATTGTTCCCCGAGGGGACGGACCTCACAGGTGGGATGTAAACAATGCAGCTTATAGGGCGGCTTGCCTCTGTTGGAGTCGTCGGCCCTCCTAACGTGTAACATGCCAGCCTGGTTCCAGCTCTAGATGGTGGTCCTGCACTGACGCGGTTATGCAAGTACGGCTTTAAAGGCGTAAAACCAGCCCTAAATCCCGTAACTTATCCTCAACAATGTCATTACAACAACAGGCCTGCGGTCTCTCGGGCCAGGCGGGATTTGACTTTTTGCCTAAAGCCCCTTTGACATCACAGCTAAGCTAATCATAGCCCTGAGTCGCTGTCCTTAGGGCGGCTAAACCTCTCTACGCATCGCGTGATGAAGGAGCTCTGTCTGGTTGCATCATGACTGACCTGTTCATTTTGAGCCTTATGTATTGTTTTACATTTGTCCCCCCCCTCCCCCCCCCGTGTGTAATCATGTGCCTCCATGTCTGTGCAAAACCGTGCGTAAGCCTCTTAAATCTTAACGGCTTATTTCGACACATGAAACCTGGGTATGAACAGGTTCTATATTTGCACCTTAAGCAGAAATTGTGTTAATACTCCCTTAATAATTCATAACTAGCGGCTGACACACAGAGCTCCATCTGGGAGCATACGTTGAGGTTTATTTTTAGGCATGAAAGATCTACATGCCTCCATGTGCGGCCTGTAGAAGTTGTGATTTTTAATTTAAAACACCTGTATGAGTTAAAAATCACAGCTCTAGGAGTGCCAGGTGCTTTTATAAAGGAACCTGTGCAGTTTAGTTGGTTATCACATTCAGTGCCTTCTGAAGATATAAAAAAAAAATTACAACCCAAACTTATGCTTTTGAGGATTTTTTATGTGATAAACCAATACCAAGTGGAAAGAACATGACGCATGCGTTTATTTTTTTTGTTCACCGATGTTCTCTATTAAACAACGGAGGCCGGCACAGAGCAGCTGTATTTATACTGGGATTAAATTACACACAGGTGGACTCTATTCAACAAGTAGGGGGACAGCTGGAGGAAAATGTTTGGCCTACATGTGGAGGAATGTTAACTCTGAACACACTGTCCCCACTGAGAAACACGGCGACGGCAGCATCATGATGTGGGGACGCCTGTCCCCTTAAGGACAGCAAAACTAAACATACATCTGGAGCTGCAATACAGTGGTTTTGCTTGTGTTGCAAGAGGAAAGGATAATGTTGTAATAACTGAATAATATCTATTAAAGAAAACTATTACTTTTTTGCATCTAAAGATTAATGTGTAACATTAACCACTTTCTTTTTTTTTGTTAGTTTTTCTAATTTTTATGTTGTATGTTTCCTGCAGAGAACACACGAGCAAAGAGCGACGCGTTCGCTGCGCTGAACAACCTCCCAAAGATGGAATATGTGCTTCATCCCCGCTCCACCGGCTTCACCTTCATCGTGGACAGACTGAGAAAAGGTCAGGGTGATCCGCATCACCAGCGCTTGGCACGACGCGGCGTCTATATTCAACAGAGCGATCTGCTTTACTGTTAGCCTGCGGTCAGACGGCGGCCGCGTGCATTTATGCTGATTAACGTTTGCTCGCGTCGGAATAAGCAGGACACAAAGCCTGTCGTCACCGCGGAAGTCGCCCGTCAGCCAAACCAGCGGAGGATGACATGCTAGCGTGATGACTGTGGTTATTCCACGGACATTTATAGAACAACGCTCGTACCTATTATTATTTTAACTCCCAGGCTTGCACTTCATCCCACTGCCAGCCATCATCGCTCCCCTGAGATCCTCATGTTTCTGCGTTAGCTAATTCTGGCAGCCCCCCCCCCCCCCCTCCCTTCCCCGTAGGGAGCTCTTTAATACCACATCTGGCCCTTCTGTCTCACCCCCCCACTCTCCCCGTTTGCTGATTATGACACTAACTCTGCAAAGCAGGTGTTGTGATATCGTATGACTTGGCTAATTCTCCACCTCTGTCTCTGCACAGCTGACTGACATCATGCGCTCGTTGTCTTTGTCCAGCTCTACTGTTCCCGTCTCATATCTATTTTTACCTAAGCTGTGCAGGACCGGGCCGCTGCCAGGTGTCATCCCATTCATTTGATATGTAGTTTAGCCTTTCCTGCTTATAAGGGCACTGCAGATATGCGACGGTGTAGAAGTCGTCGCCGATGTGTATCAGCAGCATCTGGGGCTGATAAATCTCGAATTCACTTTTTTTTAAAACTACATACTTTTAAAAATCATTAGAGCTGCACTGGCAAGGCAAATCTGTTTGTATAGCACATTTCAGTACAGAGACAATATTAAAATATAGGGGGGAAAAAACTGAATAAAAGCAAGTAGGAATAAAATGTAGAAACAAAATAGAACATGGGAAAATGGAAACTAAAAGCAAACATTATAAACAGTTGGACTACAAACACTAATCAGTCTTTTCCTGGCTGATACCAACTTTTTTTTTTCCTTTTTTAGCACACATAAATGTATAAAAATGTGTTTTAGGCTCTGTTATGAAAGTAAATGTCTTGAATCAAGAAATGAAGGAATTCATTCATCAAAGCATAGATCGCTACCCTTTTGTCAGATTTTTATTAAATTCCTTAAAGCGGATGCTGTTGCTTGATGTATTAAAGAGCCAAAATGGTGGAAGTTGATAGTTTTGATGCGTCTGATGAATAGGCAAAACATTCAGATTTTAACACCTCTTTTTATGATCTTTTTTTTTTTTTTCCCCTCCATAGGAGACAACCTGGATGCGGTCCACGATATAACAGTGGCATACCCCAAGAACATCCCTCAGACAGAACGTCACCTCATTCTGGGGCAGTTCCCGCGCGAGATCCACTTTCACGTCCGCCGCTATCCGGTTTCTTCGCTCCCCTCTTCGTCTTCGGAGTTGGAGTCTTGGTGTCGAGCGCGGTGGGCTGAGAAGGAGATCCGTCTGCGGGACTTCTACTCGGGCCAGCCCCGGGCCTTCGACAGGGAAGGCGTAGCCCGAGTGCCGCCCTGTAAGTCGGAGATGCGAGTGGCTCTGATCAAAGCCGCCTCGCTGCTGTACTGGAGCAGCTTTATCGCGTTCTGCTTCACAGGCCTGTGGCTCTGGTCTTCGTTCAGGCTCTACGTCCTGGTTATGGTTGTAGTGTACACCGTCCAGCAGAAGCTGGCTGGAGGACTGGAGCTGCTGGAGTTGGCGTGCCATCAATACTGGAAGGCCAAGTGTGAGAAGGAAAAAGCGCCGGACAGGAAGACGCAGTAGGGAAGGGAAAAACTCTTTTAGCAGGGAAAACAAGTTTTTCCCCAATAACCAGCAAAGGCGTTTAAAGTAGATGGGTGGTGTTGACCTGGCGTGATCAGAAGCCTTTCTGCCTCGGAGAGCAACAAGTGCATCTTCAGGGTGCATGTCTGGCTTCAGTGGAGAGATTACCTTTCTGGCAAAGAATAAAAAGAGGAATGTTGAGTATAATTATCCTTGCTGGGTTCAAGGAATTCATCACATGTGATGTTCCGCTTGACCGATGTGCAGTCAGGGTGAGAAGAAAGTGCACCCTCTGTTAGTTGGAGAGTTTGAACCCCTCAAATGTTTTGACCTCCAGCAGAATCTAAAATGATTTGAATCTAACTTCAGGTGTAGAAAACCACAGACTCCAGCATGTCATCCCTAGTTTTAATGACAAAGCTGAGAATCTGAATGGGGTGTACTTTCTTTTCACCGTGACTGGATGTTACCAAATCTGCACAATCCTTGTTCATTATCGCTGTTGATGTGTTTTACCAGTTTTATGTCGTCTGTGTTTTAAACTGGGTTACTTAGGGTCTGTAATGAAACGCTGCGGTTGATATTTGTTATATTGCCATTTCTGCGTTTCGTTGTCTGCGGTGTTGCCATTGGGTTTTATCTCATGAATGGAGCTGAGTCACATTACAGGCCATCTGTGTTTGCGTACGTATGGCGACTTGAATCAAACCAACATTCAAAAAAAAGCACTTGTGATACAACTTATTCTCTATATAACAAGAAAAGCAATGGTTTAATTCCAGCAGAATCATATACATTTAAAGTTGTCAACATTTATTGGGTATACAGTTCCTTGCGGTCTTCATGCCATTTCAACCTTTTTTATTTCACATTACCTCAAATTTCAAGTAGGTAGGATTTATTTGTGAAAGACTAACAGAGTCGCACCCCGGGTTTAATTCATCCCTCCCAGTCTGTCTGCAAAGGCAGTGTGGGCTACATTTCATCACCTGTTTCCACCCACTGGGAGGGCGCCGGGCTGCTCTGGCCCACAGCAACCACACCTCTACCATTCAAAAGGTGGCACCAAACACACAGCAGATGAAAAAGAAACTCTTTCTGCTTTAGATCTGCTGCCCAACACCCAGATGAGGATGAATTGATTTCTCAAATCGCGTTTCTCTGAGTAGTGATGTGTGGTTTAAAAGGCCTCTGCTTGTTTGCGAGGTCCAAGCAGTTTGCTTATTTGCTACTTATCTTTTCAACTTTCCTCAAATTCATACTTGGTTTGCTATAAACCACTAAATTGTAGCTCTGTATAGTTCAGGTCGTTGTCCTGCTGGAAGGTAAGCCTCCGCCCCACTCAGGTTTTGTGCAGCTTCCAGCAGGATCTTCCAGAATTGCCCTGTATTTGGCTCCATCCATCTCCCCATCGACTGACCAGCTTCCCCTCAGCAGGATGCTGCCACCACCGTGTTTCACCAACAAGAGCTCCCTCCTTCCTCCCCGAGTGCTAACTAATAGTTGTCCGCGGGCCGACGCTCTCCTTGCCCGGCCCATCGTTGTAGAGAGACGGCAGTTCCTACGCAGGTGTGCCACACTCTTTCAGTTTGAAGACGATGGGTCGAAACTCAATGCCATGAAATGGTTAAAGCTCAGGATTTATAGCGAGAGTAAATGACATACAGGCTGTTGGTTGCATTGGGTTTTATTTACATGTATCCCAGAGACTTTGTGTTAGATATTGCTTTAAAAGCTGTCAAACCATATACCATTCATCCTCTTCATAAATATGCACTACTTTATGTTGGTCTGTCATATCAAATCCTAACACATTACGTTGTTGAACAGTACCAGGGGTATGAGTACTCTCACAAGGCACTGTAATTACCCTGTTAGACCACTATTAGCTCGTACAGGAGAGCCTGTAGAAGTCCTAATTGCTCTAGTAGGTTTTGCACTGAAAAGCCAAAGATTAGAAAAGGATAAATGACGCGAAGGAAAAACAAACCAAACAAAATGTGGTATTTCTTGTCTAGGAGGACGAGCCTCACAAAACGCAGGCCAAGCTGCAGCTCGCTCGTATTATCAAATCAACAATCCCCCGTCCCAGTGGTTGTAAAAGCGTAGGAGTTTTAAGCCCTTTCCCTGGGATTGAAGCGATGCCTTGTTCAGGCAGGTTCTGGGGTGGAGGAATGTCCTGTTGAGGCAACATTACCCCTCGACTTGCAGAGCGGCCCAGAGAACCAGACTTGGAGTGGAAAAACGGCCCTGAGGTCAGCCTAATCCAAAAAAGCCCCGCGATGCCCACCTTTGCATGTGTCCCTCTCCGCTGGACCGGCGTCGATGCGCCTGCTAAACCCAATTAGCGAGTGACAGCTGAGAAAGCTGCTGTATTTATGCCAAAAAAGGACTGAAACTAAAACCAGTTCGGAGCAAGTGCTTCATCCGCACTCGCCTTGTTTCACAGCGCGGGAGCAGCTCTCCTTAGGTAGCCGTTCATGGAAACGTCTGTGCAGCGTGTATCCACCATGCGACTGTCTTCTTTTATCTGGAGTTTTTTTATTTAAGCGCTAAAAAGGGTTGGTTCTATCACTGTGATGCAGCTGTGTTAGCAATTTTGTTATCCACACGTTTTATATGGTTGTATGGTATTTATATGGTTCTATATCTGTTTTAGTTTATACCTCCGAGCCAGGCTCGGTGTCCAAACATTTGTGTTATGTTGTCTGTTTTACAATTACATGCTGATGGTGGACTTCAAAGAAGTCCCTGTCCTCAGGAAAACAGCATGGACACCATGTAAAGGCAGTCCTCTAAAGAAAAAGAAATGTATCCCAATAAATCTACTCTATCACCTCATTAAAGCCTCCTGTCATTGCTTTTGTCTTGTTGAGCACCCGAGTTATCAAACAGATGCAGCTCAGTAAATTAGAACATCAGAGAAGAGAAGAGACTCGTCTGATTCTTTACACACAAAGACTGATACATTTCATGTGTTCATTATTGTAGGGTTATGGCTCACAGCCAATGAAAATCCCAAAATCAGCAAATCATCACTGACTGGAAACTTCACACTGGATGTCCATCAACCTTTCGTCCAGACCAGAGGTGGCTAAAAGGGCGACACACGGGGCCATTTCCGGCCCTCTAAATGACTGCAACCCCTGACCTCAGTTCCTGCTTGCAGGAACAGATGTAAACTTTAAAGATGCATACTTGGAAATTAAACCTTCCAAAAATTGGAAAACGTTGGCTACAACACAAGGAATCAATCTATTATTTACGGGGTTTTTTGCCTTCGTCTCAGTTTCATAGTAAATAGGATTCAACCTTCAACTTTTACTCTAAAGCAGATTTGGTCGCACACATTCATTAAACCTGTGTAAACACGGCACATTAAAAGAAGTGACCCATATGTGCTGAGCAGGGACTACATTTCTTTTTCTAAACTAAAATAGAAAAATATCCTAAATACATTAGGAAGCTATTGTTTGCACTTTCAGTAATACAATCATACAAGGATTTATAATGATTTATAGATCCGTCTTCTGCAGCAAAAAAATATATTTTTGTTTAATAAAATACTGCAACTTTTTTGGAGGGAAGATAAAAATTAAAAATATCCCTATAAAACATATTTTTAATCTAATTTTTGAAACATTTTACCTAATATAATGGGTTTTTTTTTTGGAAACCTATGTTCTAAATCTTTTTGTCTGAAGAAAACATCAAATGTACTTTCATCTAAATAAGTGTGGCCGTACCACCATAGTGCTCCACTTGATTTATACATGCAAATAGCTTTATTATAACTTATGCAGGGCATATTTCATGTTATATGGACACTACAATAAGAAAGTAGCAGAGAGAAAAAAGGTGAAAGAAAGAGGAGATAAAAGTAAGAGAATGATGGCACACCAGTCTAAATAATAAAATTGCCACTGTGCAACAGTGCACTTTTTCTGTTTTGTTTGTTTGTTTGTTTTGCTCCTTAGCATTCCAAGAAGCTTGAACCTTGTTTCTGGCTAAGGAATGGCTTAACACAAAGGACTGACGGAGAATCTGCCTCAAACATTTTAATGGGCTTAGCTTCACAATTGCTTATTCACCTTGTTCTGCTAGTTTTTTTTCCTTCCACTAAACTTCCCATTACTGTGACTGTATACAGCACTCTGGGGCGACCCAGCTTCTGTAGCAACAACCTTTAGTGGCTTATCCTACTTGTGGAGGGTCTCAACTTGTGTTGTGAAGCCCATAGCATTTGTGTTTTCACTGTGTGTGAGCAGAGATCTTCAAATTTGACAGCAAAAAAAAAAAAAAAAAAAAAAAAACACCTATACATCACCCTGTGCAATAAATCCATGTTATACATGAGTTTTAAAATCTGAAGTGAGTGACTGAAATCCTTACAGCTCTTCATGTTGGGAGACATTTCCATTTTGATCAGCTGCAGGCTACCCCGGAGCCCTTTCAGTCTAAAACGCACCGTAAAAGCAGCAAATGAGTCAACAAGACCTTGAACGTTCACATTACACAACACTAGGACCACTGTTTGCCATGTCCGCTTTGCACACACACACACACACACACACACACACACACACACACACACACACACACACACAAAGTCATGCATCTACTATAGACAACCAGAAAGGTCAGGAGCTTTGAAGGTGAAGTGCAGTCACCATAGTAACACATGTTGACTCCCCTCGTCTCCCGGCAACTGGATGTAGGATGATGTCAATGGAAAGCATGCTATTTTCTACTGGTGAAAGAAGTGATGTCACTTTCTTTTGTGTGCGCGAGGAGAGAGGTGGAAAAGAGAAGTTTGTTCTCTAATCTGAGCGGTGTCGGTAACATTCCACAAAGCAGGAGAAACAAAAGCTAAATGAACTCAGGACGGTGAATCATGAGCCAATTAAGGTGGCAATCATGCCCGAGCTTCCTTGTTCTTCCCCTCCTACAGTTCTTCAGCTTCTCAATATAACTTCATATTTCTTCTGGAAGTGGGTGGAAGGAAGACGGATGGATGATGCACCCAGACCCCCCCCCCCCCCCCCCCCCCCCCCCCCCTCCTTCTGCGTCACTCCTCTTATAGGTTATATTTTTATGGACACGTATTCAGATTTGAAATCACGGATACGGGTGAGGTCGGCATTTTTGAGAGATCATTTTTAGAATTCCTTACATCTCATTAAGAGTCCTGAAAATGAAGTTTAACAAGCGTGTGGTTTCCTCCTGAGCCGCATCTCTCTCTCCAATTATATGCAGACAGACAAGATCGACGAGGCAAGGTTGGGTACAATTTTCCCACCAGATGACTCTCTCTGCAAACACCTGAGGTCACACAGAGAAAACACCCAAAGCTAACTTTAGATCAAATACTATGATACTACAGGCTTCTCTGGAAAAGATTGCCTCCCTTTTCCAATCCGGGCATAAATGGCATTCAAATGACAGTATGGCTGAGTCATAAATCCATCAATATTCTCAATCCATAAATGCCCCCCAATCCCTAAGAGAGAGGAGAGCAAAAAACAAACAAAAAAAAAAAAAAACTAAAACTTCTTATGAAAGTTGAAGTTCTGGATGAGTGTGAGGAGCCACTGCAGAAAAGGAGACCTGTTGTTGTTGATCCCCCCCCCCAAGTGACACAGTCACACACACACACACACACAAAGCTCCCAGCAGCAGCATCACAGCTATAAATAACTCCACGGCAGCACTGCAATATTAGTGGGTGGATTAGTCTTCATTTCCATTTTAGAAACCAGAAGCAGTCAAAGCTGTTTTTGTTCTTTTTGGCGAAGATGATGTACACTGAGTGCTGCATGGTTTGGGATTAACTTCATTTTTATCCTTTTGCTTATTTTTTTTTTTTTTTTTTAAACCATCACTATCTCTTTTCCAGCTCCAGCACTGACTGTTACCTTAGTTCTGACTGATTCCTGAGCTCATTTCTCCACGCAGTGCCACCGGCAGCTTGTGTTTCAGGGGCGCAGTGAAACATGTCAGCTCCTGCCGAGCAGGTTAGCGTCAGAAGCAGCCGCATCAGCAGCGTTTTCCAGCTGAGGACGTCCAGGAGGGAGCTTTTCCCTCGGTGTTCTGCTGCCACCTGCAGGTCTACACGTAACGCTGCAGTCGCGTTTCCGTCCTTCATGAACGCCAAAAAAACGTCCGTGCCGACACGGAGCGCCTGTTCTTAGCCAACCAGTGAGACTCAATGGTCTCTGTTGAGCAAGAAAAGAAGGACGCCAACTCAGCAAGAAGTAAGAGAATGATGCAGATCAAGAACAT
Source organism: Fundulus heteroclitus (assembly GCF_011125445.2). Lineage (NCBI taxonomy): Eukaryota > Metazoa > Chordata > Actinopteri > Cyprinodontiformes > Fundulidae > Fundulus > Fundulus heteroclitus. The sequence continues at coordinate 19,052,377 of NC_046379.1, forward strand.
ATAAACAGATTAAATCAGGTAGAATGGGAATAAAACGCAACACCTGAACAGCAGAATAGTGCTGCAACTCTGGAACCCAGCTCAGGTTTCTACATAAATCTGTGTTTTACTTTGCAGAAATGATCTCTAGCACCACGCTGTGGGACCAGCTAAACCTTAAGGGATCTAACTTTTGAATTCTTGGCTATTTAGGTAACATTTTATTATAACGCACATGTATGGTGTCGGTCACAGCTTTATATACACCTATAAAGGTTGTTCATTTGGGGTATTCAATTGCGCCTTGCTTATTTCAGAATGGAATGATCATACCACTTCAATTATCTTTTTTAAAAACACAATTTACTCTGAATTTTCTCTCTAGATTATGCGTACAACCCCGCCAATATCTGGTTCAGTGTTATTTAACAAGCTGCACTTCAACCACGTGCTTCATAGGCTTCTGGTATAATATTTGCTAATGATTGATAATTCTTATCAAAAATTGGTTGATTTTATTTCAAGTGGCTGTTTTTTTTTTTTTTTTGGCATGCGTAGTCAGTACGTTTTAGAAAGACTTGGTCAGCAGTTGGTCATTCCAGAAGCTCAGTTTTGGCCCGCTTTATTCTCACCGAAACCAGGTTTGATGTGTGTGTGTCGGACATCATTGTCCCCATTGGAACGCCCAGTTTCAAGTTTCAACCAACCTGTTGGTTTGTGGTGAAGCTGCAGAATGTCAAGCATTTCCCGTCTACGTTATTTCCTCCACTTTGAGCAGATAGATACTAGTACAGGCAGCAAATGGCCCCACAGCATGATGGTGCCACCACCATACTTAACTCTTAGTACGGGGTTCTTAGGTTCGAAAGCTTCGCCTCGACTTTTCCAAGCATGTTTCTTGTTACTGTGTCTACACAGCTCTGTCTTTGAATTGTCTCACCTGAGTAGTGGACAGCATTCCTGCCTTTTCCAGTTAATCCCAGGCTTGAACTGGGGTGACGATTGGCTCATTCCTGAATAGAGCAGCAATGTCTAAAGACACCATTGCAGTTTCAGTACGGAAGACGTCACAATTGTAAAGGACTGCTTGGATGCCACCATGCTTGTGGTGCCATGCATTGAAACTCTGCTTGCCAATTTCAAACTTGACAATTGAACGGCCTTTCGCTGTCTTCTATCTTCACATCTTACATTGTGCTTTGTCACTGAGACATTAAAGCACAATGAGCGACGATGGTAAAGATAGAGAAGAGAGAAAAAAAATTCACTGTAATGGATCTTCTTGTTTTACTATATCAGAATTTGAATGTGCTCCTAATATCATGCAGCGACATCTCTGAGCCTTACAACTAATTTCCGTCCCTTTTTATGTTGAAACTTGGACACACATGGGTGTTTCAAGGAGACAACGATCCCAAACACACATCCAGCCTGTTTCTGGAACAGAAAATGCAGGACATTAAGCCTATTGAAACCCTGTTGAAAATTCAAACGCTATGTTTTAAAGGCAGCAATAGGAAGGTGAGCAGCTTAAATTTGCTCTATAATTGCTGGCATAAAGCGAGGTCAATGGCTTTGAAAAGCACAAAGTTCAGCTGGAACTCTCTATGGGTTTTTAAATCATTAGTGGGAGGGGGGGGGGTGTACAGTCACATTCAGTTAATTAGAACATGGGTTCCAATGAGGCTCATTTGTCAGATTAAAAGTAGCCTTTCAAAATAACCTTTAAGCAAGTATTAACCATACTTTTCATTAACTCCAAATTTATGTATTAAGAAAAATGATTTAATCCGTTTGATGTAATATTCTAATCTTAAATTTTATTTTCCTTATATGCAGGCAAAAAGTAAATAAAAATAATCGTTGACAGAAATAAAGGTTTGAAAACATCATTCTGTGCATAATTCATCTAAATAATGTGTTTACCTTAGTTAACTGAAAGAAATTAAGTTTTTGATAATATTCCAGTTTATTGTATATCTGAGCGACTATGTGTAATTCTGAACATGTGTGAATTAGAAGAAAAAAAAACATCAATGCTTTCAAAGTCGTGCACCAGATTTGTAGTACTTCAAATGTATTTTTTGTTTTGTGTTCAAAGAAAATCATTAAAAGGTCCAAAATGAACTTGACAATCATGCAGATGAGCATATGTACACTTCCAGCCGGCACCGTATCACAACAGAGCCCAAAATAGTCGAACAAGATGTCATAAAAATTGGGTTTTTTTGTTTCCCACCCCACCTTACATTTTGATTATAAAAACAGAGACTGTGGTCCGGTCTAAAAATAAGGGCTAAGTACCCTGTTAATGCTCGCCTGGCTTTTGGTTTTATGAAACAAGTCATTTGATGACAACATACGCCCCAGGCGGCAGATTACATAAAGAGCGGGGTCACCGTGCTGAAGGCGGCGTCTGCAGAGAGCTTGTGTTTAGATGCAAGAGCCTAATGTGCCGTGTTTTGATGGAATAGCTTGGAGTTACAGCTACTCTCAGACGTCACTTGTCATCTTAAAATGCAGTACTTTTAAACAATAGAGCCTTATGCGGAACACAGACAGGCCCGGAATCCATGGCCGCAGCCAGGACACGTCCACCGCTCTCACAAACCTGAGCGACTTTTTGTACACGTCAAGAACGCCGCCTGGATCGAACCATATGCACCACTGAAAGAAAGCGCTGAAATGCTTAAAACGTGACATCGTTCCGTGCGGTCCTCACTGTATCGTTTTGGATGAGAACAGAGATTTTTCAAACACTATTGCGAAGCTAGGAGGAAAAAAACGCAACCGATACGGAATAAAACAGCCATGTCGGCATTTTGAACGCGTTCTCCGTGTTAACCGGCGACGGTTCCGCAGCACGACACCGGAGCACAAATACCACAAGACTGGGAAGCAGAGGGATGCGTCGGTCGGCTCGTTTTACAGTGCTCTGTGGAGAGAGAGAGAGAGAGAGAGAGCTGGTCGGTCTGGATCACTTCCGCTTATCTCCATAAGCAGGAACAGCCGGGCGATGTCCATGTGTCGTTCACCAATTCAGCCGGCGTGAGAGTGCGTTGAATGTAAACTCGGTGACCATGCGTATACAGCTGAGTGAAGGGACGCCTCATTTTACAGCTGTGGTGAGGGACTTTGGGAACATTTTGAGCACAGGGTTGTTGTTTTTTTAATTGCCGGAGGTCTACGGTCAAACGCCAGAGACGAGATCGGACAGTGGAGCGGAGGTCAAAGCCTCGCAGGCCGTTGAGTCTGCAGGTGGTGATGATGTGCAGCCAGGAGGCAAAAAGGGGAAAGAGGAGAGGAGCGGGAGGGCGCGAGCAGGTGCCAGAGCTCAGGAGTTGTCTGACGGGACGTGCTCCTCGAAGCCCTCGCTCTCTCTAACCAGCGCCCTCTCCAGGATGACGCGGCCCTCTTTGTACCGCTGGCTGTCCTCGGTGGCAAACTCGTAGATCCAGCCCAGCTTGCTGTTGCAGTTCTTGCAGCTGACGTCGCGCACCATGTGCCTGCCGGTGAGCATCACTCTGTCCTGAACTTCGCTGTACTGCAGGTTCACCACCTGTGGAGGCGATACACAGGCGTTGTGGATGTGGCTCTGAAGCACTCAATGAGATTCTGATTACAGCTCTGATGACATGTAATGCTAAGCTTTTAATGATACACATGCTGAAAATACAAGATATAATCAAATAAAGTGGCGGACAAGTTAATTACTGCCCTTCCAATGATCAAACATCATCAGGTTGATTTGATTTTAGGCAAAGTTAAAGAATTTGGTCGTTTTTCTGCGTCCTCGTCGTTTCATCCACTTTGTGGAAAGCATGTTTGAGAGCCAGTCCTTAGTATTTTGGGTTTAAATCTCAAACCTTGCCTCTTCCAAATATTCTTCTGGTCATTTTGGCCCAATATCCCAATCTTTCTCATGTCCAATGATAATGGCCATGATCATGCAAACCAATTTCCCTTCATCTAGGTGTGATCATTTGGACACAATGATAGAAAGTTGGGTTTATTTGGCTTTTACAACTGGTTAAGAAACACAAACGGGTGTTAAACATAGTTTCGGAATGAATAAAGCATGTTAAAGTTAAGCTTCAGAAATGGTCCAGATCTCAACCCTACTTAAAGTCAGGTCTCTGCCAGGAAATTAACTAATTTGAATGAGCTCTCCCGTTTCTGAGGAGAACATAGGCCAAATATCCAGCCAAACTATCCAGAAGCTTATATAAAGTGTATACCTCCTCTGGAATTGGGTAAGGAACATTTAACCCAGTATTTAGGAAGAGGTATGCATAATTCTGAGCATACAAGTTCGAAAAAAATACAACATAAATCAAAACATTTCCACCAACTTCCTTTCTTAAGAACATAATTGAAGGTGTACATTGTATTGTGAGCGCACTCCGATAAAAGAGCAGTTCAAGTTAATAACTGAAAGCCTCAAAATGAACCAGAAATTCAGAGTTGATAAATGCACGTAGACCTGTGGATCTGTGTGTGCGTGTCTTCACAGTCAGTGTCGGCGTACCTTATTGAAGAGGAAAGCTCTTCCCGTGGCTCCTGTGAAGCGTGTGGAGATGAGCTCAGATCGATTCGTCAGGATGGTGTCGCAGTTGGCACAAGAGAAGAGGCGCGTCCCGCCAATGTGATCCAAGAAGATGCGTCCCATTTTCTGATCCCTGGAGGTACAGGACTGTCAACGCTACCTGGGGAAAAGGTCTACAGTCAACTACTGAAGACTAAACAAATTGCCTTTTTAGGGCTGGACGATAATTCAATAACAATGCTTGTCGATCGATAGACGTATACCAATGACAGAACAAAAGGGTCAATAAAAAGTTCAATAGAACAACAGTTTTCCTTCCTTTTGCATTCTAGCCATGTAAGTTAATATTACAGTCATTACATCCTTCCAACCAATCAGAAACACAGACCCAGGAAAGCTCCGCCTCCTTCTAAGAGTTCAGAGGGTACGCATTCTTTTTTCTTTTTTAAAAACTTTTAGTCTTGGTAAAAATTTGGTTCAATAAAGGGTTGAGTTTGAATTCAGTGTTTGTGTGTTCTGTATGTAAAAATAGGTCACTAAGCAACAGCATGAAATGGCCAGGGCTGCACTTAAAATATATGTTTTGAATTTGTTGATAATTATCGATATCGATCAATATGATTTCTACTTCTTCGATATGCTTTATTTCTATATCGTCCAGCCCTATGTCTCTTGACTATAAACACTATAGAGAAAAAAACATCTTTAATAAAATGTTTGGGATGAGCAAAAAGGCAATGTTTGTAGCAAAGGTGCACAGCACTTCGAATCACTGATGTCAATAAGAAAAATGTTCAAAAATAAATTAACTTGAGAGATTTTACTCTTTTAATGTTATTTATCTCCATAATTCATCATTCTCCCAGGGGAAAGATAATGAAAGATGATAGTTTAGCACAAAGTAATCCTGAAACTAATTTGACAGATTAATTTGACAGTTTGGGTAATAAATGATGATGATGATGATGATGATGATGATGATGATGATGATTTTTATTTTCCTGTCTGACCACTGGCAGCCCTCCTGCATGAAAATTAGAATTTGTATTGTAGATATATTCATTCATCTTCTCCCAACGCGATTCATGAACATCCAGTATAGAGAATTCCCACAATGCATCACAGACCTGTTATTGTGTCTTTACCTTGAAAGACCTCCAGTTTCAAGATGTAAGACTATTTTACAGTTTATACCACTTTGTTGTGAAGATATTCCTACTGCCAAACAAATAAATCCACACTGACTGCCAATTTTCAAGTATTTCTGTTGTGATTTTAATCTTGTACTCTGGCTTTATGTCAATACTTACGCTTCAGAATAAAAAAAAAAGTGCAACAAATTTAAATGCATTGAAATTTATAACACCTAAGACAAAAGAAGTATGTGCAAAAGGAGTAAAAAGGCTGACCTATTTCGGATTATATAGGGAAAATGCTTTAAGAAAATAAATTTATATGATTCATAAAAATACTCGTTATTAATACACTGACACTGAATTGCTGTCAAGCCTCTTTTTTTTTTGGAAAATTATTAATTTAAAGAGGCTCACTTCCTTCATAGAAATACAAATTATCAATAATATATTACGGCTGACCTACTTTGGATTTATTTATTTAAATGTTTTATTGTATTAGGTTTTTTTTGTGTGTGTGTGCAAACCATCAAGAAGGAAGTTGTTTCTAAAAAAAAAAAAAAAAAAAAAAAAAAAAGAGAAAGAAAACAGCCTAAATACCCTTACCATTCACTCTTTGTTTCAGATCTCGTCCATGTTCTCGGCCAGCTCGTTATGAACGATGATGGCCGCAGACGGCAGCGCAGACATAAAACATTCTCACTAAAACAAACCTAGAATAAAGCCTTGCTTTAAAGCCGCCGCTTTACAGAACATGTTTCGACTGACTGGGACAGCAGAGAAACACGACGCTCGTTTTTCTCGGCGAGGTTTGACGCCTTGTAGCGCAAAGGTTTTCAAAAAGGAAAAGAAAAAAAAGTCAGTGGAAACAAACATCAGGCTAACAGCTCCAGCTAGCAGCGACAGCAGGCTAGGAGCGGAACACACAGCAACAACAAACGGATATTTCAGCTTCGCTCGACATAAAATCTTCGTACCTTTTTTAAAAATCCGCTTTCAGGGACACTGACTTGCTCCCGCGATGGTGACACCGGTGTTTAAACGGTACTTTGCGCGCAGGAGTTTTGTTTCTGTCGTCGTCGTCGTGGCTTTGTTTTTCTTTCTCAGCTGTTCCTGTCCGCGTTCCGCTCTCAGACAGTATCAACATCCGGTTAGGGGCAGGAGGCTGCTGCCGCTGCGGCGTGGTGTTTCTCCTGTCCGCCGCCAGGGGTCGCCAGAAACGCAAACGACCACAACGAAACAAGGAAGCGCAAACACAACAATAAAACACCCCTCAAAGTGAAATAATGACAAAAATGTGTCAAAAAGGGAATTCAGAGCTCGGAATTGTTCAGAGACCGCATAGGATCCCTAAGCAGAATAGTATTTTACCAAGGTCATCAAATAAATACTTCATATTTATTTAAACGGACCCTTTCACAGTATACATTTGCATTGGTTACATTAGTATCTTCCTATTTTCTGACAAATAAATAGCAGGTTATTACAGTACAAGTTTTTCTATCTGAGTCACTCGCTTAGTTTTTGCTGTATTGTCCTATGTGAACATTTTCAGTACAGACAAGATGGAGTTGGGAAGGAGTCTCCAAGTTAATATAGTTATGCTTACAGGCAACCTTAGAAAGTTGGCAATTATTTACAGTTATGGAAAAAACAGACGTAAGTAGCAGCAAATGTCCAACTAACTTAAACTTGATTTTCAGTTAAAATGGGACTGTTGCAAAACTAGTTTGTGAGAAGCGCTGGGCCTCTCCTGCCACCCTGAGAATGACAGGACATGATGGAATGGAGACATCCAGAAATCGTACTGAAAGGTTTTCCATTGGAGTTGTGAAGGTAGTCATTGAGTTTTGAAACCTTTTTGCAAGTTGGGAGAGGTAATGAGAGGGAGGCTAACACCACAAAGGGCCAGAAGAAGAAGAAAGTTTGTTTGTGTTAAGTTTTGATGCACCATAACACAACTGGCTTTTTTCTGCTGGATGATAAATTGATATCACTGGAGTGATTATTTAAAGTCCATCTAAGGGCAAGTTTCATAAAGTTTACTGCAATCTAATCACATCTCCCAACATTTCCAAAAATAAACTCCAGTCGGTTTTATGTGATTATAAAAGCAAGGCGGAATAGATGTGCATCAGCATGAATTATATAATCACCTGTTAAGTGTCCATTCAGAGAGGCATCAGTACAACACTGATTTTAAAAGGAAAGCATAAAATTGCATTGATATAACAATAGTTTGCAACAAACAGGGCAAATTCTAATTAAGTAGGAGGTTCATTAAGGTTAAGTAAGCCTCAAATACTTTTTACCCCCAGTGTTTCCCACTGTTCAGCTCCATCCATCTTCTCATCAGCTCTGGAAAGCTTCCCTGTTTCTGCTGAAGGATAGCATCCCCAGAGCATGATGCCGCCACTCCCATTTTCGGTGGTGAGAATGGGAATTTCACAGGAGCATCTCAGAGTTGCACACATAAATGGGATCTGTTTACTAAACAATCGACTTCCTAAAAGCTCGTGGCTGCACGGGATTTATTTTGGGGTATCAGAGGAAAGGAAACTGAAGACAAATCCCCACCACACCTTTCATAGATGTATATTTTTTTTAAAACCACTTACCCTTTACCTTTTATTTCATATTTCACTTCTTGGTGAAGGTCTATCACATATAACCCAAATGAGGTTTGTCGTTATAATGTGACAGGATGTGGAAAAATTCAGAGGGTGGGAATACGTTAACAAAGCACTATATCCTGCGTCTGAAAACAATGAGTGGCTAAAAGTTTTACTTCCGCTGAAAGTGTTCAGTCTAACTCGTGTTTATCCTGATAAACCAAGTCAATACGTAGGATTCAACATCGTGATAATTGTTATATGACATCTAATTAAGCTTTCAAATTCGCCCTTTTTTTTTTTATTCGTCTTTTCCCGGTCGTTAAAAACCTCGCCCTCCTGAGAGCCTTTGCCATCTCCACACCCTCCGCAGGTGGAGTGTACTCTTACAGTGTGTGAAATCTTTCAGTCATTCTTCGTCTGAAGCTGAGCAGGAGAGAGAGAGAAAAAAAACACAGACAGCTCTCAATGTGCACGGCATCTCTCTGCTTCATGGCCAGAGCTGGCCTCCTGATCCTGGCAATCCTCCATGGATTCTGCCATTTGTTCACAGGTAAAGAACCTAGTTTTCCTACTGAAGTACAGCTCTAAATTTGGACACAGTATATGGCTCTCTAAATGCAATGTAGAGTGTTATTCACAAGATCTGGTAACTAAATAGCCAAGCTGCTCTTTACGAGCTCTTCAGGTGGGGACTTTTACTATTTTTGCTGATGTGCTTCAGCACTTTCAGACTGTTGGAGTTACAATTTTACATCCGCAATCATTACTGCTTTAACCATTGTTTTATTGACGTTGTCTGACATCACGCCTTAGAAGATTAGTGTAACTTTACAGATTCTTTCTTATCTGAAAATAAATGTCTCATGACCTTTACCAAAACCCATCTGCGCACAAAGAGAGTTCAGCTTATACAAGAGCATCAACACGAAATTATACAGGATTTAGTATCACCTTCGTTTTTGTTAATGTATAAAACAGGGATTTGTACTTCTTTCTTTCTGCCAATAAAGTGATCATCTTTGCCCCCTTGTCACATGCAGTTAGTGCCGGTGTTTATCTGCAAGAAAATGGACTTCCAACACATAAATCAAAGGAGGTACTGTAATTTCTCACTTTCAGTCTAAAATGCATGTAGTACTTTGTCTGATCATGCACTGCATAACTTATGGATTTAACAAACACCATGAATGTTTTGCCTCACTGTCTACTGCGCTGCAGACACAAAGTTTCATGCCAGCGCTTTGCTCGCCAGTGACTGCCCGGCTGTCCCCATCGCCATCAGGTAACGCTACGTCAGTTGTCAATAAGCAGGTGTAACCATTTTCAGCCAGAGATATATTGTACAGGAGTTAACATTGGCTTTTTGATAAAGTTATGACAGTTCTGATGTTTTTTCCCCCCCTCATCATTAGTTCATGCCCTCACACCAGCTGATATCACAGCACTTCACACACTGGGGATGCCTCTGTCCAACAGGTACAAAGCCTGCACCAACACACGCATACAGGCTTGAAGCAATAGTGCTTTAGCTGTTTTAGCTGTAGTGTCAGAAAAGTAAAATCGGAGACCTTAAGGTGTAGTTTTAGGGATTTACTCACTTATTTTTATTACAAGAAACAAAAAGAAGTCTAGTTAATTATGGCTCTTAAAAAAGTTGAACAGAACTAATTTAGAGCAGAAACCTTCAAGGATTTACCCAGCTTATTTCTTATTATTATCAGAAACAATTAGTGGTGAAACATGACTAATGTTGCTGTGCACTTCTGGCCAGCTGGCTGAAAGAAGGCTACACACTGGTTCTTCATTTACAGGAGAAATATATATATAATATATAATAATATATATAATATATATAAGGAAATATATATAGTCACAAAAAATAAAAAAAATAACATAAAAGAATTGCAGCCACTCATTATGTGCAAACAGACATGCCACCGCATGTTACTTCTATTATGGTGAAGATGTTTTAAAAACATCTTCAACCAGAGCTGATGGTCCAACTACTTAACCAGCTAATTTCAGCTTGTTCAGACAATGAGGTGTAATGTTCTACGCAATAATCCTGTCTGCTTGAATAATATTCCTAAATTTAGGACCTTTTTATTCTATAGTTTTGTGTTAGTCTATGTTATAAAGTAAATATAGAAACAAATGAATATCTTAGATAACATTAGGATTTTAATAGGTAACACAATAAATATGATTTTATGTCTGTATGATTTGATTGAATTTGACTTTTGTAAAGTGCCTTGAGATGACATGTTGTGAATTGGTGCTATATAAATAAAATTGAATTGAATAATTGTAAGTAAAAGTAAAAGCAATTAGAGCTTAGAACATGTTTTATATGTGTATTTTAAATGTATTGTGAAACTGTAGTATTTATACTTGAGGTCATTGCACTGAGAATCTCATAATAGATCATGCTTTAGTCTTTTTAATGACCTCTTGAATATGATTCCAGTTTCTTATATATTGCCTTTTTTTTATTTATTAGGAATGAAGCTTCCAGAGTTGTCAGTAGGCTGAGAGGTAAGCTTGGACTCGAGTGGACATAAATCAAAACAAGGCTCTCTGCCTTGACCCTCTTTGGATTATGTATTAGAAAGTGTTTCCCTCAAGGCTGTCAGAAAGTTCATATCAAGTGTAGATCATATCACAGCAATGGTCTGATTAGGATGAACTTTGAAGAAAGAGCTATTGCTTCAATAACCACGCAGTGAAATGAGCTTATCTATAATGGTGCGATAGCCGGCCATAAACACAGAACAGTGACCAGCAGGGAACCTAACAATGAACACAACATCGCTACAGGACTGAAACCTGTCTCATGAAACCTTATGATGTGCTCAATCTGCTGTGTCATGCCGGCCCTTTATTGAATGTGGGCTCTGTGTTTGTACAGAGTTGTTGTCCATGTTTAATCCCGAGGTGGTCCATCACCGTGGGGATCAGACCTCCTTGCAGCACAGGTAACGTGCATAAATCAACCATTTAAATGCTTTCTATGTAAAAAGAAATTGTATTATTTCTCCCTCATTTGTGGAGGTAATGTGTTGCAGGAGTTTATTACAGGAGGTCGAAGACCTGTCCTCCTCCCTTTCAAATCAGGTATAATTAGGCGATTCACATCGGCTTTCATGAGTTTTAAACGTTTAATTTCTTCGCAATAAATCGAACCCCACTGATGTCCTAGGAGGTGACAGACTGGCATATAGTGCTGCTGTTCGTCCCTGCCGATTTCACAGGCGCCTGTTCACCAGATGTGAGGTTCCTTGTACAAAAAAAATTAAAATATGTTTTAACCTTAAATGGTGTGTTTCTGAATGATGTCTTTGTTTGTTTGCATTACAGGTCATTGCCAACGTTGAAACGGCAGTGCAGGAAGTGGACGCAGCTCTGAAGATGCTGCAGAAGCAGGTGTGACATTGATGTTCTAGATAACATTTTGGTCTACCAGAAAAACAGCCAGAAAGTCAGTAGCAATAACTGTAACGTTAACTGTGCTGGTTGTGTGTTCCCAGTTGCCTCGCACCTTAGTCCATGTGGTGGTCTGGAGTGATCATAAACGGGACGATAAGTGAGTGTTTGAGGAAAATCAAGGTTAAAAGTAATTATTCCTTGCTGATTGATACACATGGGCGGAGTATGTTAGTGATACGCAGGACTTTGCAAAAGTATTACTTGTATTACAACCAAGAACCACAATGCATTGGATTCGGATTTTATGTGATAGACCAACACAATGTAACACAAAAATATCAAGTGGAAGGAAAATGCTGCATGGTTTTCAACACTTTTTACAATTTAAAAAATAAAAATAAAAATCTTGCTTGTTTGTACTCAGACCCGTTTAATCTGACACCCCCGAACAAGAGGTGGAAGGTGCTGAGGTCGTTGAACCTTTTGGCCAATATTTTAAGTGCAGCAGAAAGCCAACACAAAAACAGTGGTGGCAGCATCAAGCTGTGGCTTTCTTTTTCATCAAGAAGAACAAAAACTAATGAGAGTTTTAATGGTTAAATAGATGGGGCTAAATATACTAGAGGACACCAGCACAGCAACAACACAAGCCAGCATTTACTTAAGGGGCCCGTATTGATGGGAAATAGGCTGAAAATGGGCCCCACATGTTAACTAATGGCTGCTTGTTAATGAAGAAATAAATTGTGACGGTTTCCCATTTTAAGTTTCATAGATGTTGAGTATAGGAAGAATAGACATGAATTTTCAGTCTCTAGATGTTCGGTGCTGGCGGACACAGCCCAGAAAGCTGGTAAACATACCCCAGCAGACTCGCAGGGTTGACAAATCTACCCAACACTTCAGATGTCTATGTGTAAAACATTGTGAATCCATGCATAATTTGTCTTTGACTCCACAACGATGTGTGTTGATCTATCAAGCAAATCTAACAAAACACACATTTGTGTTTATACGTGACCAAATGTGACAAGCTTTAGGAGGTGTGAAGGTTTGTACAATGTACTGTAAGCCTTTAAAGTGCAAAAGACCATTAAAGTTGATTGTTGTGCTTTAGGTGGACATGTGCAGGAGCAGGTGTGAACCCAGGTCTACATAAAGCGCTCCAACTGAAAGCCCTGCAGGTACAGCACTGATCAATACCTTCGCATCCATGTGTCAGAGCTACTTTCATACTAGCGTGCTTGATCCGCTTTCAGGACTCTTTGAGTGATCTTTTGAGAAATCCAGCCCAGTACAGCAGAGGTGAAGACTTCGCCGTTGTACTGCAGTCTTCTCCAGTCATTCTTAAAACCTACTCAGATTCTGTAAGTGAACAGAAACTAACACTAACTGTGCGTTACAACCAAGAACTGGCAGCTGTAAATCAGACGTTTCCCGTAATAGTCCATGAAGACTTTTGGCTAATGTATAACTTATACGGGGTGCACGTTTCTTTGAAGGAAATCACGGACTCCCACCTTAATGAATTGGCTCTTCAGCTATGGACCGACGTGGTAAGTTCTCATAAATGAACTCCAGACACGTGCAGATTAACGAACAGTGCATGCAGTCGTGTTTGGTATGCAACAAAGCAACGTGCTGCGTAGTCACATTGTCACGAAAATCCAAAGCGAGATTGAATGATGATTGGAGTTTGTCGGTCCGATTAGATAAGAGATGCAAGGATTAACCTTGTAAGATAAAACTCAAGTGGATTGTCCGATACTCCTGTAACTCTGAGTGCTCAGGCAAACAGAGCATTTGTGTAATCCCCTCTGTTAGACATTTACTACATGGGAAAAAAAAAAAAAAAAGTTTATCTAATCATTGCTTTCTTACATCAGCTCCAACCGTCAACAGACCAGGCTAAAACGAATGATTTCATTACCATTACCTGTCCGACAGAGGTGAGGCATTCCACTGCATCCAATTAAAAACGCTCTCAAACTCGCATCTGAGCTTTCTTTTTCTAATTTATAAAGCTTCAAAGACTAAAACTGTTGAAAACATTTTAATTCTCCCAGGAGAGGCCTTTTCTTCGAACACACATAAACTCCCCCCTTGGAAGAGAGGTGGAGGAGGTTGTGAGTAAAGCCACTGCACCAGTAGATCCTGTAAGTGTTTCTTTGATAACACTAAAACCAGAGTGTAGATTAATAGAGATTCTAACCAGGGACCTATAATCTGACTCTCTGATGTCAGGTTATGGGTACTGAAGTGCCTTGTACAGATCGCAATCCATCTCCTACCACGCCCTCGTCAGGTGAAGCTTTTCTTCGTTTTTTTTTTTTTTAAGCATACAATCTAACAAACGGGTAATTTAAGGTTTGCCAAACTGATGTGTTGTTTGTGCAGTTCACAATGTCCGACCAGGGGATGTCAAGGTGGTAGCGGCAGTGGGCGACTCTCTGACTGTAAGTGATTTTCGCCTTTTTTCCTCTCAGCATTGAAATTAGACAGTGAAATTTTGGGTTGATAAAAAAGAATGAGAGAAATATTGCAGTTGTGCCATATGATGTCATGTTACACTAATATTGTGCAGCCCTATTAACAACTTTTACATTTTGTTTATTCATTTAATTGTTTTTTTTTTTTTTTTACTTCTGTCAAAGTGAAGCTTTGAATGTGCAGGTTGAAACATGGCTGGTTTATGGGGTAAGATAGCTTTCTAAATAGATTTGTACATAAAAGGATAGTTGTGTCCATATCAGTCAGAAGTTGTGCATAACAAACATTTGTAAACTCATAATAATTTAAATCACATTCAAAAGATACAACATACGGTTTAAATAGTTACAACTTCAATAACTAATAAATACAAATTTCAAGTTTAAATTTGTGCTTTACTCTTTATGAACACAAACAGCAGCGGCTGCTTGAGAATACGGATTTTTTCTTTGAGAATACGAATTCACAACAGTGGTCTGACGTCACGGTTTCCAAGGCTGGTAAATGGAGCAAAGAGGGCGAAGATAGGAGCCGCGCATGCGCTCTTCAGACTGACCGTCTCTGAATGCACCGCGGCTGCAGATTCATTCCAGACAGCGCAGAGCTCACAGTGGTAAGTTAAACACTCCCTTTTCTGCTGCTGCTGTTCTTCAAAAGTACGTTTTCAGGTAGTTTGAAGCGAGAACATTATACTTTTAAGCTTCCCTATGTGGCCTGTTTACAGAGTTAGTGCGTAATTTTAATAAAAAGTCCGACGTTGAGCGTCTGTGCCAACTGGTAGGTTTTTTAAGACTGACAGCCTATTTCCTACTTTTATCTTTAAAAAAACAACATTGAGGATGGTATTAAACATGTTGAAATTGTGACTATTTATCTGTAAATAATTAAAATGAAAACATAATTTTTATATATTAGTAACAGTAAAGGGAGTAGAGTTAAGCTACTTTGTCTAACCTTCACAGCATTGTTCATTAAGGAAAAGTTATTTCTGTCTGTCCACCTTTACAGCGATTAATCTATAAATTATGTGCAGCTAGTTCAGTTCATTCTTTCAGTGAAATGGTAGAAATACCAGAGAAGGGAAGCCATTTGTTACATTTACTACTATACATTTGACCCTTTCTTTCTTGAGAACCAAATAATCTGCATGTTAACCACATATAGTTTTATGGTGTGAAAAGGTGAGAATTGAAAAAAACAATTATGGTAACATTTGGCATTTTTTATTTACAGGAAGAAACAGAAACAAAATATGTGAGGATAAACACTTCTGTGCCAATCCTCCAAATATTTTTTAATGAAGGGGACCTGAAACCAGCCTTCAGGCTAAGAAGGGCCACCATCGTCCTCCTCCTTCAGCTGCTGCCCATCCAGAAGGCCCATGGAAGGCCACAGGAGATAGAGGTGCTGGTGACCCTCTACTGGCTGGCATGTGGTGCATCCTATAGGGAAACAGCTTGCAAGTAAGATTTCTTACCTTCTTGTCCTTAAATAGAGCCAACAATGACACACAACTGATAGATGATAATAATTGGATAGAAGATTAAGACATATCAGCATATTACCTAAATTAGAAGTTAATTTTATATTTGGTACAGGTCTAGTGGAGGCACGCTACAACAGGCACCACGCCAAGGCTGATAAACATCGTTGAGCGCGCCTTTGGTGATCTGAAGACACGGTGGCGTTTCATCTTCTTAAGGGTGCTGGAGGTCCGCCCGACGTTTGCCCAAAAAGTAATCGGCGCCTGCTGCATCCTCCACAATATTTGTATAGAGGCAGGTAACCAGCTAGATGAGGAGGTCGACCCAGAGGACGACGGCCATCCGGCGGCTGAAGACAGGAAGCTGCTCCAGCTGGCTGCATGTTTAAGTGAACATGACTACACCTGACCTAATGTAGATCAGTTTTAGTCATGTCCACATGCTGCTTCATTTCATTTTTTTCACCACCTGTAACAATACATAAAATAATCAGTGAATTAATTTCCATTCCAACTATTTTTAATTTTATGTTTGTAGGTGTTGTCTATTTGTATAAGATGTTAATAGAAGTTATTTATTTGTTTTAAACCACGTTAGTAACTGTTAATTTGTTGAATATGTTACACCTTCCAAAGTTAAAACATTTGTCTAAAATAAATATCTGTTTTTTTTTTTTCATATATTGTTACTATTGTTTTCTTTCCCACTTTCTCTTCTCAATTTTCCATGTCCTCACTCAGAGGAAACTCACTTAGGAAAAACATTTAAAGAATTTATTTATTTATAGATTTTATATTAGGGCTGGACAATATAGAAAAAAGCATATTGATAAAAAAATGCACATTGATGGATAGATAATTATCAAAAAAAATTAAAACCTGGCTCTTATAATATTGCTAAATGACTTAATTTTAATATATCACACACAAACACTCAATCCCAAATAAATTCTTATTTACCCAACATTTTTAACCATAACTGATTTTTTTTAAAAGAAAAATAACTCAACTTAAGAGACCTGGGTGATGTTATTAAATACTGACAAAGAATAAACTAAAGTGACCAGGGGTCCGTTCTTCGTGATCAAATGACACATCCAAGATGATTTCATCCGGCTAATCATGATCCGGCTAATTGGGTTCTTCAAACACACCTGTTGTTTATGATTAGTATGGCTGGATTGAGTTATCTGAGACAACTGCACGTTCATGCGTTTGTTTAAAAGGGGAAATGTATCGATAGTAGAAACATTGATCAGCAGCGCTGCTATTGGCTGTTCAGCATGGCCAAAGAACGCCCACAGTTTTTCTCCCAGCAGAACACGAGCTTTAATGGAAGGTTATGCCGAATTTGAGTCATTAATTAAAACGATAGGGAACACCTCAAAGTCTGTTAAAGCCAGGAGAGAGGGCTGGCAAAAAGCAGCAAACAAATTAATGTGTAAATACTGTCCATGGTAGATGTTTCTATCACTTTCTACAGTATTAATTTTTGCATTTTAATAATCTCATATTTACTTTGTTCTTTTATGTCAGAGTCTCCACAGGACCCATTAGAACATGGGAACAAGTAAAAGTGAAATACAAGAATATTCTACAAAATGGTAGCCTTTAATTATTACACTTTATTTTAAAAAGGCACTTGTTTTGTCAAGAGATCCAAATTTCAGTGTCATTCCTTAGACACGGGAAGTAAAGGACACGTGCAAACTGGGAATTTTAACAAAAAAAATCTTTATCCATAAAAAACAACTTATAGGTGCATTACCGCCACCTTCCAGAATGGAGCATGGATCAGACACTCTGCACTGTCTGGAATCAAGCTGCGGCCCTGGTGCATTCTGAGACGGTCAGTCTGAAGAACGCATGCGCGGCTCCTATCTTCGCACTCTGTGCTCCATTAACCAGCCTTGGAAACCGTGACGTCAGACCACTGTTGTGAATTCGTATTCTCAAAGAAAAAAATCCGTATTCTCAAGCAGCCGCTGCTGTTTGTGTTCATAAAGAGTAAAGCACAAATTTAAACCTGAAATTTGTATTTATTAGTTATTGAAGTTGTAACTAATTAAACCGTATGTTGTATCTTTTGAATGTGATTTAAATTATTATGAGTTTACAAATGTTATGCACAACTTCTGACTGATATGGACACAACTATCCTTTTATGTACAAATCTATTTAGAAAGCTATCTTACCCCATACTGGTTGTCGGAGGGATCTACATATTTCCTCACAATACCTAAAAGAAATGTGCAATAATTTGTATATTATTATTATTCCCCCAAAATAGATTTAATGGAATTCCCTTTGTTTCTTTTGGTTATTTTGCAGGCAGCCAATGGTGTCGGTGCAAAAGACAACAACCTAATTTTGGTGACTTATCAATATCGAGGTCTATCATGGAGGTGAGTTCTTTAATTTGTGATATTTTTATTACTATTGTTTAAGATTTAAGTAAACTAAGAATGTCATGTTTCTGCAATTTTCAGCATTGGCGGGGATGAAAACATAACCACTGTGACAACTTTACCAAGTATGTTTGTTCCCTATATTTTATGTTTGAATAAATAATACACATGAAAACTTGATGAGGTTTCAGCAAATAAAAGGGGCCTCTAAATCAGGGGCGTAGCTATGGGTGGGCCTGGATAGGCCTAGGCCCACCCACTTTGAATCGGGAACCACCCAATGAAGTGACTTTCCTTTGATGTTTTTTCTTTCTTTTTTTTAAAGGGTGTCACCTAAAGTCATCATAAAAATGCCACCGCAAAAAATAAAATTTAACGTATACTTGTCCCAAACATGAAACTATGTTCTAGCTCTCAGTAAACCGGCGGCACAGAGAAAGTCATTCACCTTAGAGCTGTGGGACGGTAACAAGGAGATGCTGGAAACATCATACTTGTTCATAAACTGTCAACATGTGAAGGTGGTGTTGGATATTGTCATGATGCGGGCCAAATGGGACATTTCTCTTAGGGGGCACAGAGAAACTAATCTGACTCCGCCAGATGTATTTCGTTCCGCCTAGCTTCACTCACATACATCTGGGACATCGCCCATTGAAAGTGATTTCTCCAACCAATTTTATGGTCTGGCCAATCAGGACGCAGGGCTGGCATTTCATAGATGTGACGTAGTGGAGAAGCGACCATGACGCGAGACTGTTTTGATAGCAATGACGGCTCGTCGAGGAAGCAAACGTTAACATTGATGCTGCTATTTCTTCCGTGTTGTCCAATCTACCTAATATTGTTTAATTAAAAGAATGTCAGAGAACGGCTCTGAAGGCTTTTGTTGGTGGAAACCATGTTTTCGCCCTTCTCCCGACCGGATTTGGCAAGTTTTGTTTTCCGGGTCGCGCCCGTGGCGGAGCGGTTAGCGGTTAGCGTGAACCATGTTAGGAGGCCTTTAGTCCTCAACGCGGTCGGCCCGGGATCGTCTCCGACCCGCGGCGCTTTGCCGCCTGTCTTTCCCCCTCTTCCTGTCAGCTCACTGTCAATAAAACGCGTGCAACTAGAGCCGCAAACACATAAAAAAAATAAAGTTTTGTTTTTCCTGCGTAGCTCTCATCAGCGTCACGGGTTAGCTTCGGTGTGAGTGGTTGAAATAGCACGTTGATAAAGATGACAGACAAGTGGCTTATCCAAACAAATGCAAGGATTTTTGATAAGGCCCTGCCTTCAATAAAGGCAATTCCTATGGCGGTGTCCCAGATGTATGTGAGTGAAGCTAGGCGGAACGAAATACATCTGGCGGAGTCAGGTTACAGAGAAACAGAAAAGCACTTGATTCTTTTTTTGGGGTAGGGGAGCTGTGTGGCTTTTGCTTAAATATTTACAATAAGTGGTGGCTTTTTCAAGCTTGAATTCTCTGATTATGATCATGCAGAAAAAAAAGAGGTTCAGACTTTGAGTAGACCACTCCAGAACATCTAGAGCCATTAAAAGGTGCACTTGGTGGTGTGCTGCTGATCAATGTTCCACTGTATAATGCAAGAGTGTTTGAGCTAAAGGTCCGTACACAACCCCCAAAAACAGGGAGATGTGTTTTCTCCCTGGGTTGAAAGAACAAAATGACATGATTCTGTGCTTGCTGCCCCGGTTTTGGAACTCTTACAGCTTTTTTTTTTTACAATTTTGCGCTAGATTGGACCTATGGCGACTACCAAGAAGTTATGCACTAGAGTAACTTTCTTTTATTTTTGCCAATTCAAGTAAACTAAAAGAATGTGTGGGTTCTTTCAGAGTATTAACTGGCCCTGATAAAAGTTATGTTCTGGTTCTGACTTCTTGCTAAAATCTTATCAGCTCGAGTCAGAGAAAACAGTTCTCTGTTCTTGTGTGATATGTAGAGGTCTTTATGATCAGGAGCATCTGGCCAGAAAGTGAATTTTGGAGTTCCATTACTTAGGGCAAATCCTTCAAGTTGTAAAACAGCAAAAGCAGTCCTCAGAACATCACACCACCACCACCACCATCTTTGTATGTCATTTTGCTATATTTTTTCTGAAATTCTCCAGTAGTTATGTCAGATGTAAAGGGATGCACTCCTTCCAAAAACGTTCCCCTTTTGTCACGTCGGCCCACAGAATATTTTCCCAAAGTTATTAGAGAAATTAGAAATCAGGGATTTATTGTTTCCGTCTGGCAGAACCAGGCCTTGGCGTGACTAGTGAAACTGAGTTAATCACAGTTAATACACTGTTTACTAAGAAGGCAATTATGATTTTACTCAAGTCCCAATTGTTTTGGATAGCTTTTTGCCTATAGAAAATGAAATCATCTTTTGAAAACAGTTTTTTTTTAACTTACTCAGGTTATCTTTGTTTATTAAAATTTGTTTGATGATCTGAAAAGTAAAAAGGCTAAATCAGAGGAAATCTCTTTCTCACAACTCTTTGAACAAAACTCAACTCAGAGTGGCATCTTCTGCTGCTGTTTACACCTTCTGACATTTATAATGCCTTGACGGATGACCACAGCACACACATCAATGACCAGCGTGTTAAAGCAACCTGATGACGTCTCAGATGTTTGCCTTTGAACTTTGTGCTGATAACAAGCCGGTAGTTAATTAATTAATATTTCATAATATGTTACATGACACTTTATGTAAAGCTAAATGTTTAACTTCAAACACAATTATGATGGCCTAAAAGCAAATTACATACTTGTTCAGACTTTTCAAGACAGTGCATGAATACTCAGCATTTGGCAAACAAGTCAAAATAAATTGATTTCAAGCTCTAGTAGTCGCTTGCAACACCAAAGTGACACCTTGACACAACAAGACAGGAAAACGTCAAGTAATGCTGATGAAAACAAGGGTGGCTGCAACTGCAGTTGGCAAGAATTGTGGTTAAATGTTTCCAGGTATGCTACAGGCGTTCAATAATGTACATGATAAAATTACTCCATACAAGAAAGAAAGAAAGTATTTATTTAGAGCTATAAACAGCAGTGTAGTGTATATATATATATATATATATATATATATATATATATATATATATATATATATATATATAGAGAGAGAGAGAGAGAGAGAGAGAGAGAGAGAGAGAGAGAGAGAGAGAGAGAGAGAGAGAGAGAATTTATCTCTTTGTTTTTATTTCTTTACCCTTTCCAATGACACTTTGCAGACATCCTGAGGGAGTTTAACCCTTCTGTGACTGGATTCTCAACGGGCATCGGGAACCAGAACAGCCCAGGAGCTTTTCTGAATCAGGCCGTACCCGGAGCCCAGAGTGTGTGAGTTCACCACCAGCTTACCTAAATCTTACTAAGCATATTCATTCCCCCATTATGTATGACTGTGGGGTAAGATCATTGATTTATCACATTGAACTTGTTTTCCTGTTCCAGTGACATGGTGCAGCAAGTGCGCACTCTGGTGGCCAAAATGAAAAGTGACTCGGTAAGGCAGAAGTAGTTTACAGTACATGTGAGCCTCGTTGAGTTATTTTGTACCCCTGTGACATCAGAACCTTTATTTATGATCTCCATCAGCGCATTGATTTCAACAATGACTGGAAAGTGATCACCATGTTCATCGGTGGCAATGACATATGTACCCACTGCACTGACAGTGTAAGTGCTTTCTCCCCACATTGTATTAGAGTCCAAAATATTTGAATGTAAAGTTTTATAATACATGGTTTACATTCGAGTCAGTATGTGTTTCGCCTTTTCACATCGAAAAGTCATGGTCAATCCAATCATCCTGGTAGATGAAGTGACAGAATCCCAAGTTAATCAAGAATCTTTATCATCATTAATAGAAGGAAATAAATGTTTGAACAAGACATTTCCTTCCAAATGATTTTAAAAAGTAACTTTTTACCCCCTACAGATAATCTTCTCAGCCAGAAATGTGGTTCTTCGAATCCGTGAAGCCCTGGACATACTCCACAGTGAAGTGTGTTCCCGTTATCTTGCATCATTCTAACAAAAGTGCTTTAGTGCACAGCATGTGTGAAGTGTTAAAGTGTATATATATATCAGTTATAGACTCTTCTACAAGTGTTCTTTTCCAACTTCCAGGTGCCTCGTTCAATTGTTAACATGGTGGAGATGTTCAACATTATACCCCTGCGTGAAATGCACAAAGATAAATCTTTGGGTTGTCCCACCTGGATGGTCAAGTTAGTGATTCCCCCCCCCCCAACTAATGCAAATCGTCTGAGCTAAAAACCTGTGACGTGTTGCTGTTAACAGTCCTCGTGTTCATGTTTCAGAATACTTTGCCCCTGTGTCCTGGAGCCCACTGAGGGATCGCGTGAACTGCAGAGGCTTTGGGACATCAACAGAGCGTATCAGGTACAAACCAGATAAATATTTTTTGGTAGCAATATTTATATTTGAGCATCAGATTCAAGCTAATTTTAGTTTCTGCCATTCTGTCTTTGACTTGGACGAAAGTAACAAAATTGAAAGGCTGTTGTTCTGGGTTCAGTCGGGGCTGTATTAGGAACTAACTTCAATACATGCTGGCCCAAATGGGTATTTAACGGCCATTCCTATCAGAAATAGTAGAGCGCTTATCAGTTGGGTGGCTTCCTGGGAGGGACATGACTTTTAAGCATAGTCGATAGATGTTCAACTGGGTTGGAGCCATTCCAGAAGTTAATTTTTTGTCTGCTTATTATTCCAAAAGCACATTTGTTGTTTTTTGGGATCATTTTCTTGTTGGATACTCTAGGTGTTCAATTTCTAACCATGTATAGCTGTTCCACCTCCACTTTGTGCAAGGCACCATTAGTTCTGGCAGTGAAGCAAACTGTGCTGTGATCATCGCCATGTTTCATAGTTGGAGCGGGATCTAAGGCTTTAAAAGCCTCACCTCTTCTCAGAACATATTCCATGTTGGGCCAAACTGTTTATTCTTTATTTTGTAGAACGTGAACCTTTTCCCCAAATGGCATTTGTCTTATCTATTTGGAAAGCTACATACATCAGCCATGCCTTAAATCCTGATCTCTATTAAAATGGTTACAGAGGAAATACAGAACTTCCTTTTACAGAACAGGTTTCTAAATTTTTTTACCTCTTAATTCAGAAAAGTGGAAGAATAGGTAACCCTTTCACACATGTCCTGTTGGAGGTAAAAAATATATATATATATCAGAATCAGAATCGAGTTTAATCGGCAAGTACATTTGCACTTACAAGGAATTTGACTTGGTGTTGATGGTGCAGACAAAAAAATAAGAATAGAGTAAAATAATAAGTAAAAGGATATATACACGGAAGCTGTATACACTCAGCAGACTGTGCGTCAATGTAACGCAGAAGCTTGTAAGTCCTGAATGGGGGAGAGAGACAGTGTCCAGATTCACGGGTGGCTCTTGGCCTTGTTCATAAGGCCAGTATATATACACACACATCTATATATATATAGATGTCTAAGAAGCATTGCTTGATACCACCTTTAAAAGATGAAAATAAAAATGCAATTTGTAACAATTTTTTCTTAGTTCATATTAGATTTGCATTATTTTATGCTTGTAGTGAACCATATTTGCACTATTAAACTGGTACAGCACATGTTTTTGTACATTAGTATGCTGCAGTTTAAGAAAATTTATATATTTATTGTGTTTTACCTGTTTAAATGTATTTCATATATTTACACAATGCTAAGGGGAATTTGATGTTTAATTTATGGCTTTTTAAATAACAGATTTCACATTTTCTTTTAGTTTGTATTGAAACAAATACAATCAGAAACTGGATTGTTTTATGGAAACGATATTGTGCTAATTATGAAAACTTTAAAAACAAAAACATATACATACATATATGTTTTCTGCTCATTTCACCGTGCTGTAATTCTCTCTTTTTTTTTATCTACAGAAAGGTATAAGAGAGCTGATTGACTCTGGACGGTATGACACACATGATAACTTCACTGTGGTCCTGCAGCCCTTCTTTAGAGAGGTTGTCCTTCCCAGGTTAGAGGTGAGACTGGCCTATTTGAGCCATTAGTCTCTGTATAAATCAGTTTCTTCACATATTTTGAATCGTTTTATTCTTTTTGCTTTCTATATCAGGACGGTCGGCCTGATCGCTCTTATTTCTCGCCGGACTGTTTTCACCTGAGCCAGAAAGCTCACACTCTCATGGCTCGGTCGCTTTGGAACAACATGGTAGAGTTTGCTCCACGCCTCATCTTGTATTTGTGTGTTTTTATTCCTTTTTCACCTAAAATAAATGAATGTCTCTCACAATGTCTTAGTTGGAGCCACTCGGCAACAAGACTTACACACAAGACTTTCTTGCAGAAATTGATCTGAAGTGTCCATCAGAGGTAACTCATTTTCTGAAAATGTACCTTATATATTGTTCTAAACATTTGCATGTATTAATTATTATTTAATTATTACTATTTCTGTTATTTCTTCAAGAGCAACCCATTCATCCGAACAGCGGTTAATAGTGACTACACCTTTCCAGGCCCTCCACCAACTTCTCCTCCAATTACTGTAGGTCATGTTCCCACAGATTATAACAGCTAATATTTATTGCTTAAGCTTCATGCAAAATGTATATGCATTTGTCATTTTGTAGAACTGGGGCAGTGACTTCTCCTGCACTCCTATGGCTCCGTCAAACTCCGTGCCCACTTCAGGTATGAATTCTTGTGTCAATGAAGTGAAATGCTGCTTTTGAGACATACAACTGTACTGATACTGGGCTTTTGTTAGCTCACAGAGTACGTCCAGCAGACATTAAGGTGGTGGGGGCTCTCGGAGACTCTCTAACGGTAGGAACATGCTGTTAAAGAGGTCTGATTTAGTGTTAGAGAGCCTGAATGCAGTCAGAAAAAGCCTGCAGTTGCAGCCATCCTTGTTTTCATCGGCACTACTTTACGTTTTCCTGTCTTGTTGCAAAAGTTTTCTAAACCATTTCTGCAAAGGTGTCACTTTGGTGTTGCAAGCGACTACTATAGCTTGAACTCAATTTATTTTGACTTGTTTGCCAAATGCTAGACTTAGTATTCCTGCACTGTCTTGAAAAGTCTGAACAAGTATGTAATTTGCTTTTGGCGTCTTAAAGGTCTGGCAAAGTCTACAAAACAAGAATATAATAACATTTGCATTTACAGAATTTTGCTAATCCCTTTCCAAAAAGTGAAAGATGTATGTAAAACTAAAGTGCCTGACCAACTATTTTTATCTTTTCTATCTAACGGCATTTTTTAAAGAAAGACATGAAAAATCCCTTCCATTGGGAACATAGCATGCTGAAAAAGGTTCTCCGATCAAATGAGAACAAGATTAATCTTTCACACCAGCATGGGAGGAAGCTAACACTGTACATTACTCAGAACACACTTTCCCTGCTGTGAAACTGGGTGGTTGTAGCGTTATGCGGGGCTGATGCTTTCCTTTAGTCAGAGCTGATATGGAGGTAGATGGATTTAAATACAGGGAAATCTCAGTAGATAACCTGTTGAAGGCTGCATTGGACTAGTGAGTGAGATGGAGGTTCACCTTTCATTAGACCTACTCAGCCAGAGCTACGATGGAAGGGTTTGGATCAAACATGTTGATGGGTTAGGATGGTACAGTCAGGGAACAGACCGAAGATTAGGAATCTGTGGCATGACTTGAACTGATGTGAACACATGCTCTCCATCCACTCTGCATCCTTTTCCTACTGTAAGCACAAGCATGCACTACTTTGCGTCGGTTTAAAGACAACCCAAATAAAATCGAACTCAATCGAAGAACAGAACTCATATGAGTGGTTGGCAAGGTACTACAACTCTGCTGGCATGGAAGCCAAGAGAACAACATAGATGTATTGTAAATTGTGTCTGTAACTGGTTTTTCTTGCACTTTAGGCTGCCTTTGGTGCAAGGGCGACAAGCCTGCCGCAGCTGAGCAATGAATATAGGGGGGTGTCATGGAGGTGAGACAAAACACAAAAGCTTCTGACGGAAACCCATGTACCGCCGCGAGCATTGTATTCATTGCATGTCTCTCTTCATCTAGTATCGGAGGGGATGACACTCTTGAGACTGTCACAACACTGCCCAGTAAGCTTTGATATTTTGTTTCTGTGTTGTGTAATGGCACAATGGCTCCACTAGAGGCCAGACATTGTCCAGATAAAACGATCCTCCTGCAGCGCTGTAAAATACTACACCTTTTCTAACTGTTGCACCAGATGTCCTGAAGAAGTTCAACCCTGGCATCAAAGGGGCTTCAAAGGGGATCGGAAAAGAGCAGACCGGCTTCAACGTGGCTGTATCTGGGGCTAAAGCAGGGTAAGTTAACTTATCTATACTGTGCAATGTTGTAGGCATTTTATGAGCTCATAAACATAGCCACCTGATAACTAATATGAATGTGTGCAGAGGGGTTCCAGAGCAGGTCAGACGTCTGGTTGATGCCATGAAAAATGATGCTGTGAGTTTAAGCCTGATTTTAATGCAATGTTCTGTTACTCGGTTTTGTTGCACTGCACCACATGTGAGTCGAATCTTTGCTCCATCTGTCTGTCTTTCTGAATCTTGCACTGGATGGAGGTAGGCAGTGGATTTCCAGAATGACTGGAAGCTTGTGACCCTCTTCATTGGAGGCAACGACCTTTGTCAGTACTGCAACGACCGGGTGAGTCGCTGGGTAAACCTCTCTGGGGGGTATGTGGAGCTGCCTCATGATATCACCCCCCCAAATTGGTCTAAGCTACCGAGCATAATGAAGCTTTGTGAGGGGCTCTCCTCTAACAGCCTTATTGTGTCAGAGTGAGATGAGAGCAGGCATGGTTTCCTTTCAATGAGCACATTCTGTTACCTTACCCCTCCAACTCAGAACCCTCCGCCTCCCCCCTTCTATCCCAGCCTCTGTCTACCATAGAAAAAGCACAGATGGGGACAGAGCCGGGTCTTGTTTCCTGAAAGGTATCAACAACTCAGAGGACTTTCTTCATTTGGTGTAAATGGCTCACCCTGGGGCTTATGGACTCGGTGAGCTTTCTTTTAATGTCTCTCTTTTGAAGCAAGACATCAGAAAATAGCATCAATTTTATATCAGCTCCAAGACTGGGGTATTAGCAGTTGCTGATGTGCTCTGTCTGGTTGCATGCCTCCTCTGGCCTAACAAATTTAGAACAGGCCAGATCACCATGCAGCTCTTCTCTGGCTACAGCAGATGCTAAATAGCAGTGGCAGTTGCCCAGGGCGGCTTTACAAAAGGGGTAACCATAAAAAAAAGAGCTTATCCATCTGACAGGTACACCTTGAATAGGTTTTTAATTCCTTTTACGCATGTGCAATCAATGGGGATTTGTTGCCCATAAGGGTGTGATGCGCAAACGTCCCTTGCTTGTTGCTGAGAAGAGGGAGATTAGGGTGGGTTTGCTGCCAGTCACACAGCACCCTTGTGCTGGGATGTCCAAATTATTCTGCAATGTCTTACATTTCCCTATAGTCAAAATGTCTGGCTGTTACCTCACATCTTCACATGGCCTTTTTGTAGACGTTTATATAATGGAAACAGCCACAAAGGGAGGAAAATTGTTAGGGGTGTTGGGGACGGAGTAAGAAGTGTCTCATCCGGGGGGGCATCCATACAAGAACCACCACTGTTATAAAAGGCTCGATTGAACTCTTTGTTGACCTTTGGTTATTTCATCATTTTGCCTCAAAACCCACAGGCCACGCTTTCATCTGCAAACTACAGCAATCACTTGAGGACAAGCTTGGATATCTTGTACAATGAGGTAAGATCACTATGATACGCCGTAAAATCTATAGTATAACTAAAACTCAGTGTTCTTTACTTTTCTTTTAAGTCACCACCGCCATAAAAGGAGAAAATCTAATGAGATTATGGTTTCTTGGCATTTGGCCTCAGGTTCCACGAACTATCGTCAACGTCTTGGAGATCCTGGAAGTTGAAGGCCTTCGCAGAATCAAAAAGGATAGCCTCGGATGCACCCTGGTGCAAAAGTAGGCAACAACTATTGGTCTTTTAACTTCTTCAAATATCAAAGGCACTGAGTCCAACAAAGGAAGCACTGTGAGCAGTGAGTCGTGTGAATGACATTGAGGAGAAATATTTTTTTAAGCCAGATTCAGTTTCCAATTTAAAGTGGAAGCCCAAATGATCAAGAGGAGCAAGTGGCCAATAAATCCTTGTGAAACTTCTATTGTTTTCCTTGGCCATACTTTAACTGTGCTGCAGCTTGTATAGCTTTTTGGAAATTCAGATTTTGCATTGAGTTATTGAAAATTAGTAATGCTGCAATAGAGTTTTGTAAAATATAGATAATTTTAGACAACGCCTACAGTGCCAGACACATCTATGGGCAGCCCTAGGGAAGATGTGTCAATTCATAAATGTATATTTTATAGCAGTAGCAAAATAACACACTAAAAAATTAAGTCAAATCTAAAGTTTTTTTTTTTTAGTTAGGGAATAGCATATTTATTTTAGCCTTAGACCCATGCTTATCTTGCCACCCCCACCCACAATGAGCAGGATGTTAAATCAGAAAAGAAAATCTGCAAAGCTAGAGAGCCTTCAGCAAAGTGTGGCATATTGGAGCCATTAAGACTCCATAACAACCAGATGCCAAGAAGTGTTTGAAAGTGTTGCCAGAAAAAAAAAAAGCTTTTTATGCCATAAAATCAAAAACCGAAACACAGGAAGTTTGCTTAATGCTGGTCACATGATGTTTTATTTTTGGTAACCAACACTTCAGATGTGGGCACTGGAGTCTCTGCTAGGTATGGTGGAGGGTCTGTAGAGCCGGCCTGTTTTTCTTCCAAAGGCTCCAGATTTCTTGTTCGATTGCATGATATTAGAAACTCTTTGAAATACCAGATGAGAAGAGATTATTTTAAATACAAATCTGATGGGATTTAAACCCGAAATCGCTGCAGTTAACAGTAAACAGAAACCGGGTTGTCGTTGGGTGTTTTAGCCAAATAATGGTTTGAAACACACGGCCAAATCAGCACAGAACTGGCTCACTTTTATCATTTTCAATGTGAGATTGTTCAACCGCAAGAGCTTAGTTTGAAGACTTTTTATAACATTTTTCCAGGGCTGTCTGACCTTGCAACCATTTTACCTGCGACATTAACATTTCCAGAATGAGCTGCTAATTTCCCCATTTGACCCACAGGCAAGTTTGCCCTTGCTTCTTGTTACCTGGAGAGGATTCCCCAGAGCTGGCTGAAATGAAACGGATCAATCGGGAACTGCAGGTTTCTCCCACACAAAATCATGTTTTCTTCGGAGCACGTCACGAGTAAAATGGACCAGTGATAACATTTTCTTCCGCTTGTGTCAGATTGAGACTGAAAAACTGGTGTATGGAGGTCGTTATGACGGCAGGGAGGACTTTGCTGTGGTTGTCCAGCCTTTTTTCCGAAATTCCATTGTTCCATTAAATGCTGTAAGCCATCTGCACAACAGCACTCCATTGCTGTTCACCATATGCACAAAGATTTAGCTTTCAGACGCAAGCACTCCTGTCCTATTAGAGCACAAAACACACTCAGCGATCCGGTGCTTGCTTTCCTGCAGGAGGGCCTGCCTGACACCACCTTCTTCTCTGAGGACTGTTTCCACTTCAGTGAGCGAGGACATGCTGGCATGGCTGCTGCTCTGTGGAATAACATGGTGAGTTTGGCAAGGCCGAAAGTACAAGTCTAACTGCAGGGTTAAAGACAGAGTGTTGCTAAATCACCACTTAAGCTGGGCAAAGTCATGCTTCTGTTTTATCTCTAGCTGGAGCCAGTGGGTAAAAAACAGTCCTACAACAATTTCACCAACGCCAGAAATATCCTCAAGTGCCCCACTGAGGTAAGACAGCTGCTGTGTAATGGCACCGTTGGCCCAGTTTTGCACATGCATTTTGCTCAAAGTACAGCGCAACCAGAAGGTATTCACACTGCTTCCCTTTTTTCCCCACATTTTGTTGTTACAGGCTTATTCTAGAACCATACTGAGCATAGGTGTCTTTTCAAAAATCAAATTAAACTTTATTTATATAGCACCTTCCAACAACGCATCGCATCAGCCAAAGTGCTTTACAGCATAAAAAACAAACAAATACTGTATACATTAAAACAAAAAAGTATCAGGTAAAAAGCTAAAAATACAAATACGTTAAAAGAAAAATACAAAAAACAAAACAAAAGCTAAAAGCCTTTTTAAATAAATTGTTCTTGAGTTTGGCTTTAAATAGAGGTAGATCAATGATGGAGTGTAGCTCATAGGGAAGACTATTCTGTGATGTTGGATCAGCCACTAAAAAGGACCGATCAACACAAGATAGTTCATAAGGACAAAGTCAAAACAAGGCGTTAGACATTTTTGTAAATTAAAAAATTGGGGACATTGAAAAGTGCTAGGTAAGTGTGTATTCACGCATTTCCCTATAACTCTCAGGTGTCAATTCAGGTGCATCTGAATTCCACTGATCATCCATGAGATGCTAATATTGGTGTCCACCTGTAGAAAACCAGTGGACAGGACAGGATTGGGACTGGAGCACACTTGTCTATCTAAGGTCTTAGGGTTGCAAGTTCATGTCAGAACAGAAACCAAGTAATCAAGTCAAAGGAACAGTCTGCAAAGCTCATGGAATGAGATTATGTCAGGGCATAGATCTGGGGAAGACAGAAACTAAAAATGTCAGCATTAGAATATGTCCTGAAAAGCCTTGTGGTTTTAATCATTTGGAAATGGAATACATTTAGAACCATCAAGGCTTTTCACAGATCTACCCCGAGCAAGCTGGGTAATTACTCAAGAAGGGTCTTTAGCCGAGAGAGTACCAGGCACCCAAAGGCCACTAAATTAGAGTTATAATGTTCACTTGTGGAGATAGAAGAACAATCCTGTTGGCCAGTTACCTTCTCACCCCACCAATATGGCCTTTTTGGTAGGGTTACTATACAGAAGCCAAAAAAAAGACATCGGAGGTGAAAAAGAAATCAAAACAAGACATTTTGGGCTGAACTCCAAGCAGCATGTCTGGATAACAACAGGCGCTGCTTTATGAACCATGATGGTGGCAGCATCATGCCGTGAATATGTTTTTCAGGGCCATGAATTTGGCATTTAGTCTGCAAAGAGGGTAAGATGGCAGAACCTAAAGAAAATCTGGCCTGTTGTGCTCTGAAGCACCAGACTAACAAATCAAGAATACCGTTGAGTGACCCATTCAGAAGCTGGACGTAAATCCAATAAAACATCACTTGAAAGACGTACAAATTGTTGTCAAACAACACTGCCCATCCGACAAGGTTGAGCTTGAGAGGCTCTGTGGAAAAGAACGGGTAAAGAGACCTAAAACAGTTATGTACAAATAAACCCCAAAAGACCTGGCTGTGATTGGTGCCAGAGATGTACCAGAAAATATTAACACGTGTGTGTGAATACTTATTAAACAGTTAATTGACAAGCTTTTGAGGTACAAAATTAAAAATAAAATAGCACATTTTAAATACAGTCATATTCAATAAATTAGAATATGGGTTCTGATTAGGCTCAATTGTCAGCTCACCAGTACAATTTGTAACAAACTTTAAGCAGCTTTACTGGATATGACCGTCTGTAGCATAAAATGGGGAGAGGAAGTGAAGCGAGGGAATACTTACTGGTGACACCGGACATTTCACTAAATTCAATGCCTCTGTGTGTTTCAGGAGGAGCCGTACATCTTCACAAGCGTGAACAGTTTTCCCAGTGCGACCACAACCACAGCACCCCCAGCGGGCACCATCCCGGGATGGCTTGCCGCCGTGCTGACCATTGTTGGCCTTCTGATGGGCTGCAGCGTCACCTGGCTCCTCCTCTCCCGCAGACACAAGAGAAGCAAGAGGAAGACAATGGCTAGTGTTGAGAGGGACGGCGCTGCTTGTGACACTCGTTTTAACTGTCATACTGAACCATACAAGCAGAAAAAAGAAGAAAGTCAGGGAGAGAACAGCTCTTTCTGACATCTAAGTTCTTGCAGAAATGAACATACAGTGTTTTTACAAAACATTATTCAACAAAGCAATGTAGCACTCTCTCTTTTGACTGGAAAAAAATAAATGTGTATGTTATACTCTTTTAACAGAAATCAGTAGTTTAACTGATTGAATGAGAGCAACGCCTTTAAACATTGCTTGGCTGAACTTAAGAAAATGTCTGTGAGGAATGTTTGCACTTGTAATTTTCTGCACAAACTATGCACATTCTAATGTATTAGCTGGTCTAACAACTAAAATGAAACCACTGAACAAAGGAACATGCAAACAACTACCCTTACAGGTTGCATGGCATTATAACTGCCTCATATCTAGAGGGTTTCGGATATTCTAACATTAAGTAATATATATATATATATATATATATATATATATATATATATATATATATTTATATATATATATATTTATATATAATACCTTTCTCACAACTTGACCACAAATGAGTTTAACACTGTGCCATCCTTCCTTCAATTTTAGGTTTTCAAAGAAAATTGTTGTGTATTTTGTTCCTTGCTACGGTGAAATAAATAATTTGAGATTATGACTTTTTTAAATGTATATGTGCTCAGTCCCCTTGAAATAAACATGGAAATGCCATAAACAAGCTGGACTGCTCATGCTATAGTCTATAGTGCTATAGTCTGCACGCTGTATAATAAGTTGCTTTCATGGCACCTTTACAATGATTAAAGCGAGTGATATTTTATATTATCATTCTCACATAGTAAGATGGATGGAAAATACTAGCTAGGTGCTTTAGGTTCATGGATCTGTTTCACTTTTCTTCAGGCCTAAAAATGATTATTTTCACAATGTATGTACAGGTAAGAACAAAGTAGATGGAGATTTTAGAAGCTTCTATTTTGTTATTGTTTTTTTTTTTAATTGGCATTCAGGTCAAAGGTTCGTCCAGAGCTCCTTGTGTGTTTGCTGTGTCCTCACATGGCTCGGTGTGCCACGTGCTTTCCTGTGCTTTTCCTGTGATTAAAGAGTTATCAGTCCTCTGTGATATGTTCAAAGCTCAGGGTCTAGTTTTCAAAGCAAATCCCGCTTTGAATTTGTTTCACAACTTTTTTTTTTCCTGATCTGTCTTTTTGATTATTTAACAAGTTCTTCAGCAAACCTCTGAGGCCTCACAGAATCGCTAGATTTGTACTGATATCACATTACACACAAGTGGACTCTATTTATTAATAAGATGGCTTTTGAAAGCAGTTGTTTCTACTGGAAAGTTTGAATTTACACCACTGTTCTTCATAGAAATTTTGAAAAAAACGTTTAGCATTTTCCCTCCACCTTACAATTATGTGAAGCTTTTAGTTGGTCTATCACATAAAATAACAATAAAATACATTGGAATTTTGTTGCACTTTTGATGTGGCAAAATATGAAAAAAGAACATTGAAGGCAAGGCAATGCAGCAAGGTGACACTTTTTCTTTTTAAAGCTAACGTAGCTGTTATTCAGATAAATGTTTATTCACCAGGTAATCCTATATTTTTGTGGCTGAAAAACAAACAAATTAAATTAGTTCAATTTTTCTACAGACAAACGGGATAAATTGAATTGGGGAACTGATTTTATGTTGGTAAGACAAATTCTGTAAATAATATTTTGAAGATGTTTTCCCTTATTTTACTTTGTAATAATTTAATGTCTACAAAATGCAGCGTTGTCATTTATATTTTAATTGTAACAATGGTACATTTTGAGTTTTATAAACATTAATGCAGTATTTTGGACCTCGATTCTGTAGTAATTAGTTTTGATTACAAACTTTCCTTCTGAATAATATTGTTTAACCTGCTTGCGTGAGTTCGTCATTTCATTATTGATTTGCGTCGTTCTCGTTCGGCCTCAATAGCGCCCCCCAGTGTCCGCTGCGTATATCAACCAGCTGAAATTGTGGTGTTCAACATCAGTGTGAAGATGGCGGAGGGTGAATTGAACGTGGATAGCCTCATCT
Organism: Fundulus heteroclitus; assembly: GCF_011125445.2. NCBI lineage: Eukaryota > Metazoa > Chordata > Actinopteri > Cyprinodontiformes > Fundulidae > Fundulus > Fundulus heteroclitus. Next base: position 19,086,521 of record NC_046379.1, read on the forward strand.
CTCGGCTTCTGGAGGGTAAATATTTTTCGCCAGTATGCGTTATTGAGCGGAGGTAGAGGTTCGGGCTCTGTCATATGGCTTGAAAACGTTGAGTGTTTTAGCAACAGCCCCGGGTTTTTTCTTCACAGAGCGCAGGCGAGTGTTAGCAGCTGCGGCTAACGTCAGCCATTGGTACCGTTGTATCGGCTAGCTGCAGTTAGCGTCTCCGTTAGCTGCCTGGCCGTGTTTATAAACACTGTCAGCGGTCAGCGCCTACGTGTTTGGCGCAGTTTCATGGGAGGCCTTAGATAACTTAAGCCATGTAAATTGGCCCAGTTTTTTTTTTAGTATTTGGGTGTATTTTGTACCATGTGGTTTTATAGGTTGTTGTTTTTTGTAGCAAATGTATTTTCTAAACGGTTGGTGTTCAGAAGGAGGGGCAGAGACGTTGCTTCGCCTCAAGCGGATTGTTTGACACGGCCCCGTTACTAACAGGTGGACGGATAATAAACACTGACCATTAGCGCCGTCCTTTTTGCAGAAGTTTCTATATTTTGCCTTATATATTCATGCTAACCCTTGCACAGTAGTGATATGTATCTATGTAGCCTGCCACAATTAAGAATAAAGGGCGTAATAAATACATTGTCCCCTAAATAGTTTAAGCAAATCAATATACCATTAAATGCAGAAAAAAACTGTTCATCATTTAATAAATGATAAATTAATAAATGATAAAGAACTATGAGACATTATTTATTTCAACATCAATCTTTAGGTGTTATTTATTGTTATATTCTCGTTTTGTTTTTGACAATCTTTCATTTTCTACAGATGTGTTTTTTTCTTCCCCATTTAATTTTTTTTTAAATTTAATTTTTGTTTTTCATATTTTCTTAAATTTATGTCTTCCACAAATATATTTACAAAAATTATTGGAAAAATATAGATTTATTTTGGATTTTTTTTTTGTTTGTTGTCCTTGTATATCTTAAACATGGATGTATTTTCTCTTCTAATACATCGTTGTTGTATTTTCCACAATGGATTTATATGTGCCCATTTATTCCCATTTTCCCCCCCCCCCCCCCCATTTTTAAAAGAAAAAGAAATGAAGTGGGAAATAAATGGGCAGAGGGAAATCCATTAAGGGTAAAAGTGCAACAGGGATATATTATGTTAAGCTTTTAAAGTGAATTATTTTTGTTTGTAGTTATACTTTGACTGAATAAGTACAAAGACATTAAAAGGTCTGGGAGAAAGTAATAATTCATATATGAAAGAATAAAGACTTTGACACTAATGATATACTTCTTTGGCTAGATCGGTTTTAACAGCTGATATTTAATACAGACCTATTTCAAAATTCACCTAAATCAGAGAAAAGTATTTTAGTATGAAAACACTACTAGGGTGTAAAGTTGGCACACACTAAAGATCTAACCATATAAACATATTGAATTATATTTTTTATCTAGTCATCACAGTTAGTTTAACAGCAGTGTAAATGTTTCTATTATTTTTAGTAGTAGTGTTTATATGTTTCAGTAGCTCATTATTTTCTGACAGAATATTTTCTGTGTTGCTTAATATCTGTCAGGGATAAAATACAGTGCTTGGACCGCAATACACAACTAAATGTGTTTATTTAAAGATCTCAGAACTTTTTACATCAAGGCTCTTATTGTGAAGGTTTGTTGTTCTGACCCTATAAAGTAGAGGGAGGGGGAAAAAAAACCTAATTCTTAATATATTCTCATGCCAGTAATCTTGCCACGTCTAAGATAGTGTTATAGAATGGCACGCTGCAGTGATTCATGGCTCTCATACTCTCACTAAAAACAAGTGAGACATTTCAGAGCTAGAGATTTTTACTAAGCTATAAAGATTTGTCATTAAGTCTGTGTTCACATCCCCTTTTGAATGTACCTGCTTTATAGAACAGGAGTTTTCTCCCCTGTTGGGTACTCGCAGTTATACTTGAGCACTAAGGACCATGTCCTTGTACTTTCCTCCTAAATCTGTGATACTGGATGGACTTGGCATGTTTGGGGTCGCCAAAATCATGCTTTCCCATGTTTAAAAAGTGTAATTATTTATGTGTGTTTTTCTGTTCATGCTAGATTGGTTTTACATTCATTGTGTATTTGGGGCAATTGTGATTTATTCAGTATAGGGTTTTTTTAGGTTTTGCCTAAAGAAAATCTACAAATTGTCTGCAAGTTATTATTCTATGATTTCACATTATTTATTGGTAATGTTTTGTTTATGTGTTCAAGCTATGTTTTCATCCTTTTAGCTTTAAAAAGTGAAGGAGTCTAGGATTACAGAGTAATTTTAGATGTTTTCAGCTCATTGACTCGAAGTTACCATGTTGAGGTTCTTGGTTGGAACCATGATCCTAAAAAAACACACTTTTTTTATGAATTATAATGATAAAGCAAGAGCAACAAACCAATTTCACACCAGTTCTTGTTTAATAAGAAATCACACACTTTGCACTAATTGCACTAATAACTAATTTGCATCAAATCTAAGGTATAGATATTTTAATATATATTTTATTCACAGGTCATGTATTGCACAGGGCAGGATATCTTATTTAAACAAATGTCTAGATCTGTTTTTTTTTTCTTTCTTTATAGCTTCACACAATAAGATATGTTTTCTGTTAAAACATTTTTCGTTGAAAAAAGATTTGTCAGTGATGGTACACATTTTGTTTGCCAGTTCAGATTATTAATTAATTTTTCTTTTTTTTTGAGGACAATATCGCAAGCCTTATTTATTTATACTAAATTATAATAAATGTAACAAACGTTGACCATAAAAGGATAAAAAAAAAACATGCTGTACGTGTTCAGAGGTAATGATTTTAAATCGATTACAATATTATGTCAAAGAATCAAAGAATGTCCATAATCTTTGCGATTTTTATTGGGCAGTACATTAAATAACATTCTGTATGTTGATGTCTTTAGAAATCAAACACACTGGGAGTTCATAGGTTTGACATAGTAAGTGAAAAGATAAAATATCAAAATTTCAGTCAGTAGTTTAAGGAAAGCTGACCGATTGTTTAATTGCTAATAGTTATTACTTAGTAATGTATGAACAAAAATGCCAATAATTTGATGATGATGCCAGTCACCTCCACCCCCTTAAAAAAATAAAACACGACCACGGTTTAAAAAAAAAATTCTCGAGGAAACCCTGAACCATACACACTGACTTAGCGCTGCACACAAACTGCTGTGGTTTTTGAGTCACAGATCCATGTCAACACTTCAATTCAGCTTTTGCCACTGGGTGATCTTATAAACCTAATCTACTCTAAAAGAGAGCCAGTCTGCAGAGTGCCAGCAGTGAAAGATTCAGTGTTAAAGCCAAGCAGGCTAAGCGTCCAAGCTTACTTACTTACTCTGCTGATGAGGTTTGCTAATGAGCCCAAACTCTGCTTAATGTTAAGCACTGGATTTGGGTGTAAAGTAGAGGGCTACTTGTATATAACAACTCTAGCATTTAGCACCAGTAATACTGAAGTTTTGAAATGTTTTATCTCGTCACATTTATCATCTCTGATTGTTTACCGTTTAATTTATTGTCTAACCAATATCACACATTCAGTTACATGACTAACCAGAATGCAACAATGAGGAAGTTTGAGTAATTTACATGGTGCTTATGTGGGTAGAGATGAGGGGTCGGAGTCTGGTTGACTTTTAAAATTCAACAGGCCAGGTTGCATCAGATGGATGTAGGTCTGGGTGATAAATTGATTTTTATTGATTCAATTCTATTTTGAAAATCAACTTGTGTGTTTTTTTTTTTTTTTTTTTTTTTTTTTTTTTTTGCTAATGCACCCTTTAGTCCCCCATTTAACTTTACACAATAGCAGTCCTGGAAATGGAACTTGTTTTGGTAAAAGTATGTAATGTGGACTATATCTTTAGGGAAAATATATTGTGGACATACTCCAAGAAGGAAACTTTTTTTCTTTGCCCTAAGAAGAGGCAATTTAATTTATTTTTAGACGATTGAAGTTACACAATTGAAGTAAAGCGTTGTCTTAGATATATATACTCAAACTAGCTCATTGTGTAAAACCAATAGCAGCAAACATTTTCTTTTTTTTCTTTTTTTATTTCCATCGTTTAAAAAGGTAGAGCCTACCATCCTGTTTTATAAATACGTTTCCCAGCTTGTATTTAGTTGCACTCTGAATTTAGGTCAACTCTTAGGCAAGATGATTGGGAAAAACAAATGTTTTTAAAAATAATTTCTTCAGTTTGGTTTTAGAAAACGAAGGGGAGAAAAAAAAATTATTTATCGGATTAGGTATAATGGGAGATTTTATTTTTAAGCCGTATCGCCCAGCCCTAGGTTCTCGCCAGCGCATTTCAGCGTAACGGCATACATTGAGAGTTGTCAAAATGACTCTGAAATTAGACTGTGACGGTCAGTATTAATGGATGTTTGAGAGCAACATAAAAAGGTCAATAAAGTTCTTGAATGTGCATCAACAAAGTTATAAGCCTTCTGGACAACACATGCTAATGCTAGCTGTTATTAGCTTGTCAAGCAGCCCTATGAGCTGCACTACGCAACATCCTGCCGCGTGAAGGCATCCAGATAAGCAGTGACCCCCGCCAGCCATCCCACCTTACACTGGAAAAAAAAATTCCTGCTGAAGACCTTTGTCACCTCTTTGGGCTTTTTGACCCATAACACCAAATATTGGCACAGAACTGTCCAAAAGCGTCTAACAAGGAATGGACAACACCGAAGTCAAATCAAAGCCTGCAAGTCTTATTTGCCGAGACAGTGTTGCAGTTTTCACAGAAAACAACATTAGCCGTCACTTTTCCACTTAGCATACTAATTATGCTAGCAATGGGTGAACACAAAGAACAGACAGCTACTGCTCAGAAGTTCGGAGCCAACTTCCAGGCTCAGAAAAACGCTTCTCTTTGACAAACCACCATCTAGGAGTCAAGCACCCGATCAGGTTATTTGCTGCCATTCAAATTGGCGAAGACCAGCAAGCCTATATTGGAAGGGGAGTTTTTGAAAGAGTACCTGCCTGACGGACACGACTGGTATGTTATGTCCAGAAAGCAAGAACAAATTTGAAAACATTTACTTATTACACGGGACAGTGACTCGCTATGTTGAGCTAATTGATGAAGGCTTAGCTAGCAAGCTAACCAAAAAAAAAAAAAAAAAAAGCTGAGTCATTCATGTTATATTAATTGGCAATGGATGAAAGTAACGATGTAACGGACACTTTTCAGCTTCTAATTTTTATCAGAGGGATTAATAACACTTCACACAAGTGAAAACCAGGAGGGAGGACTTATCTGTCAGGGAGTCATCGACAGATTTAAGCCACCTTGGAGAGCACCACACTATGACTGGATCACCAAATCTGACTGGAAAAAATATCGAGCTGCTGAAAAGAATCCCCAGGAAGCTCTGTGTAAGTCTATATTGCAGCTCCACCGTGTAGCGGAGACACTTGTAAAAGATAATTTAAAAGAGCGAGTGGTCTCCAGCATCGTCAGTTTATTACGTTTCTTGAAGAAAGTGATGCAGATCATCAGGACTTGCTTTTCCACTCAAAGTCTTCTGGATAAGTTAGGGGAAATATGTCAGAGTTTGAGAGCTGTTCTCACTAGAAGTGAATGTGACATTTTAATGCTTTTTACACGTAATACATGCGAGTTTCTCAATTATGTAGACTAATTAAGGAAATGTGTAAAGGAAGCCTTTTCCTGATGTAGAGTAATATGCACAGAAATGCATTCCCAAAGTGTCTCTGCCCATATATTAATTTGCCCCCTTTTCTTTTTCACCAGTTTGATTCTTAAATTGTTAGAAAAACATAACCAATAGAATAAGGATTTTAGTAGCGTTACTGTCTTAAGATTCCTTTTCCTTACAAGCTCAGCAACCCTCCATTGGGCTTTTTAGTGGGCGTCTTGACTGTAAGGGATCACAAAATGGTTAGTTATTACATAATTGCCTGGTTGTGACTTTGTTCATGGTTTGTTTTCATTCTAATGAAGGTTAACAGAGGGTTGATTTCAAAAACAAGATTTAGGATGGTGTGACCGATTTATGCTGTTTATGCTTCTGTTAAGATAACTAGGCTGCCGAAAGAATACAAATGACAAATAACTTCATTAAAAAAATATTTTAACTAAATAAAATATCTCGTCTGTATGTTCTGCCCCATAGACAAAATGAAACTGAAGCAGTTTATTTTTATTTACTTAAATGCTCTCACCTTTGAAAATCTCCTCCTAATTCGGTTTCTAATTCCAGCCGACGTTTGCAGCTCTCAGTTCTCTTTTCACTGCTCTAAGATGGTTCTGTAAAGTAGGCTTAAGCTCACAGTTGAGCTACAAAGCCAACACAGCCCACACCGAGACTGAAGATGTTTGCTCCTCTCACAGCCTCAGCACCAGGTTTCTGAAGTATGACTGAGACTAATCAGTTCTGAGCTGCAGAATCATTACACCCACAGCTCATCTGCTTGCAAGGCAGCTTTTTGTGGTTCATTTTGAAGAGTATTTTCTTCTTTGGTGGAGGGGGGGGGGGTGATTCCATTGGGGGGGGCTCTTCCTGATGCTGCCCCTTCTGCTTCTTGACAGCAGATCCATAGAAGTTGTGAGGCTCACTGACAGGTTTGTTTTGCTCCTGCAGTGCGGGGATGTCGCCCAGGGAAGATCGTCCAGATGACCGAGGCGGAGGTCCGTGGCCTTTGCATCAAGTCCAGGGAGATTTTCCTCAGCCAGCCAATCCTGCTGGAGCTGGAAGCTCCTCTGAAGATTTGTGGTCAGTGTTTTCTGTTTTATATCTTATCACAATTTCCTAACCCTCATGTGCAAAATTTAGCTTATTTACTTGCTAGCAGATATGGTTCTTCTGTCTTGCTTTCTTTTGGGTTCCAGATACATTTTTATTACCGTACTGCAACATTTGTTTTTTTGTTCCCATTTGTAATCATTATTCTGTCCGTTTACCCATCGGCACAGCTAAAAAGAAATTCCTATGAATTAAGTTATTTATCCATTATTTGAATTGGTATGAAAATGGGTAATTTTTTAATATGAATAAAACTGGCTGGTTGCAAACAAAAAAATCTAAACAATTTCTGATCAGTGAAGGCACTCAGAAAGGGAGGGGGGGAGAGGTAAAGCACTTTGAATGTTATTAATTATAGTTGTTAAATAGTAATCCAAATACACCAAAAATCATCTTTGGCAAGTCAAAGCTTTCTGAAACCGTAGATCATTATATCCCTACTGATAACTATTATGAACAGTCAACTGCATTGGGTGTATCTTTTGATTCTAGGGCAGCAGGTAGGTATACGCTCCAGGCTGCCCCTGTTACTGGCAAAAAGTGAATGCAAAATTCATAAAATTGAAATGCCTCACATGAAAAACATTTTCTGCTTGTTTTCATTTTTGCTGCAAAAGTTTATTTCAAAAGTACTGCTCAGACTGATGAGCTCCAACATTAATACCCATTACCAGATAAAGTGATAAATGTTGCTTTGCCTGTATTCATGACGCAGTATTTCTTGAAATCTTTGTGTCCTGAAATGTGTTCGCTCTACGAAGCCTCAGGAGTTGTATACAGAATACAAAACAGTAAAAGGATCGGTCTCCAAGTAATTTATATTTCAGCTTGATAAAACATTCAAGGGACAGGCTTAGTTTGTAGACGGCCTTTGTTGGAATCCAAAGCGACTCAAAGGTCTTTGTAGCAAGTCTCCTGGTTCAAGCTGCCAAAGCGCATCCCACAGATCCTGGGTTTATTCTTCGAGGTCTCAGAGCTCTTTCTGTTGTTACAGTCTCAGCCACGCTACATTGTGCGGCAAAATAAGTCCTCTGATCATGAAAGGGATGAAGCCAAAAGATGTTCTGTATAGATTAGACCAAAACCAAATCTTATGGCCTAAATAAAATGGAAATACCTCATGGAAATGGTTCTTTAGCAGGCACAGATAAGCGAGTAATGCTAACAACAGCGCGACCAGGTCTCTTAATAGTGCTTGTTGCAGGCAACTTTTTTTCTAATTCTTAAACGCTGAAATTGGGGATAGCTGAAGGAAGCTCGTTCATTTCAGGATGGCATAATCTTTACCTTGAATTTAGAAAATGGAGATGGGTGGCACTCCTGCAAATTTCATTTTATACATCATTTTAAATGCATTTACTTTTCTGCCGCCACTGTCTGAAAGCACGTCTCGCACATAGGGTAGCCTTCTTCCACCAAGCAGTATTACCATATCGCTGAGTTTATTCTTTTAGACAGGGGGAAATTTGGGGCCCTCGCCTACTTCCGCCATCATGCAATCTGCAGAGCTACACGGCGGGGTTCATGAGGGGACAGATGGTGATACAAGACCTGGACGATCTGACCACTCTGCTCTCTGATGATATTTAAAGATTAAAAAAGAAACTCTTATACCGCAGGAAGAACGGTATGACGGAAAACTTTAGTGGTTTTGAAACTTACTAATTCTAATTAAAGTAAATCTACAGTTTGTTTTTAACTAGACATTTAAACTAAATGCATTTGGGGTTTTGACTGTAAAATGACAACATGAAAAGTTCAAGGGAGAGGTAGGTTTTTATTTTTCAAAAACACTGTACCCTAAATGCCATTAATGGACTTTAGAAAACACGACCTGACACTAAGCTGATGTGATTTCACTGCAATGGCCAGCTCCCTGTCTGCAGAGCATCTCAACATTTTCTTATCTACTGTGTTTAATCTCTATCCGTGTTTTTTACTGTAATAGTTGTTCAGGTGTGGGTGAGTGTTGTGCTTCTTAGATAGAAACGGGATATTTAAAAATAGAAAAACAGCAAAAGAAACAAGAGGGCGAGGTTGCGTTTACATTTTAGGACACAGAGTAACCCAGTGTGGCCCTATATCTTCTGCTGCCAGCTGTGGTTTGGGTTTTGGGGAATAATTCTGATGTGCACTGTGGGGGAAAAAAATGTGTGCCTACCAGTTTTCTGAGCTCAAATAAAATATAGGTTTCTGTTTTAGTTGCTTTTACATTTTAATTTGTATTCACAATGTTATCTTATAATGAAACAGTCTCTCAAAAAGACTGCAGGACATAAATTCAGCTCCCTTCTTTGTCACGATGAAGGCGGTTATTGTTGTCCTTTTGTGGTATGAACCTCTTCAGTGATCGGTCTGTACCACTTTGCCAAAATTAGAGCAACTCTTAAGTTGGCGCAAGAGGATATAAAAAGAAGCGGATCTTGGCCGAGTGATGAAATGAGTCTCCCCTGCAGAGACTCTGCTTTGCTGGGAACATCTGGAATTTATAAAGGTCGAGGATGGGAGACTTTGGTCTTAAATCCTGAGAGGACAGATAAAATTAAAGCCAGTTTGTGTGTAAGTGCTGGTGGATAATGTGTTCTTCGTTTTTATGAACAGCCTTAATTGTGATGGATCTTTGTCTCTGTTGCCCCTCTCCCACGGCAATAACTCGTGTTGTTTCTGACATACTTTTCTTTGCAGAACTGGTCTAATTTGGCCACCTTCAAGCATGACTGGCTCGTTTTAGCAGCAGCGTCTCAATTTGATTGAAGTCTGGCCTTTGACTAGGCCATTCAAACCTTTTTTTTTGCTTCAGGTCATTGTCCATCTGCATTACCCGTGTTCTTAAGATGAAGGTCACAAACTGATGGCCGAACATTTTCCTTTTGTATTTTTCTGGTTGAGAGCGAAATTCGCCGTTTTTATGGACTGCGGCAGGTCATCTATGTCCTGAAGCAGCAAAATGTCCTCTGACAGTCACACCATCACACCCAGCACCACGCTTGACTGCTGGAATGATGGTCTTTTTTCCTGACATGCTGTTAGTTTTTGGTCAGAAAACAGGCAGCACACCTGCTAAAAAGCTTCACTTTTGCCACCTCAGAATATTTTCTTAAATGTCTTGAGGATCATCAAGATGCTTTTTTGACAAATGTACGTTAAGGTTTTTTTTTTTTATCTTGAAACTCCACCATTGGTGAACCTTTTTCTTATTGTTGAGTCGTGAACACCGACCTTAACAGGTAGGCGAGGCCTGCAGTGCTGAATATGTTGGAGTCATTTTGGTAGGCTGGTAGGCACTCCTTGGCTGGTTCACAACTGTTTGATGTGGATATTTGCTCTCACTGGAGTTTGCTGGAATCCCAAAGCCTTACAAATGGCTTTCAAAAACCCTTTTCACACTGATGGGTGTCAAGGAACCACATCTGCCCTGGACGGTGGAAATGGCCTGTTTTTTTGTTTTGTTTTTTTCTCTCTTTCTTAAATTAAATCATATGAAAAGTGCATTTTGTATTTAATCAGGACATCTTTTTCTGATCTAAAGATATTTTTGATCTAAATCATCTAAGTGTGACTTAGCCTAAATGTAATATTTTTCTTTCACAGCACTGTGTATCCAGAAAATATATATTACTTTGAAATATAAATCAGCTCACATAACAAGGAAATGTTGCATGAGTCTATGGACATTAGGATTCAGTTTAAATAACTATTTCTTTGACTGTGTGTTTTTTTTTAATTTATTTATTTATTTTATTTTTTTAACAAGCTTTTGCATAGCTGTTCTACCAAACTATGAGCTTTTTTATTTATTTTTTATTTTTTTTTATTTACCATTTAACAATATCCCAATAACAAAAATCCCAACTTCAAACTTTGCATCTCACCTTATCTAGGAGACATCCATGGGCAGTACACCGATCTGCTGAGGCTGTTTGAGTATGGTGGCTTCCCTCCAGAGGCAAACTATCTCTTCCTGGGTGATTATGTGGACAGAGGGAAGCAGTCCCTGGAAACCATCTGTCTTCTGCTGGCCTACAAGATCAAATACCCAGAGAACTTTTTCCTGCTCAGAGGAAACCACGAGTGTGCTTCCATCAATCGTATCTATGGGTTTTACGACGAGTGTAAGTGAATGATTACTCGTGTTGCAAACGGCTCTGAGTCCCTTAACACACCGGGTTCCTAAAAATGTGTGCTCGTGCATTTGCAGGCAAGCGCAGGTTCAACATTAAGCTGTGGAAGACCTTCACAGACTGCTTTAACTGCCTCCCCATTGCTGCTATAATTGATGAGAAGATCTTCTGCTGCCATGGAGGTGAGGGGATAACGTTGGTTCTGTCCTGAAGCAAAATCTACACACTGTTTTAAAATGTATATAAATATGCATCCACTCCAATGGAAAACTTTTTATTTTTTTCTATCTCAGGGCTTTCACCTGATTTGCAGTCAATGGAGCAGATCCGTCGGATCATGAGGCCAACAGACGTGCCAGACACGGGTACCGTTTCTGTCTGCACACACTTCCTGCTTCATCTACACCATGCACCTCTGATCTCTACTAGATGTTTCTAGATTCAAACGTTTAATTCTGGGGAAAAGAGGCTGCTTTTTCATGACTTTTCATCCATTTGCTGCATTGTGTGTTTTATCTCGATGTTCATGGATCAGGCCTTCTGTGCGACCTGTTGTGGTCGGATCCGGATAAGGACGTGCAAGGCTGGGGAGAGAACGATCGCGGGGTCTCCTTCACCTTCGGGGCTGATGTGGTCAGTAAGTTCCTGAACCGCCACGACCTGGACCTCATCTGCAGAGCCCACCAGGTAATCAGGGTGGGAATCTGAAGACCCTGAATGTTACCTCTTCCCTCCTATGCATCATACATACAAGCACCCTAAAGTGCTTAATCCGTTGTTTTGCTCAATTTAATTCCTACAGTGTTAAGCAAATTCGTCCTTTTTTATTGTTTTGATATTTTGTCATATTCTGGTTTTAATTGGGATTTTATACAATTGACCAATACAGGGCAGTAAATAATTTGGAAATGGATGGAAAAAATTAAGATTCTTTATCTAAAAATAAGAAATCTGAAAAGTGTGGTGTACATGTATATTCAGTGGCCTGAATAACAATTTTATAGCACCATTCTTCTCTGAAACTACAGCGGTGTGTCTTTTGGGGTATGTCTGTATCGGTGTTGCATAACCAAAAAAGGCTCACGTCTTCCCCCTTCTTATTAAAACAGCTCCAGCTCAGTCAGGTTGGATGGTAAAGGTCTTTGGAGATCAGTTTTTAAGGTCTTTCCACAGATTATGAATTGAATTAATTATGGACTTTGACTGGGCCATTCTAACACATGGAAATGCTGTGATCTGAACCCGTCCATTATACCTCTGGCTGTATGTTTAGAGTTGTTGTTTTTGCTGTACCTCCACCCCAGAAGCTGCTAAGGTTTGACGTTGTGCCATAGGTTCTTGCTTTCTGCTGATGAATGGAACCGTACTTTGTTAGATGTTAGGATATTGTTTAATAATCCAACTCTGCTTTAGACTTCTCCACAAGTTCTCCTTGGCCAGTCTGTTGTGTTCCTTGGTCGTTATGATGCTGTTTGTTCATTAATGTTTTTTAGCAAAACTCTGGAGGGTTTCACAGAACAGCTGGATTTAAATGGATTAAATTAAACTGTTTACTAATTAAGAGACTGCTGAAGGTAGTTGGTTTCTGTTTCCATCCACTTCACAATTATCTATCCATTTCTGTGACTGTATCATGACACAGAAGAAAAAACAGGTGTGAACACTAAGGGTGTAACAACAAATCGATCTTAATCAATATATTAATGAAATAATTAACAATCCAATTGATGCCGAATGATAATATTGTACATCTTAAAAATGACGATATTGATTGCCTTTTTTAAGAATGCCTGTTACCTGTAGGAGCTTAGAAATATAATGGTCAAATCATATTTATTTGTTTTTTGTGAGTTGATATCAAAGTAAATAATAGTGTCCCGGATTATAAGGCGCACTACATATTCTTCCCAAGTGTGTAATATCACTCCACCCCTCCAGTAGGGTGACCTGACGTCCCCGCCCCGTTGGCGTGGCAATTTAGACAAAACAAACCAACCCCCAGGTAGAGTTTCTTCGCTTACCAAAATCAGAGACGTCCCCGGTTTTCATTAGAGAAATCAAGTCCAGTAACCTTACACAGCTCTCTCCTGACATAGAGCTATCCATCACTGCCGGGAGGACAGAGTAGTTGGAGCAAACTGCCCTGTTTGTGACATTAGGCCAAAATAAACCCAACTTTCATATTGAACTAACTTACTAGGTTTATTGTTGCTAGCATGTACTCTAGTTGCAGGCTGCCTTGCATGAATACACTTCTTTTTTAGACGTTACAGTCAGGCAGTCTCGTAGACAGCTCAGGGGTCCGATCAGGTAGTGATGCAGTGTATCTGTCAGTAAGCACAACAGTAATCATATATAAGATGCGCCGGATTATAAGGTGTATCATAAATTTTTGAGAAACCTAAGGATTTTAAGTGCACTTTATAGTCCAAAAAATACAGTAGATCAGCAGATGATATTGCGTCATATCGATGGGAAGTCGTAACAGACTTTGTCATATCAGCAAATATTATATCGTCATCCTAATGAACTGATATAACATCATATTGTGACAAAGCTGTTGATTTACACCCCTGGTGAATACTAGATACTGTGTTTTAAGCACTATGCATGGTGTTATTGTTTAGAAGGTCTGATTTTTACTGAGGTGGCTTCGTATGCTCTACCCTGACAGCACAGTTAGTTTCTGAGAGTAGCTGAAGAGCTGTTTGTTGGTATCGATCGCCGTGGGCGTTAGAATAACACCACATGTCTTAAAACAGGTTGTGGAGGATGGATACGAGTTCTTTGCCAAACGCCAACTGGTCACACTTTTCTCTGCTCCAAACTACTGCGGGGAGTTTGACAATGCGGGCGGCATGATGAGCGTGGATGAGTCCCTCATGTGCTCCTTCCAGGTAGTCAAAAAGCAAACAGAGCTGTGATGTTTTTTTCAGAACCGATGCATTAGTACAGAAACAATGACTCAGATGTTTATTCTTCTTTTTTTTTTTTCTTAAGATCCTAAAGCCTTCAGAGAAGAAGGCGAAGTACCAGTACGGTGGTGTAAATTCTGGTCGGCCTGTGACCCCACCCCGTACCACCCAAGCTCCCAAAAAGAGGTGAACACCCAGCTGTGGCTTTTCCCCCCCACTCCTTGTCATTTTTTCCATTCCAGATCTGCCATTATGGCAACCCCATACCGCCCCTTGAAGAGAGAAGACCCGGGGCTTATCTGATTGTCCAAATCTTCCTCCTCCATTCAGCCAGCCTCTCGTCAACACCACTGACAGCTCTTTTCTTAATGTGTATGTGTATATAAATTTGCTGTGATTTATCTGTTGGGTTTTTGCCTTTGCGTTAGGATTATTTTGATATGATTAAAAATTAACCTTCTTGGTGGTTTTAATTCTAATGCTACTTGAGGTTTTCTGAGGTTCTGCTATGTAAGGAAATGCTTTGTTTTTGTCAAAGAACAATGTGACCAAGTAACAAGAAGTCTTTTTTTTTTCTTTTTTTTCTTAAAAACAAAATGAAGATTTAACATTATTTTACTTGGACGCTCTTGTGTGTTTCTGTTGGGACTGAGGATGCACTGCAGCACCAAACCAACAGACAAAGGTCTTATTTCAACTTATCACAGCATGTCTAGTACTCTTAGTGGTTCTTGTGCACAAGTACGTTTTTCTAACCATTGATAAAGAGCACCTTCATATTTGTAGAACAGACCAGTTTGAATGAACAAATTAAGCTATTCTGATCGTGGACATCATCTAAACTAAGAAAGTATTTTTTTTTTTCTGTGTCAGTGTGTTCACTCTTTTATGTCCCTGTACCTCGACTCTACATGAAGAGACCTGCCAATTCCTCACACTAACCTGGTATCGACTCATTTCTGTCATTGTCCTCCATTCTGATCATTTCCCCCTCCAATCTTCTCGTTTTGTAGTTGGAGCGAGAGATTTGACGACTGATTGGAATGAGTTATTGTCATAGGGGTTGGCTTGCATTGCTTAAAAGGTAACAAAAATAAAGATGTTACAAGCTTCAGAGACCACCCGTAATATTTGAACTATTTATTTATCAAGTTTGCTTAATATTAGCTTTCTTCTCACCCATTTAGTCGAGGTACAAGGTGTAAAAAAACTAGCAGAGCTGGTAGTGGGCGGGTAGTCTTAGCTTTGCTGTGTGATTGTGTTGCCACCTGGTGTGTCAGTTTGACACTACGGCGCAAAAACAGTGTATGCCTCGTGTTACAGTAAGTATCCAAATAAATGGGAAAGGATTTTTCATGACATTGCCAGTATAAAATATGGTGTTGCTTGGTGTTACCACAGTTACACTGACCAGCATGAAGGCTGGTTGGTGTCATCTTTAGTTTCTGCTGCTCATAAGATGCTTTTGCATTTCTAAATGAAGCACTTACTACTTCGCCTTTTTTTTTTTTTTCTTTTTTTCCATTTTCTTTTGTTGTATTTATGTTTTTTCACTATCAATTACTTTCAATTTGCTTAACTTATTTCCTTGGTGTTACCAAAAGCCGTTTTGCAGTTTGTAAAAGTTTATTTGAAAGTGAATACATTCAATAAAATTGATGAAAGGAATACTTGACTTTATTTATTTAACATGTGCCTTGATATCTATTGGAAATTATCACTCACGTTTGAAGTAGAAGCTTCTGGGATAATTGTGAAAATACAGAGACATTTTACTTTTTGTAAATATTTAAAAATGAGGACTGATTGAAAGTTCATGTTGACCAAACTGATGCCTGTGAATGAAGAGAAGATGAAACGGTATGTTGAATCATCTGGATAACCACAATACTTCAGTCAGTCATAGTATTGAGAATGACACAAATATTATATTTTCACATGATCTGCTGCCCTCTGGTTTTCATGTGTGTATGTCAGATGTCATCACATACGTACAGAAATACAATTGCAATCATATGAGTAACAAAAGCTTTTAATGACAGAATGAGTTAATGCAGCAAGTCAATATTTGCAGTGTTGACCCCTCTTCTTCAGGGCCTCTGCAATTCTCACTGGCATGCTCTCAGTCAACTTCTGGACCAAATCCTGACTGATAGCAGTCCATTCTTGCACAATCAATGCTTGCATTTTGTCAGAATTCCTAGGTTTTCGTTTTTCCACCCGTCTCTTGATGATTGACCACAAGTTTTCAATGGGATTAAGATCAGGGGAGTTTCCAGGCCATGGACCCAAAATCTCTGTTTTGTTCCCTGAGTCAGTTAGATATCACCTTTGCTTTATGGCAAGGTGCTCCATCATACTGGAAAAGGCATCGATCATCACCAAACTGCTCTTGGACGGTTGGGAGAAGTTGCTCTCGGAGGACATTCTGGTACCATTCTTTATTCGTGGCTGTGTTTTTAGGTAAGACTGTAAGAGAGCCGACTCCCTTGGCTGAGAAGCAACCCCACACATGAATGGTTTCAGGATGCTTTACAGTTGGCATGAGACAAGACTGGTGGTAGTGCTCACCTCGTCTTCTCCGAACAAGCTGTTTTCCAGATGTCCCAAACAATCGGAAAGGGGATTCATCAGAGAAAATGACTTTACCCCAGTCCTCAGCAGTCCACTCCCTGTACCTTTTGCAGAATATCAGTCTGTCCCTGATGTTTTTCCTGGAGAGAAGTGGCTTCTTTGCTGCCCCCCTAGAAAGAAATAAAAGATACAAGTGTAATAGGATAACATTGATAGCCATCTAGGAAATCATTATTTTAGTGTCCTTATGGGAAGTGGGAAAGAAGCTGTCTCCGAATCAGGTGGGTTGTATTTTTAACCATAATGAAAAAGCAAAGGTGGTATGAAACTTTTAAGGGTGCTCTTTGCTCCAGTGATTATATTGTTCAATTTTATGTAGAGAGATCCAAGGAGGGATATTTTGTCACAGCAAAAATAATAAATAAAATTGCAACGTTTGTATCAGAATACATATTCAATGAAAGGTCAAACCATATCTAGAAACGATGCAATTAGAATAATGAAGTGTGACATTGAAATGGTACCACAGAACAGGTTGGATCGAGTTTCAATCGTAGTGGAGACAGAATGGCATTTGGTACTTAAATTTGCATTATTTCAACAGCATTACATCTTCAGATAGCGGTTATAAACCCCTTTTGAGGTTTCAATATCCTGAAAATGTTGCGAGTGAGGTTTGCTGCTACGAGTGTAAATAATTTTCAGTAAAGCTCAGTTTCACGTTGTGTATTTTTCGTGACAGATTTATGTGTCACAGCTTCCAGCCTGGTGGGGGCGCTGTAGGCCGCTCCACTAAGATGACGCAGCCGCGGCTGTCACAGCTGTATATAAACATGGATGGGACACAGCGGGTGGTTGCGGTGCTGGCGGAGCGTTTTTAGATCTGTGATGCTTCCCAGGACGAGTGCTGAACCAGAAGCGCTAGCTCTGTGTGCACCGTCCTCTGCATCATGTTACGCGGAAATAACTCATAAAGATTCACACTCGTTGTTACAGCAGGTTTGTTTGCATTTCAAACAATTAAATGCCTTTAATCTAAAGAGGGCGAAGGCGAGTCTTTTAGTTTTGCTAATTAAAGCTATCACGTCTGTGCCATGCTAGCTGCTGCTAAGTCTGAAGTTCAGTGTAGTTTACATCGACTTTGGCTGAAAACATGTAACAACGGGGCCTTCCTTTAGCTGCCCATTTCAAAGCAGCTACATTTAGAGATGCACCAATCAGAAAATGTTTGGGGGATGATTTAAGATCACCCATTTTATTATTAGTTATTTTTTTATTTAATGTATTTGGGGTAAACTGGCGTGCTGATAAAAACTAAATACACTATTGTCTTAAAAATTTAAATCTTTAATGTAAAGTGAGGTACTTACATTGCTGTCTCGGCATATCTGAAAAACTGATGAATGATATAGAAAGATACTCTAGATCGTGGGACAAATATTTGTAGACATAAAACATTCTATCTATCTATCTATCTATCTATAGGAAAAACGTCTGGTTTTCATTTTAAGATTTTAGATATTGATGTACTTATTGTATCTATAAATGATGCCTTTCAGGTTTTTAAACGATCAAGATCCAAATGTTCATATTTGGACCTGAGGCTGTGTCACAGGTTCTGTGTCACTGAGAGCAGTCGGCATAAAAAAAACAATTTTGCAGCTTAGCGGGATTTTACTCTTAGCTTTAAAAAGATTACAGAGTAGACATTTCAAACTGATTTTAACATCTTATTTTAGGATTCATTTGATTAGCTTGTTCAGCTTTACCATCAACAATCTTTATGTGAATTCTCTAAAAAAATGTAGATCACAGATTTCCAAAGTGTGGCCAGGACAGCTTTTTGGAAACGTTTTGTTTCCATCTGCATTTAAATTTTCAAAGACAAAGTTCTATATTATTTATTGAAATATGTAAGATGCAACAGAAAATGTTTTCTTTTATTAGCTTTGTTTTTTTTATTAATTTATATCTGTGCTGTCATTTTAACGTATTGACTAGGGCAGCAAATATTTTACTTAAAACACAGACTTGGGCACACTCTTTTAGTAAACTTAGTTACACACAGCAAGGGTTTAAAATTAAATTTCTTGCTGGAACCTATCTACAAAGATCTCCTTGGCCAACGAAATAGAAAACGTTTGATCCAAAACGTGAGGAAACTGTACACTTTCATTACACTTTTCACTAAGCCAAACGACAATAACTTGTTCATGTCTTGTTTTTTTTGTTTTTTTTTATTCAAGCATTGCCTGTTAAATTTATTGCTTGGTGGGTAACAGGAAAACAGTCTAAATCAAATTATATTCTGCTATTTTTAATTGGAAAAACTTGTGGCCCCTGAGTATTTTCTAATGCGGCATGTAGCATGGCTGATAAAATTGGAATTTCTGAAGGATAAAAGACATTGTAAGACTTTCTCTTCCCAGTTATCTTTAGGACAGACATCATGCCTCTTTACTGTTTCACTTTTCAAAAGCTTCTTAGACCTTTTTGTTCTTCCTTTGATTTCACATTTAAATTAAGTATTGTTTGGTCTATGATTTAAGCAATATTAGCTTATT
This sequence comes from Fundulus heteroclitus, assembly GCF_011125445.2. Lineage (NCBI taxonomy): Eukaryota > Metazoa > Chordata > Actinopteri > Cyprinodontiformes > Fundulidae > Fundulus > Fundulus heteroclitus. Next base: position 19,105,544 of record NC_046379.1, read on the forward strand.
GTTTTCTTGTAAAGGTATATCATTCGAACCATAATATATTGCACATATGTTTTAAGTTCATGTCAAATCTCTCTATTTTTTATTCAAAAGGTTAAAAGAACCTGATTTTTAAAACCAGAAGCTTTAAAACAAACAATTTTACACCATCTGTTTCTTACATAAAATCAAAGTAACCAGAATATTGTATCAAATTGAGTGTTTCTTGTTTCCCCAAACAACCAGACCGAACAACGCTCCATCTGCACCGTGTCCGCCACCAGCCCCTCGCTGCTCTTTCAACAATGAACTATGGGAAGCTCCCGGCTGTGAATGAAGAATGGCTAGGTTTAGGCTCAAATCCTGCATCACCTTAATCGCTTTGGCGCTGCTCCTGCTCATCATAACGCTGGTTTTGAAGGCTCTCACCCCCGAGGACTCTCCTTTTGAAAGTCCTGGGGAGATTAAAGTAAATCTTTACAGACAGACTGCTTCTCATAACCAGAGGGACTACAACAAAAGTCCCGAAGAGACCAAAATGAAGGACCCTGCTGAGTCAGACAAGGATGCGGAGCTGGAAAGCACCCTGAGGAAGTTTCCCCCTCCAAACTATTATCTCCACGCCTTCTACTATGTATGGTATGGAAACCCAAAGTTTGATGGCAGATACATCCACTGGGACCATCCACAGCTGCCACATTGGGACGCTAAGGTGGCTCAGGAGTACCCACAAGGAAGACACAAACCCCCTGACGACATTGGGGCCAACTATTACCCCTCGTTGGGGCCGTACAGTTCCAGGGACCCGTCTGTTTTGGAGGCACACATGCAGCAGCTACGTACAGCAGCCATTGGTAAGAAAAATCTGATTCTTCAGCTTTCAGATCAAGGATTATCAGTGATTTTATTATTATTATTATTTTATTATTATTAATGATTTTAAAATTCTCATATTTTTGCAGTTCAACATTTTAGTATTGATGTCCCAGGTGACGTTAGGTCAAACTAAACCATGTTATAAGTCCACAGACCGCTCCTGAGGTTCAAGATGCAATGACTATGAATTTATGATAAAATGTTTAAAATCTTCAGTAGAAATCCATATGCCCTTCAGTCTGTGTCGTAACTAATTCTCTCTAAGTGATGTGAGGTAAGGTTAAAAATTTCAGTAAAATGAAACCTTAACCTTTCCTCTGCTGAGAATATTCTAGTGCACTCTGGGTCCTTGACGTTTGCTTCCAGCCAGAAAGATATTGTTATTGTCGAGTTTGAAAAATGTACTCTTTTAAATATTAAACATGATGTTGGGGGGAAAAAAAGGTAGAATATATTTTTCCTAGCGGCGTTCTAATGTAGAAGTGGCCGCTAGGTCAAGAGAACCAGTCCAGTTGGGATGAAACAGTGAGACCCAAAGTGTCTCTTTCATTTATCTTTAGGTGTTTTTTGGCGCATAAGTTTCTTTACCAAATTTTCCCAATGTTAAGTTCACTCTTTACAATCATCCAAGTTATTTATAGAATCCAGTTATGAGTATGTGAAGACCATTTGGTAACGGCTAAATCCCTGTCAAGCTGCTGCTCCTCCATGCAGAAAAGTGCAATAAGAAAATTTAAGAAATCAAGACAAGTTTAGAGAGAATTTTACAAACTTTTAAAAGTTTACAAAAGCAAATAGTTCACTACGTAGATACAGAAGTATTCACTTCTCCCATAGGATGCTGATGCCCACTCCTTCAAACATCTGTTATCTCAAACACTCATCAGGCAGAGTTTTTGTTATTTAACAATCTCAGTTGGTCTTACATCGCCTCTGTCCTAAACAAAAGTTCCCTTTGTAAGCGTTTAGATCACAGGTCATGAGCGCAACTCGAAACCTCTATGTTAAAATGAAAACACTTCTTTGATAGTTAAATTCAAATTTTCCCTCCCCAAAGTGAACTGGGGTGGTTTGAGCCGCTGATGAGGATGCCTATGGGTCACCTCCCATTGGTGTTTCTTTATGGTCACCTCCCTGGTATGGAACACCAAAGTGCTCAAAATGAAATAAATAAATAAAACATTATGAAATAATATACATGAATAAATAATATGTCAATATTCAAAGTGATGATATAATTTTTAAATAACTGAATGCTTAAAAAAATATTATCTCATTATGAAATATTGTTAATTCTTCTTTTAAAAATGTGTATGATTAAAAGAAATAATTCACATTAATATGTGTCACAGTAAATTATTGTTGGTGTTTTTATTTAATTTCATTTTAGTTTTTATTTCAGAATGTCATTTTTTAAAAAGTAATCTTTTGTTTCATAGTGGTGTTTTTCCCTTTTTATAATGACACTTTTCAGCAGAATCACTTCGCCTGCCAATCAAGAGACACGGGTCGGGGCGAGCAGTGTGATTGGCTGCTTCTTTGCCCAGACCAAAGCAATCCATCACAGAGTTTCCAGTCGGGCCTGAAGCTCCCATTCAGGACCGCATCCTTTGAAGGGACCGCTCTACGCGGGCCGGGTTCTTCGTCAACCGCGAAAAAGAGAATATGGGAAGAGATCAGCTTGTAAATTGGGATCAGGGCGGTAAAAACTCCAGCGGCTGTCACCGTCTTCACTTTAGTGTTACTCATGTTGCCTAACAACCGAGATAGCGCAAAGCAGCTGTGAAGCTGATCAAATGGAGCCCAAAGGTTAATCCCGCTGTGTCCTCTACAAATGATTGTACGCGGTTATTATTTTTCCCCTTTACGTATTCATTATGGCTCACAAGCTTTTGTATTAAAATGTAGTTTTATCATCTTTCATCTCATTCCCATTCATTAATCAGCCACATCTTTATTCTTATGTTGATCTATAAACATACCACTAAACAAAATTCATTGACGACAAATATTTATGTAATTTATTAACTTAAACACTAACCCTATAACTTTCTGAGCAAAATGTACATCAATTTGTTTGTATAGAATAATAATAATGGACTAACCAAACAGTGATGTTTGAGGTCTGAATTATTTCTCATTGCGGAAAGCCAGCAGGAGTTGGAAAGCCATGTGCCTTTTGGGACTTTGAAAGGAATTGGCGAGGAGAGGGGCGTCCTCTCTCGGCATGGAGAGCCTCGGTCGCCACGTCAGCTGGACGCCGACGATGCGACCCAGGGCTGCGGTCCAAGAACATCCAAGCACCTTTAAAATTAAGCAATATGTTGACACACTGAGCATATATTCCGGGTTATCATAGCTAACTTCTCACCTAAAATCTTTTCAAAAGTTACTTAAAGTTTATGTCACAGAAAGCGTAATATATCCAACTTTATTCACAGCTTTTCACTCCTCTCCACCATTGTTTCCGGTTAAAACATTTTCTTCAACCCGCAATGGCACATTTGTCGGACACACTCTATAGTAAGCTGTTTATGGAGCAGCCAGGAAAAACTAATCACTTTTTTAAGGGTCAGCCAATGGGGGTGCAGGTCCTACCCACGGAAACTGATTGGCTGGTGAAGTGATTCTGCTGAAAGGTGTCATTATGAAGTGAAAAGGCCATTGGGAGAAACAGCACTATGAAATAAAAAAATGACATTTTGAAATGAAAATGAATTAAATAATAATGGTTCAATAACAATTTATTTTCTTGTGAAAAAAAGTAAAAGTTTATATTGGCATGCACATTTTTAAAGAAAAATTTAAATTATTTCATAACAGTGAGGTCATAATTTATTATACATTCGGCTATTTCACCATTTCATTGTCACTTCATATATTTATCTCTTATTTATTCAAGTAAATAATTATTTCATAATGTTTTATTTATTTATTTTGAGCACTTTGGCGGCGTTCCATACCTTTTGAGGGGAGACGCCGGTGACACCCAGCACTCTCTGAAGGGACAGTATTTCTCTTCTAGTCTAGGAACGTCTAGGGATCCCTCAGAATGAGCCGAAGGGCCAGAAGTCGGCGTCTTACTTCATGGATGACTGAACTTAAACAAACTTCATCACTGGAAAAACTTGACTTCCTTGAAATAAAATGTGGAGAAATGAGCTAAGACTTTTACTCAGTGCTTGACTTTCTACGTGTTTCTAGGAATTTTTTTTAAACGATTAAAACAAAGCTGCCTTTGGTCTCAGAGGGCATGGAACCTGTTTGGTTATTTTTGTCATCAGGCGTCATCGCTGTTTCCTGGTATCCCCCTTCAACGAAGGATGACAACGGTGAGCCGATCGATGAGATAATACCTTCATTGTTGGAGGTGGCACAGAAATACCATATCAAGGTGTGTACAACAAAAGCATTGTGTTTTCTAGGAATCTAATTAGATTATCGTTTTGCAGTATCAACATGTTTACTCTGTTCAACCAGGATGGAAATCTAATAATTTCCCTTTTGCAGGTCGCCTTTCATATTGAGCCCTACAAGGGAAGAGATGAAATCAACATGTTTACCAATGTCAAATACATCATTGAGAAGTAAGTGCTGCTGTGGATTAGCTGTCTCTTTCCACCGTCTCCCACTGTCAGTGAAAAGATGCTTCCATTTGCAACTAATTGCTTTTGCCTTCTCAGATATGGAGAGCATCCTGCATTTTTCAAGTACCGGACAAACAATGGCAAACTGCTTCCACTTTTCTATGTGTATGACTCATACTTGATGAACTCGGAGCAATGGGCTAAGCTGCTGAAGCACACGGACAGCGGCAGCATCAGGGACACCCCGTATGACGCCATCTTCATCGCCCTGCTGGTAGAAGAGAAGCATAAGCGGGAGATCCTGACCGCAGGGTTCGACGGCTTCTACACCTACTTCGCCACTAACGGCTTCACGTACGGCTCCACCCAGCGCAACTGGGTCTCAATCAAAGCTTTCTGCGACGATAACGACCTCGTATTCATTCCGAGCGTGGGGCCGGGATACATCGACACGAGCGTGCGGCCGTGGAACTTCAAAAACACAAGAAACCGCATCAACGGCAAATACTACGAAACCTCGCTGAGCGCCGCGATGGAGTCCCGACCGGATTTTATCTCCATTACGTCTTTTAACGAGTGGCACGAGGGGACCCAGATCGAGACGGCCGTTCCTAAAACGGGCCAAACTGTGTACCTGGACTATCTGCCCAATAAGCCCACCATCTACCTGGAAATAACTCGCAAATGGGCAGCGATATTCGGTGGAGAGCGACAGAGATGGCAGGACTGATCAGAGAGGCTTTATGATGTATACTACTGAAAAACTCATTCCATTTGCGGGACGAGAGCAAATTGCATCAGAAAGTTCAAATGATTTACGGCTATTGTGCAAGATGATGACTCCAGTCATGAATGTTTTAATTTTTTTTTTTTTTGCACTTTAATTAAACTGCGTTTTTTTCGGTGACTCAAATAGTCTACAGAGATTACTGGAACTGCAAGTTTACTTTTTGGTCTTTCTCTGATTCCTGAACTTTCCAACTAATTATTAGGAATCCGTTATACTTAGAGACAGGGGCGGTTCTAGACAGGGGCCAACAGGGGCCCATGCCCCTGTAGAAATGGCCCTGGCCCCTGTTATGGCCCCTGTACTAAAAGCATGATGTTAAATAAACTTCTCATAATTATTCGCAATGGCAAAGAAACCATAACTGATTGGTCACTTTGACCAATGTTAATCTTTTACCTAGCTTTACTCTAAAAATAATTTAAAACTTAAAATGTTTCACCTTTAGCTTTAGCTGTATTGAGCAGGGGGCAAAGTTTTCAATTGCTAGATCAGGTGTCTGAAACCTGCAGTTCCAGAGCCACAAGTGGCTCACTTAATATCATTACACAGTTACACAGTTAACCATTTTATTGTTTTTAAATTTTTATGTTCTGTGCCCCTGTGAAAAAACACTGGCCCCACCTTGGCCCCCCTGGTAAATTTGGTCTAGAACCGCCCCTGCTTAGAGAAATAATATTTCAAAGACATCCCAGTTTGCAATATTAATATGAGCCCTAATAATGCAAACGGTAAGGGAAACAGGTTGCTCACTTGTTGTGAATGTAGAGATAATGCTCGGTATTTCTCCTTTCACCTTATTATTTATGGTGTCTCACTGCGGTAAGCGTTGGTATGGAGTTCAGCTGTTGCACGAATCACTTGAATAAACTGATCAGATACCGACGTGTGGAATGTTGTCATAGCCTACCAAAAAAAACCCCACATTCATTCATAATGCACATGCTTCACATTTTATCAGTATGGGAATTACAGCCAACTTTTATGTTATCCTTCGGTTTTGGTTCTGCACCATTTGAATGACACACTTTCACACTCCTGCTTGGCTCGTGACTTTTTTTTATCTGATAAGACAATATCAATAGATTAAACAAATCTGGAAATATTCCAGTTGTTTTATCCTGAACTAGGTAGATGTTCTTGATATGCGGCCGGTATAGGTTGGAATTACACAGGTCACAGCAGGTCTGTCAAAAAGACACTGGGGTGTCCCAATAAGCGAGCTTCTCTTTAACCAGAGGCAGGCATTCGTCTACTGTAAATGTGCATGATATTCTTGTTCTTTATGAAAAAAAATAAAAAAATTGAATCCAGTTTTCCAGCAAGTATCTCAAATGGGGTTTTAGAAGCGGAGACATCCTCCTCTATTTCAGGTCATACAGCTTTAAATTCTTCAATTTGATCAATGTTACACTGAGTTTATGTTGTTTATTGGCATGTTTATGTCTCACATTTCATGCGCCATTTCATTTTCAGATTATTGTTTTGCACATTGATAAAATATTTCCCACACTACTTCAAGTCATTGGAACGTGTGATCCATAAAGAATGCCTTTCATGAGATTCACATATAGCCAAGGTCTCTATGGGTCATTGTTCAGATGTAGAAGCTTTTTTTCATTTTACATTCTTCATGGACTGCGCAATCTTTTTACCCAGAATGGACTTGTTTGTTATCCCTTCTGTGCATGCATGGGTTTCATTTATCTTCATTTTGAAGCCCATCCTCGACAGCATGGAAGTTTTCATATTTCTTTAAAAAAACAATTCTTCTGAATAAGAAAGCAGATCTTTTGTGATTGTAGGCCAATTGACAAAGTTTCGCCTATTCAAACCAGAACACTTGTCTCTGGGTTACTCTGGGACATCTGGTTTCAGATTTTCTTCCCTGTATTTCTGTTCAGACTACACTCTCTCTAGAAATCCTAGATTTATCTGAAATTTCACTAAGCTCCACTCAAACACCACAACTGCAATGAAAGACAGCTTTCTGACCCAAGTGCCTAATGGGAGGTTGGGATGATCTAACGCATCTGGAGCTTGATTCTGTTTAAGTGCTTTTAAGCCTCTGAACTTTCAGTTTGGATCATTCATTTTGAAACCAGTGTCTTACAAGTCCTGAACTTTAATCAGTTCAGAAAGGCCTCTGCAAATTTTCATTCAACAAGCTTTTCCAAAGTTTTAACAGGAAAATAAATCACATTTGTTGGTATCTTTGCAACTGACCCTCTTTCGTTAGATGTCCAAATGTGTTTACAAACCATTCCAAGATAATCTGTCTGGCAGGTTAATGTTTACAATAATCCCACTAATTAAAACCCAGTTAAGATGGTTGTTCAACTTTGTTGCCATCACTAATTTGCATTTTGCCAAATGTATTCATGCCTCTTTATCTACATTTTGTTGACAGCAAAACCTCACAGGTTTCAGTCCGAAAACTGGAGAGGAAATGTATTAATTTCTACAGGATCAATCCTTTGCTCAAACACCCTTCACCCTGTGGTTACAGGTCCAGGTTGGCTGGGTTATGTTTCTATCAGTTTCCACCCCTGGAGACGGAAAGGTTTGCCCATGTTTCTCACAAAATAGCTCAAATTCAGTCACATTGGATTAAGAGCTTCTGGGAACAGCAGTTTCCAAGTCTTGCCACAAATTCACAATACATTTTTCCTGTGACCTTTGACTAGGCCATTCTAACACATTCGCTTGATTTAAGGCACGTCGTTGTACCTCTGACTGGATTAATGTGGTTTGCCCGGCTGGCAGGTTGAAACTCCCCCCACAGAAGTATTTGCACAACCAATAGTTGTCCTGTTGACACTGCTCAACCTGAGCTGGAGACAACTGCAGCTCCTTACCGTGGACCTTATGGCTGGTTCTCTGAATGTCGGCCTCCTGGGTAACGCATGTCTTTGTTTGCAGCTGTGCCGCACTCTTTATTTCCAGATGATCGATTTAACAAAGCTATGTGAGATTTCCAAAGCTTGGGATGTTCTTTAGGTCAACCCTGCTTCAAAGTTCTCCGCAGCTTTATCGCTGATGTGTCGAGCGTGTTTCTTGGTCTATATGATGTTTCTCAAATGTTCTCTATGCTCTAGTCCTTCACAGAACAACCATATGTGTGAAATTAGATCCCAAGCAGGTGGATTGTGGTTACTGATTAGGTGATGTCTGATGTTAATTCTCTCTATTTTATTGTCTTAAGGAAAGGGAGATGGGGCAGAAAATCTGAAAAACATAACAAATTGCTCTTATTTCTTCTTGGGGGGGAAAAAAATTAAAAAATATATCATATTAAATTCATAACATATCCTTTACTTAGTTTTTCAAAATGATGCTCTACACTGACGTTGTACAGTATACCCATCCATCCATTTTCTAACACGTCTATCCCGTGTGGAGTGACGAGGGTTGCTGGTGCCTATCTCCAGCTGCCATTTTTTGGCCCCGATACCGATACCCGATGCCTGGCTGTGCAGTATTGGCCGATACAGATACCATCTGTTTGAAATTGATAAGTATGTGTATATATGAAGAACTGCATACTACTTAGGGTAGTAGAACTTTTTATTGCCTACCTGGAATGGGTGACAATAGTTGGATAAACTTTTGGCTCTCAAAGGCCATAATAGTGCAACATTCGTGAAATTATAACATGTATAATAGTAGTGCAACAGTAAGACAGTAAAATTACATTAATAATTGATTAATCACTTTTAAACCCTGAGTTTTGGCTCTCAAATGCCAAAATAGTGAAACTTTCATGAACTTATATAACATGTATAATACTAGTCGGGAGAGAGAAGGCTGTGTTCAAGTGACATACAAACATCAAAATGGTATTGGTGCCTATTTGTTGGTACTTGCCGATACCGATACCAACATTTTAGTGCTGGATCGGGGCCCCATCCGATACTGGTATCGGTATCGGTGCAACACTACCCTGGACAGGTCACCAGTCTATGACAGACGTATATTAATAATCTAAATTATATTCTGTGGCTGTTTTGTGACAAAATGTGAAATGATCTGGAAACTTTGCAAAAAATACTGTCAAGCAATAAGTGCGACCGTTTAGTAAGTTTTGTCTCTATTGGACACTTTCAGGGCTCTTGGAGTGCATTTTATTTAGGGTAGGGGTGTCCAAAGTGGGGCCTGAGGGCCCTTAGAATGATTATGCGTGGTTCCGGACTGCAATGCTGGTTGCTAAGACTAGCCTACGACCCCCTAACCTGGCTCTGCCAGATAGATTTGCTCCGCATATATCCATCTGGAAACCTTCCGTTGAAGTAATTTTGGGAAGGGGCGAAAATACTGGTTAGCTGATTGGCCTGTGTTGGTGATAGACGGGCCAAATAAACCAATCAGATTCGTCGTCGCTTACGAGCGACGACGAAAACACAACCACAAGCCAAGCTACTCTTGCTGCTGCAGGTAAAGGCTCGTTAGCTCAGCAAAGAAATACTCTGTAATTCCGATAAAACTTGCTCGATAGCCACGCTAACGCTAGTTTCATCGGCTGAAGCCGCCATGTTGTATAAGCTGTGTCTCAATTCGGCGGCTGCGTCCTTCGAAGGACCCAGCCTACTCAGCCTTAGGAGGACCCAGCCATCGGAGGATGCTCCGGAGGATCCTCAGCCGTTGGTAAATGGGACGGTCTAGCCTTTGGAGCACTTCCTGGTTGCGACACGACGTCATCACGTCTACCCCAAGCCCGGCGAAAACAGCACCAGCGCCGATAAACGACGCAAAAAAATGGATATTGAATTATTTTTTTTATTTACTTGTTATTGGAGGAGGAGAGTCAGTTTAGCCGGCTTCGGCAGCAGTAAAACCGGCGACGAATTTTTCTCAGGCTGGAGGAGCGCAGTGGAGAGGTAACATTTACCTGCTATTATTTTCACCCACAGGGGCCTGCTACTGATCATAATATACCAGTTATTAAACAAACGCTTGTCAGCAGATTGATGAATATGTTTAAATATAAAATGTTATATTTATTTGTAAGACTTGATATAGGCTTATGTTTGTAACTTTAGTAATTTGAATTGAATAGTTAAATGTGTACAAACCCTGTAAATAACTGACTTAAATCACTACTTTCACTATCACTAATGTTGTGTTGAGAAGCCAAACTAATATTGAGAAATAAATCATTATTTGTCTAAATTGTTATCCCCTTACTGCCTGATTTTATTTGTAATTATATAACGAAAAAATAATACAGGAAATATAAATCTAAATATAAAAACGTAAAAAAAAAAAAAGTTAAATAGGGGATCTAGATGAAGTAAAATAAGTAAAGGCCAGAATTGTTTGGTCACAAATTAGCAACACCAGGCGTTAAGGGGTTAACATTCACTAGAATTATATCAGCTAAAATGACATTGCTATCATCTAATCCTGTTGTTCTTAATCTTCATGTCTCTATCCAGACAAGGCCGATGTACCGCTGCATCAACTTAAATGCACAACATCTGCCTGGGAGCCGGTGACATCATGGCCCCAGACGATGAAGTGCAGGACGACATGCCAGAGGATGAGGAGGGGGAGAACGTGTTGGAGGCAGTCAGCGGTGCTCCCTGGCGGGACCAGCTGTCTGCCGAGGTGTCTGCCCTGGAGGAGGGTCTACCCGACCACGATTACATTTAGATGGCAAGTATAATCACTTTTTAGCTTTTCTCATGTAAGGGTTATGAAAACAGTTGTAGTAAAGTCATTTTCTGCGTCGTCTTAAACATTTTTAGGAACATGGCAGCCGTCGATTGGGTCAGCCCTGCAAACCCTGATGGACGATGTGGTGAACAGTGGAGAGAGGCATCCCCCACCCCCCAGATGATGTCCCACTCGCAGTGATAAGACTCCAAGGTCATCTGTGTGGCATCCCATCCAGTCCAGCAGCACCACCAGGGACTCCTGCTCAGTCAAAATTGTGTATATATATATATATATATATATATATATATATATATATATATATATATTATATCTTCTGTAAATAGTTAAAATGTTTTTGATAGTTTATTGTAAATACTTGTTTCCCTAAAAATAAATTGATGTTATCACTGAGAAGTTGTTCTAAGTTTACTTAAATTGTAAAGAAGTGATGAAACAGATGATGTAAAAGGTTAAAAGACTTTAAGAACACACAGACAACAATAACTTTTATAAACAATTTAATTTAACAATAACAGCAACACAGAACCTGAGGATAAACCATGGCCGGGTGGCAGCAGTAGGCTTCCCACTGACCTCCTGCCCTGTCCCTGGATCTTTGCATTCCTAAAGTAGAGGAAAACAATTTGTGTCAACAGATGGAGTGTTTATATATATATATATATATATATATATATATATATATATATGTGTGTGTGTGTATTTCATTACATTAGCCAAACCTGAACATACTTTGTATTTTTTTTTCCAAGTTGTCCCACTTTTTTTTGGCCTGTTGTGGCTCAACTTCACCCTCCAGGCCCGTTTTTTGCAGGATTGTTCTAAACAAGAGAAATGAGAAGAGATAAACACACAAGGGTCACTAATATCACAACTATAAGATTAAAAAAAAAGTAACATCTGGGCATCATTTGATGTGATCAAAAGATTATATTTGTACGTTGGTGTTTGAACAGGACTTCTTTGAACTTGTGTGACTTTTACATATAAATGCAACATGTATATGGAATTATGTCTCAACTCTTACCTCCATCCGACTGCGGCAGTATTTTTGGCCCTGGTAAAGAGGTGGTTATTTTGCCCACGGAGTTTTATCAACTCCTCTGTATGCTCCCTGCTCCCTAGAACAAAACGACATGTAAAGCATATTTCTGTTATGTCAACAGGAAAAATGACTGTTCTGTATAATTACGCCAGTATTGTTCTTCAAGTGAATTATACTTTAAACCTTATTATACTGTACTGTAAATTAACTATACGTTATTGAGTATTCAAACAAAACGTTTGCAGTATTGACAGCCCAGCACAGCTGGACTGATGTTATTTCTTCAGCTGCATTAAGCTTTGACAGTTCTAATCACTTGTAATAAACTGTGTGAGAATAAATTGATCGGATTTGTGAGGGACATGGCTATCAGCACAGTTACAATAAGATGTAGGTTAAAATAAAAAATTGTGACATTTTTATGAAGGCTTTTAATGTTGTTGAACGTCTCGTATCAACAGATTAGCTCTAAGCTATAGCTATAGCTGGTCCTACAAATTCCGGTGGCTCCGTTACCGTCATGTATTTTAATAATGTTCAGTTAAAAAAAATAAAAACAAACTACTTACATAGCTGTACTCAGCACTACTGCCAGCGCTGCTGCTGCTTTCCATTAGTCTTGATGAAAATCCGCCTTCTTTCTTCTTCTTAAACTACTAAAAAAAAAGCGAGCAAAGCACCTTGGGAAATCTTATGGCAGGCAAGGCCAGTAAGGATGGTCGCGGTGCATCCTCAGAATTCGGGGAAAAGGAGGACGCATTTGAAGGCTGCATTTTAAGCGTCCTCAGAATTTTTGCCAAATGGGACAGCCTCCGCGCATCGTTGTGACGTCACCGGCCTTAAAATGCGTCCTTCGAAGGACGCAGCCGCCGAATGCGGTACCGCGCGCGAGCTATTTTTAGAAACACAACGTCACAATGACGTCACATCACGTGGTACGCAGTGGGGCAAACTTTTGAAACCCGCCGCTGCTTTGCTTTAAAAGAGACGTGCGTTAGCCTAGGTTTTACTCGGTAAACGACTGCTTTTTCCAAATCTAAGACCATGGTTTTTAAACATTGTTGCTATGGAACGTGCAACAGCGACTCGAGGTACGCTGATCGGCCGCATATGAAGGATGTTTTCTTCAAGACTGCCAAGGAGAAATGTGTGCGCTGGGACCGGGGCGGTCGGCCTACACAACAGTTCAACCCGGAAAAAGTTACCAAATTCAAGTACATATGTAGCAAGCATTTTGTCGGAGGAAAGGGCACAACCGAAGAACATCCTGACCCAATTCCAGCGACATCAAGTCAAGGTAAGAGTATTTTGGTGGCCGACATGTTAATAAAGTAGCGCCTGCTACCATGACAGCATATAGGCTGTCATGGTAGCAGGCGCTAACATGATAGCCTGCTACCAGGATAGCCTACTCAAAAACATTTCAAATGAGACAAACATTAAACATATACCCATTCCTGGACGGTGATTGCAAACAACAACAAAAAAAAAAACGGCCGACGCTGCCATGATCGCCGCGCAGGAAAAAAAAACAAAGCTTACCGTTCATCAACTCGGCCTGTTTTCCAGTCTTTTTAAGCCCTCGAACCTCAAGCCATCGTTTGAGCTGAAGGTTGGTGTGTTCTTCTACAGTTCGACCAGTAAACCGTGCGCCTGGGACATCTTCTTGGGAAAGTTTAACGGCTATAAAGTCGGTCATATCGCTGTTTCTGTTGCGCTTGTAATAGCTGGGTTATCCGTGCTTTCTCTCCTGTATGCCCTACCTAAGCGGCAAAAGGGGCGTTGCTCTTGAGACGGTGACGTCACGTGCGCGGTACCGCATTGAGACACAGCTTTAGACTGAACTGACGCGCTTCCCGTTGCGTCACACCTCAACCCGCCTCAAAGCCAACGCTGATTGGACGTTCGTTTGGTGAACGGCTCCAAATTTTCTTCAACGGAGAGTAGCCAGACTGATCTGCGAGTGAAACCTTGAAAGCTCGCGAGATCAGGATGGTCTCACGAGGCTAACGACCCCCCCCCCCAAAAAAAAAAAAAAAAAAATTAAATAAATTTAAATAAAAAAATAATCTGAAAATATATGCCTTTCTTTTAATAAGGCAAAAATGTGAGATCAGTTTCAGATTGAACATGAATTACAGATCTGCTTTTCTTTAATTACAATATTCCATGTGTAGTTTAGGGCTTCACTTGTAAAAGTAAAAAAACAAAAATTCCAATAAGATAAAACCACAGTGAAATTAGGTTTTGCATTTTTATTTAAGAATCAACTTTGTGGCCCCCTCTAGTAATTTCCCCTCAACGTTGGCTCAAGTGCAGGTCCACCAGGTTCTGCAAAAGCTTTTTCCCTGTTGCCATCAGACTGTTGAACTGCTGAAGCTATGAATTGGACTCTGTACCACATTCACATATTTGCACATTTACATCATTGCATCCTTATCTAGCATTACAAATGCTGCCAAACTCTCTGGCGTTTTTAAAATGCATTCTTGCACAAATGCCCTTTGCACAATAATTTCTGCACATACAAATGGTTTTTTAAAAATACTCCCCTGTACACTGTGATCGCACACTGTCTCTTTCTCCTGCATTGTTTACATTTCAATTGTTCACTGTTAAATCACTGCTGCACTTTATCCTGTAATTTACTGTAATTTACCGCAAATTTTCCAGCTGTATGCAAACGAAAGTTCGTTCTGCACGCACTCTGTGCATATAAAATGTCAAATAAAGTTGTCTAAGTCTAAGTGGCACCGCTGATTTAGGGTGTCAGCTTACATGGGGTTAAAAAGAATACTATGAACAAACAGGCAACACTTTGCTGATTGCGAATGTGATCGTTTGCACGTAAAAGCCCTACGAAACACAGATTCGTGGTTGTAACCAAATTTTGTGTATGTATGTGTGTGTGTATGTGTGTGTGTGCTTGGGGTGGTTGTATGTCAACACGCAGCAGCAGCAGCAGCATCAGCAGCAGCATCTCCACCGCTTCCTGCCGCCGCAGTAGCGGTAAACAGAGCAAGGTAGCGCCTGCATGGGCCACGGCCAGCAGGGAGTTATTCCACATCGCATCCCATCCCAGAGCATATATGGCGTCCTCTCACACCGAGCCGTGAATTTAATATGCAGCACATCGGAGTAGCCCCCCCTCACCCACGCCCCCCAGCTTTAATTTAATCATTTATTTATTTAATTCGCAACCATCATCTGCTTTCGGTGTGCGGCAGAGGAGGGGGGGCGGTGCGGGGAAACGCGCGTCGCCCGGGTAGCTCCATAGGCAGCGTCCTTTCTTCTTCTTTTCTTTTCTGGAGATCAAGACGACGGATGCGGGTTCATCCCATCCCGCTGCTGCAAACACGTCGGACTGGCTGCCTGTTTTTTTTTCTTCCTCTTCTTCTTCTTCTTCAGGCGCATCCGCAGCTTCTCTGCGTGGTGCAAGGTGTCTTTGAAGCGGAGACGGACCTCCGGGAGAAAAAAGGAGCAGCAAGCTCTGTGTTGACTCACCCATCTCGAGATGGTGAGTAGCCTAATGCCATGGTTGTTTTTTTTATTTTATTTTTTTATTTGCTGGTATCCTGTTATTTTAACAGCGAATCGGTTAATTAGCTGTGATCCCTGCAGACAAAATGACAGATGTCCTATTCTTTCTGGGATCTTTATTTCGCCAGACAATTTAGACCGTGTGCTTCCACCCTCCCAATGAATGGGACTTCTGTTTTCTTGGCCGTGTTTTGCAGCTCCAGACATTTTCAGCCTCATTCACCGCCACTCAAGGCTTTTATTCTGGCGTTTGGGACTCGTTTAAGGGCGCTGAGTCGGTCGGTGCATTGCACATCCCGGCGATTCTCCGCCATTTGTGAACCGCTTTAAAGCGTGTCTCGAAAGCATCACGCTTTAAAATGACCTTCACCGCTCGGTAGCAGGAGATCCATCCTCAGCAGGGATGGAATCTGCACAGTCAGGCTGTGCATCGGGCATCCTGCATGGATGCTCGTAAATCTGACACCGAGACATGGCCTGTGTTTTGATGCACTCCAGTGCATCTCTCTGAGTTTTCAGTTAGCCTTTTATTAAGATTATTTATGTTGGATTTGAAGCACCTCTGTTGCCATAACACAGGGGCAGTTGGAGGGAAGCGAATGGGAGTGGGTTGACTTTTTCTGCAGGATGTGGCGAGAGACCTCAACAGTTAATGGTGCAGCACAGAGCTCTTAGTTTTAATCAAACACACTTCCCACTTCATATTCCACATGATATGGTGGGAAATTATGCGTTTGAACTGTTTTTTTCCCCCCTAGTTGACTCATAATACACCTTGCATCTTAAGTGGTTTTTAAAAGCAATAGTTGGGTGCAGAAGTTTAAATTCATTGCAGATTATCTATAATCCACCCAGGGTCACAATTGTATACATAATGGGGCGAAAGTTAGCCTCTGATTGAGAAAAATTTCCTACTTAGAAAGATGAGAGGGGTCTGTAATTCTCATCAAAGGTACACTTCAACTATGAAAGACACAATGAGAAAAAAGAATCCAGGAAATCACGTTGTAGGATTTTTGAAGAATTACTTTTTTTAAATTATAGTGGAAAATAAATGTTTGGTCACCCACAAACAAGTAAGATGTCTGCCCCTCACAGACCTGTAACTTCTTATTTAGGAAGCTCTTCTGTCCTCCACTGCATTAATGGCAACTGTTTGAACTCGTTATCTGTCTAAAAGACATCTGTCCACAGCCTCAAACAGGCAGACTCCAAACTCAACCATGGCCAGGACCAAAAAGGTGTCAAAGGACACCAGGAAGAATATTGTAGACCTGTACCAGGCTGGGAAGAATGAATCTACTGTGGGAGCAATTGTTTTAAAAAATTAAGACATACAAGACCCTTGATAATCCTACTCAATCTGGGGCCCCACACAAGATCTCCGTCCGAGGGGCCAAAATGATCTTGAGAACAGAGAGCAAAACTCCCAGAACTGCACGGACGGACCTGATGAATGACCTGCAGAGAGCTGGGACCAAAGTACCAAAGGCTACCATCAGTACCACAGTACGCTGAAAGGGACTCATATCCTGCTTAAGCCGGTACATGTCCAGGCCTGTTTGCCAAAGAACATTTGGATGATCCAGAAGAGGATTGGGAGAATATCATGTGGTCAGATGAAACCAAATTAGAACTTTTTGGCATAAACTCGACTCGGCATGTTTGGAGAAAGAAAATTTATCAGTTTCATCCAAAGAAGCACGGCGGTGGAAACATCATGCTTTGGGCTGTTTTTCTGCAAATGGGACAGGATGACTGATCCGTGTTAAGGGAAGAATGAACAGGACCATGTATCGTGAGATTTTAAGCCAAAACCTCATTCTATCAGTGAGATAATTGCAGATGGAACGTGGCTGGGTCTTTAAGCATGACAACAATCCCAAACATATCGCTTGGGCAACAAAGGAGTGGCTCCGTAAAAAGCATTTAAAAGTCCTGGAGTGGCCTAGCCAGTCTCCAGTGGAGGGAGTTGAAAAGCCTGTGTTGCCCAGTGACATCAAAACATCACTCTCTAGAGGAGATCTGCATGGAGGACTGGGCCAAAATACCAGCTACAGTGGTGCAAACCTAGTGAAGACTTACAGGAGATGTGTGACCTCCGGCATTACAGAAACACAGGTTATGCTACAAAGTATTGAGTTGAACTTTGGTTATTGACCAAATAATTATTATTTTTTCACCATAATTTACAAACAGATTCTTAAAAAAAAACTGCAATGTGATTTCCTGTTTTTTTTCCTCTCATTTTTCTCTCATGGTTGAAGTGTACCTATGATGAAAAATACAGACCTCTCATCTTTTAAAGTAGGAGAATTTGCACAATCAGTGGCTGACTAAATGCTTTTTTGCCCCACTTTGAATGTAAACCCAATAATATTTTAATAATATAGAAACCAAGCTCTATAAGTAACCAGCAACAAGCTTCTTATAAGATTCTGACGGGACATTTGACCACTCCATCAGTTAAATTTCATTTACATTTGAGATGATGCTGTATTTTATTAGTGTAATTTAATTTATTTTTTTAAATGGCATATTGAAAAGTAATTCCTTCTCAGTTTTCGCTGAAAAAAAATAATTATTTGTTATTACAGCTATCAAAGCCTCCGTATAACTGGTGACCAGTTGCTTGCATGGTTTCCACAGGTATTTTGACAATTTATCTTTGGGAATGAGATCCAATTATTTTAGGTTGGAAGACCTCCATGCCATCACCAGAATATTTAGTTTCCTCCACATATTATCTATCGGTGTCAAGTCAGGACTCTGGTTGGAGCTACTTCAAAATGTAATGTCACTTCCGGTCAAAATAAAAATTTAAAGATCACCTTAAACCTAAATCTGGCATGTGCATGAACATTTTTGGGGGCATGGTAAAAAAGGGCACCCATCACCAAATTTATTCATGAAATAAAAAATAAAAATCACACAGATGGATAAAATGAACAATAAATACACGTCTAATCAAATGGAGCCAAATGAATGTCGTGGATCAGGCTGGTGCAGAATTCTCACAAGAACTCAAAAAGTACCCTTTCTCCCATCAGTTCTTCCCAAAAGTGTTGAGACAATTGACAGGCATTTTATTTATTCTTAATTATTTATTAATGAAGTAAAAAAGTTGGCTCCAGCAGAAAGGCCACTTTCTGTCCTTTGCCCAGGTGCTTAAGCACTGCTAGGGGGCTGTCTGTGTATGTGCCTGGCCAGCAATATGCATGTTTGTGAAGAAAAATCTAGGCATGATAAATAAAAGTTGCGGTGCACTAGAGGCAGAGAGAGGAATCTACAAAGCTTCAATCTGTCCGTCGGCTCTGGGTCAGGCAGCAGCTTCATCACTTTGATATAAAGAAACGGTGCAGCGAGTGTCACCTGAGCATCATGCCTCAAGCGGCTGCAGGTGAAGCCTTCCTTCGGTTCACTCTCTAATCTGCTTTCGCCTACAGACAGACGTCTCTCATCCCCCTGTCCTCTGCTCCAAAGTACCAGACTCAGTGGTTTCTGTCTGGTAGTTGCTGTGTATCTCTTCTAGGTGAAGTTAAACTTCAGACAGGTCCAATAGGTAATGTTTGAAAGCTGAAAAAACATCAACGGCTTCAGTGTTTTTGTAACTTGCTCTAGATTTACATTACTACCAATGCGGCACACAACGTCTGGGTTGTAGTTGAGTGGCCATGAATGGAGCTTAGATACTGCTGGAGAAGCACAGCTGCTAAAGAAAGGTTCAGGCCATGAACTTTTGAGCTGAAATCTAAATATGTAATTCAAGAAAAATCCTGAAATAGGAACAACTTGGACTGCAGCAGGTATGGAAAGCCAACAGGGCTATAAATTCAATAAATTGAAAGGTGCCAAAATAGCTATTTTTAACTGTAGTTGCAAAAAAATTATACATTTTTAATAACTGTATCTGTATCATAAATCAATCAGTAAATTATTTCATATTAGTTTCTTTGTAATTATTTAATCAATATTTCAAGTTCATAGCAAATTTTTGCCACAAGAAAGTCAATCATAGTGATTTTAAACTGTCAGGCAGTCTGCAACTAAGTTCCTGTGCAAGTTAACCAGTCAGGTGTTACGGTTTATTTTGTGTGACACAGCAGCAATCAGCAAATGTTTCTTAATGTACTTTAGCACATGAAGCAAAACAGCAATTTCCATGCATGATTTTATAACATATTTCATTCAGATTTTGATTAGATTCCCCAATTTGATTACTGCAGTGATTCATAAATCTAGACCTTAAATCAGAATCAGAATCAAGTTGATTGCTAAGTAGGTTTGCACTTACAGGATGTATATAAAAAATATATTTTATTGTTTATTTGCTATGTTAAAGACCTTGTTAATAAGCTGGCAGAAGCTGGTGCCATTCTACACAGGTCTAGAATTGAAGAAACTAAACCTGAATTTATTTCTGTCTGGTTAAGAAAAGTTATTTTTACACAAGGTATTATGAGTTGATAGACATAATTTGGTAAGAACAACTGATTAATTGAATGTGTGATCAAGTGAGTCTTGCTTTAGTAGTTTTAGTAGTTTTATTCCTACTTGTTTTAGTAGGAATAAGCAGCAGCTCCTCCAGTGCCATGCACCACAGGGTATGTAAACAGAAAAAACATTGCATACAATGTTGACCATTCACATAAGAAAATATCATTTACCCGAGACTTAGCCATTAAAATTAAGAAAATAAAAGCCTTGTTTCCTACGGATGATTGTGCATAAGTTTGAGATGTGTGTTTACTATCATGTGTGTCAACTGTGAGGAGACCAAGAGGGAGAGGAGGATTTCTTATTAGGAAATACAACTGGGGGCAGGGCTTACAGTTCAAACTAAACTGTTATCCTCTCTCATAATTCAAGGTTGTGCAGGCTCAGGTATTGTTCCTTTAACATCTGACTCAGACGAGAAGGAAGCCAGATAGCAGTTTTCAAGTGCACTCAGTGAGAAAGACCTTCACTTCTGAAGACATCCCGCAGTCAGATGAAACTGAAATTTAAGTGTGTGGCAATACTTAATACTATAGTTACATTGGAAGGAAAACGAGACAAACACCAGCTCAAATTTGAAGTTCGTTGATGGCAGCATCATCATCTGTGGGATTTCTTTGTCGTAGAAGGGACGGGTGCCCTTTAGAAAATAAATGGTATGACAAAAGAATATTATGTGGACATGTTGAAGCAACAGCCTAAGACATCAGCCATGAAGTTAAAACTTGCACACAAATGGGTCTTCCAAATAGACACTGAACTTTTTCATACAAGCAAATAAGTTATTAAATGGTCTATGTTTTAGAGTTCCCGTCACAAAACCCTCATGCCATTCTTAGAGACCACAGACACTCCCCTTTCGATACATTGTGAGGAGGTTGAGAGAGTTGTTAACTACAAGTTCCTGGGTCTCCACATCCCTGCTGACTTAACCTGGAACAGACACACCTCTCACACCAGGTGAGGAAAGCCCAACAAACCCTTCATTTCCTCAGGAAGTTAAAGCGCATTCACTTCCCTCACCAGCTGTTCACAACCTTCTACAGATCAGTGATAGTGTCTCCAGCTATATTGTTGCACTCTGTGGTTCTCCGTCTGCTCTCAATTCAATTCAGCTTTATTTATCCATCCATCCATCCATTTTCCTACTCGCTTTATCCCTCATGGGGTCGCGAGGGGTGCTGTTGCCTATCTCCAGGAGTTAAATGGGCGGGAGGCAGGGTTCAGTTTTATTTATATATCGCCAATTCACAACACATGCCATCTCAAGGCACTTCATAAAGTCAAATTCAATCAAATCATACGGATTGGTCAAAAAGTTCCATATCAAAGGAAACCCAGCAGATTGCATCGAGTCTTGACAAGCAGCATTCACTCTGAGTCCTGAAAGAGCGTAGAGCCACAGGGACAGTCGTCTGCATTGTCCATGGCTTTGCAGCAATCCCTCATACTGAGCAAGCATGAAGCGACAGTGGAGAGGAAAACTCCCCTTTAACAGGGAGGAAAACCTCCAGCAGGACCAGGCTCAGTATGAACGGTCATCTGCCTCAACCGACTGGGAGTTAGAGAAGACAGAGCAGAGACAAAAAAAAAAAACACAGAAGCACACAATGAACCAGAAATGCTTTCTACATTATATGGTAATAGCGGATGATCTGTCTCCCCTGGATAATGTCACAGCTAACAGAATGCCAGACCAGGTGTACCTGCTATGAAAAGAAAAACGACAAAATAAAAAGTTAAAAGTTAAAATAACAAACAATGCAAATTGGAGAACAGTAGGAGAACTCAGCAGAGTGAGTAAAACAGACCCTGATATCCTTCAGTAGCCTAAGCCTATAGCAACATAACTACAAAGATAGCTCAGGGTAACCTTAGACATTCTAAGTTTAAGGTTTATCAAAAAGGAAAGTTTTAAGCTTAGTCTTAAGAGTAGACACGGTGTCTGCCTCACGGACCAAAACTAGGAGTTGGTTCCTCAGGAGAGAGCCTGATAGCTAAAGGATCTGCCTCCCATTCTACTTTTAGAGACTCTAGGAACCACCAGCAGACCTGCAGTCTGAGAGCAAAGTGCTCTGTTAGGAACATACGGGGTAATCATAGCTCTGATATATGATGGAGATTGATTATTAAAGGCTTTATGCGTGAGAAGGGGAATTTTAAATTATATTCTTCCTGTTCTCAGGGAAACAGGAAGAACCTGCAGCGGATGGTGTGGTCAGCAGAACGTGTTATCGAGTCACATCTGCCTCTATGCTGAACATGTACACCTGCAGACTCCAAAAGAAAGCCAACACTATTATAAGAGTTTCCACTAAACCCTAGACACATTCTTTCCTCCAATCTAATCAAGTAAAAGGTTCAGGAGTTTAAAAACAAAATCCAACAGATTCAAATAGTTTCTATTACAGAGCAGTCCAATCAATCACCCTTTCACTTGATGACTCCTTATGAACAAAAATGCTACTAAATATTAGATATATGTATGTAAACTTCTTTATTGTAAGAAAATAATTGGAAGATAATAGTATGTCATATAATTCTGGAAATCAGCGAATAGAAGAAAAAAAAACTTACTGTAACACACCAGACTTTGCACTGCAAAAACTAAAAATAAGTAAAGTTTTCTTGAAATTAGTGTGTTTGTCCTTCATTTGAGCAGGTAAGAAAGATGATCTGCCAATAGAATGAGTATTTTGACCCCTAAAATAAGATAATTATATATACTGCACTTGAAATAAGATGACAAAGATGAGTTGGTTCTATTTTAAGTGTAAAAATCTCATTACATCGGCAGATTATCTTATTTGCCTGCTCAAATCAAGGACAAATACACTAATTTCTAGAAGACTTGACTTTTTTAGCTACCTTTTTGCAGTGTGGACCTGAAATTTTTCAGTACAAAAATGGAACTTGAAATAAGTAAAATGTTCTTAAAATGAGTGTATTTGTCCTTGATTTGAGCAGGTAAATAAGATAATCTGCTGATGTAATGAGATTTTTGCACTTAAAATAGGAACAACTCATCTCCATCATCTTATTTCAAGTGCATGATGTCTAAATATCTTATTTTAGGGGTCAAAATACTTATTCCATTGGCAAATCATCTTATTTACCTGTTCAAATCAAGGACAAATACACTAACTTTAAGAACATTTTACTTATTTTTAGATCCGTTTTTGCAGTGTGGCCAGACACACAGTGTTTTATAAAGTTTATTTTAGCAGTAAAACTTGTGGGAGTCAGGGAACCAATGTAGACATGAACAAGAACCTTTGAGAACAGAGAGAACAGTTTACTGATAAAAAGCCAGGACACTCAGAAAGCCAAGCCAATTTTATTTATAAGCACTTTAAAAACAGCACAGCTGACCAAAGTGCTGAACAAGTATGTATAGCATACATGCAACTAGAGTAAAATACAATATAAAAAACATGTAAAAGATGCTAAAAGCAACTTGAGTAGAACATAGTATAAAACACAACAGTTGTATAAGAATCTTGAATAAAATGGTGAGCTCTGTCATTCTATGTCAAAAGCTAATGAGAAAAGGTGGGTTTTCAGAGCAGATTTAAAAATAGACGGTGAAGAGGCCTGTTTGATGTGTAATGGCAGCAAGTTCCAAAGCCTTGGAGCTGCCACAGAAAACGCTCTGTCCTCTCTAAGCTTCTGCCACATCCTCAGCACGTCCAGGAGAAGCTGGTTCGCTGACCAGAATGAACGGGAAGGGTGACGCCCGTGCAGAAGCTCAGAAAGATAGGGCAGAGCCAGACCATTTAAAGATTTAACAACAAATGGAACAATCTTAAAATGAAACACTAAACTGAACAGGCAATCCGTGCAATGAGCCTAAACCTGGAGTTACATGTGCTCTCTATTTCACATACCAGTTAAAAGGCAGGCAGCGGTGTTCTGCACCAGCTGAAGACGAGACAGGGATGTCTGTGAGATGCAATAATTAAGAGAGTTGCAGTAATCGAGGCGTGTTGTGATAAAAGCATGGATTACAGTTTCAAAGTGCTGTTTTAGGAGAATATGTTTCACCTTTGCCAATTGTCTCAATTGGTAAAACTTTCACCATTGATCGGCCTGTCAAGAATAAAATCACTGTCCATTTTTACTCCAAGACTGGTGATAATGGGTTTTATATACTGATCCAGAGGGCCAAGCTCTATAGCTGACGACCCACTGAAGACCCCGGGACTAAAAAAACAAACCTCTGTCTTTTTGTCATTAAAATTAAGAAAGTTAAGAGTCACCCAGGGTCTTACTTCTTTAAGGCACTCAAACAGTTACTGTGTAGGTTCCCTCATGGTTCAGGGGAAGATAAACCTGGTAGACATCAGCATAAAGATGGAAGGCACAACTATGCTTATTAAAAATAGAGCCCAGGGGAAGGAGGTATGATGAAAACAGAAGTTGCACAAGAACCGAGCCTTGTAGAACCCAACAGGAAAGGAAATCAAAAGATTTCAAATTCTCTAAGCTAACACAGAAAGCTCTTTCAGTCAGGTAGGACCTGAACCAGTCAAGGGCAGTTCCTCAAATATCAAAGTGCTCTAAGCGAGAAATTAAAATGCTGTGATCCACAGTGTCAAATGCAGCTGTTAAATGAAATAAAACCAGGATCATGCAATTTCCAGAGTCAGTAGCTAACAAAATGTCATTAGAAACCTTGAGCAGTTCAGTTAAGATTCTGTGCTGCGATATGACTTTAAACCAGACTGAAAAACCTCAGTAATGTTATGTGCTGTTAAAATAAATCCATGAACTGTCCATAGGCTATCTTCTCCAACACTTTTGAAAGAAAACTTGGAGATTGGCCTAAAATGTGACAATACAATTTAATCTAGTCTCTGCTTTTTAACCAAAGGCTGTTCTTTGCCATGTTTCCAGTTGTTATTATATTTTATATTAGTGTTTTACATTTCATTTTATTTTTTTCCTTTATTTGTTAGTAAACAAAGCACTTTTGTGTACATTACCATAACAAGACCATGTGACTGGAGGTATGAGTAAAAAAGGAGAGGCGTTGGAGCTCGATGGGTCAGCAATGCCCAGCAGAGGTATGAAAATAAAGAGAAAAAGATTGAGTGTGAATTTGGAGCCACTGTAGATCAGGTTGGTCTTCGACCACACCATGTGTCACTTTACTGTAGGGGGATTAGACAGCCCCGATTTTTGGGGACAGTCCTTGTTTTGGACAACCTGTCCCATGCAAAAGCAACTGAAAATGTCCCTGATTTTAGTGTTTTGTAAATGAGAAAAAGTAGTGTGTAACAGCAGCTATTACGGTACCTGGTCTTGCTGCCATTAGTGTTACAGAGAAAGTGGTAGATGATGAGACAAGTGCGCCAATCGCCTTCCCCTGCTACTCTCCTGCCCCGCCAGCATCTCGTGTCGCCAATGATCCACACCTCTTTAAACGAAGACAATGATCTTTGTATTTTCTGCAAACAATTAACAGCAGGGTTACTAATACATGTCTTTGCAGTATGTTGTTGAATGCAATTTTTTGCTGAAAAACTTATTAAGAACGGGAGGAGAAAATTTAAATTAACCATTTGCACCACTCTTTATCCACTGGAATAAAAGTCTTTAAAATGCTCCCAATGTTAACAGTTTTCTGTAGCAGTGAGGGTCCAACCTGTATTAAAGAATATATTATTCATTTATGCTGTATGTTTGCAAAGGACTACAGTTTTCAGCCATGGTATGAGAAAATGTTTTTATTTTTTATCTTCATCACAGCAGTGTCCCTGAGTGCAAAGGAGCTGTAAAAGTTGTAAATGCTGCTCCTATTAAACTGTTTTGGTCATAAATCATGCGAGCAGATTTTGCATGTGTACAGATTTTGCATGGACAGAACTGGATGCTCCTAGGGCTTTGGGATCCTGAAATGGAAGTCTGGCAACTACACACTTAGATAATACGTTCAATTAATTTTTTTTCAATAAAATGTTCTTAAACTAGCATCAATTCACAACACATTTACAAAGTGTTCTTAAGGAACTACAAAGTCAAATTCAATCAAATCATACAGATTTTTCAAAAGTAGATTGCATCAAGTCTTGACAAGCAGCATTGTTGATGCCTTTGCAGCAATCCCTCATACTGAGCATGCATGAAGTGACAGTGGAAAGAAAAACTCCCCTTTAACTGGAAGGAAACCTCCAGCAGAACCAGAACCAGGCTCAGTGTGAACGTTCATCTGCCTCGACCGACTAGGGGTCAGAGAAGACAGAGCAGAGAAACAAAAAGAAAAACCACAGAAAAACACAATGAACCAGAAATCCTTTCTACATTATATAGTAATAGCAGATGATCTGTCTCCCCTGGATGATGTCACAACTAGCAGAATGCCAGACCAGGTGTACCTGCTATGAAAAGAAAAATGACAGAACAAAAAGTTAAAAGTTAAAATAACAACAAACAATGCAAATTGGAGAACAGTATACTCAGCAGAGTGAGAAAAATATACCCTGATGTCCTTCAGCAGCCTAAGCCTATAGCAGCATAACTATAGTGATAGCACAGCATAAGGTAAGCCAATCTAATTGTAAGCTTTGTCAAAAAGGAAAGTTTTAAGCCTAGTCTTAAGAGTAGACAGGGTGTCTGCCTTACAGACCAAAACTGGGAGTTGGTTCCACAGGTAAGGAGCCTGATAACTAAAGGATCTGCCTCCCATTCTACTTTTAGAGACTCTAGGAACCACCAGCAGACCTGCAGTCTGAGAGCGAAGTGCTCTGTTAGGAACATACGGGGTAATCAGAGCTCTGATATATGATGGAGCTTGATTATTAAAGGCTTTATATGTGAGAAGGAGAATTTTAAATTTTATTCTTGAAAATTAAATTCTATTCTATTCAGGAAGCCAATGAAGGGAAGCTAAAATAGGATAAAAATGATGAGGCATCATTTTTGTTGTATTTCTTAAAACATCCTTTCAAAAGCCATGTGACTATGTATCTGACATGATTTCAATGTTCTGTTGTGTTTCAAGGTGGTGGACAAACATCCGCTGAAGGGTGGTACCCGTCAGGTAACTCCGCCCCTCTGTTACCATAGTCTTGGGTGTGAACGATGATGAGGATGTTCCTAAATAGATTCAGACAGCCTGAGCATCGCCCTCCACACAGTCTCCAACAGAGGAACATTTCCAGCAGCTGGGGAATAGTCATCGTTTCAGACACCGCTCTGAAAAGCAGCCTTCATCTTCCTCGTCTACCGTTGAACGTAAGACAAAAGGTGAGGGCATTATACAATGGTCCTCTGCAGACCTGCATTTTTCTGTAAAACAAAGCCATGCATAAGAGGGAATTATAGTAAGATAAAAAAAATATATCATCCCAGAAACATTTTTACGTTTTTAGAACTACTAATAGTTTTGTTTGTGCACGATCAAGGAAGGGACAAAAATACAGCTTTCCAATTTCTTAGCCTTGCTGGAGTTGTCAGACTGACTGTCTCCACCATTTGTATGATTAATAGTTGCTGAGATGCAGATGTTGCATTTAAAATTAGCTAATTAAAATTAGCTCTGGAGCTTTAATGTGCAAAGCCAACTGCATGGGTATACCTATTTCAGATGTGAATGTTTTTTTCAGTTATTATTTTAGTCAGTTGGGCAATATTATTCAAAAAAGATATATCAACATTAGCTAAGATTAAAGAGAAATCCATGTATGACAATATTCAGATCTGAGCTGTCCGGAGTATGTTGGTGCTTGGTTATTAGTCTGAACCTTAAAATACCGTGAATGAAATCAATGTCATTGTGTTGCAGGCTTTTTTATGGTAGCATTCACAAGTATTATATGTCATTTTAACATTTCAAAATCGGTTCAAAGTTGGTGAAATACTGCACCACAGCATTTCCTTGAAGATTATGATTGTATTTCACTGCACTTAAACCAGTTGGGTTGTGATTGTGGGTGTTGTATCATTTTACAAAGAAGAAAAGGTTTTTGGTGAATACTGAGAGGAACTATATGTGCACACAGGGAATATTTAAATGAACACCCTATAATTTTTGAGAACTCCACCTATGGGAAAAGTAAGGACAGTCTCTTTGATTTCTTAGGTCAGACATACCAGAACAAAAACGGCACATGGTCTTCTCAGCATGAGCGATGTCTCCTCTCACTTTCATTAACAAACTTTCGGTTCTTCAGTTATTCAAACCGATATCAACTCTGTCATACCCTCCATTTCTGTTGGTTTTACTTTTTTCATGATCTCCTGGTGTTTGTGTTCTGATGTTGTGTATATATTCTTGAGGATTTATTTGCTATCGTTTCCTGGGTAATGCTTTCTTTAGTTATTTTCTTATACTTATTATTCTTAGGTGTTTGAGTTTTTAGTTTTCTCTATGGTTCATTCCATGTACATTTTGTATTATTTCTGTTTGATGCCTTCCATGTATATCCCTTCACTTTCTGTTCATTATACTCCTCCCCTCAGCTCATCTGTTTTCATTGGTCTTAGCTGTTCCTGATTTCCTCTTGATTGGCCTTAGTTGTTTCTGTTCCACTTTTCTCCACGTCCCTCAGTGATGTTCATGTGATAACAGTCTCCTGTATATCCATTTGTTAAGGCTAAGGCATAGGATGCTCTCAATTAATTTCCTATGGAACTTATGAGGCGACAATCGTTTGCCCTCTTCCAGCCAAGTGACAGGTGAAATTCGTGCAAGTTCAATTTTGGGTTCCTACACGTGAATGTGCACATGCAGGCTTGTGACGTGACACAAGAAAGTTCAACCATGTTTAACTTTTGTCGCTGTCACATAGCACTACAGCCATTTATCTGCATCAGCTGTGAGCTCCACCATCAAATGATAACATTCTCCGGGGTATTTCCTTGTCTGTAATACAGGATGAACCCAGTAAACATAAACGCAAGATGTCAGTCAATTCCAGCAATTCCTTCTGACTCTTCATCTTTGTCAGTTACGGACTGCTTCGAAAATATCAAAAGCCCTCCAATTTCAAAAACTAAATTTCTGGGAAACATGTGATCCAAAAGCACGATTTGAAACGCTGCCGTCGTTGGTGCGTCTTGTGTGTTGGGTTTTCACCACAGTGCTGATGAAAGCCATTAGTGGTTGTTGTCTGTCACTCCCAGTCTGCCCATGAGTCAGATTTTCTTTAGCTTTTTTCTATTTTTTGTAGCACTTTAAAAGTTTGCTCAAAATTCCCATGATAACTTTATGGAAACATAGCTATAATTTCTCCAACCATACACCTAAATCAACATCAGAGGGGAATATTTGGAAAGGGCTAGTCAGAGTCCAGGAAAAAATCTCAGGGGTCACCTGAAGAAAATGGATGTCCTCAAAATCTTAGAGATTTTGAAAACCTTTGGAAGGTAAAAAGGGCCGGTATTACCAATTCAAGATGGGGCATGCTTATTGAATTCTTCCAAAGCAGACATTTTAAATTGAAAAAGAAGGTGCTTTAACAAAGCATTGATTTAAGGACCTGGAACCTTGAGCAACCAGGTTGTTGCAGCTTTTTTACTTACTCTTTTTGTGTTGTTATATATCATGGGATTTATGTCACACTATGTGTGGAAAAAAGCTTTGAAATGCAATACAGTTTTTAGATTCACCACATGTATATAAAGCGTTTCAATTGTTTTTGAATTCAATTCAATTTTATTACATTTTTCATGGGGAAAAGGTGTCATGGTGCAATTTTGACCTGCCTGCTTGCCCATGAACTTTCTCCTTTGCACCTCTCAGGCAGTTCACTCTCCACTTCCTCATTAGTTCCACCTGCCATGCCTAATCAGATCTGGAATCATTCCACCTGTCAACCCCTAAATAAAAGCCTACCTCAGTCAGCCATTGCCCGTCGGTTCGTCTTCACCCAAACCTTATCTGCCAGTCAGAGATTTTGCCTCGTCTGCCTGCCAGAGTTTTTCCCATGTCAGCCTGCCAGAGTTTTCCACGTCTGCCTGACAGAGTTTGTCACAGTCTTCACCTTCGTGTGCTCTTCGTCTTCACCCTTGCCTCACGTCTGCTGCCTGCTCCCAGCGCCTGCCAAGCCTCAGCTCCGCCGTCCAGCTCCAGCCAACATCACACACCTGCTACAGTCTGGTACAGCCTCCGGTTTTCCATTCCATGATTCAACCCTTCAATAAAAACTCTTAAAAGTGTCTCTGTGTGTGGCTGAATTTGGGTTCAACGGTACGTTTTCTGACACAATGGTTCGGTATTGACTAATACCATCCACTTTAACATTTATACTCCATAAATTTGCAGATTTTACATTTCTGTCATTAACTGGGCTTGTTACTAGATAAAACATTGAAAGCATCATAAAATATTTTAATACAAAACAAATCAAAATACAAAACTGAATAAAGTCCATCAGAACAATAATGAATTACACCACGATCAAGAAGAGAAATCTGACTACATTCAGCTTTAACCTGAGCATGCCATAGCACTGTGGAGCAGGTAGGAAATACCCCAATGACTAGAATGGGTTTTATTTGTGACAGAAAAGAGAACGTACGGATGATGGAGCATGTGTGAATGAGGGGTAGAGGTAACGCATTTCCTTCCACAACTTGGTTAACTATCTTTAGATACTTATTATATTTTAAATGAAAATCCAGAATGATGGCAAGATATTTTACTGCTGAGACCCTTTTAATTTTCCCCCACTAATCTTTAAATCTAAGTCCTTACTGTTTGTCAAAGGTGCTATCCTTGCGTTACATTGTCTATGACAAAAAATGCAACCATTCCCCTGTTCCTGTTTTTCTGTCCTTTTCTAACATTTGTATCCCGGTATATCAAGTATAATTGTTTGTATTTTACTGAATGTTTCACTCAAACACAACATATACAGAATGGAGTCCATCAGTACATCTCTAATTTCATTCAGTTTATCAAATAAACCACCAACATTAAAATATACACCAGACAAACCCTTTGGTTTCTTGGTTCTCCAACAGAGGAACGTTTTCAGTGGCTGAAGAATAATCATCGTTTCAGACACCCATCTGTCTGCTGTCAAATGTAAGACAAAAGGAAATGGTGCTATATAATGGTCCTCTACAGACCTGTACCTTTCTGTAAAACACAGCCATGCATTAGAGTAAAATATAGTAAGAAAAACAAGTAATAAGTATAATGCTAAAAAAAAAAAAAAAAAAAAAAAAAAAAACATCTATCCAAGTACTAAGAATTTTTAATGCAGGATCAAGGAGGGGAATACATAAAAATACAGCTTTCCCATTTCTGAGCTGGGCTGGCTGTCTCCATTTGTACAATTAATACTTGCAAAGACGCTGATGTTAGTTCTAAAATTAACTAATTCACATTAGCTCTAGAGCTTTATGTGCTAAACTAATTGCAGGGGTGTACCTATTTCTTTTCTTTCAAATGGTAAATGTTTTTCTAGTAATAATTTTAGTAACTAAAGCAATCATTTTCAATTAAAGAATATCAACATTAGTTAATATTACAGACAAATGAATGGATGACAATATGTAGATCTTAACTGGCCTAAGTATGTTTATTAGTGCTAGATAGGCTTTCCTCAAAATTTATTGCTGTGTGAAACATTGGAATCAATGAATCCGACAGAATACTAATCAATTTTGGACGGTGGTCTTGGGCACTGAAGCACCTGGTGTAATGTTTTACCCACATGGACATTTCCAAAAGCTTAAAATAAATTTCTGTTGGTGACAACAACACATTCCTTCTTTGCCATGAAAACAAGAGGCCATCAATATAATAATAGATAGTTGGAGCCCAAATTCTATGGAGCACAATAAACTATATAGATTTATCCTGGTCCAAACACTCAATTAAGGGTGTGAACCTGGAATTCAGCTGAACACAGAGTTACGTTGAAAGGGGTTTTATTGAAAATGCTGACAGACCAGGAGAAGCAGGTGGAACCAGACTTGAGCTGATGCAGGTGGAGCACGCGCTAACTGAAAATACCAATGGCGGCAGTGAACGGGTGAGGTGATGTGACGATCTGGCAGTGAGGGGGTGAGTTAGGCAGGCATATGAAGGCTGGGGAACAGGTGAGCAGAGGAAGCACTGATTAGTGGCAGCAGGTGGAACTGCTCTCCGGCTACCCCTCTTCCCCACTGACACCTGTGGATGCTTTCTGAACTGTTAGCCGGCTGATAACATCAAGGACAATGGCCTCTGGAGAGTGTTCACAGAAATATAAATACTTTCACCCAAACAGACACACATAACTGATGCTCATAAAAACTGATTAACTTAAGTACACGCGACGGGTCTGAAATGTTTACCTTCTGCTAAATGTGTCTCGTCTATTTGTGCTTTATGTGCAAGAGGTTTTTTGAAATCTCAAACTGTATCCTGTTAAGTATGAGTTATGTTTTTTTCCCTCCCACCTTACTTTTTTTGTGGCCTCTATCTTTTCACAGAGTAATGGCAGCGCCATGTGGGCACCGTGTGGTGACCTTGGCAGCAAGGCCTCAGTAAATTGTCTCCCCCTGAAATGTTTGTGATGTTTGTTTGTTTGTTATGGCGATTGTACTGAAACAACAATTTCCCTCTGGGATTATTAAAGTATTTCTGATTCTGGTCTGGGCTGATGACCCTAGCTGACTGGAGACTGAAGTGTGGAAAAGGAGGTGACAGATGACTGTTTGCTGATTGGAAACTAATTAGTCCAGAACAAAGCAAACACAAATCTAAATAGTGAAACTCTGGGGCCCGTTCTTCGTACGTCGCTAACTCAGTTAGCTGGATTTGATTGTTGTCGATTTGGCATGATCTTGGATCGTTTGGTCCTTCGAAAGACATCCTGCTCTTGTTGTCATAGCAACATGTGCTCTCGAGCAGGCTTATTTCATGTAAACAGGATTAGATCACGACTTTATAAGCGGAGGAGATAGGGAAGTCTGTCGTAGCCGTGTCCTCCATTTTTACGACAGCAACCTGTTGCGGAAGATGCAAGAATAATTTGCAGAGCTTTTTCGAATTAATCGCGTATTGCGCAATAGACAGGATCCTTTAGCGCAGCGCGACAGTGTAATTGTAGAGAGATTTTTCTTGGTGGATGTTATAAACAGACAAACACATCATTTAACAGTGGCTTTTAAAAGAGTAAAAAGTGGTGGCAGAGCCATAAATAGAAAATATTTAAGTTATTTGTATGATGGTTTGCTTTTTATTTTTATAATATTCAGTAATAAGATTTGTTCAGGCCATTTTATTGTGAAGTGTAGTTTTACTTCGAAAGGCTTGCTTCCTTGTTGAGCCGTATTTTGTATTAGAAAAAACTATGGATGGATTATCTAGACACGGAGCAATACAGTTTTACCGTGTAAACTGTGGATGACTTGGAAAAGGAAGAACTTCATTTTTTTAGAGATTAAGAATTTTTTGTTAAAATTCCCGGTTTGCACGCGTCCTTTACTTCCAGTGTCTAAGGAATGACACCGATATTGGATCTGTTGCCATAATAAGTGGCTTTTTAAAATAAAATACAATAATTAAAGGCTACCATTTTGTAGAATATCCTTGTATTTCACTATTACTTGTCCCCATGTTCTAGTGGGTCCCGTGGAGGCTCTGACATAAAAAGAACAAAGTAAATATGAAATTATAAAATGCAAAAATTCATACTGTAGAAAGTGATAGAAACATCTATGGACAGCACTTATGCATTAAGTTGTCTGCTATTTTTTGCCAGCCCTCTCTCCTGCCTTTAGCTGACTTTGTGGTGTTCCGCTACCATTTTGTAGAATATCCTTGTATTTCACTATTACTTGTCCCCATGTTCTAGTGGGTCCTGTGGAGGCTCTGACATAAAAAGAACAAAGTAAATATGAAATTATAAAATGCAAAAATTCATACTGTAGAAAGTGATAGAAACATCTACCATGGACAGCACTTATGCATTAAGTTGTCTGCTATTTTTTGCCAGCCCTCTCTCCTGCCTTTAGTTGACTTTGTGGTGTTCCCTGTCGTTTTAATCAATGACTCAAATTCGGCATAACCTTCAATTAAAAGCTCTTGTTCTGCTTGGGAGAAAAACTGTGGGCGTTCTTTGGCCATGCTGAACAGCCAATAGCAGCGCTGCTGATCATTGTTTCTACTATCGATACATTTCCCCTTTTAAAGCGACGCATGAACGAGCAGTTGTCTCAGATAACTCAATCCAGCCATACTAATCATAAACAACAGATGTGTTCGAAGAACCCAGTTAGCCGGATCATGATTAGCCGGATGAAATCATCTTGGATGTCTCATTTGATCTCAGATGTTTTAAGCAACGTACGAAGAACGGGGCCCTGGTGTTTCTCCACCATGCCACAACTGCCTTTTTGGCCAAAATGATATATTATTTACCACCTTGTTCTGTTTTTGGCTCTAGTGGCCTTTATTTGACAGTAAGCTGACGTGAAATGGGATTGAGAGACAGAGGGGGAAGACATGCTGCAAATGTCCAAATTTTGGGACTCAAATCGGGGACAGCCTCGTCTTAGACAGAGGCCTCTGAGCATAGGTTGTGTGCTCTACCACCATGCTACCACAATGCCTACACAGCATTGTAAATATTTATGTTTGCACATTAAATGTGTGTTAATCAATATACAATGAGGAAAAGGTTTCAGAATAAATATTGCCATCAGTGGGAAAACATGTGCAAAGGGTAATTAAACAAAATTATGAATAGCTTTAAATTTCTGAACTCCAACTACTGGAAAGATACATAGGTACACTGCCTTTGAATTCTGATGTTTTTTTTTTTTTTATAAATATTTACTAATCAACACCTTAACGTTAGAGTACCTCTGAAAACAAAAAATGCTTGACATATTACACTTAGTTGACATGTAACCAAAATTAAGCAAAAATACAAAAGCAGTTTGTGAACAACAACTACATCCCACAATTCAGTTTGTCCTGAAAGCACCTCAAAAAGAAGATTAATTATTGGCAACAACTTTTATCTGCAGTTCACTAAGGTCTATGGTTGAGATATCCATTCTATTAATTTAATATTATGCTTTCTTCAAATCAAATTATTTTAAAAAGAAACAAAGATTATAATATATTAATCAACAGACCATGACATTTAAAATAAATAAGACATTCTAAATGGTGTAGGCTTTTTGACCTTTTAACAACAACAACTAATTGCTTTTACGGCAATCGATTTTAATTAATGTAAAACTTAACTTGTCTGGAGGTCAAGCTTAAATGTAAAGTCATAGCAGTTCATTAGCTAAGCATCAAACGTGGGTTAATCATTATACAATAAGGAAAAGGGTTCAGAGTAAATACCTGAGTGGGACAACATGTGCAAAGTTAATAAAACATTTTATGAATAGCTTTTGTTTCCTGAGAACTCCAGCTATTGGAAAAAAGACATAGGTGCAACATCTCTGAATTCCAAGGTTTTATCCAATATAAGATTATAATTCCTTTCTTGTTCCGCAATGGGGATATTTGGGTGTGTCAGACACACCGACAGTTACACACAGTTAATAGCAATGAAAAAAAGAAAGTACAAAGGAACAAACTAGTGTAATCAAAAGTAGCTCTAAAGAAACACCAGGAGACGAAAAGTAAATACTACAGTAAATATTGCACAGTGGAAAATATTTAACAGTGGAAAAGACTCCAGCCTATTCACATAACCTACAGTAATGCAACAATTTAATGGATTAGAAATTATTACTAACCAACGCCTTAAAGTTAAAATATCTCTGAAATCAAAAATACATGATATATTGCATTGGGATGGTAAATGGCCTGTACTTGTAAAGCATGTTATCTAAGTCCAAGGACTCCAAAGCATTTCATCTTCTGAATCAACCTTCACCTATTCATTCACACGCTGTCAGTGGTGAGCTATATTGTAGCCACAGCTGCCCTGTGGCAGACTGATAGAAGCGGGGCCACCACAAAGTCATTGTTTCTCAGTAATGCTCTTGTTGCTTGCCCCATCAGTTTAGGTAGACAGCCATGTCTTGATACAACTGCTGGACCCTTGGTTCCACATGGTGGATTAAACAGCACCGTGTGTTTTTCAAAAACTTAGGATATTGTTTTATGACCTTTCTATTCTTTAAACTTCTAAACAACTTTCTCCCTAATCTGTGTGCTGTGTTCCTTGTTCTTTATGGTGCTGCTTGTTCAATGATGATCTTAAACAAACTTCTGAGGCCTTTACAGAACAGCTAGGTTTACACTGAGAATTAATTACACATCAACAGAATCTATTTACTACAAATAGGCCTTTCAAAGCCATTGGTTGCACCAGACTTTATTTAGGAGTTTGTGAGAAAAGGGGGCTGTTTTTAATTGCACACTTTTAATATTTTCCCTTCAAAAAAAAGTTCTGTTACTCTTCTTTCTTTAACTTCATTATTTGTGGTGTTTTATAGTAAACAAAACCACATTGAGGTTTTTGGCTGTATTATAACAAATGTGAAAAAGTAGGACTCATTTTTAAAGCTATATACAAAGATGAAACGCAAAAAAATCCCTTGATTTTTGGTTTTATATTTATCAGGTATTACAAAATAAGCATGTAAGGCTCTTTAAGTCTTTTGTATCACATCTAAAAGCAGGTCACTATCTTACACAGTAACAACCTGTGAGATTAAAATCTCAGCAAATCCGACAGACAAATGTTACAGATGATGAATCTGAAACAAAGCTGCTGTTTTTATTCAGTGTGTAATTGTTCTTATCAAATGAGTTGGTTACATTCTTTAGTAGTTGTAGCAATATAATTTAGGGGTTGGTAACTTTTTGATTTTTAGTGATCAAAACTCAATACAAGGTTGCAGTAGACAGTCTTAGTCGATGGAATAACAAGTGTCTTCATCTTTAAATTAAAATTTTGAATCCCACAAATCATTTTTTTGATCTCCAAAACCATTGGCAATTTATAACTGGCAGCATATACAATAATGTTCCAGTTTATAAGACATGAGCCCATGCATTGAGGACTTAAAGAGATTTTTGTTCTAAATCTAACTGGAGCTAAATATCAACACGGATTAAAATAATCACTTTAGCTGGTAAACTGCTGTTACGCTTCCTAGCAATTCATATATTTTATATTTGTTTTTATTTCCAGCTCTTCAGTATAGTTTGTCCTTTTTGACTGACTGTTTTTATTTGTATGTACAACATATTCCAATATGAGAAGAAATACACATGCTGTGTATATAAACCAAAGAGCTTATTACTGCTGGAGAGAGAGAGAGAGAGAGAGAGAGAGAGAGAGAGAGAGAGAGAGAGAGATGCGAGCAGAATAGAGGAGCTATATAGGAGATCTAGCTCGCGCTGCTCTCGCGCTCTCTCTATCTCTCTCTCGCTCCTCTCGCTCTCTCGCTCTCTCTGCGCTAGCTACTCTCTCTCTCTCTCTCTCTCTCTCGCGCTCTCTCTCTCGCTCTCTCTCTCTACTGCTCGCTCTTCTTCTGCTCTTGCTCTCTCTCTCTCTCTCGCTCTTTTCTGCTTTGTAAGAGGATTTGCCTGAATTAATATATATATTGCAACTAAAAGCCTTTTAAAAGGAGTTATACTAATCAGAACCTGATCTACGTTGCCTTTGGATGCAATTTTATACACTAACATAACAGCTGATGAAAAAAAAATATTTATATAATAAGGCATATACAGTAGGAATGTCAATTTGCATTATTAATTTGCATTGTAGGGTTGGCACCTCAGTCTACTAATACTTATGTTGGTTTGTTGACGTCTTATGACCTGGAAAGGCTGGAGTACTCTGTACTTTCCTCTGCCTTGAAGCGGGTTTAGAATTTCTTAACTGGGGTTTCTGCTAAGAAGTTGTGAGAAGTCGATATTTTCCTCGCATTAAATAACTTTCCTGTGTCTTCATGTACATGAAACATAGATTAAGTTTTGAGCTTTATGGGCGGTCAAAAATGGGACCAAGATAAAAGCGGAGTTTAAAACAAATAAAATAACACAAATGTCCTAGCAGTTAATGGGAAGGTAATTTTATGAACCTGCTGTCACATTTGAATGAGAGGGTCATGTACACAGATGTCTTTGGGAGCACAGTGATAGGCATAGGTGTAATAATGGCATTACCAAATGAAAGTGCATGTCTTTACTGGCAGAAAAACTGTGTTGGCCAATGACATTGCAGTATTAAGGTGCGTTCACACCAAATGTGAACAAGGTGAATAGAGGAAGTGGCAAAATAGTGGATGTGTGAATAAAGCATAATGAAACTGCGATTAGGTGCGGTGGACTGGAGGGAAGTGAAATTTCGCTTGAGTTTAACAATCTATACATTTCTGTCAATTTGTGTCACTTTAGCCTATCAAGGACTGGATCTGGTCGTGATGTAAGGTGAAGAAGCACAGCAGAGACAAAGCTTTATTTAATTTAAAATGGAAGATAAATTTATAAAAAGCATTGATTGCTTTATTGACCAAAGACAAAAA
This sequence comes from Fundulus heteroclitus, assembly GCF_011125445.2. Taxonomy (NCBI): domain Eukaryota; kingdom Metazoa; phylum Chordata; class Actinopteri; order Cyprinodontiformes; family Fundulidae; genus Fundulus; species Fundulus heteroclitus. The sequence goes on from NC_046379.1 coordinate 19,143,978, forward strand.
GAAATGTCCTCTGCAGCAGGGATACAGCGCCTGGTGTTCCTGAGGGTAATCTGTTAACCCCACGCTGGACAGCAGGTCCTCATTCTGGGTCCTGGACAGATGGACATACCGCTGGAAGCGACTGTCATACAGATGCAAGGAGCAGGGGGTGGTACTCACCGAACTGGGTGTGTCTTTGGAGGATCTGGTGGACCCAGTGACACCATCGCAGTTGTTTGGCTTTCCACATGACACAGCATCATGACTCACTTGTTAAAATCGAGGTCCGCTATTGTGAGTTGAGCAGACAGGAGGAACTGACAAGTGCATAGAGGCTCCTCCTATTTGATGGTGTGGTGAAGCAACCTGGGCGCAAGAATTGTTTGCAAGAGAAAGGCAAAATGTCAGGCGACCAACAACAGGTGATCAACACAAAAAAAATTGTCTTGTTCGTGTTCGGTGTGAACGCACATTTGTGGTTTAAGGCAGGACATTTAGCTATGACGAAAGCAAGAAGTGCTGAGTCCACAGCTGAACCAAAATAATGACAGTGCTGAAGGATGCACGGTAAGCTGCTGCTATCACTACTGTTTTGTTAGAATCCAAGAGTGTCACTTGCCAAAAAACGTGGCTTGACAAGCATAACTTGTTGGCATCAGGCGCCTGTTGCTTACAATATTTTAATTTTATATCGTGATTGGATAAAACCAACCTTTGGTAGGTGGGCACTATGTGTCGCTTAACCCAGAAAGTTGCACTGAATGTCCCTCCTATCCCAGAACGGATTCAGTGGGATTGGACCCAGATTTTTAATGTATAAAACTAAACAGAGTGCTAAATATCATCAGTCTGGTTTGCCAGATGAGACCATAAGCGCTTACATAGAAGGCAATTGGACTTTCTCTCTAGTTTATTGAAGACAATTTACATCTGATCCTAAAGGCTTATTTAGCTCTGAACATTGACTGGAAGTACTATAGCTTACAAGTTGTAATTAGAAAGTACTCTTATAGGGCTGTTAAGGTTGCATGACTTTAGCTCAGCACTCCACTTGATTAATTGGGCCAGATGCACTTTTCAAAAATTCAGAACACAGATGGTACATTCTGAGCTTTATTTGAAATGACAACACTGAAACCAACACCGTGGTCTGACAAAGAGGTCCGCACATTTTTTGCTTGGTGGCTGATGAGAAAATACAGAGGGGGCAATAGTTTTCAGGCTACTTTGCTATGATACCTTTCAAAGACCACTATAAAATTCCTGGGTTACATGCAAGTCACCGACCTTACGCAGCCCTTTATCTAGCTTGTGACGGAGCAAAAGAAATTCAGACAGGGGAAAAAGGGCCAGATATTCCAATACTTACTGAGTAGTTGGTTATTTTTTGCATAAGATAAATATAATTTAGATCTAAATTTAGATTTAGGTTTTGATTATTACAATGTTTCATTTATCTTAAATATTAAAAAATATTTTAACAGTTTACTGGCAAAAAAAGTTGATTTGGGGGTAAGTTACCCTTTAAATGACAAAGACTTTTTTGTTTCAGTAGGGAACCTTACATCCGAGACCACAAAAATCACATGCAGGGTTCCCCAAGGGTCCATCTTGGGTGCCCTCCCATTCATTATCTACATGCTACCTAGTTCAGATCATAAAAAAAACATAAGTGACTGTAACTATGCAGACGACAGACAGCTCTACATCACCATGTCTCTAGGGGACTATGATCCCATTCAAGCACTGAGTAAATGCTTAGAAGAAATGAATGCATGGATGTGCCACACATTTCTTCAATTGAATAAAAACAAAACTGAAAGAACAATTTTTGGACTAGTATAGGAGTGATCAGAATTTAGCACACAGCTTCAGCTGCTTCAGCTAGTAACCACCAATCAGACCCGAAATCTGGGCGTAGTGATGGATTCAGACCTGAACCTCCAAAGGCATTCAAACACAATTACAATCACAAAATGTTCTTCTATCACTTAAAGAACATTTCCAGGATTAAAGGACTACTGTCTCAGCAGTATGTCGTAAAACTAATCCATAAGCTTACTATTACTGCATCGGTGTCTTCACAGGTCTGCCAAAAAAGTTCACCAGCTGTAGATGATTCAGAACACTGCTACCTGCATCCTCACTAAGACTAAGAAAGTAGAGAACATCACCCCAGTTCTAAAGTCCTTACACTGGGTCCCTGTATCTCAGAGAATGGACCTTAAAATATGCCTGTTAGTCTATAAAGTCCTGAATGGCTTAACACCTAAATACATCAGAGACTTGTTATCAGTGTATCAACCCTCCAGACCACTCAGGTCTTCTGGCTCCAGCCTACTCTGCATACCTAGAACCAGAACCAAACACGGTGAAGCAGCATTTAGTTTTTATGCTCCATTTATCTGGAACAGCTTCTCAGAGGACTGCAAAAGTGCTGAAACCCTAATTTCCTTTAAATCAAGGTTAAAAGTTTGTAGTCCAAATTGTTCTGTCTATGTCTACTGCGACTATTCCACTGCAATGTTTTTTCCTTTGTAATATTTTTCTTTACTCTGAAATACTTTTCTTTTTTTGTTCATGTACAGCACGTTGAATCATTTTGTTACTGAAAAGTACTTTATAAATAAGATTGCCTTGTCTTAATCCAAATCACTAAAGTTTCACATTATATAATCGACCAAAGAAAAATTATTTTCTACTGCCTCTTTAAAAGTCAAAAATAAAAATTAAAGTTATGGCCATGATTTTGAGTTTATTTAATCCTCTCACCATAACCACATCTCCATGTGTTGATTACATACAATCTAAAGACGTGAGAGCTTTATTCCCTCTGATTCTTAATCAGTTTATTTCTTCTTGTCTTTTTCCATGCTGACATGAAGGAGGACTCCTTAGGAAGACCTGCTGATTTAAGATCAGCCAACCCTCTTTAGATCAAGGACCTGTTTCGTTCTCCTGAAGAACAAAGAAGCAACTTTCATTACGGATCATCAAATTTGTTAAAGGAGCACAGATTCATAAAGGGCTTTGTGTGGGTTTCAGCATGCTGCCAACAGGTCTGTAAAGCAGAGTGATTGAGGAAGCACCACTGTTAAGAATTGATCCAAATGATTTGATGTGTTTTGCTTACGAGGGTACACATTTAAGTCAATATAGACAGTGAAAATGAATGATATTGTATGACAGCCAGAAAAATGTAAGAAAAAAATCATGTGATTAATCTTGAAACTGAATCCTTTTGATTGTGTATTTTCTTGTTTCTGTGCCTTTCTCAGGACAGAGCATGTCATCTGGATCTCTTCACAAAATCCTTCGGCCGCTCCTGTTTGGTATTTTTATTCTTGGATGTTTTGTGACTGCCTTTTTGATGTATTTTAAGCCATCCACCAGCTGGTTAAATGGTCCATTAGACTCAGCTGATTCCACAAACCATATCAAGCATGTCTTCGCAAAGAGTGACAAAAACATGACCACTGTACTTGTCTGGCTGTGGCCCTTTGGACAAACCTATGAAATGAACATCTGCAGCTCTGACTTTAACATTGAGGGCTGCTTCATCACAGCAGACAAAAACTTCTACAACAAATCAGATGGGGTTGTCATCCATCACAGAGACATTGCTGGGGACCTGTCCAACTTGCCAACATCAGAGCGGCCGCCGTTCCAGAAATGGATCTGGATGAACTTAGAGTCGCCGTCACATTCAGCCCAGCTGCCCGGGATTAATAATTTGTTCAATCTGACTCTCAATTATCGTCAGGATTCTGACATCCAAGTGCCTTATGGGTCGATTGTAGCAGCAGAGACTGTGGAGGACTTTGTACCACCAAGCAAAAACAAACTTGTCTGCTGGATTGTCAGCAACTGGAATCCTGAGCATGTGCGGGTAAAATATTACAATGAGTTGTACAAGTACATTGAGGTTCACGCATATGGACATGCCTTTGGGGAGTACATCGCTGACAAAGATTACATTCCCACTATGGCTAGCTGTAAGTTCTATTTGTCCTTTGAGAATTCAATCCACAAAGACTACATCACTGAAAAACTGTTCATCCCCCTCTCTGTGGGTACAGTGCCAGTGGTTCTTGGCACAACCAGGCAAAACTATGAGAACTTTGTTCAAGGAGACGCCTTCATCCACGTAGATGATTTCACCTCGCCCAAAGAGCTGGCTGACTACCTGCTTCTCCTGGACAAGAATGAAGACCTGTACCGAGGGTACTTTAAATGGAGAAGCCACTTTAAAGTAACCAGAGCGCATTTCTGGGCAGAGCACACATGCCAGGCTTGTGATTATCTGAGAAGGCACAAAGAATACAGGGCATTCAATGACCTTAACAAGTGGTACTGGGGTTGATGGTGCTGAGATGGACTATACAACACTCATCACCTCTTCATGGAGCGGCACACAGAAAAAGCGGTAAATCACTGAGACAAACATTAGGTTGAAGATTTAGATGTAATATTTAATTGAAGCATTGCAGAAAGACCATCTCATTTGTGATAGTGAAGAAGTTACCTATGCAGAGCATTGAAGTCAAATGTGAAGGTAGTAGTACACTGTTGTTCATAATTTTGGAAATCTGTAGCTGTCTTTAAACATATTTTTGTAAGTTTACATTTGCATTGCAAATCTAAAAAGATGCTTCTCTTTACATTTTTTAAAGAAATATTGATGATCATTGTAATATCATTGTAAGTGTAATAATTACTCAAATAGGCCATATTAGAGCTTGGTCTCTGGGGTTTAGTTGATACCTTAAAAAAAGGTTTCCACAGTCACTGGAATTTGATTTCCGTATTGTCCAAATCTTGATAAGTTTGAATTAAGAAAATAGTAGCATGGAGCATATCCATCCTCTTTTTCCCTTCTTTTCTTTCTCTGTATTAAGCTTGTTTCATTCTATCCTTCACCTTTTGCTTGTTTTCCTTCAATCCTTTGTAATTAAAGTCTTATCTTTCCTTCTTCTTGCTCTTCTATCTTCTGTCCTTACTCCATTATGCCCTTCCTCCTTCCCTTCTGTTCTTCCCTTGATTCCCTCCTTTCTTTGACTTCTTGTGGACTTTCTTATTCCCTGGTGTCCCACCTTTTCCTCCCTCCCTCATACATTTATTTTCCAAATACTCAAAAACAGGTCTAATTATGAAGAAGAAAAAATGGTGGGAAATCCTTTATACACTCATCAAACCACCGCACTCAGGAATTATTTGGTTTTGAACAAAATAGATAAACAAACACAAAACCAACTCCCCAGAAAGCACATAAACTAGTTTAAGCATAAACGTTACATATCAATTTATCAGGAACTTGGTAATGTATGAGCATGTTGATTACTTTCCAAAACAAATGTGACACAAACTACAAGACCGCTGTGCAGAGGCCAGCATACAAGTAGCATGATGACCGAAATAATCACAAAATCCATGATGTCATGACATCATGCGTCAAAAGTTGTCTTTGTTTTATGTATATGAAAGAAGTCTGTTTGTCTGTGTACATCCCTGTTTACCCTCTGTGTCATCCAGGTTTTTCACATGTAAATTAGGCTGTTCTCTAACAACCAGGTAAGTAGAAGCTTATCCAGGAATTCCAATGCCACTAAGATGACTTAAGTAAATCCTTTTATTAGAAAATAATATCTTTTACCTACCCAAGTCTCCTCTAAACCCAATAGTGTGTAGTGCCACAAGTCAAGCCACAAAGGTCATAATGGTCCAGAAACATTTCTTCTTTTTTTGGTTTTCATTTTCAGGGGTCACCACAGCGAGTCATCTATCTCCATTCAACCCCATCTTCTTCATCTTTTTCTCTAACTACTTTCAAGTCCTCTTTCCTTCCATCCATAAATCTCCTCTTTTGTCTTCCTCTAGGACTATTGCTTGGCTGTCCCTCTGATGTATATCCTGATCATATCCATCCTTGTTGCTCCCAAAGAGACACTCAACATCATCTCTGCTACCTCCAGCTCTGCCTCCAGTCTCGTCCTCAGCGCCACTCTAAAATCTCTAAAACTATAAACATTGCCGGTATCACCACCATCGTATACACCCTTTCTTTGATCATTGCTGATACTCTTATCACACAACACACCTGATACTTTTATCCATCCATTCCAACCTACTTAAACACATTTCTCTACCTCTTTTCCACACTTGCCATTACTCTGGACTGTTGTTCTGGACTGAATACATAAAATCCTCCACCTTCTTTGTCTCTGTCTCCAGTAGCTTTTCGGCTCCACTTGGATCCCTTTTATTTATTCAGATGTATTGTGTGTTGCTACGGCTAACCTACATTCCTATCCTTTCCAGGGCAATCCTTCACCTCTCTAGATTTTCATCCACCTGTTTACTGCTCTCACCGCAGATCAAAATGTCATCTGCAAACACCATGGTCTATGGAGATTCCTGTCTAACCTCATCTGTTCCCTGCTCTAAAAGTAGATCAAAATATCATCTGCAGACATCATAGTCCACGGAGATTCCTGTCTAACCTCATCTGTCAACTTGTCCATCACCACAGCAAACAAACAAGGGCTTAGAGCCAATCCTTGATGGAGTCCCCGTCCACATTGCCCACATCTGTTACACCTACAGTTCCTTACCAGTGTCTAATAGCTCTCTTACATGTCCTGCACCACGCTAACACATTTCTCTACGACAATTGCTCATACAACACCACGGGTTCTCTCTCGGACTTCCATCTTCCTATCACACTTGTTGTTTCCATCTTGATCCTTAATCCCTAAACCTGCTGAACACCCTTCCATCTCTATCTCCCTACCTCAACAACTTGTATAAACCCTTATCTTCTTGTACTTGTACTTGTATGAAAGGTAGACAGTAAGGTTACTGTCTACCTTTCATACAAGTCATCGTGTGCTTATTGTTTGGCCTTAGCTACTATCGTCACTTTACGCTTTAGCTCTCTATACTCTTGGAGACTCTCTTCAGTCCTCAGTGTTCCACTTCTTAGCTGATTTCCTTCTCTGAATACACACCTGTACTTCCTCATTCCACCAAGTCTCCTTGTCAACTTTCCTTCCAGTGGAAATACAAAGTACTCTCCTACCTATTCCCCTGATAGCATTAGCTGTAATTGTCCAGTCATTTGAGGGCACCTCCTGACCACCCAGAACCTGTCTCAGTTCCTTCCTGAAACCCACCTAACATTCTTCCTTTTTTAGTTTCTACCACTTCTCTGCTCTGTCTTTGTCCTTTTCATCTTCCTCACTATTAGAGTCATCCCACACAGTACCATCCTGTTCTGTTTGGCAACAGTCTCGTCAACCACTACCTTGCAGTCACTGAGTTCTTTCAGATTACATCACCTACACAAAATGTAATCCACCAGTGTGCTCCTACCTCCACTCTTGTAAGTCACCCTGTGTTCTTGTGTCTTCTAGAAGAAAGTATTCACTACAGCCATCTGTATCCTCTTTGCAAATTCTACCACCATCTGTCCTTTTGCATTCCTGTTCCGGATATCAAACCTGCCCATCACATCCTCATCAACTCTGTTCTCTCCTACAGTGTGTCTTTGTAATCTGCACCAATCACCACTCTCTCACCTCTGGGGATATTGTCAATCACTTCATCTAACTAACTTCAGAATGTTTCTGTAGCACCAGAGGGGCATAGCCATTAACAACACTGAACATCACACCTTCTAGTTCTAGCTTCAGACTCATCATGCCATCTGATCCTCTTTTTACCTCCAGGACTTTTCTGACAAACTCCTCCTTCAAGATAACTCCTATACAATTTCTCTTCCCATGCACATCATGGTAGAATAGCTTGAATCCTGCTCCTATCCTAACCTTTCTTTGTTTCCACTTGATCTGAAAACACAGTATGTCCACCTTTCTCCTCTTTATGTCAGCCAACTCTCTAGCATTTTTGGGTCAAAGTGCCAACATTCAAAGTCTAAACAACCTAAATTCTCTAAACCAAATTCAGTTCAGGGCTGTGTCTTCTTTTTGGTGATTGAAAGTTAACTTTAGATTTAAAAGTTGGTATTTAAATTAGCTCAGTAAGCTGATCAGCTGCAACATACTCCTTATTGTAGCTAGCATCTCAGGACAGGGCAGCTATTTTGTTCCATGGGGTCTTTATTAACTCTATAATGAAAAACATAGAGGCGTAGCTGTGATTGAAGCTCCCTACACAGGGCAGAACTTACCATTTAATTTCACAAAGCCCCCCTATACAAATATTGAATGGATATAAATAACATATTTCTGATGGTTATTAGGTCCGATAAAATGTGTTACCAATTTAGCACATTTTTTTTATCATTAGGCTTTGAGAGAAGTCCTAGATGGTTTGCCTCTTGTAATGAGATGTGTTGAACCTTATGATGCACCTGCTCTGTGCTCATAGCAGCTGATGCCTATGTAGTTCACAAACCACTTCATGAATGAACTTGTTTTGAAATAGACGAAAGAGCATAAAATCAAGACATAATTGAAAAAAATCATAGTATTATGTATCTGTGCACCCCTGTGATTTTAATATATTACCTCAAATATTTATACAGAGAGGCAACTAAATACCACATTTTCAGCAAAAGCAAAAGTGGGTGGAAGTTATTTCCAATTGTAAGTTTTATTCCCCAATTTTTTATTATTTTTTATTGATTTAAATATATTTATAGGATCATCCATATTTCTTTCCATGACTCATCAGTGTCAGCACTTGACAGCAGAAGCTTTTTTTTCTGTTGTTTGCAGCAATATAAAACAATTTAGATCAGATTATCATGAAATTAGTATTATTTTCAGATCTAAGAAAAGCTGTAAATTGGATGTAATCCTCACTCATGCGCTTGGGAACATTGCATTTTTCATATATAAATTTTAAGTAACTTCTGAGCAAAACCATGTACACATCTTATGCAAGACAAACCGGCAGCTTTTTGTGGGGTCAAAGCCTAAAATATATTTTGGTTAGAAATGTTACTTCTTTGCTGTCACTGGGGCCAGCATGTAAAGTATGATGAGCTCTGTTTTCTATAACAATCTGGTCCCTAAAATCTACATGAAAACAGGCGCATACATGTAACGAACATTGATTTTTATCTTAATACAACCAGGCTGTCAAATGAGATAATTAGTCGGATGAAGCTCCAACTGCATTAAGTAAGGAAAAGCGTAGTGTGTTGTATATATTTTTAAAGGTCAAATGTTTTTATAACGGTGGTACGAAGGTGAATGGAATTCTACTGTAACTTTGTGGGTGATGTTTTAAGGAATAAAGAGACTTTAAATTAAAGTAAACACTATGGAGTGGAAGTAAAATGAACAGAAACAGTGCTTGTGGTGCCGGAGGATGAGGGAATATGGTATTTTTACATTCAAATGTTTTTGTATAAAGTGGTAATCCTGCTGGCCTGACCTTACAATTGAAGGTGTGCCAAAATGCAGCACAGACATAGCACTTTTATTTATGTGAAGTTGTGTAACTCACAGTGCTTATGGGTCGTCTTAAATTTTGCTTTTTTGAGTTTGGAAACAAGACCTTGGCCTGTCCTACAGAAACTTTTGTTTACAGTTTCATATTGTATAGTTATTTCTCCTTTATGAAAACAGCTTTGTTGTCCAGTGTGGTCAATAATTTTCAAAGAAAATGGGTTTCTGCTGTGGATGTTGTCTGTCCCATTGTTTCACTCTTCCTTTCAGACAATATGAACTACAGGTTCTTTGTTGACAATTGGAAGGTAAATCAGGCTTTATCTGGTTCATTTGCAGGTGCAGTCTGTGAGTCCAAAAATATATTGTACAATGAATGGGATTAAATCTATGAGTGGTTTCTCCTGAAAATATTAAAATGAAGTTCAGTAAGTCAGAACAAGGTTTTGCCAAATCATTGTATTTTGCCAAATGTGTTCTAACTGTAGTTGTCTAATAATATAATGGAGAAAATAAAGATGTGGGTAAATAAATAAACTTAAATCGTGTGGCACTATGGTTATTTTGGAACAAGCACGTGTTAATGCAACTACACCTGATTACTTGCAGTTTATTTTCTCAAAGCTAAAAGCATATATTTACGTACAATGTAACATGACACATGGCCTGAAATTAAATCAAACTAGACTTGTCTAGTTCAATGGATTTTTTTGGTCCAACTGTCTTAAAAAGCATACATTTGGGGTCAAATGTTTGGGGTATCCTTCCACAAGCTTCTCACAAAAGTTTGCTAGATTTTTTTTTATCTCAGCCCTGCTTTAGCACTTGTGTAACCAATCCACAAGTGCTTGTGTTTTCCTTTCTGTGTGTATTTTTCATAGTTTCCTTGTTGATTATGTTCTATGTGGTCCTGCTGTACTTAGTTCATTCCTTTGTACCCTTAGTGTCGAACAAAACTTGGCATATTAGTTAATTCCTTTACATATAGTTATTTCTTTATTTTCCTGTGCATTCTGTTTATTCTCTCAGGTCAGTATAAAGGATGCCTAACGCACGTACGTTTATGTTCCGCACGGAAATGAGACATGCAGACACATTAAGATATTTCAAGTCAGTTAAACTTGTAAATGAAACTTCAGCTGCCTTAAGCAGCTGCTAACTCAACTAGCGTTTTATCGTTGTTTCAACTTAGAAATTAAAGTTTAAAAAGTTGATCATACTACATTGTTGTAGTTGTCTTAATGTAGTTCTTTAAGTTGTCAAAGTAGATTTAACTTTTTATCACTTGCTGTCTCACCCTGATGCTTTGAGTTAAATCAAAGATTATTATACATTATGAATACAGGAACACTTTTTAACTCTTGTTTCAGCCTAATATTGTAAGTCAAAACAATAAAATCTTAAACATCATTAATATAATGCACTTTCTTTACCTAGTTGAACAAACAGACATTTCTACACAGTTGTAACTGTTTTAACTCATTGTTTTGAGTTGAAATAACCTACTATATGAAATACGTTTGATTTCAAATTAAAAGAATAAAAATTTTAAATTTGTTTCAACTTAAATGATACACAACAGAAAACACTGAATGCTTGCATTTATCTAAATGTATTACTAAATGGCTTGTACTTGTATAGTGCTTTATCGACCCAAAGCGCTACAGTTACTCATTCCCCACAGGAAAACTACATAGTAGCCACAGCTGCCCTGATGCAGACTGACCGAAGCATCGGCACCACCGGGCCCTCTGACCGCTGCCAGCAGGCGATACGGATGAAGAGTTTTTCCCAAGGACACGACTGACATGGTTGGAGCAGGGGAGTGTCTTTGTTTACATAAACTTAAAGGAACAATAAGTAATAATTACATCTAGGACCTGATTTTTAAAGACTCCAATTAATGGACCGCTAAATTGCATAGACTGAAAAAGAACTGTGAGAGCAAAAAAAGTGGGTGTGTTGCACCTGATCAAAGATTGTGTCCCTAGTGTGGGACTAAGGACACACATATTTACACACCTTTAACTTCTATGGGATTGTTTGTCAAATACATGCATTCAGTTGTACAAGAATCACATCATCTGTAAAGTGACTGTTTTTTAATTGAGCATCAATTAACTTGAACATTTCAATCTTACTAATGACTATTTGCTCACTTTTTAACCTCTCAGGGAGTCTTTTGTCAGATACATTTGTGCAAGTGCAAATAATTTACATAGTCTGTAAACTGACTGGTATTTGTCTTTAATGACTTGAACATTTGTCATGTTTAGGGGTTAGGTTGTGGTAGGACCCAAATGCAGAGAGACCAAGGCAGGGAACGGTTATGGGTGAGTTTAATGAAAAAGATCCAAAAACACTGGAGAACTCAGCAGCGCAACACAAAACGTAGACCTGGGAGTCAGAGGTGGAAGCGATGAGGCAAGGTGACACGAAGCATGGTGAGTAGTGAAAGCAGTAGAAACCAGCAGAGAGTGAACAAATGAGAGGAGCTTAAATACAGGGAGGAAGGGAGCTGGAACAAAGGCAGGGGTAGATTGGTAAATGGGACACAGGTGTGGAGAAGGAGCTGTGAGAGAAACTGAGGAGAGAACTAGTGGCAACAGGGGGCGAGAGAGAGCAACAAGAAAAGACACACTGTAAATAAATAAATACATACAAAACCCCAGAACTGAGTAACCTCTGACAACATTCAAACATTTAAATCTTTATATCAGTTGCTAAGGACCATTAGCACGTTTTCAACTTCTCAGGATGTGTTGTCTGTGCATGCAACTATTTGAACATTGTTGTGTTTTGTGTTATCTGTGAATTTGTGTAAATCTGTCTCATCAGAATTTCATAATTGTGGCATGATGACAATAAAGATCCTTGATACTTGGTGTTTTTAAAGTTTAAAAAAGTGGATTTTGCATGACATGTCACCTTGATTGAAAGACAATATTTATATGTGTGAAGTAATATGTCTGTGTGTGTCTAAATTTTTATGTCAGCATTTGTCTATATTTTGGTGTGTCTGTCACAAAATATATCTATATGAAAATTTATGTCTTTGTGTCTATACGTGCAATATAATTGGTATGTCTCCGTCCGTCCGTCTTCTTCCGCTTATCTGGGGTCGGGTCGCAGGGGTAGCAGCTTCAGTACGGAGGCCCAGACGTCCCTCTCCCCAGCCACTTGGGCCAGCTCCTCCGGGGGAATCCCAAGGCGTTCCCAGGCCAGCCGAGAGATATAGTCCCTCCAGCGTGTCCTGGTTCTCCTTCTGGGCCTTCTCCCGGTGGGACGTGCCCAGAACACCTCACCAGGGAGGCGTCCAGTAGGCATCCTAACCAGATGCCCGAACCACCTCAACTGGCTCCTCTCGACGTGGAGGAGCAGCGGCTCTACTCTGAGTCCTCCCCGGATGACTGAGCTCTTCACCCTATCTCTAAGGGAGAGCCCAGACACACTACGGAGAAAACTCATTTCAGCCGCTTGTATCCGGGATCTCGTTCTTTCGGTGACGACCCAAAGTTCGTGACCATAGATGAGGGTAGGAACGTAGATCGACCGGTAAATCGAGAGCTTCGCCTTTTGGCTCAGCTCTCTCTTCACCACAATGGATCGGTACAGCGCCCGCTTCACAGCAGACGCCGCACATATCCGCCTGTCGATCTCCCGCTCCATCTTCCCCTCATTCGTGAACAACTCCTCCACTAGGGGCAGTACATCCTCCCAAACCCGGAGGAGGCACTCTACCCTTTTCTGGTTCAAGACCATGGTCTCGGATTTGGAGGCACTGATCTTCATCCCGGCCGCTTCGCACTCAGCTGCGAACCGCTCCAGTGAGAGCTGTAGATCACACCCTGATGAAGCCAATAGGACCACGTCATCCGCGAATAGCAGAGACACAATCCTAAGGCCACCAAAACGGATCCCCTCAACACCTTGGCTGCGCCTAGAAATTCTGTCCATAAAAGTTATGAACAGAATCGGTGACAAAGGGCAGCCTTGGCGGAGTCCAACTCTCACCGGAAACGAGTCCGACTTACTGCCGGCAATGCGGACCAGACTCTGACACCGGTCGTACAGAGACCTGACAGCCCTTATTAAAAGGTCCGGTACTCCATACTCCCAGAGTACCCCCCACAGGATCCCTCAGGGGACATGGTTGAATGCCTTCTCCAGATCCACAAAGCACATGTAGACTGGTTGGGCAAACTCCCATGCCCCCTCCAGAATCCTGCTGAGGGTGTAGAGCTGGTCGAGTGTTCCACGGTCAGGACGAAAACCACACTGCTTTTCCTGAATCTGAGATTCAACTATCCGACGGACCCTCCTTTCCAGAACCCCTGAATAGACCTTACCAGGGAGGCTTAAGAGTGTGATTCCTCTATAGTTGGAACACATCCTCCTGTCCCCCTTTTTAAATAGGGGGACCACCACCCCAGTCTGCCAATCTAGGGGAACTGCCCCCGATGTCCACGCGATGCTGCAGAGCCGCTTTAACAAACACAGCCCCACAACATCCAGAGCCTTAAGGTACTCAGGGCGAATCTCATCCACCCCCGGAGCCTTGCCACCGAGGAGCTTTTTAACAACCTCGGCAACCTCAGCACCAGAGATGGGAGAACCCGACCCAGAGTCCTCAGGCTCTGCTTCCGCAATGGAAGACGTGTTGGTGGGATTAAGGAGGTCTTCGAAGTATTCCGCCCACCGACGCACGACGTCCCAAGTCGAGGTCAGCAGCACACCACCCCCACTGTAAACAGTGTTGGTACTGCACTGCTTCCCCCTCCTGAGACGCCGGATGGTGGACCAGAATCGCTTCGAAGCCGTACGGAAGTCTTTCTCCATGGCCTCTCCGAACTCTTCCCACGCCCGAGTTTTTGCCTAGGCGACCAGCCGAGCCGCCTGCCGCTTCGACTGCCGGTACACATCAGCAGCTTCCGGAGTCCCACAGGCCAAAAATGCCCGGTAGGACTCCTTCTTCAGCTTGACGGCTTCCCTCACCGCTGGTGTCCACCAGCGGGTTCGAGGGTTGCCACTGCGACATGCACCGACAACCTTGCGGCCACAGCTCATACTAGCCGCCTCAACAATAGAGGTCCATTCAGACTCAATGTCCCCCGCCTCCCTCGGGACAAGTTCAAAGTTCTCCTGGAGGTTGGAGTTAAAGCTCCGTCTCACAGGGGACTCTGCCAGACATTCCCAGAAAACCCTCACAATACATTTAGGCCTGCCAGGTCAGACCGGCTTCCTCCCCCACCATCGGAGCCAACTCACCACCAGGTAGTGGTCGGTGGAGAGCTCCGCCTCTCTCTTCACCCGAGTGTCCAAGACATGCGGCCGCAGATCAGATGAAACGACAACAAAGTCGATCATTGAACTGCGACCTAGGGTGTCCTGGTGCCAAGAGCACATGTGGACACCCTTATGCATGAACATGGTGTTTGTGATGGACAATCCATGACGAGCACAGAAGTCCAACAACAAAACACCACTCGAGTTCAGATCAGGTGGGCCATTCCTCCCAACCACGCCCCTCCACGTCCCACTGTCATTGCTAACCCTACCCCTGCGCCACCAGCGCCAGCGTGCTGGTGGCACAGGGGTAGGGTTAGGGTTAACTAATTGTTACTTTTAAATACATAAATTATGATTATGACTAATTCCATGACTACACTTTTTAAAGTCATAATTTATGTATTTAACAGTAACACTTATGCTGGCATGTTGGCTGCACAGGGGGAGCACTCGCTGCCCAACATATGGAGCCCTCAGTCCTCGGTTTGGCTGACCCAGGTTCAGTTCCGGTCTGCGGTCCTTTGTCTTCCCCCTCTTTCTCTCAGCCCCTCTTCCTGGCAGCGTTTACCAATAAGGGCTAGTAGTGCAACAAAAAAATATTATAAAAATCGCTGTTAAATATACATTGAAAATGTAAAGATAACAAGCCGTCCACAGTTTATAATGCGAAATATACAAGTGGTTCTGTAAATTGGTTTACATTTTCACTGTAAAAAATACAGGTGGGTTGGTAAACTGGTTTACATTTTTACTGACGATTCTGATAACCACAGCTGCCAAAGTTTTTCAGTAAAAACAAAGGATTTTCTTCACACTTTACTGTAATATATATAAAATTACCCATTTACATCTACCCAAATTGTTGCATTTCTTCCGGCAGCAGCGCACAGAAACAACCATCTCCTATCAAAAGCCTCCCACCTCACCCAAATAATGAGCCACTGCTGAAAGTCTTAAAGTCTGCTAACATATGGAGAACAGCTAGAAGAAGACATGCAACTCTTTATAGACGAGGTAAATAAAAAAACATTGTCCAGGGCAGACAGACTAGAAACATTAAATGCTGAACAATGCTACATGCTAAGCAAACAGTACAACACGGATATTTTTAGAGCAACATAAAAGAGTCAGTAAAACTTCTGTATCTGCATCAGTAAAGTTGTAAACCTTCTTGACAACATAAGCTAATGCTACCTTTTATTAGCTTGATGGACATTGTACAACCCACTGACCGGGTCCTGCAGTTCTGAGCTACCCCTCCGAGTTGCACTGCCGGGTAGTTAAGTAAATGAATACTGAAGCAACTGAAAGACAAACGGTGTAAGATCCTAAACTACTAAAATCTGAAATAAATTCTTGAAATATACAAAACATTCTGTCATTCTAAGGATGCTTTTTTCCCCCAAAAAATTAGATAATATATAACAGTGAACTGAATATTATTACCCCCATTGATAGAAAAGAGAAAACCAGTTGTTCAAGTTCTGGAAGAACAGCACACACATCAAAAGTGCTGCAGATACTATTTGTCAGTATGCCAATATAAAGTTAAACAGAAAAGAAGACAGGTTGCTTGACTCTTTGCAAAAACGAGTACTGTGTTGTATTTCACCTTCATAGCTGATGAAGCTCACAGCAGCGCATATCTTTCTTTATCTACATGTCTCACTGAGAATTTGCAATGGAAATTTACATAGCCTCAGGTAACCGTCGGAAAAATAATATTATATAATATAATATATAACAATAAACTGAATAGTATTAGGTTTGCACAATCAAACATGTTTGCATCCTAAAAGTAAAAGAAAAAAATGTGATGAGTGATTAGTTGTCTCGAAAACTGTAAACAGGTGACTTGTTACATCATGCATCAGAGGCAAGTTGAATTTTATTTCAGGTCAGATGGGGCAGGGAAATTCCATCTCTTTCACTATAGACAGTGTGTTGAAAAAAAAAAAGATTTCAGTTGTGAATGAACGTATAGCTTCTATGATAACTCACCACTATATTGCCATTGTAAAGTGTATGATAGCAAATGTCTCTGTGGAGATTATTCTGTTTTGTTTATGCAGGATCAAGACAGTAGATGAACAAAGTAAACAAATGATCTGCTGTATAGAAAAAAAAACACAGGACTTTACATGTGGCATTATTTAATTATGTATTCTCTGTTTTAAGGTGTTGGAAAAATAATACTCACTCAAGGAAGCTTTACCAACAGGTAGCTCCACCCCTCTAATCGTTTAATGTTGGGTGTAGACAGTGATGTGGATGTTCCTGTCTTCCGCCTTCCAAAAGACAAACCTTTCCAACGGCTGGAAAATTATTATGAATTCAGACGGCCCTCTTATACGCTATCTTCCTCTTCCTGATCTGCCATTGAAGGTAAGACAATTTTTTTTTACACAATCCATCTATGCAGACCTGCACATCTTCACTATATATATATATATATATATATATATATATATATATATATATATATACTTCAGGGACGTTAGTATTTTGGTGTAAACTGCCTTATGTGTGTTCATCAGTATTGGATACAATGGATAGAAATACATTTTCCTGTAAGTTACTTAAAAAGACATCTTGCTGAATAGATAGTTCACACTTTTATTGTTGCAACACTAACAATTAACTGGGTTTGCTTTCTTTTGGGGGGAAAAGAACTTTGGTTTTGGTGTTTAAATCAGAAGTGATTAAATTACAAAATTTATTTTTACCAAGTCCCTAAAAACTTGAAGGACACAGTTACTTGGAAATTTAGATCTAACGTCAAATAATTTCAGTTAAACCAGTTGGACTGTAAATATGGGTCCCATATAATTTTTACTCAAGATCATGTTTTGCATAAGTGCCAGAATGGAACAGCATGTACAGAACAGAATACAATATTTAATAAAGCCCTTTCAATTTGCGAGAAATGATCACTAATTATTGGAAAAAACACAAGTACACAAATTTTGAATCTTTAGGTTTTATGTGTCTGGACATAAAGATTTATGTAGTCTGCACCACATGTAAAAATTGCTTTAATATTAACACAGACAAATGACATTTTACACTGTGTTGACAATTTATATGTGAGGCTGGATCAGTCATCCTTGCAAACCGTTCAAAACACTGCGGCTAGTTTTTTTTTTTTACCTGGTACAAAGAAGGAGGAACATATCAATCCAACTTCAAAGGTTCTTCTTTAGCTTTCTGTCCATCATCGCGTTGATCTTAAAATTCTGTTGCACACTTTTAAAGTTTTAACTGGTCATGTCCCTTCGTCGCTACATGATCTGGGCAAGCAGCCACTTCCTTCTTGATGTTCCAAGATCAGAGATGAATAACCCGAAGTTGCTGTAGCTGCTCTAACCCTACACGTCAGCACTGTGTAGAACAAAGAATCATTTAAAAGTCTTTTAAAAACTCATATTTTTTCCTGTTCTTTGTGTGATATATATTATAAGACACTAAAATTGTTTTTAGAAAATCTAAATTCTCTGTGTTTCATTAATCCTTATTACAACTCCTGTTTTTTGTTTGATTTTTACAAGCAAAAAACAAAAAAAAAAAAAAGTTAAGCCAAAATAAAAAAAGGATTTGGTCAAATACAATGACATTCCATAATTCCAATCAAAGCAAGTGAATCATCTTCTATATCACCTTTCATTTTTAGTGTAGTAAGGTCTGGTAGGGTTGATTTATCCACTGCTCTTTCTAGCGAGGGTGAAACTTAATCTTCACAAAATCTGGCCTCTGGATTGTACTCATTCTGTTTTGTTGCTATTCGGGGATACTTCAGATCTTCTGGTCCACATTAAGAGAGTGAAGGTTAATTATCACGCATTCTAGCACTTAAGAGTTCACTGACAGTTTTGGGGATGCACAAAACCTTGACAATCTCATTGTTTATTATCTTGAATGAGGCATTAACAGATGTGGTGTGTGGCAGCAGAGATAGTGGATCTAAGCATAAGGCTATCAAAGAGCTATATAAAATATTTTGACACAGGCAAATGGCAATCTGAAAGTGCAACATCGTCCCATGCACAGGTCTGGCAGAGCTCTCAGTAAATCATTGTTTACATGATAACAACTTTTGGCAGATCAGTTACAAAGTACATCTTGTTTGGTCACCTACCTAGCTTAAAAAAATAATAAAGCCACTGTGGAGAACAACCTACATGGTTCAAACCAATAAATACAGCACAAATACAACACACAAGCCCGTACTGGGCGAAGCTCACACACCTTGAAATTGTGCCTAGACTCAGCTATGCTGCTTGCTGGGAGGGAAGCTGTTAGTTTTCCAGGTTTAAAAGACAAAAGATTGCCATACAGTATTTTATGAGAATTTATAAGGGGGAAGGAGGAAAAGCAGAGGAAAAGCATTGTTTTTTTGGTACATTTACATACATACATACACACACACATATATATATATATATATATATATATATATATATATATATATATATATATATATTACACCATCACATATATAGTATATATATATATATATATTATATATAGATATATATATATACACACACCAATATATATATATATATATATATATATATATATATATATATATATATATATATATATATACACACACATATATATATATATATATATATATATATATATATATATATATATACACACACACACACACACACATATATATATATATATATATATATATATATATATATTGTCAGGGTTCTCTGTGTTGGCTGCTCTAATTCTACTCCTCAGGTGTGTCTAGTTGGCTGAGGAGGCGTGGTCCACACCTGCAGCTCGTTGCAGGCGGCTTCCTCTGGCTTCTTAAGCAGAGCACTGGCAGATGGAAGACGCCGGAGCCTTAACCAGTCGTGGTACGACGTGGCCTCTGTCCCAACTCTCGGAAACCAGCTTGTGAGTTTTTTTTGTTACTCTTCTTTTTGAGTAATTTTTTGTACCTCTCTGTTGCTCCAGATTTTGGTGCTTGGATGCACTCACCTGTCTTGACGTCCCGTCCGAAGAAACAGACCAGCAGACCTGTCTGCTCAGATTTTGCTCTGGCGCTCCCCTCATACTTCCTGGAAGTTACCCAGCGAGGCCTGAGGTCCCCTTTCCCAGGTTCTGTTGGTTCTGTGCTCACTCTGGTCAATCCATCTGTCAACCGCTGCCGATGAGGTCGCCTCGGATTCCTCGCCAGCTACATCTGCCGCCCTCAGCCACTAGCCACCTATCTCCATCTGAGTAGTCACATAGAGTTCTCCTGACGCTACTTCTTCCCGGTTAGGTCCGCCCAGCCTAATGGTAAGCAGCGCAACTCCTAGCAAGTTTCCTGGCTCTTATTTCAGAAGAACTCACTTGCTCTTTCTTACAGACTCTCCAGCCGAGACGTTCTGACCCAGCCGAGTCACCTGTAGTTCCGTCCATAGACCTGCCTGTTTTCCTTTAATAAAAATCTTAAAACTGTGCATTGCCTCCCGTTCGTATCTGCATGTGGGCTCGTCATCTGAAAACCATGACAGAAGAAGGCTCCGGCCACCAGAGTCCAGCGGATACGTTCGGGCGGCAGATAGCCGCACAGCAGGAACAAATGCAGTCGCTAGGTTTTGCTGTCAATTCTACTCAGGAACAGCTTCAGAGATTAGCCGCTCAGGTTAGCCTACTTGTGGACACAGTCACTTCCGCGAAGACGTCACCTGTCACTCAGGATCACGTTACCCCGCCTTTCGACGCTCCGAGCATGGAGAATCAGGTTTGGACTCCACCACTTGAGGGCGCGTCACCTTGTCCGGAGAAATTCTCCGGTGACGGTGGAAGTTGCGGTGGTTTTCTTTTCCAGTGCAAACTGGTGTTTAACCGTTCTCCCCAGACTTTCGCCTCTGATGAGGTAAGGATATCTTATGTCTTACGTCTACTAACGGGTAGGGCTCTTAGGTGGGCCGAGGCTCGATTCCCTGATTGTCAGTCGTTTGGGATTACTTTTCAGGACTTCATTGCTGAATTTAAGACAATTTTTTCACCTGAGTTGGATTCGGCACAACAGTCTCGTCATCTCCTCACTTTGAAACAGCGCGGTCGACGCGTATCTGATTTTTCCGTGGAGTTTCGTACGTTTGCTGCTGCTGCGGGTTGGCAGCCGAGACCGTTAAAGGCAGCTTTCTTTCAGGCTCTAGACGAGTCGTTAAAGGATGAGTTAGCTCGGGTTGAGGAACCTGAGGATTTTGAGGAGTTTGTAGCACTTGCTATCCGTTTGGATTCCCGATTACGCAGCCGAACCCGTTTTAGATCCAACCTTGCCTTGCAATCATCCACCTCCGCCTCTTCTACATTTACCAAGAAGGAACCCCGTTCTTTTACACCTCCTCCTGAACCCATGCAGTTGGGGCAGGTTGGTCTTTCCAATAAGGAACGTCAGCAGCGTGTCTCGGGGAACTTATGTCTTTATTGTGGAGGTGAGGGTCATTACCTCAGAGATTGTCCGTGTTCGGCCAAAAGACCGAGTCCGCCGCTCTTAACGGGGGGATCGGTGGACAGGTTGGGATCTATTCCCCGGGAGGCTGTTAAGGCGTCATTTGGTTCTCGTTGTTGTTTACCAGTTACTTTAATATTCGACCAGGAAAGTTTTGATGTTTCAGCTCTAGTAGATTCAGGCTCTGATTTTAATCTCATAGATCAGGCGGTTGTGGACCAGCTTCGAGTACCTGTCGATCTTTTACCCGAGCCACTCCAGGTCTCGTCATTAGATGGGCAGAGATTGACTCTTATTACCCATCGCACCCGACCATTGGTAGTGATAGTTTCCGGTAACCATCGGGAACAGCTTTCCTTCTTTGTCTTCCCGGTAAAGCGTTCACCTGTGGTTTTTGGAATAGCCTGGTTAAGGGTCCACAATCCGCAGTTTAATTGGGCTGAGTCCCGACTGGAGTCATGGTCACCTACTTGTCATTCCCGCTGCTTGCAGTCCGCTCGGCCCGTAGCCGTCTCCTCTACTTCCTTGACAGATTCCGGAGACATGATTGACCTCTCTCGCGTTCCAGAGGATTACCACGACTTACGGCAGGTATTTAGTAAAACTCAGGCTTGTTCTTTGCCCCCACATCGCCCATACGACTGTGCGATTGACTTGTTACCTGGGGCCCCTCTACCGGTGAGTCGGCTCTATAACATCTCCAGGTCAGAACGTCAATCGCTTGAGAAATACATCAGTGAGTCTTTGGCTACGGGGTTAATTCGTCCTTCTTCCTCCCCATTAGGGGCTGGTTTCTTTTTTGTGGGCAAGAAGGACGGGACCCTTCGACCCTGTATAGATTATCGAGGGCTTAACCAGATAACCGTCAAGAATAAGTACCCGCTTCCTCTATTATCATCAGCCCTCGAGCCAGTCCAGAATGCCAAGATTTTTACTAAGCTTGATCTGCGCAACGCTTATCATTTGGTTCGGGTGAGACAGGGGGATGAGTGGAAGACGGCTTTTAAGACTCCGTTAGGTCACTTTGAGTACCTAGTCATGCCCTTCGGCTTGTGTAATGCCCCGGCAGTTTTTCAGGCATTGGTTAACGACGTCCTGCGGGATTTTTTGAATGTTTTTGTTTTTGTCTATTTAGATGACATCCTGATTTACTCTCGTGACCTAGAACAACACAAGCAACATGTGCGACTTGTTCTCCAGCGATTACTAGAAAATCGCCTGTTTGTAAAAGCCGAGAAGTGTGAGTTCCACCAGACTTCAGTTTCGTTCCTCGGTCTTGTTTTGGAAGGCGGTCAAGTGAGGTCAGACCCAGAAAAAATAAAAGCAGTAACGGAGTGGCCAGTTCCTGAGTCACGTAAACAGCTTCAACGTTTCCTTGGGTTCGCTAATTTCTATAGGCGTTTTATCAGGAACTACAGCCAGATAGCTTCCCCGTTACATGCTCTTACCTCCACCAAGGTCCCTTTTAGCTGGAGTCCTGAAGCCGATGAGGCATTTAATCGACTTAAGTCCCGTTTTTCCCAGGCTCCCATACTCGTTCACCCTGATCCTGCGAAACAATTCACCCTTGAAATAGACGCTTCAAACACAGGTGTGGGAGCGGTCCTATCCCAACAGTCTGAGATAGATAAAAAGTTACACCCTTGTGCATTCTTCTCCCGTCGCTTGTCCCCTGCCGAGCAGAACTATGATGTAGGCGATCGTGAACTGTTAGCCATTAAGTTAGCCTTGGAGGAGTGGCGGCACTGGCTAGAGGGATCCGAGCAGCCCATCATAATATGGACAGATCACAAGAACCTCTCCTATCTGCAGACAGCCCGTAGACTCAACTCAAGGCAAGCCCGTTGGTCATTATTTTTTTCTCGTTTCAACCTCACCATAACCTACAGACCAGGCTCCAGAAACATTAAACCAGATGCTCTGTCTCGTCAATTTGCCCCATTTGAACAAGAGAAGGAGCCGGAACTTATTCTTCCCCCCACATGCACTGTTGGAGGTCTGCATTGGGATCTGGAGGACAGGATTAACCAGGCCCAACTATTAGATCCGGATCCTGGTACGGGTCCACCGGGACTAAAGTATGTTCCCCAATCTGTTCGTCCGGAGGTTTTACGCTGGTGTCACGATGCTAAGTTTTCCGCCCATCCGGGCATTTATAGAACCCAGTCTCAGGTGTCCCGGCGATTCTGGTGGCCATCGTGGACCAAGGACGTCAGAGACTATGTTTTAGCTTGTCCTGTCTGCGCCCAGAATAAGTCTTCTAACCAGCCACCTTCTGGGTTGTTGAATCCTCTTCCTATCCCCAAACGTCCATGGTCCCACATTGCCATTGATTTCGTTACTGGACTCCCTGTTTCCCAAGGCATGTCAACGATTTTGACTGTTGTTGACCGTTTTTCGAAGTCTTGTCATCTCATTCCCATCCGTAAGCTACCTAACGCCCTCCAGACTGCCCAACTCCTCATTAAACATGTTTTCAAGCTCCATGGTATCCCTGTTGACATTCTCTCTGACCGGGGTCCCCAGTTTATTTCTCAGGTCTGGCGGCACTTTTGCTCCGCTCTGGGTGCCCGTTACACGCTCACCTCCGGATACCATCCTCAAACCAACGGCCAAACAGAACGAATGAATCAACAATTAGAGACCACTCTCCGTTGCCTCACGTCATCTTCACCTACCGACTGGAACAAGTTTTTGCCTTGGGTAGAGTATGCCCTGAACTCTCACATCACCTCAGCCACGGGACGTTCACCTTTTGAAGTTGCCTTAGGATATCAACCTCCACTCCTACCCACAGACGAACTCAGGATTCCCTTCACCTCCGTCAACGACTATATTGCTCGCTGCCAGAAGATATGGAAAGAGACGGTTACAGCACTCACTCGCACCGCAGAGCGGAGTAAGAGGTTTGCTGACCAGCACCGCAGACCAGCTCCCCATTATCGCCCCGGTCAGAGGGTTTGGTTATCATCCAGAGATGTATTGACTAACCCATCCGCCAAGAAGCTTGCTCCCCGGTTTACTGGTCCCTATGAAATAGAGACAGTTATCAACCCGACCACCGTCCGCTTACGTCTTCCCCCTCACTCTCGTGTTCATCCCACTTTTCATGTATCCCAGATTAAGCCCGTTTTGGACAATGATTCATACCCTCCTTCCGGACCCCCTCCACCCTCCCAGGACAGTCAGAATCCTCGCGTCATCAGGGTTGTGGATGCCCGTCGACGAGGTAGGGGTCACCAATACCTCGTCGATTGGGAGGTTCACAGCTCTGGGGATCGCTCATGGGTGTCTGCAGCTACCATCGCCAATCAGGATTTGATTCGGGATTTCTGGTCTACTCAGCCCAGCACTTCTTCGTCTGGGCCGCCAGGAGGCGGCCGTTGAGGGGGGGGTAGTGTCAGGGTTCTCTGTGTTGGCTGCTCTAACTCTACTCCTCAGGTGTGTCTAGTTGGCTGAGGAGGCGTGGTCCACACCTGCAGCTCGTTGCAGGCGGCTTCCTCTGGCTTCTTAAGCAGAGCACTGGCAGATGGAAGACGCCGGAGCCTTAACCAGTCGTGGTACGACGTGGCCTCTGTCCCAACTCTCGGAAACCAGCTTGTGAGTTTTTTTGTACTCTTCTTTTTTGAGTAATTTTTTGTACCTCTCTGTTGCTCCAGATTTTGGTGCTTGGATGCACTCACCTGTCTTGACGTCCCGTCCGAAGAAACAGACCAGCAGACCTGTCTGCTCAGATTTTGCTCTGGCGCTCCCCTCATACTTCCTGGAAGTTACCCAGCGAGGCCTGAGATCCCCTTTCCCGGGTTCTGTTGGTTCTGTGCTCACTCTGGTCAATCCATCTGTCAACCGCTGCCGATGAGGTCGCCTCGGATTCCTCGCCAGCTACATCTGCCGCCCTCAGCCACTAGCCACCTATCTCCATCTGAGTAGTCACATAGAGTTCTCCTGACGCTACTTCTTCCCGGTTAGGTCCGCCCAGCCTAATGGTAAGCAGCGCAACTCCTAGCAAGTTTCCTGGCTCTTATTTCAGAAGAACTCACTTGCTCTTTCTTACAGACTCTCCAGCCGAGACGTTCTGACCCAGCCGAGTCACCTGTAGTTCCGTCCATAGACCTGCCTGTTTTCCTTTAATAAAAATCTTAAAACTGTGCATTGCCTCCCGTTCGTATCTGCATGTGGGCTCGTCATCTGAAAACCATGACATATATATATATATATATATATATATATATATATATATATATATATATATATATATATATATATATATATATATATATATATATATATATATATATATATATATATATATATATATATATATATGGATGGGCTGGGCAACGATTAAAATATTTAATCGCATTGTATTTACAAACTCCAAGAATGAATTCAAAAGTAGTGTAAAGAGCACTTTTATTTTAATGTTCTGCTGCCATATGAACAAAAGTGTTGTAACATTTGTAGCACTTATTTTATACTGGATATTTTCAACCCATCTATTGAATTTAGTGCACTAGTTGATCTTTTCTTCATAAGAGAACAGCAAGCACTGCAGCCAAAATATGGCCTTTTTTGACCTGCTGTATATTAGCCAGTCCCTAAGCTTGATGTATCATGAAACTGTTGACCTTTTGGGTTTTGTGGTTTTTATTTTATTATTACAATTAAATAATAATAATAATTAATAATAATGTTATGTTCAGTGTTTTTTCGCTAATCCACCTCTTATATATTTCAATCCTTATCTAAATTTGTCTGTGTTGTGTCCACCTGCCTGTTGCTTTAATCCTATAAATTTCCCCGTCGTGGGATAAAAAAAGGATTAGCTAATGTTATCTTATCTTAAATAACACTTTTTAATATATGTACTGGGTTCTTTCAAGGTCTTAATTACATGTTATGTGTGGGCTCCAGTAACATCCATCCATCCATCCATCCACTGATCTACCTGGATGTTCCCTGGAGGACTCAAACGCCTCAGTCAGAGACGTCTGTGGGTCTGTCGGGGCAGTGAGAGAAGTTTCGTCTCCTCTCTCCGTTTCTGGGGCTCGACGTTTTCATGTTTTTTCACGTGCTTAGATAAATTTGTTGTGTCTCCACTGAAATGAACCGGCTTTTTACAAAACATACAGCTTGATTTCATTTACGGTATTAAAATAAAGCCGAACGGTGCTACTTCCCCTGTTCATGTTTTTTCGCTCCTGCGGTCTCTCTCAGCTGTTTGTGTATTAAGTTTGTGTGAGAGCTGAGTGGGCGGGCCAGGCTGAGCCTGCGTGCTGATTGGCTGACGCCGCTGAGCCATGTACGAGAGGGGAGGGGGAGCGGGAGAGTGCTTCCGTGACAGCGCGCTGCAGTCAGCGCGCCTGCTGACTGACACTGACTGAAAGCATGTGAGCAACATGCGTTAATGCGCGATAAAATAAATTTCGCCGTTAATAGTCTAATGAATTAACGCGAAATTAACGCGTTAACTTGCCCAGCCCTAATATATATATATATACACACACACATATATATATACATGTATTGCTGGCGGGGGGGGGGGATTTACCCCCCTCTGTTTGTGACGTCCCCCCCCCCCCCTCTGGTCATTAGTGTTTTATCCCTGGAGGGGATACATTCCACCACCACCCCCCGGTCTGAAGAAGTTATATTATGGATTTTTAAAAATGTATATAAATTAGGGCTGTCAGTTTTTACGCGTCATTAACGCATTAATTTTATTAGACCACAACGCCGACATTTGTTTTTGTCGCCGTTAGTGCGCGTCAAAACACACACACACCGTTCCCTAATGTTTTTCCCCGCCGTGCTCTCCGGACTGTGTTTCTATCCTCGGCGCTTTGCGTAGTTTCAGGAGCACTAGAGACTGTAGCAAAACAGACCCGCGCTCACTGTTGCCAAAGACTGTTTATTTCATGCGATTTTGGGCTTGTTTCTTTCTAAAGGCGCTTGTAAATTTCACGAGTGACGGGTTGCGGTTTTTTGGGCACGTTTCTGAAAGTGTAATTGCTTATTTGGGCTATAAAATAAGTAACGAAACAGCGGTTATTAAGAGACCTGCCTGCACTAGACACTGAGTGTATCCAGCTGAAATATCCCTCCGCCATAGGAGCCGACGGTAGTAAAGGCAGACAGAGCAACTCTGCTCTTATTTTCTGCAGTTTACGGTGCAATAACCGGTGATAACTGCTGAAAGTAGATTACTTGGTGCAGATCACCATTTTGAGCAGACATTGGTTCTGAAGATGAGCTTTTAACATGCTGATAACATTGTAGAAACCCAACCCATATACCATACTTTAATGCTTATTAATTTGTTTTCTCTGTATTTGATCAACTAAGGCTGAATTACGTTGCCAAACGAAGGACCTGGAGTTACTAAACAGTTGCTAAACAGTCTCTTTCAGGGTACTAAGCTCCTGCAGTTGCAAGCAAAGTGTAAGACTGGAATGACCTGGAAATTTAAAACCTTTTTCCAGGCTTAAACTCTATGAATATGGATATAAACAGCAAGCAAAAATATTGTTGTTGGTGTGAAAGCTCAGAGAGAGTGAAAAAACGAACAATAAAACTTTAAGACTTTATTGAAATGTAATTTTTTTATTCATTTATATGTATATGCCTAATACCATGTCTATCTTTGTTTAAGAGCCAAAACATTATATCGGCATGAAAATAGGTATTTATTTACAAATTTAATTACACATTGTGTAAACATCAGGGCGTCATGATTAGTCATTTAGCCATTATACTCCAGAGTTTAACATTTGGCACTAGGATGTTTGCATTCTAATTCTCACATTTTTTTACAAGCATGTATTTTATTAGTGTCATTTATTGCAAAATTGCATTTTAAAATGCCCAAACAGGCTATTACACTTTCAGAATTAAAAGGATAAAACGTGCACTTAATTTGCAGTTAATCTCGAGTTAACTATTGACATTATGTGATTAATCGTTTCAAATTAAAATTTTTAATCGTTTGATAGCCCTACTATAAATACATGTCTTGTGTCCTTCACATTTGTTAACTAAATTTTTGTTGTCTGTTTTTAAAGAGTATTAATACGTTTTCTGCTCGAAAAGATGAAGGTAAACTAATACCCACTCCCAAGTCCAGACAGTACATGGCACAAGTTTAAAAACAATAGTCTAACTTACTGCATCTAGCTATTTACCTGAAAGAGCAGCTGCTAGCTAACAAAGTAATGAATGAGAACGTGTGGCAGCATGAACGTCAACAAAGTATTTTGTCAAATTTCGGCCCGAAAAATTAACAGAAAAGGTCAAGAGTAGATGACGGGACGAACAGCCATTGTAATGTTACAGGACGAACTTTGGTGGATGATGAAGATTTGCAGGCAGCGTCACAAGACAAGAAGCAGCAGCAGCCGATTTCTCCACCCTCCCACCCAGGACAGGTTGCATGCTGTCTCGAGCAAAATCCATTTTATGGGCATGATTCCCTTCAGACGCTTCAAAGATAGAAGTGTCCATCATGTGTGTAAAATGAGAGACTGCCTCAGTAAATCTACATATCTGGTACAGCATGTATGCACATAGAAAGCTGATTGTATCCTTTTTGTTTTCGTATTTTCCCTTGAGGGGTCGTAAATAGTAAAATTATCTTCCTCGGAGAAAACCTTCTCTTTCTCATCACCCCTTGGCCAATCACTGAAAAGCAATGTGTCAAAACTCCTTTTGAGTCAGCTCAGTTTGACCCTGCTTCCTGTAGGCCAGGAAGAACCCAGGCTGCCGCTGAAAAAAAAAAAAACTGCTCCTGAACCACTTGTAACCAGGCGGAGAAGTGCGGTGCGCGGCCAAACCAAGCCGGTGGAACTGCACCTTATGTGCTTCAAAAGAGCAGCACTCCAGCTTCAGGTTGCAGAACTGACAAAGACTCCTGGATAGGTGTCGAAACATTTTCAGAAAAGCTGAGCGAAAGTCCAATCGCCTAAGATTTAAGCCTGTTTGCTGTTGCTATGTCCTGGATAACTGAGAATCTGCACAGGCATAATTATTAGTGATTAATCCCCAGATCACCATGAGCTCATTGTCTTTGGCTAACTGTTTATAATTGTTTAGTTTCACATCTCTGTCTGCTCATTATTTATCAATTGATCAATTTTGACCTTAATTCTGTTATTATTTAACTCTTTCAGCAGTTTAGTGAGTAGGTGGAATTTGTAAGGTGATTACTGTCTAAAGGCTCATGCTTTTATCATCCCTTTTTGGCTAACTGTCTGATAATACAGTTTCAAGATATTTTTTTAGTTATTCATTATTTATGAATAATAATAATTTTGTTTTACTCTTCCTTGTCTCTCTTGTTTTTTGTACAAGATGCAGACACATGATACATTTAGGCCCTTATATGTGTTCATGCTGCGTATGTGTTCATGCTGTGAGGATGTGACAGAATTGGCGAGCAAATCTATATTTACTGTATCTGGTTGCATTTTAACCAGGTTCTGACCCGGCTGGTTCTTATAACTCTATTACATTGAACGGGATTACATCTAGAGTTGCTTCTTCAGAAAATACAAACATTCTACTTATTTATTGAGAAATTAATTTAGTCAGCACAAGTTTTTGTAAAATCATTATATTGGGCCAAATGTGTTATAACTGTGGATGTCTAATAGTATATTAGACAAAATAAATTTATTGTTAAATGAATGTGTGAGGCTTGTTTTATTTTTCAGATCAAAGATATGTTTCAGAATGTACACCTGGTGACTTGAAGTTCATTAACCCAAGACCGAAACCAGATATAATATTACACTGTATAATAAACTATATGACTTATTTTCCCACTGCTCAACAATTAATCATTATAAACCTTTCCTGTTGTAGGTCAGTTAGGATAGCCAGAATATTAATGTTTGCGTAATACACTTTTGCTCAGGGACTCAGAGTGAAGGACTGAGTTTGAGTCTTTGTGCGGTCTAACACCAAGAGCTGCTTCATTACAGCATAAAGAAAGATTTCCAACTCCACACAAAAAATCCAGGAACTTGAAAGCTTGTTTGGTGTGGTAGGTAAATAATTTGTCCATCAAATCCAGCTACAGCATGCTCCTAGTTACAGCCATTGTCTTAAAACAAGGTAGTGTAAATAATGAGTACAGTTCTCTTCTAGAATCTAGTCTCTAGAATCCATAATGAGCATAAATGCAGCAAACCCAGGCTGTCACCCAAGAGAATCAGTGCCATGACGAGCCACCTTCTCTGATTAAGGAAAGACATTGTGTGGGGTGTATATATTTTTATAGTTCAAATTATTTTGTAACGCCACTGTGGAGGCAAATAAACTTCTACTGTATATCTGTGGCTGATGTTTTGAGAAATTGAATTAAAATAAAACATTTGAAATAAAAATAGATCAGTTACAATGCTTGTAGTGCTGGAGAATATTTGTGGTAAAACATGTGGTATTTTCACATTCAAAGTTTTTGTATTAGGTGGTATTCTTGTTGGCATGGTCTAACTGACAAAATGTGTACATAAATGTGGTACAGATCTATAACATTTTTTTTTAAGTTTCGTGACTGTTTGCTTTTGGTTTGTTTTAAATGGACACAAAAAGTATTTTTTTTTTTTTTACTATTTGTAAACAATGTTTGCACATTTCTAAACACTTCAAGGTCACCATCAACTGCCCAAGAGGTAGAGTAACTCACAGCCATTCTTACCACAAAGCCCATTCAGATTCATTCAACCTCTTACTTCCCTTTTCTGGCAGGAAGTTGAAAAAAAAAAAACACTGAAGCAAAAATAAAGACCAAAATCTTTTCTTCAAGCCATATACTTTTAATTGAAGGAACTCTGTACCACTGCTTTGCTACTGTCATTGCGCTGCTTCGTTGTCAATGATTACTTATGGGGTTATAATTTAACATTTTGGTGCCTTTCAACGTTCAACTTTCAGTTTTTTTGCCACATTGCAAAAATAAATTTTTATGTATTTTTTATTTTTTTTTTTCAGTAGTAACAGTGTAGCAACATAGCAACACAGTGTAGTGCAAAACTGTGAACTGAAGGGACAGGTATATTTCAAACATTCATCAAACATAACAAAAAGAAGATTTAAAACAAAAGATCTGAAAAATGTGTCATGAATTTGTATTTTTAAATCCTTTGGTTAAATATTCTGTAGAGCCATCTTTTGCTGTCATTACAGCCAAAAGCTCAGACAGACTTGATAGAATTGCAGTTCCATCAAACCCTTTTTCTTTCCACATGGTGGATTAAACAGTGCCTTATGCGTAATTAATAATTTGGTTTTTACAGAACAGCTGGGATTTTACCAAGACATGCACCAGATTTTATTTAAAGGGTTTGTTTTCAAGTGCACACCTTTCAGATTTTACTTTATAAAAATGTTATCTATTAATTATCTGGCTTAAGCTTGATTATTGTTTCCTTGTTATATCATAAAAATCCAAATAATATACAGTGAACCTTTTGTTGTATATTAACAGAAAATGAAAAAAGGAGGCCACATTCTTTCTTAGGGACTGTTTTTTTCATTCATCACCTATTACACTAAGCATTGAAGGCTCTTTTAGTCTTGTGTCACATCTGAAATCAGGTCACTATCTCACACAGGAACAATCTATGAGATTAAAATTGTAACAATTCAACAGATTAATTTTACAGATTATGTACCTGAAACAAATGGGCTGTTTTAATTCAGTGCATAATTGCTTTTGTCAAATGACACAGTTGTATTCTTTATTAGTCATGGCAATATAATCCCAGGTATTATTAAACTGATACTTTTTGGATTTCTAGTGGTCAAATCCACTACCTGGTGCCAGTAGGCAGTATTAACACATAGAATAGAAAGTGTCTCCAGCTTTTTGCAATTTCTTTTAAGGACGATAAAAATTTTAAATCCCACAAGTCAGTTTTTTGGATCTCCTAAAGTTTAGGACCTAAACTATTTGCAATTTATAACTGTTAGGCACAATAATGTTCAAGTTTATAAGACCCGAGTGTAACGATTGAGTCTGGGGACCCGATATTCAAGCTGGCACACAGTGTTACGTCTTTAAAAGTTTATTGTGAAGGATAGAGATGACAGATTAAAACATGGCTGTAACAGACTGACCAGGCCATGAAGGCTGCAGCAGACAGTGACAGGACATGGTGGTGAGTAGTGTTTTGGTGACAGGTAGAGAAACTATACAGAAAATAAATAAATAAATAAATAAATAAATAAACAGTCCAAAAGGCTAGGTAGGAATCATAACCAGAAAGCAGTCCAAGTCTTGAACAGAGTTAGTAGGCTGATGGCTCACCAGAGCGGGTAAAGTGAGCAGCAGAATCACACAGAGGAAAAAATGATGAGCTCACAGTCATTGGAACAACCATCAGTAAGGACAGGTCACGCAGAAGAACACAAGGTCTGACAGGCTAAGCCCAAGTGCACTGGGAGCACCATACAGGCACCGCAAACGGGACAATCTGGGGGAGAAAGACCGTGGAAGGCAGGATTAAATAGCTGCAGTGCCAGGTGAAATGACGTGGGCCTAATTAGCAGAAACAGGTGTGACTAATTAGGGAGAATGAGCGATGGCAGAGAAGGGTGTAGTGGAGCAGAAAAGTTTTTTCACACACACACACACACACACACACACATCTATATATATATATATATATATATATATATATATATATATATATATATATATATATATATATATATATATATATGTGTGTGTGTGACATGAGGTAGGGTTCATAGCTGGTGAGGCACTGACGTCATCAGAGTCAGATTTACAAATAAATACACTCTACAGAGTAGACTCATTGCTGAGGGAGACGGATTGAGCCAAATCAAATCACCAAGAGACATGGAAAAAATATTGATTCTTTGTTAAAAAAAAAACTAAATTATTTGTCATTTGATTGGTAACAGTTTTTGAGTTATGATGGATCTCAGCATTTGTAACACATTTAAAAACTCTAACCCACATTACGCACATTTTATTACACACTGCAAAAAGGAACTAAAAATAAGTAAAAAGTTTCTTAAAATTAGTGCATCTGTCCTTGATTTGAGCAGGTAAATAAGATGATCTGCCAATAGAATAAGATTTGTGCACCTAAAATAGGAACAATTCATCTCCATCATCTTATTTCAAGTGCAGGATATCTAACTATCTTAATTTAGGGGTCAAAATACTCATTCCATTGGCAAATGATCATATTTACCTGCTCAGATCAAGGACAAAAACACTATGCTTAAGAACAATTTGCTTATTTTTAGATCCGTTTTTGCAGTGCAAAAACAAAACATGAATAATTATCGCTGTCTTACCTCTACTTATAAATGAAGTCCATGCAGCGCTCTTTCTGAACAAAAATATCGGTCACTTACAAGTAAAAGTTCTCTTTATCTTCTTCAGTTTTAAAATTCTCTCAGTCTCAATGGAGATCACTGCCAGGGAGGAAAGCCTTCCTTGATCAGTCCTGTTTTGGCTGTATGTTTTGAGTCTATTTAGTGGCCTCACCTACAACCAGTTCTTTGCCTTTTATGATTGCGCCCAGCAGCATGAAAACATGTTACTTGCACACAGTTTGATGACCAAAACACAATTCGTAATCCACATATATGTGGATTACGAATTACGATTTTCCACAATTTTATGTATACATAAAATTGTGGAAAATCAATTCATAACTGTTTGAACAATTGAATTTATGATCTAGAGAAAGGAGGATGCACCACAGAATGGGAGCCAGCGCAGTTAACATGGGATTGCGCAATCGCAGGGGAGGCCAAGCTCGCTGCTTCGCTATCAAGCGCCGCCAAGGATTTACATGAAAAATAGCAAAAAGTCTGCGATTTTAAAGCTAATCTGATCAAAAATGAGGAAATCCTATTGACTTCATCAGGGCGTGATCTACAGCTCTCACTGGAGCAGTTCGCAGCCGAGTGCAAAGCGGCCGGGATGAGAATCAGTGCCTCCAAATCGGAGACCATGGTCTTGAGCCAGAAAAGGGTAGAGTGCCTTCTCCGGGTTGGGGAGGATGTGCTACCACTTGTGGAGGAGTTCAAGTATCTTGGGGTTTTGTTCACGAATGAGGGGAAGATGGAGCAGGAGATCGACAGGCGGATTGGTGTGAAGCTGGCGCTGTACCGATCCGTTGTGGTGAAGACAGAGCTGAGCCAAAAGGCGAAGCTCTCGATTTACCGGTCGATCTACGTTCCTACCCTCATCTATGGTCACGAGCTTTGGGTCGTGACCGAAAGAATGAGATCCCGGATATAAGCGGCCGAAATGTGTTTTCTCTGTAGTGTGTCTGGGCTCTCCCTTAGAGATAGGGTGAGGAGCTCAGTCATCCGTGGAGGACTCAGAGTAGAGCCGCTGCTCCTCCACGTCAGAGGAGCCAGTTGAGGTGGCTCGGGCATCTGTTCAGGATGCCTCCTGGATGCCTCCCTGGTGAGGTGTTCCGGGCACGTCCCACCGGGAGGAGGCCCAGGGGAAGACCCAGGACACGCTGGAGGGACTATGTCTCTCGGCTGGCCTGGGAACGCCTTGGGATTCCCCCGGAGGAGCTGGCCCAAGTGGCTGGGGAGAGGGACGTCTGGGCCTCCCTACTGAAGCTGCTACCCCCCCCCCCCCCGACCCGACCCCAGATAAGCAGAAGACGATGTATGTATGTATGTATGTATGTATGTAGGTATATGTATATATATATTCACACATATTTCCATGCAGCACAGAATTGAGTCATCTTCTCTGATTGACGTTCACTACAAGAGAACATAACTTCTTTCTGCCACATACAATATGGCGGTGACGTTGAAGTACGTAGATGTCTACGTATATGACGTCTATGCCTGTAAGCCAGTGAGAGGGAAGAAACATAGATGGGATGTCTCCCTGCATGGAATTCAAATCTCTTTTGATTACTATTCAAGATCAAGTAAATATCTAGATGTTTTTTCTAAAAATGGCTTCTCACTCTATCTTAAGTTGATCTATCTAACGATGGTACTCCTGTCTAAATTTTTAACCACGAACCTCCCGATCTTCAACTTTCCTTAAGTCAACAAATGTTATGCCAAATGTTTTTATAAGAAATCTGTCAAGGCAACTTGCCAAGAACCCTCTAGATTGATAAGATGTACTAAATTAACACAAAAAGTCATCACGGCTGCCATCAGAAGGCTTGGTGACTAAAAGCCCTACATCTTAAATTGTGGGTTCCCTGATGCAGTGTCAGATCTATAGTTTAGTGCAGGTGTTATATTTCTGGCCACACCCCCCTGGGAGGAGACCCCAGGGAAGACCCAGATTTTGTTGGAGTTACTATCCCGTCTGGATCCCCCAGAGTGAGCTGGAGGATATTGCTGGGGAAAGGGATGTTAGAGTTTTTTCTGCTGGACTGGTTGCCCACCTGACCTGATTCTGCATGGATGAAAAATCATTCATCCCTAAAATAAGAATATTTCAACAGCATCACAAGAAGCTAAAAATCAATATTCATGGCTACGATAAGTGTATGTAATCCTCTAACCATAACTGCCTCTGCATGTTGATTATATACAATCTACTGACATGAGAGTTTTTTTCTCTCTAATTCTTAAACAGATAATTCTTCTTGTATTTTTCTATGCTCTCAACAAGGAGGACTCCTTAGGAAGCCATGCTGATTTAAGATCAGCCAACCCTCATTAAGCCATCAAGGACCTGTTCTCCTGAAGAGCAAAGAAGCGGCTCTCCCTACGGACCATATAATTAGTTAAAGGAGCATCGAATCATAAAGAGCTTTCAGTCTGGCTCAGCATGCTGCCAACAGGTTTGTAACTCAAAATGATGGTGGAAGTACCACTGTTTAGGGTTATTTCAAAGGATTTAATGGGATGAAGAAGGATGGCTCAAATGTGTACCCTGTGCACATTCGAGGCAGCTTTCTTCCGATATCGACAGTGAAAATTAATGATATTGTAGAAGAACCAGAGAAAATGAAAAAAGTAATGTGACTTTTCATGTTTCTGTGCCGTTCTCAGGAGAGAGCAAGCCATCTGGAACGTTTTACAAAATCCTTCGACCGCTCCTGTTCTGTGTTTTTATTTTTGGATGTTTCACGACTGCCTTTTTGATGTATTTTAAGACATCCACCAACTGGTTACATGCTCAGTTAGACTTGCCCGTTTCCACAACGCATATAAAGCACGTCGTCGCAAAGAGTGACAAAAACATGACCACTGTACTTGTCTGGCTGTTGCCCTTCGGAAAAACCTATGAAATGAACATCTGCAGTTCTACCTTTAACATCGAGGGCTGCTTCATCACAGCGGACAGAAACTTCTACAACAAATCAGACGGGGTTGTGATGCACCACAGAGACATTGCTCGGGACCTGTCCAACTTGCCGAAACTGCAGCGACCCCCATTCCAGAAATGGATCTGGATGAACTTTGAGTCACCATCAAATTCAGCCCAGCTGCCCGGGATTAATAACTTGTTCAATCTGACTCTCAATTATCGTCAGGATTCTGACATCCAAGTGCCTTCTGGGTCGATTGTACCAGCAGAGACTGTGGAGGACTTTGTACCACCAAGCAAAAACAAATTGGTCTGCTGGGTTGTCAGCAACTGGAATCCTGGGCATGTGCGGGTAAAATATTACAATGAATTAAAAAAACACATTAAGGTTGACATATATGGGCGCGCGTTTGGGAAATACATCTCTGACAAAGATTACATCCCCACTATGGAAAGCTGTAAGTTCTATTTGTCCTTTGAGAACTCAGTCCACAAGGACTACATCACTGAAAAATTCTTCAACCCCCTCTCTCTGAGTACAGTGCCAGTGGTTCTTGGCACAACCAGGCAAAACTATGAGAACATTCTTCAAGGAGACGGCTTCATCCACGTAGATGATTTCAACTCGCCCAAAGAGCTGGCTGACTACCTGCTTCTCCTGGACAAGAATGAAGACCTGTACCGAGGGTACTTTAAATGGAGACGCCACTTTAAAGTAACTAAAGTGCATGGCTGGGCAGAGCACACATGCAAGGCTTGTGATTATCTCAGAAGACACAAAGAATACAGGACATTTAATAACCTTAACAAGTGGTACTGGGGTTGATGGTGCTTAGATGGACTATACAACACTCATAACCTCTGAGTAATTTTTTGTAAGTTTACATTTGCATTGCAAATCTAAAAAGACGCTTCTCTTTACATTTTTAAAGAAATATTGATGATCGTTGTAATAAAGAGGCCAAATATAAGCTTGGCCTCTGGGGTTTAGTTGGCACCCTCAAAAAAGATGTGAGTTGAATTTTCAAAGTTCCTAGACAGTCTAAACAACTGGAATTAGATTCCAGTATCCAAATATTGATAGGTAAAAATTAAGAAAATAAGATTATTTGGAGTATCCTGTGTTTTAACTTTTAACCTTATTTAATTTAATCCTTTCTTCCTTGTAGTTCAAGCCTTGTCCTTCCTTCCTCCTGCTTTACTGTCTTCTGTAATTTTTCTGTTGTGCCCTTCCTCCTTTGACTGTATTCTTCCTTTCATTGATTTCTTGTGGTCTCTCCTATTCTTTTGTCTCCCACCTTTTCCTTCCTTCTTTTCTTCTTTTCCTTTCTTCCTTCCTTCCTTCCTTTGAACATTAATCAAACCACTGCACTCAGGAAAATATAAACAAACAAACAAACATGAAAAAACAACTCCCCAGAAAACCCACAAACTAATTTTAACAAAAATATTACCTATCAATTCATCATGAACTCGGTAATGTATGAGCACATGAGCATATTTTCTGAAACAAATGTGACATAAACTACGAGACAGCTGTGCAGAGGTCAGCATACAATGCACACAATTGGCCATGTTAATCACAAAAATGATGATGTCATCACATCATGAAAGCAGCTGTTCGCTTCTATGTCGGATGTCTTCAACTCCTTGAGGTCCAGCGTCCTGCGACTTTTATGTGTTACCTAGCAACAGAGCCGGATGCATTCAAACAAACCTGGACATTTTAACACTCACCTACAAGTTATTTCAGTTGCTGTGTCTTTTGAAAAAAACTGAAACTACAAATATAGCACAGATGTGAATGCAGTTTTATTTCTGATTATCAGGTCCATTAAAATTGTACGTATTTATTAATTTATTTTTACTTTTATGTTAGAGGCTCAGGCTCATTAGGCTTTGAGAGAGATCCTGCCTCTTGTAATGAGATGCACTGAAGATTATGATGTACTCACTCTTAACTAATGCCAGGTGCAATTTGTAGTTCACAAACCACTTAAAATGGAAAAGGTGAAAGAGGATAAAATAAAGTCATAACTGAGTAATTATATAATTATGTATCTGTGCTATGGGTTCTCAAAATATTACCTCAAATTTGTATTCAGAGATAAAGGTAAATACCAACTTTTGAGCAAAAACAAAGATGCATGCAATTTATTTCCAATTATATATCTTTTTTTGGATTAAAAAGTAATTCTATGATTATCCATCTTACCTTTTGTAATTCAGCAGTCAGCGGTTAGAAGCAGACGCTTTGGATTTTTTTTCTTTTCTCTGTTGTTTGCAGCAGTATAAAACAATCTAGATCACACTATCACGGTATGAAAATTGCATTACTTTTAGATCTCCTGAGAGAAGTTGGAAATTGGATGTAATCACCACTTATCATTCTCATATGAACATTGTGTTTTTCAATGAAGTAATTTTTTGTATTAAACAAATAGAACAAAACCATGTAAACATTTGATGCAAGATCAACTGCATCTTTCTATGGGGTAAATGCCAAAAGATAGATTTTTGTCTAAACTGATACTTTGCTGTCCGGTCTGGTCACAATAATGCATGTGGAAGCAGGTGCATAAATGTAATAAATTGAGGCTTCAACTTAATACAATCAGGCTGTCAATAAGATTATTAATCTTATGAAGCTTCAACTGCATTAATGAAATAAATGCATAGTTTTGTATATATGTTTATGTTCTTAAAATTAAAATGTTGGCGTAAAGGTGAAAGAAATTCTACTGTAACTTTGTGGGTGATATTTTGAAGACCTAAGAGACTTTATAATTGATATAATTAATGAGAAAAACCTGGAAGAGGAATAAAATGATCAGAGACATCGCTTGTGGTGCCAGGGGATGAGGGAATGTGATATTTTTACATTCAAATGTTTTGTATGAAATCGTAATCCTGCTAGCATTGCCTTACTGATAAAGGACTTAGCACTTTTATTTATGTGAAGTTCTATAAACCACAGTAGTTATGGGTCGTCTTGAATGGAGCTTTCAGTTTGGAAACAAGACCTGTCCTACAGAAACTTTTGTTTACAGTTTCATATTGTGTAGTTATCCAATGTGGTCAATCATTGTGAAGAAAATAGGTTTCTATTGTGAATGTTGTCTGTCCCATTCTTTCTCTCTTCCTATCAGACATGCTCCAGGTTATCTGTTCAAGATTTAACGGATAAATTTGCAGGTGCAGAGTTAGTGTGTTGTTAATGTTATGGGAGTTCTGCTCTGTTTCTCAATAAAAGTGCTGGAACTATATCACCCCACCGTCTCCTTCTTCAGTAACTCAGGGAAGTCAGTTATCAGCTCAGAACTCCCATAACATTTGGCGTAAACGAACAAGATCTCCAACCGACGAGCGAGGGAGTCCGAGGACAGGAGCTGCTTTGGCCGGCCCGGAGAGATTATCC
The DNA here is from genome assembly GCF_011125445.2 of Fundulus heteroclitus. Taxonomy (NCBI): domain Eukaryota; kingdom Metazoa; phylum Chordata; class Actinopteri; order Cyprinodontiformes; family Fundulidae; genus Fundulus; species Fundulus heteroclitus. The sequence goes on from NC_046379.1 coordinate 19,183,838, forward strand.
GGCCTCTGGTACCCCGAATGGATTTTCAAGGGATGTGGAGGAGCTCCTGGTCTCGGAGCGTCTCTGGGGCGTCTGCGCGAAGATCCGAACCTTTCTTTCATGAGACGGTAAGGGGATTATTTTTCAGCTCTTTTAAAAACAAACGCAATTGCTCAAAAATGCTTGCAAGCTTTTAAAATTTTAAACCCCATTTAAAGAACACCTCAAGAAATTTTAAAATTTAAAACTGTAAACCTAAAACGTAGTAAAAGTAAAAGCCGGTAGAAATAATTAATTATATTTATATAAAACAGCATTTGCAATTAAAATACGTTTTCAGCTGAAATACGGACTCTCATGCTGGGAGGAGGAGGGGCAGATTGATTTTCACCTGGAGAACGGGTGACCGGGCTGAGCAGTTTGCAGCTGGTCAATTAAAGTCCTCTTGTCTTGGTTTTGCACAAGAGGCTGTCCACTTCTGTTGTGGATGAAAGCGGCAGGGATGCTTAAGTCCTTGACTGTTGCGAAGACGTTTGCAGCTTTGATAAGTGGGAACCCCGACCATTATACCAAAATTTTAGTTGGTCGATCGTGCTAAGGACAAGTAGATAATAATAATAAAAACACAAAAAAAAGAATAAAATAAAATAAAATAAAAAAAGTCTGGAAGCAGAAGAGTCTGTGTAATGGGTCAAAGGCAGAGTTCTCAGGGTCAAGCCTTGCCAGAAGCATGACATGCATAAATGATTTGAAATGATTTGATTAAACATGCAGATTTCTCACATAGGGATTATTATTTTTTTTATTTTTTTTATTGCAGTACTGCTACTATATAATAAAAATAAAATCAAGAGAAAAAAAGAAAAGTGAAACTTTAATAAAAATGAATAAAAACAGAAAACGGAAACGGAACTAAAAGGACGTTGCACCGGGGAAGCGTTTACAGGGGGACTGACAAGAGACACTTCCGTTATGGGTAAAAGTGTTCTGAACTGCTAATAACGACGTATAACTTTCAAAAATGGGTAAGCGTCCAGGTTTCTGCGAGACAAAGAGTTGTGTCCTTGCAGGACTGAAGCGTAAAACCGCGTGTGGACGAAACATTCGGGGGTTGTAGCCAGCGCAAGCTCTCCCCTTTTTAAACTAAGCGGGAACTTAACACGTTGAAAACATCTTTCGGTGTTGTCATAGACGTTTAAAAATTATGAAAAACATAGCACTATTTAAGATAGTGGAAAAAAACAGGCCTGCATGTGTTTGTCTGTCTGAATGTCATTGTTTGTTTGTAACTGTACCTATGTATGTATCGTATGTAACTAAACGTTCATCTGTGTGAATTAATTCGGTTAAAATTAATGTTCATGGTTTCAAAATGTTCATTTGTTTTGGGAGAACTGCAGCTCCATAATTCAAATGACATTTTAAGCATGGACTATGTTAACAAAAAGGGAAAAGAAAAGAGAGACTTCAATAACAAAGTTTTTTTTTTTCACATTAAATATCCGGACCAAATTAAATTGATACACGGTGAGATTAACATGGCATGAACAAAAATATTTCAGCTTTGTTAGAAAATTGGAACTGGTAATAAGCTTTACATAAAGCTTGTTGAGTAAACTGTTTTACAAATTTAGGCAGAGATCCTATCACTTGTTTTTTTTAGCCCTAAAGTAATTTAAAATTACTGAGATCTCATTGCTTGTAATAATAATGATTCATCACAAACCAGTCCAGTTGAAAGAAGTTTAGATATACATGATTTTTGATTGAAATAGATGAGAAAAACTGTGCTTTGAACAGACTGTATGGAACTAAATATGAATTGCTTTTCTAAGGGTTCTCCATTTATTTAATTTATTTTTTACTTAGAATTTGAATGCAACTTATGAGAAATTTTGAAAAGTGTCAAAATATCAGAAGTTCACATTAAAACGCGTCATCAGTTACAAAATCATCTGATGTTATCCAGACATGCTGAACTGAGGCGAACCTCAGAGGTACAGTTTAACCTGAAACAGGACAATATGATAAACAAATCTGACCATGATGTAAACATCTGAATGTTATAGCAAGGCTGGGGCACGAAAAGTATGTCAGAGGGGAAAAATAAAATAAAGCCAGCTTCTGAAGGGTTAAATTCTAATTCTACTCTTGAGTTGTTTTGGGCAGTCTTCTCAATGTGAATTACGGGGAAAACTCTTATCATTTACAGAAAAACACTAGAAGCTCCAAAACCTAAAAGAGAAAATCATTGCTTTAAAGTTTCACCCTTGACCAATTTAGATTGAAAAGTTATATATGAATAAAGTATTACTACAGTAAATACACATGGTCAAAGGACCAGAAGGATATATAAAAAAAGTTTGTAATAAGTCAAAAACCTATGTCATATTGGAAAAGACATAATTGTGCTCCTTGGGAGACAATTTTGTTTTAGTTTTTTGGTCATTTTTTTGTTTTCTTTCTTTTGGAGGTGTTTTGAACAGAGTTTCAAAGGAAAGTTGAGGAATAGATATAGTTTCCCAGGATCAGCAGAACAACATCACGTTAAAGGGACACTAAGGGGACCAGGGTTTTAACTGCATGCTATTAACACTCTTGTTTTTCTCTGAGTTATTGCTTTCAGATTAAAGGAGATGCCACCTTTCTGCCAACAGAACACTCTGAGAAGACAGTGCTAGCAGTGCGGTAAGGAGTCATAATCAGATTTGGACACTAAATTATACTTAGTTTTAACCATGCCAGGAGATCTTCCAGCGGGGAAAGGTGGTGTCTTAAAAATGTTTGTTGCTTTCTGCTATTAACAGTTCTATCTTTCTGCTTCTTTTTCTTTGCAAAGAAACCTGGTCAATATGATAGGAATGTGCTACATAGAGATTTAGTCTAATTTTAGACATTCTCAGATGCGAAAGAATACCAAAACAGTGCCGCAGTGCCATGGGGTGCTGATCCTTGGGACAAGGAGTAAAGGCGATGTCATTGACTTCAGCCTGATTCAGTTTTGAGTTTAATTTTGTCAGAGGCAAAGTTTGATTTATTTTTTATCCTTTTATTTCTTTTATGTTTGTCATTTTAGAGGGAACACTGTAGTTAAAATGTTTGTGACTGCTTTGCTGTAATTTCTTTTCAACCTATGAAGCGTTTCTTTGGCAAAAAATGCTGGCAGAATTCATTCTGTTTGCAGGCGTGAGGACTGGAGGATGGGCTTGAAGGGAAGGAGAAAGTTGTGCTGCTGAATTCAGACATTGGACTGAAAATGGACAATGAAGGACTATGACTGAGGCATCGGACAACCTTCGACAAAAAAAACACAGATGAGTTCTGCAGACACGAATTCATGCATTTCGCTTCAGATTTTTTTTACACAATTAAAACAAAACACTTATTACGAACACACATTAGGATTATGTAAAGGTGAAAACTTTTAAAGAAGCAGCTTGTGGAATCATAGAGCATCTTAATAAATTAAGTGGGTATTATATCAACAGTTAAATAAATAAATGAATTAATTAGTTTTCACTATATAGGTAGAGTAATGTGAACTCTTAAATAGCATTTCATTTAATGGACATCTTAGAGTAAGCTGATTTCTGCTATTCTGGCAGGCATCAATAAAACCCAAAGAAAGGGTTACTGGCTAAAATGGATAAGGTTGCAATAAAATTAGCATAATGACACATCCTACTAACTAACATGGGTAGATTTAGGATTGAAGCATCAGTGTACAATGGTAACAATATTTATGGAGATTTAATATCTCTCGACTAGAACACAAATAGTTAAACATCCAGTTAAACATCCTAGGGGAAAAAACACATTAGCTAACTGTTAACCTGAGGGCTTTTAGATCAGGATAATTTAATGGTTATCGTCTTACATACAGAAAATAAGTAAGATTACTTCAATGGCGTACCGCGAGCGAGCTATTTTTAGAAACGTAACGTCACAATGACGTCACATCACGTGGTACGCAGTAGGGCAAGCTTGCATAGACCGCCGCTGTGTCGCTGTAAAAGAGACGTGCGTTACCCTTGGTTTTACTCGGTAAAACGACTGCTTTTTCCAAATCTAAGACCATGGTTTTTAAACATTGTTGCTATGGAACGTGTAACAGCGACTCAAGGTATGCTGATCGGCCGCATATGAAGGATGTTTTCTTCAAGACTGCCAAGGAGAAATGTGTGGGCTGGGTACACCGGTGCGGTCAGCCTACACAACAGTTCAACCCGGAAAAAGTTACCAAATTCACGTACATATGTAGCAAGCATTTTGTTGGAAAGGGCACAACCGAAGAACATCCTGACCCACTTCCAGCGACATCAAGTAGTGAACAGGTAAGAGTATTTTGGTGGCTGACATGTTAATATTGAAGCGCCTGCTACCATGATAGCATATAGGCTATCATGGTAGCAGGCGCTAACTTGATACCCTGCTACCAGGATAGCTTACTCAAAAACATTTCAAATAAGACAAACATTAAACATATACCGATCCATGGACGGTGATTACAAACAAAAAAACGTCCGACGACGCCATGACCGCCGCGCAGGGAAAAAAAAAACAAAGCTTACCATTCGATCAACTCGGCGCGTTTTCTGTTTTTTTTAAGCCCTCGTTTCAAGCCATCGTTTGAGCTGAAGGTTGGTGTGTTCTTCCACAGTGCGACCAGTAATCCGTGCACCTGGAACATCGTCTTGGGAAAGTTTAACGGCGTTAAAGTCTGTCATATTGCTGGTTCTGTTGTGCGTGTAATAGCTGGTTGCTACGGGCGTTCTCTACCTGTATGCCCTACCTAAGCGGCAAAAGGGCCGTTGCTCTTGAGTCGGTGACGTCACGTGCGCGGTACGCCATTAGATTAAATTATGGGGACATTTTGGGAGGCTGTGACTATAAAAGGGTAACAGCTTGAAGGTGATATCAATGAATGAAGGTTTTCTCTGAGGAACTTTAAAGCAGCAATGACACCCCACATTGGAACTCCTGTTGTGTAAAGAACATCTTGAACGGGACATAAGGTGAGATCCTTTCAATGAGAGACATTCTACACAGGGGGGTGTGGAGACCCCTGGGGCACGGCACCCAGGGACGAGCTGCTGTGGTCTGGAGCTGTTGTGGACTTGACACAGCTGGTGGAACCAGAGAGACGACGAGGTGGTCCCACAGGTTACCTGACACCTAACACTGACTGTAAAGGGTTCTGGGTTTTCAGGGTTGCAGAAAACAGAAAGCTTCAGAGAACCTTAACCCTTCCTGACCAGGCACTCAGAAAACATAGATCAGATTCCCAAGGTTTAGACAAATAGGAACGCGGAGACGCGTTCATCCAAGAACTTCTTAATTAAAGTCCTTAATCCTCAGTTTAAGAAGATAAATAAATAAATAATCACAATGTACACAATGTAAGGTTTACTTTATTTTAGGATTAAAGTGGGAACTAATTCTGATTTGCTTAAGTAGCTTTAGTTGTTCAACAATGTTAGAATGTTTTCAAAAAGCTCTCCTGCTCACTGCTTTGTTGTGTGGAACCTTGGCATCCTTGAACAGTTACTGGCATGGTATAAATATTTTGTCTTCTCTGTGCAGAACAGCACCTCCTTTTCTTTCTTTTTTTTAAAAAAAGAGAGAGAAAGAGGGAAAAGGCTTTCACATGGAAAGGCTTTCTTTTTCTCAGTTGGGTTTTTAAAATAAAACGGGAAGTGACATGAAACGAATATGTTGATGAAATTATGTTGAAGAGAACTTCAACTGTCAGACAACTAGAGTTAAGACACACATTGAAAGCATTCTGTTAAGAATTACTATGAATTTACTGCAGATACATTTGAACTTAAAGATTACTCTTTTAACTAATAATTCAATTGCAGAGTATCTTGGAGCTAAATAATTGTGCACAGAAATATCTTGAATGTGAAAGTGCTTGGAGGATGTTTTAATAAATTACACATGAATGGGGGTTTTGATAAGAACACTAATTACACATTGTTTCTGTTCCCCAGTGGAAACAAGGACTCGTGTCTGCAGATCATCTTCACAAAGTGTTTTATTAGAGAGAAATGCAAAATAAAATGCTAACTGCCCCATCCAGCTCAATTGTCCAGCCTGCGAGGGGGAAACCAAGAAGAGGACTGGGGATGAAGAAGCCAGAGAACTCTGATTCCTTATTCTTCAATGGGAGGAGTTGCCTGATGAGACCCTAAGCGCGATTAGATTAATTTCTGCCTTGTGCCATGAAAGACCTGAAGGCTTCCTTAACTTTGCGTTCTTGACGTTTCGGATTCTTCTCATACTGTGTTACTGTTTCTTTAACTACTCTGTTCCACTGACTCACATGTTTGACTGTTGGTGTGATGATATCTACACTGTAATGTTGCATCATGTTGATCAATATGGTTGTATGGGGGGAAAATGGAAACTGTTTGCTTCAGACACACAAAGATCTATGGTTTATGCACCTTTTTGATTTGATATAGAAAGAACCAGGATCGGATTGGCTCTAAAGATCCTTTAATATTAGCTGGTAATGTTAACACTTAGATTCAATACAGGATTTTCAGGCTCAGATTGGCCGAGAGCAGATCTCCCTGGGAGGGGGGGGCCTTACCAGTTTTTACTACCCCTGGGGGTAGCGTTTTCTGGGGTTCCACTGCCCGCACTGAACCTCTCCTGCCTTTGCTCCTGGTGTTATAAGTTTGGAGTGGTGGATTATTGTCAATCGGAGGGGTGAGTGGAGAAAGGAGTAGGAGGGTATTCAGGGTGGGGTGAGAGTAGACGGATTCGACCTTGGTTACTGAACAGGTTTAGCTTACCTACTCTAATGTAATTTTAAAATAATTTGCGCATAGGTACATAAAACAGGCCTTACTTAATTAGATGAACCCTAAATTGTAGATAAAAGCTAAACCTTTAATCATGTGTGTTAACCCCTATGAAGCATTCATGTTGATCTATACTAAAAGTTCCAGCACTGCCCGGTTCCAACACGGGAACCCTTTGGGTCCCACTTTACGAGTTTACAGAAATGGTTCCTCTGTGTTTTGTTCACATTTTCATATGATGGGTCATCTTGTTTTGTCTTGATGCTGACGACGCCATCAAAAAAAAAAGAAAAAGAGAGATGTTATAAGAATTATTATTCTGAAGTCACTATGGCCTGGACAGAGGAGGCCTGGAGACCTGATGTCTGTGTATAAGGTCCACTGTTTGCTTTATACAAGGCCAAATGCTGCAGCTACTGAGGGATACTGATTGTTTACGACAGACTGTCTTTGTTTTGTCTCATGGGAAGGCCACTGTGCAGTATTAGGGGGAGCCCAAAAGTGAGACAGGCAGAGACAGGGCAGACGCAGACCGCAGCGGAACCATGGGGTGCGATTACTTTCCATCTATGTGATCTCTGCTCTGTTTCTCAATAAAAGTGCTGGAACTATATCACTCCACCGTCTCCTTCTTCAGTAACTCAGGGAAGTCAATTATCTGTTCAGAAATCCCATAACATGTGACCAAAAATATCTCACAATGAATGGGATTGAATCTATGAGTGGTTTCTCCTGAAAATATAAAAATTATATCCTATTTACAAAGACTGGCAAATTGTTGTATGTTGCCAAATGTGTTCTAACTATAGTTGTCTAATAATATAATGGAGAGAATAAATATTTGGGTAAATAAACAAACTTGAAGGGTGTGGCCTATGGTTATTTTGGCCCAAGCACATGCTTAAACAACTGCATCTGATTATTTGAAGAATATAGCCCAAAGCTAAATGCAGATATTTACATACAATTTTAAAAAGACACATACACTGCTTAAAATTAAATCAAACTAGACTTGTCCTATTTTAGGTCAGTCAGTGTTGTGCAATTATACAATGTTTAAAGTTGTTAAATGTTTAATAAATAACTCTCTGTTAAGGATTATCTGGAGGATATCAGCTCTAAAGCTGATATCAGGACACTAGTTGAAAGGGATAATACGAGCGCTAGCGATCTTTTAACAGCAAACTCTGCACACACATAGAATGAATGAGTGACTTCTGTTCAAGTTCAAGAATTTAATTACAGAAATAAAATGAACATCCAGAGAACATCACTATATAATGCTGTTTATCTGAATTAACACTATATTTCAATCAATAAATCCTCTAGAGAGGCAAGTGAAACTTAAACTACTAAGCAAAATGAAGAAAGAAAAGAAGCTAATGAACTATTTACATGCAAAAAAACAAAAGACAAAACAAAAGTGGTTGATCATAATCAGAATAATTCAGTGAATCCTGGTTCATTGCAGATCTAATTTAAGAAAAACATGGAATGGGCTGAAATTAGCTTCATTAATTCAGAACATTTGTTATGTGTTTCAATCCATTCACAATGCAAATCCCGGGTAACACCAAACATTATTTGAGGAAATAACATTTTAGAGAATGATTTGCTCAGTAAGATCGTTACTTTAGGGATGCTCGATTTTATCAATGCGATTCTACCTCTGGGAGCTAGGGGTTGTTGCAGCAATCGGTTACTAAAATCGGCTAATCTAAAGTTATACAAAACGTCTTTAGATCAACATTAATATTCAACATTAATTCGGGAATAAGGATCATAGCACTTTCGAATGATGGCAGAGTGAAACGAACAAGCCTTATGCTTTAAAACAAGCCCTTTTTGTTACCAGAAGCTAATAGCTGTTTTGCTAGTGGTCTTTCGGCGCTAACTATAAATACTTCGGCTTTATTTTTAGCCATAATGAGGGAGCCGGTTAACATAAACATTAATATACCCTCAGTGTATGAAACCCCTGTGGAGATAACATTTGTTATAACCATAAAAACACACTCAAATCACATCGGCAATGACATGGAACCAAATGCTAGCAATGAGCTACAACCGTTACCTCTTTGTGTGAGCATTACACAAACATTTCCAATTGACCATGTAATCTTTCCGTCTGGTTTCTCTGCCAAACCTGTCGGTGCCTTGGGTGAGTTCAGTCCACTTTGGCCATCCAAGGAAGGGAGCACTGAAAGGCAGGGAAAATTGTTGGTCTTTTTAGCAGCAGGCTAGCCTGCGGCTGTACAGCCTAGCGGCAGCAGACATGTGGCCGTGTTCTCTGGTCCGGTTGCAGTCAAGTTCTCGGCATGCAGCAGGCGATTTCAGCGTATTTTGCCCTCAGCTTGGGGAAGTGGCTCCTGTGCAAGCTTTTCAGCTCTGCGTTCTCTGGAACCAGCTCTGTCTGGAGTCCACTGACAAAGCAAAACAGAGCTGGCATAGACAGATTCGTTCACTTCGGCATCTGTTTTTAAGCAGAAGTGAGAGACTTATCTTTGAATCGGCTGGCAGTTTCTCCCGATGCCAGGGAGGAACTGAGTTTGAGAGAGGCTCTTTTTTACTTAGCTCGTGGCCTCTTTCAGGCCCCATGCATGGTTCCTGCAGGGGTGGCTCTATTTAAGTCCCAGGAAGGAGTAGAAAGACTGTGGGCAGACTGGATCTCATGTAGCTTGCAAGGGTGGCTTGCTAGCCCCCTTCTCCTCTCTTACAGCAGGCACCCTGCCGAGAGAGAGGCCGTCCCAGCCTGAAAGCGTGAAACTCTTTCACACAACCCCCTTCTGAGTTGTCCTCCGGCTATATGGCCAGAATTCAATCTGACATCAAATTTTCTCATCATGGCTTTAATATCATGGCACGGCATCAGGGTTACCTTTTGTAAACTGTGAGCAGGCTCATTATTTTTGTTTGACAATCTTTCACAAGCTTTGGTCATGATCTTTAGAAAGTCTTTTTTTTCTGGGAATCATACAAACATGAACCAGACTTGTAAATGTCCAAAATACTCTTTGTTGATATTGTGCCTGATTTGTTTTGACTTCCCCGTGATGTAGTTCAAAGAGCTCTGTCACACAGGATGATAGACCAAGGAACTCCAATACATTTTTTGGGATTTTGCAGGGTTTCTGCCTCTTAGACAAAAATGTAAACCTTATAAAGCTCTATCTCATTCTAAAACCAGTTTTGATGTATATTTTGGATCATTGCCTGGTTGGAATAGAATAGAATAAAATAGAATAGAATAGAATAGAATACAAATACCTTGATTGTCCCACAATGGGGTGTTTGGGCATATACATGGCAAATACATAGTTGAATTCATGTTTCGACCATCTCAGCCCTTCATCAATATTCAAAGTGAAAGAACACTGATTCTCGATTGTTTTGTGTCCATGTTTTATTTTTCCCCTGATCTACTTACTCACCTTTCCCCCTTTTCTTTGTAGGCATCTTCCTGCCCACTTTACTGGAACCTGTCAGACCAGAGCATACAATTAATTTTGTTCAGTCTGTTTTCAATAAACCTGTTAGACTGTTCTCTGTGTTTTCTGAAAGTCCTTTGCACACAAGTCAGACATTTAGCATGTACCATGACAGGAAGTCTTTCTAAATAACAAGATTTTTAGGCTGAGATGTGCTGCAGTCTCGTGAGAGTTGTGGGTACGTAAAACATGGCAGAGCCCTACTAAAACAAAACAGCCTGGCTCAGGTAAAAACAAGACATTGAAATCAAGCCAAATACTTGACTACATTTTAAGAACTACCCATTGCAAAACATGATAACTTGATGAGGACATCCTTCAAAGTCTACAAAGGTACACTGATGTTTGTTTCCAGCGTCTCACCATTTGTAAGGCACAAAAAGCGGCTGCCACATCGAGATCAAAAGACAGCCACTTAAAATGTTCCACCAATACCACTACCTTACTTGAAAAGAGCTACACCAACATTATTGACTCATTGACCAGAAGCACACCAGTTTCAACAGCATGATATCCTTTGTAGAAGTCCTCCACATAAAGTTTTAGGCACTGAGGGTCAGTTTAGCCAAGAACAGGAGCCATCACTCACTGCTGAAAAATCAGACTGACTGATCACGTGAGAAAGCTAACATGACACAGCTTTTCAGCAAGGATAAGAGAATTAAGTTGACCATCTTTGACATCAAGATTCACAGCATGCAGGACGGCCGCTTCTTCCAACATCCTTTATCAGGTGGATGAAGACACTGAGGGGTATCTTTTGACCACATTCGCAACCAGCAAATACGTTAAAGCAGCACTACAATACTTTGAGAAGTGGTTGTCAATCTTCTCTAGATAAAATTATCAGCCTAATGTTTTAATATTAATGTCTAATTACAGGACAAGAAAAAAAACTGCTTCCTAACAAGTATAATGTCAAATCCTGGGAGAAAAAAAACAGTAAATGGAAAATGGAAACTAAATCTAGAGTTAAATTTGATGCTGAAGGCAAGGGCCTGATTCCAGATATAGCATTGTAACAAAATAAGCAAACGCTTCAGGAGTCATCTTTGTCAAAAAAAATTTTCATTTACTGCTTGTATTATTTTTTCTGTAAAAAGAAAGAAATGGTTCAACTGAAAAAGGGGAATTCATTATTAGAACACTTGTGCTGTCTGGATTAGACATGCATTTACTGATACACTCAAGAAGAACACAGGGATTCACGTGATAAAACAGATAATTACCCTACACTACCCCATTTTAACCGTGCCGAAACCAGTCCGAGCTCGGTAACTGAGATAACTATCGAGTGTAAATGGAACGCAAACTGAACTGCACCGTGCCAGACACAACCAGACCGCGCTAAATCTAGACCAGTTCAAAAGGTGGGCTTGGCTCGGTTTTTCTCTGGCTCGGTTCTCTAATAACAAAAAGCGCATGAGCAGACCGCGTCATCTCCTTACAGCCAGCTGACATTACAGACATTCATAAAAATATTGGATAACAGCCTTTGGGAGTAACGACCAGAGGAGGAACAAAAATGTTCCCATATCTTTATACAATCTATACGAGAGCTAACCTGACACAAGCCAGACGTATGTTGCTCCGCCTAGCTCCACTCACATACATCTGGGACATCGCCCATAGAAAGTGATTTCTCCAACCAATTTTATGGTCTGGCCAATCAGGACACAGGGCTGGCATTTCATAGATGTGACGTAGTGGAGACGCGACCATGACGTGAGACTGTTTTGATAGCAATGGCGGCTCGTCGAAGAAGCAAGCGTTAACATTGATGCTGCTATTTCTTTTGTGTTGTCCAATCTACCTAATATTGTTTCATTAAAAGAACATCAGAGAACGGCTCTGAAGGCTTTTGTTGGTGGAAACGATGTTTTCGCCCTTCTCCCGACCGGATTTGGCAAGTTTTGTTTTCCGGGGCGCATCCGCGTCTGCAGCGGACGCGCCCCGGAGCGGTTAGCGGTTAGCGCAAACCATGTTAGGAGGCCTTTAGTCCTCAACGCGGTCGGCGCGGAATTGACTCCGACCCGCGTCGCTTTGCTGCCTGTCTTTCCCCCTCTTCCTGTCAGCTCACTGTCAATAAAACGCGTGCCTCTAGAGCCGCAAACACATTAAAAAAAAATTTTTTTATTTTTTTCTGCGTCGCTATCATCAGCGTCACGGGTTAGCTTCGGTGTGAGTGGTTGAAATAGCACGTCGATAAAGATGACAGACAAGTGGCTTATCCAATCATATGCAAGAATTTTTGATAAGGCCCAGCCTTTAGTAAAGGCAATTCCTATGGCGGTGTCCCAGATGTATGTGAGTGGAGCTAGGCGGAGCGACATGCGTCTGGCTTGTGTCAGGTTATACGAGAGCAGCAGTACCGCAGATCGTTGAGGAACCGAGATAGCGTGATGTGTAAACGGTCGTCAGAACCAAGCTCGGAGAAATACTTGTGATTGCCTATGATCTGTCTCTTTTGTGACAGGAGTTTGTGGAGTCATTGACTTCATTGTTTAACCAAAGAAATTACAATTAAAAATAATTTTTTCAGAGAATTCTCCAAAAAATTGGGTTTAAATAGCAACAATCCTTGTGACACTGGCATGGATACAGTAAGTAGAAGGTAGAGAAAGAACTCAGTCCTCTTTCTCCTGTGCTCCTGCTTTGATGAACTCAAATAAGCTGCAGCTGGAACTCCTTTGCCTGTCCTCTTTGGCTGCTGGAGGAAGCACAAGACACAAACTCACACACACACCTTCCCAGTAGATAGGTCCAGTGGTCAATTGGGCAAGTTTTTTCTGTCATAGCATATTTTGTTTGCTAAAACCTCTCTGGCTTAACTAGGGTTGTTCTCTTGCAATTTAGACATACTTCATTTAAAAATGCTCGCCAAGTGTAGGTAATTTGTCAGATCCTAAACTAATAAAATCTTAAACAAATCTTAGCCTATAAGAAATTGGTGCCATTCTAATGATGCCTTTTCTCTTAAAAAATTGTGTAATAAATAACTGAACTGAATACAATGAACCCCATTGATAGGAAAGAGAAACCAGTTTTTACACTTCTGGAAAAATCTCCACAGCTGCATCAAAAGTACTGCAAATATTAAATGTCAGTATTTCATTATAAAGATTAACAGAAAAGAAGACAACTCACATGACTCTGGAAAAAGTGGTGCTATGTTGTGCATGACCTCGTCATAGCTGTCTTTCTCAGAGAACATTCCATGTTTCACTGAGAATTTGCACAGACGATTTATATGTTGTCCCAGGTAACTGTGGGATACTGCCAGTCATTCTACTTCTCACATTGTGACTAGTGGGATATTCTTAACAGAACCAGGTCTGCTTTATTCCTTGACCCATAGTATATAGAATCAGGAACAAAATCATATTAGTTTAGTACGGGTTTGTGCGGTCCAACAGGTTTGTGTCCTTAACAACAAAAAAATAAAATAAAATTGTGAAAGGTGTTTTGTTTCATCATGCACTAGAGCCAAGCTGAATTTCTTGTTAAACCAGAATGGGCAGAAAATTTCCATATCCTTAACTGTAGAAAAAGTGTGTTGAAAAAACAACAACTTTTAAAGTACTGAATGAACATATTATAAGTTCTGCTGTAACTCACTACTACTATATTAATGATTCGGTTATTTGTTTTGTTTATATATGATCAAGACAGTAAATAACTAAATAAATGATTTTCTGTACAGAAAAAAAGCATCCCAAAACACATATGGCATTATTTAATTATGCAATCCATGTTTCAAGAGGTTTTACAAATATTATTCACTAAAGGAAGTTTTTCCATCAGTTAGTTCCACCCCTTCATTCATTTAGTGTTGGACGTGGACGGGGGTGAGGAGGTTCCTATAAAAATTGAGATAGATAAGTTTCTTCCTCCTTTCAACCAACAAACATTTTCAACGGTTGGAATTATAAATTTGGACAGCCCTATTAGAACCTGCCCTTATCATCCATTTCAGCCATTAAAGGTAAGCCAAAAAGTGAGACATCTGCACGATTCACCTTTGCAGATGTGTAGATGCCTTTCCTTCTTCTTACAACACAATAACACCATGCAGTAGATGATTATGTTTTTCTGCAATTTATATTGTTGGTGTAATAGAGTGGTTTGTTGCCCCTAGTGGTAGAAATGCAGATATACCTGTTCTAGGTATAGTTCTTAGTAGGCCAACTTATTAGCGTTAAGTTAGCAAAGAAGCTGTACTGAGTGGCTGTCTGTTTTCCTGCGTTCCACCATTAAAAGACTTCGTCTCCACATTCCCTCTGCTAACTTCTTCCAACCCCAGAATATCACAACTGGCGACGAGGATTTTAAAGCTTTCCACAGCGTGACAGTGGTGAGCCGTTCAAAGGACTTTGTACGGAAGTAAGGGAAACACCGTATGATTTTTTTTTTTTTCGAAGCTACAAGATTAGCCTCGAGAAGCTAATATGGCTATGCCATGTGGGTCGTGTGGTTGAATATGATGAATCTAAGGAGGATTTTGAGTCATATTTGGAGCGTTTGGAACAATGGATGTTGGCTAATGATGTTCCGGATGAGAAGATTGTTTGCACTTTTCTCTCTGTGATCGGAGCAGATACATATGGGCTGCTAAAGAATCTTGTGTCTCCGAAAGTACCGAGCACGATGGAGTATGCAGCGCTAACTGCAGTGTTACGAGCACACTATAAGCCAACACCAGTGGTGATAGCTGAGCGTTTTCGATTCCAAAAACGTAACCAAAAGGAGGGGGAACCAGTATCAGATTACGTTGTTGCCCTGAGGCAGTTATCAGCCACATGTAATTTTGGACAATATTTGGATGAGGCGCTGAGAGATCGTTTTGTCAGTGGGCTGCGCTCGGATGCTGCACAGCGCAAGCTACTGACAGAAAAAGATCTTACCTTTTCACGTGCGTGTGAGATTGCCGTGAACATGGAACTTGCTTCAAAAAATACTATGGAGTTTTCTGGACACCATGACACTCACCAAGTTAATGCACTGAAAAATGTTCCAACTTTTTCCAAGAGAGGATGGAAAGGACAGAACTCAAAAGAGGGACAGATCTCAAAAGAGGAAAAAAATAAAAATAAGAGCTGGATGGGGTCTAAAAAAGATACAGCAACAAAGCAGCCGTGCTATCGGTGTGGTGGAAAACATATGGCACGCGACTGCAGATTTAGGAATGAACAATGTCATGTTTGTGCAAAAATAGGACACATTGCTCGTGCTTGCAGGAATAAAAAAAGCAGACAACAAACTCAGTATGTGGAAACGGACACCGAGTCATCAAACAGAAATGATGAAGCTGAACTTTTTGGAGTTTATTCAGTGTACTCTGTCGCTTCCACTGAAAAGGTTACACAGTTGATGTTTTACTGGGAGACAAAACATCACCATGTTGCTGGACACAGGATCAGCAGTTTCAGTGATAAGTGACAAGTATTACCAGTCACATCTCACCCAGTTCCCTATAAAACCGGTTGGGTTAAAGTTGAAGTCTTACTCAGGCCAAAGCATCGCTGTTCGTGGATGTATAGTTGTACCTGTACAGTATGGAACACAAAAGAGTACTTTACCACTGATTATTGTTCAGGGAAACAGGCCATCCCTGATTGGACGAAACTGGTTAAAGAAACTACAGCTAAACTGGGAACAGATTTTTACAGTACACAAGGTACTAGTGCAAAAAGATGCAAAACCAGGATTACAGGAAGTGATCCTACGCCATCAGGCAGTGTTTTCAGAGGACCAAGGCTGCATTAAGGGATTTAAGGCCAAAATTCGTATTAAGCCAAACACTACACCAGTTTTCTGTAAAGCTCGACCGGTTCCTTATGCACTAAAGGAAGCGGTAGAAAAAGAGTTGGACAGATTGGAAAGGGTGAAAGTGATTTCAAAGGTCGAGAAAAGTGAGTGGGCATCTCCCATTGTTACGGTGCCCAAAACTGACAAAACCATTAGGATCTGTGGTGACTACAAGGTCAGCATAAATCAGTGCATTGAAGAGAAATGTTATCCACTGCCTAATGCTGAAGACCTTTTGCTACTTTGGCAGGAGGAACATCATTCAGTAAACTTGACCTTTCTCATGCCTACCAGCAGCTGGAGTTAGATGAAGAGTCAGAGAAGTATCTGGTTATCAACACCCACAAAGGTCTGTACAAGTACAGTCGCCTCAGCTATGGCGTATCCAGTGCTCCTGCTCTTTTTCAGTCTGTGATGGATCAGATTTTCCAAGGGATGGATCATGTGACATGTTTCTGGATGATATTCTCATCACTGCTTCATCGGAGAGGGAACATCTACAGAGGTTGGAAGAAGTTCTCACACGCCTGGAGAAGCATGGTGTGAGAGTTAAGCTTGCAAAGTGTCGTTTTCTTCAGAGCAGTGTGGAATATTTGGGACACAGGATTGACAAGGATGGACTGCATCCCATGGAGGAAAAGGTTGCAGCCATAACAACGCACCAGAACCAACAAATGTCACTGAACTGAAGTCTTTTTAGGGTCTTCTAAATTACTACAGTCGATTTCTAAACAATCCATCTACCATCCTTCAGCCTCTCCACACCTGTTGAGAAAAGATGAAACATGGATTTGGACTACAGCTTGTACACAAGCATTTGAAGATGCAAAAAGACTACTGCTGCAGAACAAAGTGTTGGTGCATTATAGCACACACCTGCCATTGAAATTAGCCTGTGATGCATCACCTTATGGGGTTGGTGCAGTCATTTCTCATATCTTGGAAAACGGAGAGGAAAGGCCAGTGGCATTTACATCAAGAACGTTAACCGATGCTGAGCGGAAGTATGCCCAAATAGAGAAAGAGGCTCTTGCTATCATTTTTGGAGTCAAGAAATTCCACAAATATCTGTACGGAAGGAAATTCACACTCATAACAGATCACAAGCCATTGTTGGCTATACTGGGACCAAAGTCAGCGGTGCCAACACTTGCTGCTTTGAGGATGCAACGCTGGGCTCTTATTCTAATGGCATATAGCTATGACATTGAATATAGAAGATCAGCTGACCATGCCAATGCGGATGCGTTGTCACGTTTACCGCGGAACTCACCAGACAACACTGCAGAAGAAGAAAGCATCTTCTACTTCTCTCATGTGGAAGAATTACCAGTATTAGCAAAAGACATTGAGAAAGCAACTATGAAAGATCCGCTTCTTAGCAGAGTATGGAGCTACACCATGAATGGGTGGCCAAATTATGTTCAGGATGAAACACTTAAACCATATTTCATTCGCAGACATGAACTGTCAGCAGAACAAGGATGTGTTCTTTGGGGACAACGTGTTGTCATTCCACCAAGTTACCGACAGAAGGTGCTGAAAGACCTGCATCATGAACATCCAGGCATATGTCGTATGAAAGCTCTCGCCCGCAGTTACCTGTGGTGGCCAGGGTGTGATGGTGACATACAAGAACTGGTCCAAAGCTGTCAAATCTGTCAAGCTGTGCAGAAGTTGCCAGGGGTTGCACCACTCCATCCGTGGAAGTGGCCAGAAAGAGCATGGCAACGGATTCACATTGATTTTGCTGAAAGGGACAAACAGTATTTCTTAGTGGTCATTGACAGTCATTCAAAATGGTTGGAAGTTTTCCCGATGACATCTGTCACATCACAGAATACCATTGAAATCTTGAGAAGGTTATTCTCTGCATATGGACTTCCAGAAGAACTTGTTTCAGACAATGGACCTCAGCTGGTGTCACAAGAATTCCGCCAGTTTTTGGAGTTAAATGGAATCCGTCACACAGCTGTTCCGGCATATCACCCCTGCATCAAATGGAGCAGCAGAGAGGTCAGTACAAATCCTGAAACGATCTTTGATGAAAAATGTACTGGAGGCAGATGGGAAGGCCACATTGCCACTCAGTCATCGCTTGGCAAACTTCCTGATCATGTTCGCAGTACACAACACACGCACACTGTGACAGGTTGCACACCAGCAGAGTTATTCCTGAAACGTCAGATCCGAACCCGTTTCAGTCTCCTCAAACCTGAACTTGCTCAACACATTAAACAGAAGCAGTTCAAGCAAAAGCGACATCATGATCGCAGAGCTCCATTCTTACGTGTTTTTTCTGAAGGAGAGACTGTTCGTGTCCGAAACTCTCAGAGGAGGATTTGTGAAGTGGACTTGTGGAACAGTTTCTGAAGAAGTTGGGAAGCGTCACTTATCGGATACAAGACGGACAGAGAACGCGCACCATACATGTTGACCACATGTTACCATGGAAACAAGCTGTGGAGAAATCTCCAGTTATGTTTTCCCCAGTGCTCGTAGAGGAACCTGAAGAGATCAGAGACTGTTTTGTGCCAGGAAGTCCGAGAGGACCACTAACAGAACCACCGTTACCTGCTGCATCCCTGGGCAGACAACAAAGAACCTTCAGTATCAACCCCTAAAACAACCCAAAGCCCATCAGCGGAGCGCAGATACCGGTGCGGCACAGAGTTCCTCCAAAGAGACTGAATCTTTGAAAATGTGTATTGTATGATTAGTTACTGCTAGTTGATTTTTGAAGTAATAAGGCAGTAAGTACAGTTAAATTGTTAAATTCTTAGTAAGGCAGTAGGAAATTTTATTTGCTGTTGTTATGCATCTTTCCCTACTATTTAGTTTGCAGTAGAAATCTAAAAGGGGAGGAATGTAATAGAGTGGTTTGTTGCCCCTAGTGGTAGAAATGCAGATATACCTGTTCTAGGTATAGTTCTTAGTAGGCCAACTTATTAGCGTTAAGTTAGCAAGAAAGCTGTACTGAGTGGCTTCTGTTTTCCCTGCGTTCCACCACCATTAAAAGACTTCGTCTCCACATTCCCTCTGCTAACTTCTTCCAACCCCAGAATATCACAGTTGGCTTCTGTTGTTGCAACACAAAAAAACTGAGTGGGTTTGTTTCCTTTTTAAAAAATTGCTTTCAGGTGTATTTACGTGTCTAAATCAGAAGTAAATTACAAAACAAATATTTACCAAGGTCACTAAAAACTTGGAGCACAGCAGTACCTTGGAGATTTAGATCTAATGTCAAGTCATTTAAGTAAAACCATTTTGGACAGCAACTGTGGGTCCTCATGTTTTGAATAAATGCCAGAAGGGAAAAACACGCACAGAACCATGTTTAATACTTAATATACAGCTTTTCATTTCTTGGAAAAAAAGTTTGGAAAAACATAAGTACACTACCATTGAATCTTTAGCTTTTATATGTCAGGACAAAAAAAATCTCTGTGTTTGACATTTCATATGTCAGGCGAAGT